>NC_072487.1:22268455-22964289 GCF_027574615.1 Eptesicus fuscus
GCCTTTGCTTTGTTCTCCCCACAGATTTACTGAGACAGACACTTTCACAGAAACCTTTACCCTGCGTGTCTATCTCCTGGAACCAGACTGTAACATCATCCGTATGAGTAACAATGTACTGGAGGTGTCTGAATTCTACGGCCTGTCCCGAGCCATTGATAAGAACCTGCTTAGATTTGATTATGATAGGACGCCTAGCCTGGAGTGTACAGTCAGGCTGGACCCTGCGGGCACTCGGCTGCCAGCCCATGGCCAGGTGGTTATGGTGGAGCCTGGGCCAGAAGAACCTCGTGGAGATCAGCCACACAGTTTTTTCCCGAAGTCTCGTACGAAATGTTTTAATAATTATCTGAGGGTTACTAAAACTGACAAAAGTATCTGTAAATGGTCATCTTCCACTATGAGAGAGTTTTGCTTAGTCTGATTTGTAGCTGGTTGAAAAAAAATGTAGGGTAGTGGTTAAGACTTTGGAGTCAAAGAGATCTGAGTTTCAAAACCGCCTCTGCTATTTATTTCCCGTGTGATTTTACTTAACCGGTGCAAGCCTCTATGAAATGGGCGAGGATCATAGCTGCTCCGTAGGATTGTATAAGGATGGAGTAAGTGAGCACACAGTACTTCACACAGTATGGGTCATAGTAAGTGCTCAAGAAACGTCAGCTGTTATTCACAGCCGCAAAGGTGGTGGTAGTAAGAGTAGTTGGTGTATTCATTAATTATTATTAGATTACTAGCTTTCCCGTTGCAGGAAAAATCCTGCAATAGGATTTCCTGCTGCACTCTACCCCGCCTCCGCTCCACCCTTGTCGCCCGCCCCGCCTTCTCCTCCAGCCCGCCTGCTTTTCCCTTCGCCCCCTGCCCTGACTTCGCTCCTCCCTTCTCCTCCCTCCCGGCTTGCTTGCTTCTTCGAAGCTTTACTCCCTTCTGCAGTTCTTGGCTTCTTTCGACGCTGTCTTGATATGCAAATTAGCCACCATCTTTGTTGGGGTAATTTGCATACTCATCCTGATTGGTTGGTGGGCGTGGCTTGGCTGGTGGGCGTGGCTTAGGTATAGCGAAGGTGCGGTCAATTTGCATATTTGTCTATTATTAGATTAGATGAGCAGGTTTGAGGTAGAGCTGGTGGGCATCAGCCATGGTTTAAATCAGGAAGAGTTAGTAGATCATTTTCTTCTGTTATTCATTTAATCAAGATATTTTGGACAACTCCTCTATGGCTAATAGTGTTCTAGGCATTACGGGAAGACCAAGAAATAGAAGGGGTAATCATAGTCATCGTAACACCTTGAATCTGGACAGCAGTTTACAGCTAAAGACATGTTTACACGTGTCATTGCATTCAATCTTCTGGTTAAGAAGCAGAATATCCATTTTGTACTCTTGAGAAATATATAGAAGGCCACTCAAAAAATGACAGGAAGACTGTTATAGAGGTGATTATGGTTTTCAGTGGAAGAGAGCAGGTTGGTTCAGTTGGTCCAAGAATGTTTAAGGGGAAATTCACTAAAAGACTAAGCGGACCTGGAAAGGTATGCAGGGACTCCAGTGTGTGACAAGCGCGATGGGGAGCGAATGTCAGTGTGTAGATCAGCCTAATAGAGAGAGATTGCATGATGGATCCATGGAAGTGGGTGCTATAAAGGGAGACTGTGGCTGGACTTGGGAAGGCTTACAGTGAGCCGCCAGCTTGTTTTTGTCAGAGATGTTCAAGTACCAGAAAATGCATTTTATTGTTTTTTCTCTCAGTGTAACTTCTGGTGGGCAAGGATCTCATGAGACAACTGGTCAACTATTCTTTTTAGTAAAGGAAATTACAGGCTTTAAGAATAATAACAACCCACTCAGCGAATGATTGGAGGGTACACATGAGTATTCTTGGGGGCAGTGAGAGGGAATAAATACCCCAGGAAGGAGGATTGGCTTTTAAATTTTACAATCGCATTTTTCAAATGACTATCTTAATTCAGTGCTATACATTCCAGAGCTGGGAACAGAACTCAAGTGTCCAGGGGGAAGCTGTGCCCTGGGACTGAAGAAAATAGGAAGTCTCACGGTGAGCTGTGAGGAGTTCCTGCTGATGGGGCTTCGATATCAACATAAGGATCCTCCTTCTCCCAACATTGATTATATCTCCATCCGACTGGACCTCACAGATAGCAGGAGTAAGATCGTATACAAGGTAGAGTTTGGGTTATGTGTCTGTGTCCCCAGCTGATCGACAAAAAGAGGGCCAGTTCCATGGAGGTGTTCATGTTGGTTCCCATGTCAGGGAGAGTTCCTGGGCATTGTGGATGGAACTGTTAAGTGACTCATTAGAACTGTAGGCTTGTTTATTCTGCCAGTAAAGTGCTTGAAACAGAGGCTTTTGGATATAATCCTATATAATAAAAGGCTAATATACAAATAGACCGAACGGTGGAATGACCGGTTGCTATGACGCGCACTGACCACCAGGGGAAGACGCTCAATGCAGGAGCTGCCCCCTCATGGTCAGTGCGCTCCCACAGCGGGAATGCTGCTCAGCCAGAAGCTGGGCTCACTGCTGGCAAGTGCAGTGGCAGTGGCGGGAGCCTCTCCCACCTTCGCGGCATTGCTAAGGATGTCCAACTGCCGGCTTAGGCCCGCTCCCCGCCATTAGTCAATCCCCCAAGGGCTCCTGGACTGTGAGAGGTCACAGGCCAGGCTGAGGGTGACCCCCCCACCCCACCCCCCGCCTCCCAGTGCACAAATCTCATGCATCAAGCCTCTAGTGTCAGTATAAACAGCTGGGGTAACGGTGTACCAGCTAAGCAGCTTAGCTGTTTTCTATCTCTGGACTGGGGCCAGTTTCATGCTTCCCTTCTTCCCCTCGCCCCCCTTCCATATTCTTCAGCTTGTCATTTGACCTTTTGTAACACCTCTTTGATGCCTCACTTCCCCCTTCTTTATTAGAACCACTTTTCAGCTGTTAGGGAAAATCAGGGTCTACATACCCACTCTGTGAGGCCACAGGAACTGGGAGGGAGGGGACCTCAGCCCCTCTGTTATGGGTGTAGCAGGTTGCGTCCTTTAACGCTTTTGGATTTTGAGGTGGAGGACTGGATCATCAAGGAGACAGGCCTCCAACAGCCTCCTCCATCTTCCAATTTCTTTTAAGCTCTCATGCCCTCCTCTCGTTCTCTTCACATTGAAATGATGACATAAAGTGGAATCAACTTATCTGAAATATTTAACATGCTACTCTACCGATTCATCTATTCTATAATTTATTTATTTGGTAGTTGAGGAGACTGTGTACCATCTGAAACAGTTTGGATTTTTTTGCTGATATCCAATGATCCAAGATAACATTTGTGAAAGACTTTCATTGCTCACAGTATGATTTCTCACTAGGGATTCTCCTGTGATCCAAACATTGAACATTATTATCCCTCAGGAATTGATAAGACATGATATAATAAGGAAATGGTAAAATAGGATCAGAAAATTTTAGAATTGAGATTTGGAAAAAACTTTGAGGTAGATTGAGTCTAACATTTAATAGTCAAGGTCACGATGCTGGGCACAGATGGTCTGGGTTCAAATGTCTACTTAACTAACTGTGTGACTTTGAACTTTATGCTTTATTTCTTTAATCTTAAAATGGGGGTAATAATACCTACTTTTTAGACTAATCGAGAGAATTAAATGATGTAATACTTATAAAGCACTTGGCACAAAGCCTGGCACATAGTAAGCACCACACAAAAGCCAGTTAAAAAGCCACCCAATAAAAAAACCTGGTCATCAGCCAGGTTTGAAGTAACTGGTTTAGCCCATCTTACTGTATAGTTGTGGCCAGAGGAATTGTATACCTTGCCCAAACATACACGGCTCTTTTATGGCTGAGCCAAGACTAAACTCTAGGTCTCCTAACTACTAGTAGATGTCTTCTGCTTGTTTTGATGTGAAACTCCTTTACTTTTAATGCTTTCTTAGCTCCATAAAAAAAAAAAAGTAGATCCTTTTTTTTACTTGATTGATTTTTCTTCTTTTTTTCTTTCTATACTGAGTTAGAGCTTTATTTATATTTTCAGATCAGTTTTATTGGGACTTGACCCCTTTAAAGCACCTTCTTAATTTATTTAGAATTAACCTATTTCATAGACAATTTGGCATGTCATACAACAGATTCTCTTATGAATATAAAATTAATATGCTCACTGCAAAGAGCATTTTTAAAAAACACAGAAAGCAAAATAGAAAGAAATAAAACTACCTATATTTCTACAACTTTTAGATACACACATACACACACACACACACACATATATATACACACAGAGGGTAGACATGCACACCAAAGTTTTATTTTATGAAGTTAAACTTATGCTCTATTTAAAATGTTATATTTTTATGCTTGTATAAGTCTATCCTTATCAATTTTTTTTTTACCAATAATTTTTTTCTAAAAATTTAAAGGTTTTCTTGTTTATGTTTGCCTCTTTAATCCACCTGCAACAAACTTTATTATATTTTGAAACACAGGAAGAGTTTTTTCCAAGTAGCCAAAACTTTCGACACTATTGTTGAATAATTAACCTATTAACATTGATTTTCAGTGATTCTTTTATTGTACAGAAAGATACTATTTCAAAGCTAGCTCTTTTGTTCTTAGATTTGCCTATTTATTGCTTTGTCAATTCTGAGTTATTCTAAATATAATGGGTTTATAATACACTTTAATATTTTACAGGCAGGTTCTTCCTCCTCACTCGTTTACAAAATTTTCTTATTCATTCTCAACTATTCTTAGTTCCAGATAAATGATGAAATCATTTATGTTGGTTTAAAATTAAGCCCCTATGTATTATTATCAGGATTCAATTAAAACTACAAGTTATTTAGGGAAGAATTGGGACATTAGAACATTTACTATATTTAGTCTTCTCACCCAGAACTGAGGTGTCTTACTTCACCTAGGCAAATGCTCTTTGATATGTCTCCTTAAAGTTTTCAGTTTTCTTCATGCAAGTTGACCACACTTAGTAAATCTAGTCCTAGGCAGTTTTTTTGGTTTTTTTTGTAAACTTATTGGGAATGGGCTTTCCCCCCTCTATTATATCTTCTAATTGGTTACTGATGAAAAATAGGAAAGCGATTTTTTTTTTTTAGTATAATTTTCTTCTCTCTGGCTTTTTTTCTTGGATTCAATTATTCTAAGAACGTTTCAATTCTTTGGGCTTTTACAAACCATAATTATATCTTTTACTAATCATGATAATTTTATCTTTCCTTTTTCAGTAATTATTCCTGTTATTTCTGGTCTCTTCTTCACTGAGTTGGCCAGAATAATATTAAATATAATGATGCTTAGCAGAAGCCTTGTCTTGTATAAATTATCGTATCAAAGCCCACTCTAGTTTTTTTTTTTTTTTTTTTTTTTAGTGCTTCTTGCCTTGGATTTATCTTTCTTTGAAATTGATATGGTCACTTTTGCTTTTTTATTTTCTTACATGATAACTTTGGATCATCCTTTTACTTCTAACCTTTGTATATAATTTTATTTTAAATGCTTCTTGTGCAAGACACACATAATTGGATATTTAATTTCAAAATATTTGTCTAGAAGAAAGGAATATAAGCTATATTTTTGTAATAATAGACATATAAGGGTGTTTTTTTCCTTTTGTTTTTTGCTTTTCATATTAAAAAGCTGTCTTACACGACAGGCTAAATTTTCTCTGGCTTTATCTGTACTTATTTGGAAATCCTTTATCCCACCTTGTGTTTTACCAGGATTAAATTATAAATTTAAAAAAATTATTTAACCTATGTTTTTAATAGTTAAAGTAAAAAAATAACAAGCTCACTGGCTCCTTCCTATAGATGATAAGGATTGATCCTATTTATCCTTTTTCCTGGCAGTTACCCACCTCTCAGGCTTTGTTTATATAATCTGCAATTTTAGTTCTAGCATATGATGGTTATCTTTTATTGTTTCTTACTAGTGTTATTTCTTACATCTTCTATTTCAAGTAAGGTCTTTTGATATTTTTATTCATTTTCTTAAAATGTTTAAAATAACATTTAGTCTTAACTCTAGGTTTAATTGGTCATATTGTTCAACACCAGTCCTTTTATATGGTGATTTCTCCATTTTTTGAATTTTCAAATTATGAATGTTCAGGTAGATCTTTAAATGGCATGTGAATACATTCTTTTGTCTTCATAAACCATGCTTGGGGGTGGGGGGGTGCTGATTGTCTTCCCTGTTTCTCTCTTGCAGGGCTCTCTTAGAGCGTTGCTAGCTAGTTTCTGAACTTCCAGGCTGTGGGGCAGGTGGTTTGGTGGGAGTGTGGGAGAGAGAAGTCTTATTTGATCAGCCACTATGCAGTATGACTTCATGCTCTCTGAGTCTGCCAGATGTTTCAAGCTGCTCCTTTGTCTCTGGGACAGTTTCATGGTTCATCTGGAGACACCCCTTAATGAAGGCCTCTTCCCCTTAGATCTCTCATCTCAGGAGGATGCATTTCTGGCCTGAGTGGTCACTTGCAATTCCTCCTGCAGCTCCTAGGATATGATTGCCACCTCCAGCTTCTTGCTGCTGGGATTCTTTGGCCTTTCAAGGATGCACCCTAATGGTCAGGGCCCAGGGTGACCCCAGACCAACTCTCTGTCCTACTTGGCTTATAACTGGGAGCATTCTTTTTTTTTTTTTAATTTCTTTATTGATTAAGGTGCTACATATGTATCCTTATTCCCCCATTACCCGCCCTATCCCCCCACTCATGCCCTCACCCCCCTATTGTCTGTGTCCATTGGTTAGGCTTATATGCATGCATACAAGTCCTTTGGTTGATCTCTCCCCCTCCCCACACCCTCCCCTACCTTCCCTTTGAGGTTTGATGGTCTGATTGATGTTTCTCTGTCTCTGAATCTGTTTTTGTTCATCAGTTTATGTTGTTCATTATTGGGAGCATTCTTATATTATTTCCTGCCACACACAAGGACTGTAGGCTGAGCCCTGCACAGCCACCATTATTCTCCTGCCTCTGGCCACGTAGCTTCCTCAGGTCTGTGCCCAGCATCAGCTCTCTGTGTGTTCCACCTGTAAAAGACACATTTTAAGGCTGGGCTCAAGGAAATTTCTCTTCTGACACCTGAGACAAGGGATGTAGGGTTGCCCCACCCTTCCTCTTTGTGTGGCTTTGGGTGTCAGGGGAGTGACTCAGCACAACCAGTCACTCCTCTCTCTAACAAGCTCTCTTTCTCTTACCTCTCTCAACCCTTTCATATTCTTATAGTGGGTAAGAGGGTTTGTTAAACTCTGCCCATAGTATCGGTCTCACATTCACATTAAAATCTGATATTTTTCTTATTGGAAGTTCAATTGAGACAGAGCTCCCCCAATATTCCATTTGTAACTTTCTGTTATGTGCAGAATAACACTCGTTGTTCAATAGCCAGTGTTCAGCAGTATTAAATCAACTTGACTCTGATCATTGAGCCTGGTTCTCTCAACAGTAGGAAACATCAAATCCTATGATAACCAGCATCTCCTGCTAGGAGGATGCTTCCCGCCTATAGCACTTGCTGCGACCTCAGGTCCCATGATGCACATTCACGGTTCCTCTGGAGACCCCGGCTTGAGGCCTCTTCCTCACAGCGCTCTCATTTGAGGAGGGCGTGTTGCTAGCCTGACTGGTCACTTGCAATTCCTGTTATCTGCTTCTCACTTGGAGACCCAGGGATTTAACAAACTAGAAAACTGGTAACCATTTTTCAGTTGCACGAGTATCAAGTGATAAGCTCATTTTCTCTCATTCTGCCCCTGCCTGATTTAAAGCTGCATGACAGGAAGTGAGGGGGCACTTCCTGTCATATACTTGGGAGTCTAGTATTCCCATTTTACAGCTGGGGGAAGAGAGATTTGGGAGTTAAATAACTTGTCTAAGGTCCTGTAGATCATAAGTGGTGGAGATAGAATAAAAGCCCAGTTCTTTCTGATGCGAAAGTGGGTGCCATTTGTCAACACTGGTTATACACTGAGTGGCCGGATTATTATGATCTCTGAACGCATAATAATCTGGCCACTCAGTGTGTGTGTGTGTGTGTGTATTAGAGGCCTGGTGCATGAATTTGTGCATGGGTGGTGTTCGGCCAGCATGGCCAGGGGGAGGGGACATGGGCAGTTGGCCAGCCTGCCTGCTGGTCGCACTCCTGGTGGAGGGGACAATTTGCATATTAGCCTTTTATTATATAGGATATACACTGAGTGGCCAGATTATTATGCGTTCAGAGATCATCATAATCTGGCCACTCAGTGTATATTGGAGTCACCAGACAGCTTTAATAATGACAGTTTTTCACCCACCTAGCATGGCTCAGTATTTGAGCATCACCTTGAAGCAGGAGGTCACAATGCAACTCCTGGTCAGGGCATATACACGGGTGGCAGGCTCAATCCCCGGGGGCGGGGGGGTGGGGACGTGCAGGAGGCAGTTGATCAATGATTCTCTCATCATTGATGTTTCTATCTCTCTCTTCCTCTCCCTTTCGCTCTGAAATCAATAAAAGCATTTTTTTTTTTTAAATGCCAGTTTTCTGGTCCCCTCCTCAGAACAATTAAATTAGAGGGAGAGGGAACTTGGGCATCAGAATGTGTTGAAAGCTCCCCCGATGATTTCCTGTACAGCCAAGTGTCAGATCACTGCTAGATACACCCTCCAGGTTGTGGTTGTGCATTAAATGTCACACTACTCACCCTGTGTGTTCCGGCTTTATTCACATCATTTTCCCCTTCATATTTTCTTTCTCCTTCAAAAGTCAGAGAGTGCGTGGTTGCCTGTCTACATCAGAGCTGGCATTCCTAACCAGGCTCCGAGGGCAGCGTTCATGGCCATGTTTGTTCTGGAAGTGGATCAGTTCATCCTGACCTCTTTGACTACGTCAGTTCTGGACTGTGAAGAGGATGAGACCCCCAAACCCTTGCTGGTGTTCAACATTACTAAAGCCCCGCTGCAGGGCTTTGTGACTCACCTGTGGGATCACACCAGACCAATCTCCTCATTCACCTGGAAAGATCTCAGTGACATGCAGATTGCCTATCAGCCACCAAACAGCAGCCATTCTGAAAGGAGACATTACGAGGTAAGAAGGAAGGGAGACAAAACTTCTAGCCTGTTTGGTAGTCAGAGTTACTTAAAAAGCCATGTCCCTTAGCTTTCAGGTGAGTTTGTATATTCATTGCCCCAGAAGAGAAGCAATCACTGTCCATCTGGGTGCAAACTTGAATGCCCACAGGAGCCAGGCTAGTGATGCAGATAGGCAAACCCTCCTGGAGGGCCACTGTGGGGAACTGAGGAGCGAGCTGGTGCCTTTTGAAGCAGCTGCAGCTCAGCTCCAGCTGATCCAGAGGTGCCTGGAGTTGCTCTAGCTCTTGTTTGTCAAGAAAACTTGGAAGTCTATAATTTCTTTGTAAAAAGGTTTCAGTTTTTAAAGATAGAAAACATATTTAAACATTTTAAAAAATATATTTTTATTGATTTCAGAGAGGAAGGAAGAGGGAGAGAGAGAGAGAAACATCCATAATGAGAGAGAATCATGGGTTGGCTGCCTCCTGCAAGTCCCCCACTGGGGATCGAATCCACAACCTGGGCATGTGCCCTTGACCGGAATCGAACCTGGGACCTTTCAGTTCGCAGGCTGACGCTCTATCCACTGAGCCAAACCAGCTAGGGCCATATTTAAACATTCTAAATATATTGTGCCGTCTACGAAATATTTCTAAGGGCCACATTTGGTCCAGGAACTCTGCTGCCCTCAGCAGCCTTCCTGCATTACACAGACCATTGAAGTTAGAGATGAGTTTTGTTTATGATTTTTAAATTCTTTTTTGTTTGCAAAAGTGTCTTACTGGGGTCCTTAATTTTGATTAATAACACTGACTTGGGGTAGGCGATTCCACAGCCTCCTATGATGACTAATTTCACTATCCAACACTTTCCATCAGGAAAGTCTTCTTTCCATTTAATCTAAATCTTTCCTGCTCCCACTTCAGCCTCTTTCCTCTTACTTTGTATTCAAAAGGGGGTAGAGAACAGCTGGTTACAGACTTGCACGTAATAACCCTTCACATACTTAAAAACCTACCAGCAAGCTGAAATTTAAATGAGCAGATTGATACAGACTTGAGTTCAGGTTTATTAAGGAAAATGAGCGTCCCTGGGGTTACCACATTGTCCTCCACCTAATGTTGGCATTTGCAGCGTTTAGTCCCAAGGGCAGACAAAAGACTTCAGACTGTAAGGGCTGCGTTTTGCCCTTTGCTTTGATTTCCTTCATTTCATAAAAGTAAGTGGCAGCTTTTGTTTCTTTCCTGTCCCTGCCTCTCATTCCTTCCATATTACGAAGTGATTTCTCATTAGCCATCGGGTTTACCTGCAGCTCGTAAAGAAAGCGCTGCCCCTCAGCTGCTTCCCATGTGCATTTTCTGGCATTGTGTCATGGAATCTCAGTGCAGCCTTTGTTCAAATCTGTGATATTTTTGTGAGACGGTAGCTCAATTATATCAGTGGGGACTATGCCCCGTTCCAATATTGTGGGCGGGAAGCCCTGCATCTCTGCAGAACTTCGCTCACTCAGCCGCCTGGGGTGGGACTGCTGAGGGCGGAGCCTTGGTCAGAGCCCCTGAGCCAGCTGACCTTCTCTGGGTGAAGGTCAGTCTACCTTCCAGTCACGTTCGCCTCTTTGGGAAGCGCAAACTCATTTTATTGGGTATTACATATATTTGAGAAGAGTTTCTTAGTGAGTACATAACATACAATTTCATGTGGTTCAACCTAATATCTACATTACACCTGCAAACTTACTTCTCCCTCCTCAGTATAGTTTCATTTTCAGCCCGTTCCCTTGAAGCTGTTTCTTCTGTTATGTTGTAGTTGCTGACATGCTGCTGTCTGATCATTGCTCTTATCCTCTCAGAGGGACCACACGTGCTTCCAAAGTAGGCAGGGTGTCTTCCATTCCTGCCTCATACCTCATCCTTCTCTGTCAACACCTGGTGAGACACACACATATCACCTAATAAGGCTCAAACTTACATAGCCCCACTTAGCTATGGATTTCACGGGAGCAAGTGAAATCTGGATATTTAGAAATACGGCTAGTGGTGTAGATGCCTCTAGATCCGGGTCTCAAGAGCAGCAGCAGTGAAATTTGGACTAGGTAATTCTATGTCATGGGCGCTGTCCTATGCATGGAAGGATGTTAGCAGCACACCTCATCGCTCTATCCACTAGATGCCAGGAGCACCCCCTCCACACACACACCCAAGTGTGAGACCAGAAATGTCTCCAGACATGCCCAAATGTCCCCTGGGGGGACAAAATCACCCCTAGTTGAGAACTGCTCTAGACCCTATACCTTTGAGAGAGGCTCCATTGGTCTGATGCTGAGCAAAGCCAGGGACACTTTTTCAGCATATTTGCTTATTTCAGGTTAAGAATTCTTTTATTGAGAAGAAAATTTAAAAATTATAAACTAAACAGCAAGATCTGGAGCCTGAAAAAGTGAGGTCAGGTTGTCATGAAGGAGATCAGGCAGCAGCAGCCCCCGTCCGGGCTGTGAAGGTATTTTATGCTCTAACATCTCAATGCGTGGCTCATATGCAACTGTTTGTTTACAGGTGGAGTTGGAGGTATACGACTTCTTCTTTGAAAGGAGCATGCCCATGACCATCCACATCTCCGTCAGAACATCAGACACAAACGCCCCGCGCGTGTCCTGGAACACAGGTGCAGCTCAGTGTAGGGTGTCAAGCAACCTAGCCCTGAAGGGAAGAAAGAAAGTATACGGGTCAGGAAAGAAAGGCAGTTTTATTCCCATTTCACACACGAGGCAACTGAAACTCGGTCCAGTCCGGGCATCAGATAGTTGGTTTCATTTTGTTTTTCCTACTGGAAGGGTGAGAAACTTGAATCCAGGATTCCTGAGTCCTGGAGATGAGTTCTTTCCTCGGCAGGAGATAAGCCAGGACAACTTTCACCTGAAAGAGGCACAAAGTGACTGTGTGTGATACTGAGCTCTGGTTGGACTGAGAGAGAAAAGGTCTCCAACTCAAATTGTTCAGAGGGATAGAAGGGAGACATACATTTGTCTTACTCTTAAGTTGGGTTGCTTGGAAACCACAATACATAAAGAAGAGCTTATACTGCTTAATTTGTTTTAAAAGAAGGCTTTACTCCGCCTCTCATTTCTAATTGAACTTACAGTGCAATGTATATATTTAGGTCAAATGTAAATGTAGAATATAAATGAAGATTTTATTCTTTCCCATTAATCCCATCAATAGTATTCAAAACATACTTATAAACAGTGATGCTAGGTTCTGTTAAGGGGATAATATCTGTGTCTGATTTAAATCCTCTGGTGGCAGCTTAAATAAATCTCGTGTGTGTGTGTGTGTGTGTGTGTGTGTGTGTGTGTGTGTGTGTGTGTATGTATGCTTGCATGTAGGTAGTATCTGCATGCACACATGTGTTTGTCTACATGTGAGTTTCAGTAGAGATGGATAACATTGGTTGAGTAGCCTTGATTGATAATTTTGACTCTGTGTCTCATCTACCTCTGTTAGAGGGATAATGAAAAGAAAAGAAGGAATTGGTGTCCTGTAGTTTAGTAGTTATAATCACATATTAAGTAGATTATTACATGAGTATAGAGACTTAACATTCTGTATATTTATGTGTGATCTGTGAAGCCCAGGCTTGTTAAGAGAGCTCCAAATCTGATTTTGGCTACTCTGGACATTAGACTCCATTTTAAAAATAAAATTGTACTTATTATGAACTTACGTGTTCATTGTTAAAAACTGGGTAAGTACAATGAATAAATAGTAAAAAAAGAATGAATAGTAATGAATGATCAAGAAAAAATGAATGATATAGTACTAAATGAATAAAATCATTTATTCAAAATCATTTATTACTTCACCGTGCAGACATTGCTGCTGTTAATGTTTTGCTATATATACTTCTAGTCTTCTTGCTTACTCTTTTGCTGTGTCCTTGTGATGCCTTGTCCTGAGCCATACTGTAAATTCTTGACTTCAAAATAGTTATTACCCGTCAGAGATTCTTTATATGTACCCCTCCCTCCCTTCTTTTCTTCTTTCCGTTAAATAATGCTGTATTTCTTAGCTCAGGTTCCCTAGCAACAGCTACGGAGGCAGGTTGCATGCACTAATCCTACACTGAAAACAGGAGAAAGGGGAAAAGGGAAAATCATGAGGAGGATGAAATACATTTACAGTGTTTATTGAAAAGGCCTGTATAAATGGACCTGTGCAGTTCAAACTCCTGTTGCTCAAGACTCAGCTTTACTCGTAAAAGTACTTCTGCCACTTGTGCCCACAAAATATCTGGATGTGGACTTGAGAAAAGTCCTTGTGGACATTTTGAGTTAGAGGCCACTGTGAGCATAACATCTGTTCTTTCCTTGGTGTTTATTTTCTGGCACTGTCATGTCTCTCAAGGATATGTCCCAAGGAGCCAATTGTCAGATTGGAGGTGATGGTATTAAAAGTGAAAATATTACTAGAAATAAAAGCTAACTTCCAGTTTCTTTTTAAAAAAAATAAAAATATTTCTTTATTGATTTCAGAGAGGAAGGGAGAGAGATAGAAACATCCATGATGAGAGAGAATCATTGATTGACTGCCTCCTGCACGCCCCCTACTGGGGATCGAGCTCACAACCTGGGCAAGTGCCCTTGGCGGGAATCCAACCTGTGACCCTTCAGTTCGCAAGCCGACACTCTATCCACTGAGCCAAACCGGCTAGGGCTAACTTCAAGTTTCTTAAAAAGCATTTGGGAATGCAATTTCAGCTAGTTTTGTGAGTTAAAATGCCTTAGTTTTGTCTTAACCTATGCGTGTTGGCATGCCATAGAACATTTTGTTTTGCCTTGCAGGTCTGAATCTCCTGGAAGGGCAGTCTCGGGCCATCACCTGGGAACAGTTTCAGGTTGTTGACAACGATGACATTCGTGCTGTACAGCTGGTCACCGTGGACGGCCTGCAGCATGGGCGGCTCACAGTAAGAGGTGAAGGATCGACCTTGGTAACGGAGCGAAGAGCTGGAGAAGAAACTCCAAAAGCAAATCAGATTTAACAGGATATACATAGCATCTCTCGGGACCCATTTCTAACTGGATTGTCATATCCCCCAAATCTAGAGATCTTGAAACATTTGTGTTAGGGTGCCTTAGGCTCAGCTCATTATTTAAAGTTCAGATGCCTTATTGGGCTCCTTCTAAATATACTCCTTAATTGATTATCTCATCCCAGTAGGAAGACAAAATATTTTCCTCTCACTTCTCTGTCTCAGAGAAATGTATTAAAAAACAGAAAAACATGCTTTTAAAAATACTTTGGTAATCATTATGTTATTATGATATTAGGAGCAGTTACCATAGTTTAAAAGAAATGAATTTATAATTATAAGGATGGTAGTTAAGGTTAATGAGCCTAATAAAAATAATAGCCATACTTTATGATGATATAGTCCATTCCTGATAATAAGCTCAGAGGATTTAATTCAATTATCCTCTTAGTTTGCCTAATTATAAAGCAGAAAGAGAGCTCTTATTTATCATCATTTATGATAAGGGAATTCTGAAATCAAAAATAAAATGATAAATTCTCCTGTCTAATCCCAGGACCGTGCCAGGTCAGCTTATGCCTGAGCCTGCCAGTTAGGGTGGATGTTCGGCTGCATGTAGGGAAACTCAATTATAGTGGCTTAAAAATTCATATTTTCCTCATGTGACAAGTTGTCCATATGTAGGCATTCCATATCCATGATGCCAGATGCTCTCTTTTCTGCTCTGTCGGTGCTCACAAGATGGCACCTACACTTCTAGCTTTGGGTCTGCATTTGAGGAAGGAAGAAAGAAAGAAAAAAGTTTTGCCATTTTAGTTTGCTTTCTTTACCTGCTTGTCCCAGGAGTCTGATACAATGACTTTCACTTATATCTCCTATCAACTCACATGCTATCCCAACATGCAGTAGAGTCTGGGGACATGATTTTTTAAACATAGTCCCATGGCATTCCAAGTAGAACTAGGATCCTGGTGCTGAGCAAGAAGCAGTCAGTGGCTATTGGGCAAGTAGCTTGCAGTGTCCATTATACTAGTGTTTAATCATGATTCCAGTGAGGTCTTTAACACAAACACATGGTGTGGGGAGAGTAATGGGGCTCCTGCCATCAAGAATGGTAAATGTTTATACAAAGTGAAGCAATGTTTATTAATACTGTGAAATGAAGTAGAGAGAGAGAGAGAGAGAGAGCAGTAGCCCATAAGACAATCATGTTCTGGGCTCAGAGGATATAGGAAGTAGTACTAATATTTATTAAGTATTTACTTTGTGCCAGATATGGTGCAAAATATTCTATATGCCTTATCTCATACTACTTTATTTTAGTGAGGTACTATTATTATTCTACTTCACATATGGGGAACTGAGACTCAGAGAAGTCAACTTGTCTAAGGTCATGTATCTAGAAAGTGGCAGAACTGGGATTTGAACCTTGGCCATTTGATACCAGAGCTTTAACTTTTGGTCAATAAGCCAATGCTTCTCAAATTTTAGCATGTAGTAGACTCTTGGAGGGTTTGATAAAGCACATAATGCTGGGCCCACCTCCAGGATTTCTATTTCAGTAGGTCTAGGATAGGGCCTAAAAACGTGCACTTCTAACAGATGGTGCTGATGCTGCTGGATTGAGACCACACCTGTAAGAAGTTCTGCTGTGTAGGTTGATAACAGTGAGTGAAACAATAATTAACATTTATTGTCGGCTTACTTTTGTTTAGGTTCTCCCATCCATACTAGGGACTAAGTATGGATTATTATTTCTGCTTTATAGATGAGTCTCAAATAAATTAAATACCTTGCCCAATCTACACAGCTAATAGTTGTTACAACCAGTGTTCAAAACCTGATTTGTGGAGGTGTTTTCTCCCAAAGAGGAGAGTATCAGCTGCACCCCTTTCCTCGATGCCCTTTTGCCTAGTGCAGCGTTCCCTGTAAGGGCTGCCTTTGCGCCCCTCCCTCAGTCGGTGCCATCTCTGCTCTCTCCTTCAGGGGGGAAAGGCTTTCTCTTCACCGTGGCTGACCTGCAGGCTGGAGTTGTTCGCTATCATCACGATGACAGCGACTCCACCAAAGACTTTGTGGTATTCAGGATATTCGATGGTCATCACAGCATCCGCTATAAGTTTCCCATCAACATTCTGCCCAAAGATGACAGTCCCCCGTTCCTCATCAATAATGTTATTATTGAACTGGAGGAGGGCCAGACCATACTGATCCAGGGTTCCATGCTGAGAGCTTCAGACATGGACTCCAGTGATGACTACATCTTCTTTAATGTCACGAGACCTCCTCAGGCTGGAGAGATCATGAAGAAGCCAGGGCCAGGACTGATAGGTAAGTTCTGGGCAGTTAAGATAGTTGTGTGAAGGTGGACATCAGTTTATGAGGTGAGCTACTATTATTATTCCCATTTTATAGATGGGAAGCCTGAGACTTAGAGACTTGAAGTTGATTCATTCAAGGGTGGGCATCCAGAAAGTTCCAGAGCTGTGCCTGAAAGTAATCATTTCACTTGGAAAAATTAAGTCTGCCAAGTACAGTGATAGAACAAATAAATTTGAAGAGAGATGTTTGACTTAATTGTAGATTATTGATAAAGTAATTTTATGAATAACATTTCTTTATATTTTGTTAGAATAATTTCATAACTATTTCTTAAAATAGTCAGGAGCATCAAAATAGGAATCAAGTAGTTTTTCTTACGACAATGTTTCTTAAAAATATTTTTCTAATGCTAATTTATCTACATATTTTAAGACAAAGGTAACAACTTTATTATTTATAAGCTTTTATGAAGAGTCCTTGGGTACATACAACATGATATGCAGAGAAGACTTGAGATAAGTCCAATATCTTTATACCCAAACACTTGCAGTTGGTTACAAAAATACTTGGTGTTTTGTGGACCCAATAGGCTATCCTGTCCCTGGCTTCCTTCAGAGGGACCTGTTTAATGGCATCATTTACTATCGTCACTTCGGTGGAGAAATCTTTGAAGATTCTTTTGAATTTGTCCTTTGGGACAGCCATGAACCTCCAAATCTCTCAGTGCCACAGGTAAGAGGCCATTCTGAGCACTTCTCAAAGCCTTGTCCGCAGATATCAGTTCTGAGGAGATGTTACTAGGGACTACATGAAAGTAGGTTTCAAGGTTCAAAGACTGAGAAGCAATGGAGTAAGCCAAAGAAGTCACTTTCTTTGTAACATCACTTCTCTACCATTTACTTTTCGAATGAGTTCTGCAAATTTTTTGCGTGATATTTCCAGCACCTTTATACAGGACATCTCACAAAGTTTGCTGTCCTCACATCACTCAGGAAAACACTGGCATTTTATGTGTAGTAGTTCAAGTATAGGCTGTGGAGTTCAGCTGCCTATGTTTCTCTCCTGCACTTGACACAATTATCTGATTGATCTGTGGTTCACTTTCCCCATCTGTAAAACAGGGACTAATACAACTTCCTTATAGAATGATTGTGAGAGTAAGTAATATATATAAAGTACTGCGAACTTTCTGGCACATGGTAAGCACTCAATAGATAAATTAGCTATTATCTATTGTTGCTTTTGAAGAACTAAAAGTTTTACTACAACTCAAGGATATCACTTAAATACATAGAATGCAGAAATAATTGTAAGGAGGGATTCTCACATAAAAATTACAGAGATGGAGTTAGTATAGTATCTGGACAACTGTAAGAAGATAAACTCTCTGCAAGGAGAGGGTGGTTAGTGGTTGGAGTGAAAAAAGTAGAGCTCAATATAAGTGATCACCTACTACATATCGTTTATTTTTCTAGGCATTTTATCCCTATTATCTTGGAAGGTAGTATATACAGGGCTCTAAGCAAATCTTGACTCAGTTCTGGAATGGCTATTTACAGCATGTGTCCCTATTGGTTATATAATGTCTTCTAATGTCACAGTCACTCACATTAGCCAATGCATAGATGATTGAGCTGTTCATCTGTTTGCTCAGATAAAGGTAACCAAAGCATATGATCAGGAAGAATGATGTCTGAGAGCCCAGAAACTGAAGGAAGTATGTGGTCCCTATTAAGAAAAATTGGAGAATGAGAAAATTCTCAATTTAACTGCTTTTTAAGTAACAAATCAACTCCTTTACAAATAACAGTCCCTTCTTTCCTTGTGTTATTATATTCTATTTCTAGATTACATTTTGCTTGAGACCTTAGTTGATTTGCTAATCCTAAATTACAACTATCGATAGGATTTATTTCTAAATCATTTGTTGCATCTATTCAAACTGAGCTTTGTTTTCAACTAGAATATCATATCACTTTTAGCAGACTATATGCCTTTTTAAAAATAGAAAGTTAGGGACTGCTTTTTTCTTTTCTTCTATTATATATTTTATAGATTATATTTTTCTTTCTATCATATTTAATGTCAAGTGTAAATGTTAGATCCCTTTATAATGAGGACCAGAGTAATAAAAACTTTATTCATATAAAATTATTTCTAAATCTTGGAAAATAAGTCAGACTAATTACTGTAAGATCCAGTTATGAGATTATTTCTTTGGATGGATGGATGGGTTTCTAAAGAAGGAGTCATAATCACATTTTTATCTGCTTTCAGCTTATTAATCTACTAGAGACCTGGCACACAAATTCGTGTATGGGTGGAGTCCCTCAGCCTGGCTGACGATTGGGGCTGATTGGGGCCAATGGGGGCTGGCTGGGAAGGAACAATGGGAGGTTGGCTGGCCAGTCGGGGAGGGACCGTGGGAGGGCTCCAGGGTGTGTACGGCCTGTCTCGCCCAGTCCCAATCAGCTGGACCCCAGCAGCAAGCTAACCTACTGGTCAGAGCATCTTCTCCCTGGTGGTCAGTGTGCATCATAGCGACTAGTCAAGCGGTCAACCAAACGTTTGACTGATCAGTCAGACACTTAGCATATTAGGCTTTTATATAGATAGATGTTGAGGGAAAGGGAGAGAAAGAGAACCTATAAATTACTCTATATTCATGCACCATTTATTGTTTGGCTCCTAAATATTCTTCACCTCAGCCCTCTACTTGTCATCTCTACATGTATATCTCACCAGCATTTTAAAAACACCATGTCCACAGGCATTTAGTATATTTTCCCCCAAGCTTGCACAAAACCACTGTAACTAGAATCTCTGAAGTCATCCCTAATCCCTTCTCTCTCTAATATCTGAATAACTAATTAGTCAGCAAATCTAACTAAATCTACCAGATAAATTTCTCTCATCTGCCTATACTTCCCCACCTATTGCCATTGCTTTAGTTCCAACATTCATCTTTTAGGGACTAGATTAACCTCAGAATCCCTCACAGGGTCTCTTGAAGAATAGATTAGCACCATCCTTATAACTGAGGACAGTTAAAATCCACTGATATAGTAACTTTGTATTCAGTATAATTCATCTAATATCCATTCCCCCAATTCTCCCTCTTCTAATATGTGGCAGTACCAGCTCACTTCCTCTCCAGACACGGATCTTCTCTCAGGGATAACATCGCCTGTTCCAGAAAGCCTTCTCTGGTGCCCTCATTCCACAGTCCCCCCACGCTGGGTCAGGTGATCCTTTTATGTAGCTGACCCAACCTCAAATCACTATAATGTGAGGCCATTATTTGTCCTATTGGATCAACTGTGAGCTCATTGATGACAGGAATCCTAAATTATTCATCTGTGTCTTCAGGCCTTGGTACCTGACTCAGAGTAGAACCTCAAAAACTGTTCTGGTTCTTTCAACTTTTATTAAAACTAGGAAGAAATAAGAAAACGGAAATGTTTTGTAAGAACTGGGGAGGTAGTGAGATGAAGAGGTAGTAAGTGCAAAGTTTAATTCTCCAGAGTTTCCAGGAATTAGTGTGTGCACAACAACAGAACAAGTATTTTATGTGTGTGTGCTGGTGAGAACTTTTGTGTAGTAAAACCCTGATACCTTCATCGAAAAGTCCAAATTTTAAAGGACTTAAATGATGATCTAGTCTATTTGATGATTGCATCTTCAATTTGGACATGTCATGCCCTGCATATAAAATTGTATTTAAAGTATTTTTAAAAATTGTAACTTTCAGCTGTTCAACTAAAGGTCCAGATAAGATGGTTACTTAATGGGAGCTTTTGTGATCAGTAGGTCCCAAGGTCACTGAAGGTTAAGTTAAACTCAGGTGATTGTTTAGGCCACATGTTAAAACTCTTCCTTTGATAGAGGCAGAAACTGAGCATCTCCTCAGGTGAGAAACAATTTGATAAAAGCAGGAAGGAAGTTGCACAACCATGGATGCTCCTTACCTCCTTTCATGCTTCGTACCTGGATACTCCTGCTGAGAGATCTACCTGTACATCAATAAGGTGCTCACATATCAGCAAGAAACCCCTCCCTCTTTCTATCTTGGTTGTCATGACTGTCATCAAATAAAGCCTCATGCTCTCAATTTGCTTTTTAAAAATATTCCCTTCTTTATCCTTCTCAGAAGAGAGCTTTTTAGGGTTTAAGCCTCAGGAGATCTTAAACCAGGAGAGAGTAACGTTGGAAGTAAGATGGAAAATGCAAAATAAGGATAGAAGAGAGAAGCAGAAAGATGACTAAGAAATGACAGCAGATGCCCCAAAGGCCTGAGGGTGAAGTGGAAGGGAGCAACGAACTGAGGCCAGATGAGAGAACAGGCACCCAGGCTGTGAGCATTCAGAAGAAGTCAAACCTGAAAGTGGGGTGGGAAAAACGCATTGGAAGTAGTTCCTGGGGGCAAGAAGTAGCACAGGATAAACTCAAAGGAAGCTGTAAGATAAAGAATCAGGCAGGAATCAAAGGTCAGGGCAAAGAAAGGATCAAGAATCCATGTCAACAAGGAAGAGATATCAGCCCACAAAATACCTTATTATGAACACTGAAGGTCAAGGTTAGGCTTTGTCACTCTGTGTACTGATTTGTCACTTTGTATTCTGATTCCCTGTAAGTCTGTCTTTGGGTGCTTGTGACCATAAGTAGACTGGAGGCATACAGGGGACCCCAACAAGTGAAAGCCCGGCAATTGGGCTGGGCATTGCTTTCTCACCGTTGGGGAATGGCTATTTAATAACGTCTTTGTTACAACCAAATTTCAGTAAAATGTAAATGGTTCATTTCTCTATGGAGTTTGTTAAAATAGGATTTTTCTCATCCACAGACACACACACAAAGTAATTGTTTAAACATGCATCAATATGTAAAGACACATCAACCTAGGCAATCATAAAGCATGTTGAAAAATGTGCCCACCAAGAATTACTAAAGGAGTATAAAAAAGCATGCCTTGTACATTCTTTTTACACAAAGAACACATTGGAGACTAAATTAGCATGGAAAATGGTCTCTTTGAAGGCACAATAACTATTGTTTCCTTATTAAATCCAGTTTTTCAATTAAGTGCAGCCTCACTGATCCACACTGTGGCTGGGAAGCTCCACAGAGAATTTCTGAACTTTGTAGATTAGCAAAAAACTCTAATTGGGGAAAAAAAAAAAAGTGACATCGACTCCAGGAGACTGGAGAAATGACTGTCATCGTGTTTATTTATTTTGATAACTGCCTTTAGTTTTTAATTATTGAAGTGCTTCATAATGGAGTAGCACATATGCTGTAGGCTTTTGTAAGAGCAATGAAGAATGGAGACAAGGAATTAACTTATTGAACACCTACTACCACGTACTCACTGTGTTACTAGCTATCTCATTTGATCCTGACAACACTTCACTACAATAGCCATTGTTATTATTCCCAATGTGCAGAGAGAAAAACTGATCCCAAAGGGGCTGATTTGCCTCAGGGGCACAGCTTGCACAGCTAATGTCCCAGTATTTTCTATATTATAGTTTTGTTTTTTTGCTTTGTATGTCAATGTAAAAAGGAAGTCACTTTATTTTCAAATTGGGTGTTGTGAATACTATTATTATTGCTGCAGGCTGGTGTTGCTCAGTGGTTGAGCGTCCACCCATGAACCAAGAGGTCACCAGTTTGATCCCCAGCAGGGGGCGTGCAGGAGACAGTCGATTGATATTTCTGTCTCTCTATCCCTCCCCTTTCCTCTCTCTAAAATCAATAAAAAAGATATTTTGAAAAATTGGCATTGCAGATCTGTGCTTCAATGACAATATTACATTTATTAAAATAAAGTTATTAAATTAAAATATTAAGTTCATTAAAAGAAATAAAAACCAGGATAAGAATACCCATGACACCAAGCAAATGTACCATTGCAAGAGAGAATAAGTAATTGCTTTCTCACAACCAGTCGTGGATTATTGTAAGAAAATGTGATGATAAAAGCTGTTCGGCTGCCCAGCTAGCATGGCTCAGTAGTTGAGGGTCAACATATGCCCGGGTTGCGGGCTCGGTCCCTGGTGTGGGGCATGGAAGGGGCAGCCAATCAGTGATTCTCTCTCATCATTGATGTTTCTATCTTTCTCTCTCTTCCTTCTCTCTGAAATCAGTAAAAATATATATTTTTTAAAAAGCTGTTCAGCAAACTCTCCATGCCCCCTAGCAGGATCCAGACCTGTGAATGTGCTTTAAGAATTCTTAAAATCACAAACAGGACATATTGACTCATTCAGTTAGCAAACACTGATGAAGTGCTTTCTACCTACAAAATACTGTGCCAGATGTAGAGCTACAGCGATGAACAGAATATTTATTGAGCACCTTCTATCTGTGAGACATTTTTATCTACATAGTGGTCTTTGATCCTCATAACAACTCTGTGAGGCTGTTGTCATTATACTTAACTTACATATAAGAAAATCGACATTTAAAGAAGTTTAGTGACTTGTTCAAGATCAATAGCTACTAAGTGGCATACGTAGACCTTTAACGGCCTGTTCACTGCCAAATTCCATGTGGTTTGTACTATTTTATGTTCCTCCTCTTAGGGAACTTTCAGTCTAGGAGAGACTGACAGGTGAACTACTAATTAATAATATAAGAACATAAAATAATAATGTTTCTCAAGGGACAAACAAATTTAGGAACAATTAATTCCAACTGAGAAATTGGGGAAAGTTTCAAGAAGAGCCTTTAAGTGTAAGAAAAACTCAGGTTGCTGGAGAAAGCAGGAGAAAAGAAGTCCAGGTTGAAGAAACAGCATAACTCAAAGTCTAGGACCCAGACCTTTCTGTGCAGCTGGAATGCTTGGCTTAATGTTGAAAGGAGTAGCAGATAAAGTGGAAAAATAGGGTGGGCAAACTGGGGGGGGGGGGGTTATATATCCTTTTCACAACAAATGTTAAAAGTAATTTTAAAAAATCAACACATAATATTGGGGAAAAAAATCACTGCAAAATCAAAACCAAACTGTAGAGGCTCTTAGATGCCATGCTAAGGAGTTTGAATAAGGCTGTCCCTCCTGGGTGGTTGTTAAGACTGAGGAAGGGAATAACCTGATTTGATTTGTATTTTTTAAAAGATAACACTAGAGGTATGTAAGTCTAGATTAGCTACTGAAGTTAGGGCCAGCAGAAAGCTGTTGCAATAATGTGGGGAAGAAATTATGAGAGCTAGAGCTAGACCAGTAACTGTAGGAATGACAGCTGGGGTGGGAGTGGAGTGTGGTCACTATATAGGAATTTTATAAGTAGAGACTCTGGGAGGTGTTTTAGACATATGTGGAGAGAGAATGAGGAGCCAAATTTTCTGTCACAGTTTCTAGAATCTGAGTAGAGGGAGGTAAAAAATGCACAGGTGGTTGTTGGAAGGGAGATGCAGAAATACCCATTCTATATAGCACTCATGAACAATTACCTATAATTGTGATAATTACATTCTTAAAATGTAATATCGAATGGGTGGAGAATGTTCCATTTTTGGTTCACATTCTTAATACCTCCTAAATCATTTCAATGAAAGTATATTATAATTGTAAGTGTTCAAAAATCACCATGATAGGTGATTGTGGGGGTGTTTTCTTTGGTGTCTTTTTGGTACCTTAAATTAACGGTACAGATCATTTCTTTTCAGGTGGTGACAATTCATATCACTCCAGTGAATGACCAGCTTCCAAAAGAGGCTCCTGGAATTTCTCGGCATCTGGTTGTCAAGGAAACAGAGGTGGCCTACCTAACTAAGAAGCATCTGCATTTCATAGATACGGAATCGTATGACAGGGAGCTGCTTTATACAATAACTACTCCTCCATTTTTCTCTTTTAGTCACAGGTATTTATGAAAGGTTATTAGTGGAGGGTTGTGTTCTAGGACTGGAGAGTCCAAAGGGTCAATATATGGTGCTGTGGTTCAATTGCTTTCTTGTCAGACATGAACATACATTCAATTCAGCATTTATTCTAATCTCAAACTTATACCTCCCTTCCAAAGCTATAGTAATGGGTAAGTGACCTGTATCTTGTGTCTTTAGCTTAGATGGCCTAAAAACAGTCTTTAATCCCCTTTTCTAAAGAGAATGCTACTTTTTTCTTTTTAGTAAAATGTACTGAGTCTCTATAGCATTATTTTTAGGTATTGCAGGCCACAAAATGGTCATATGCTATGATCCCAATCCAAGGAAGTGACATGAATATACCTTAGCTGGTGTCATGTACATGATAGCAAGGAAACGTTTTTAGGATGATAATAATGACTCTTTCATGATGTCAAAGCAGAAAATATTGTACATATTTTTTTTTGCAGCAGTCATGAAAATAGCATTGATGAGATTACACTGAAGGCTAGCATCCCTAACATAAAGAGAATATAAAGATGGAATATTTTATTTCTTCCCACGATGAGCTCTTTTAGTTTTAAAAAACTTGGTTGTAGGCTATTTGACTTAATTTTCATTACTTGAAAAATGAGCTGATGTGTTTAATATTTCTCTTTAGACACTTGGACGCTGGGAAATTATTCATGGTGGACAGCCTACCAAAGCTAACCAAGAATCCTGCAGCTCAGGGCTTGAAGTCATTCACTCAGGTGGGATGCTGTGCTACAGTGTTGAAAAACATGATGGAAGGAAGTGTCCTCAGGGAAGTCATGGTGCTCCGAGTATTGCCCTTGAGAATGATGGCCTTTGACGTCTGTTACCAGTGCTTGATGTCTTTATTCTTTCTGCTTGTGCATTTACATTAAGCATGCAACATCTATTTGACAGTGCTTGATCAAGCTGGATATGATTTCACAATCTTGTAACTCAGTACAGACTTTTGCATTGTTTTGCCAGCAGGGACCAGGCACATATGTTTTTATTCCACTAAATTCAGTTTATTTAATATCCTGCCATATTAGTGTACTAGAGCTGCCGTATCAAAGTAACACAACCAGGATGGCTTAAAATAACTGTGAGTTATTGTTTCACAGTCCGAGGCTGAAAGCCTGAAATCAGGGTGTTGGCAGGGCCAACCTCTCTCTGAAACCCCGTAAGGGAATCCTTCATTTCCTCTTCCTCGCTTCTGGTGGTTTGCGGGCTTTCTGTGATATTACTTGCCTTGTAGATATATTGCTCCAACCTCTGCCTGTCATCCCATGGCTATCTTCTTCCTGATTGTCTCTCTTCTCTTCTTGTAAGCTTACCAGTTATGTTAGATTAAAGGCACACTGTACTCCACTATGACCTCACCTTAACTAATTACAACTGCAACAACCTATTCCCAAATAGAGCCATATTCTGAGGTTCCCAGGGATTAGGTCTTCAACATAGCTTTTGGGGGACACAATTCAACCAGAACATCTACTACTTTCCAAAATTTGTATCAGTCTTCTCCCTACTTCTGAAGACCTACAAGGGTGATAAGTGTGCAGACAGCAGCTATAGCTGTAGTTTGGGTCCAATTATGCCTATTTCCTTGTAGTTAGATGCTGTAAGTGAGTATGTTAACCCTATCTGGTAAGTACTGTTATTTTATCATTTCATTTATTTTACAGATAAGGAAAAAGAGGCCTTGCAAGTTTCAGCAGCTTGACCAATATCATGCAGCTACTTGAACTGGTAGAGCTCTACTTGTGGCAAAGCTGTTAAAATTCAAGTGTCCTGTCTTTTACAGAGCTGATTGGCTTCAAGCACTTGATATACTTACCTACTTTCTTTGTCCTTTTCCCTCCTGATTTTTAGAAAATGTGATTTATAAACTGGACTTTTATGGAATGCTCAAATTGATGATGGTGGCATTTATACAATATTCCATGTCCTTATCAGGATGGTTCTCTGAGACCTAGGTCTCTAAAAGTCTCTAATCCTTGCAAATTGGCATCCATGTATCCATCTTGGTTTACTTTGTAGGATGCTGTGAACTACAGGAAAGTGGCCTACATGCCACCCATGAGTGACATAGGCCCCCATCTAAGACATGTCCAGTTCACATTTTCCATCAGTAACCAGCATGGCGGGGCTTTGCATGGGATCTGCTTTAACATCACTCTTCTCCCAGTGGACAACCAAGTTCCTGAGGTATGTGCACTGTGTGCTGTGAAGGACGAAGGTGAGGGAGGGCCTAAGGAAAGCCTTTAAGAGTTATGGGAAGTGCTAACTCCCCTTCAGGCATTTTTAAAATAACTATTTTATGTTTCAATCACAATGTAGGAAAAAGCATGGGGAGGGGAGCCCTTCACCTCCCACGGGACTTTTTGTCTAAAAGGTGCGATTTTTCCAGTTGCTGAATTTGGCATTATTTCCAAAGCTTTATCAAAATCTCTTTCATTTGCTTCTCTTTCTGCTGAGTTTCACGTGTTGATCAGGGGAAGGGGATTAAATTATGGGTCTCTTAGCAACCAGAAGGGCTTATTTGCTCTCACCGCAGGCCAGCTATGCTACTCTGTAATCTACAGAAGCTTTTAATTTTCCAAAATGAATTAAGATGGGCCCTTCCATTCTTTTCAGTCCTATTCCCCAATCTGTACGCAGCCCTAAAGCACTGGGGTCTCTCATGAGAACTGACTGTAAAGGCAATGCCACTTCGTGTGTCTTATCTGAGAAGCTGGGGTTCATACTGAGCTTGTTCCACAACCTGCCTCCTCCCCATCAGAGTGCTAGGCTTAATTAGTGTGGCTACTCCTGGGCTCATTTTCCCCCTAAGAAGCTGAAAGACAAAGTAGGATTGCCCATCCATTAGGAACTTGAGGGGACTAGAACCTACACACGCCTCATCCCCGAAGGTCACCTTCACAGGTAGCTACCTGGAAGGTAGCCAGGAAAGCACTGATGTTCCCTTTCTTGCTCCCTCCTCACCATCTCTACACCAGCCCACAGTTGTGGTGCAGATGGTTCACCCCAAGGGACTAAGGGGCTTACCTAACCCACAGAACTTGGGTAAAAAACAATATTTTTGAATAATGAGTTGCCAACATTTAATCATCAGGAGGTTTCTTATCAAGTCTTGATTTCTGGATTCCATTGAAAATTTGGAAGCTCTGGCAACACTGAGCCCACATATCTCATAGCAACAGTGGGGAAAGGCGTGTACCCCGGTCCCCAAAGTCCCCACTCAGCTCAGCACAGCCATTGAAATTGCCAGCGTGAGCTTGTAATTTTTCGTAGAAGATGCACCAAGGAACCCAGACAAAGTAATCTAAACTCTATTCTGTGACTCTTTCTTTGTCAGAAACCAGATCACATTTCTGTGGAGAAAAATCGTTTAGAAAAACAGTTAATTTGATTAGGTTTTATTCACACCATCCTCTTCTTTATGAGATAGAGGCCTGAAATAGTCTGGCTTCTAAAGAAGGTAAAACTGTTCTTGAACAATTGAGGGGGAATACTCTTTTATGCAAAGCAGTCCAAGTCATTTCCCGGAGAAAGATGACTTGTGCGGAAAGCCGAGAAGAATGCAGAGAGCAGGTACCTACTTCATTTGAAGGCTGATTGAATAGTTATGAGGACTTGGAGCTAACAAGGCATAGTGGCTTCTTTTTTCTACAGTCTATGGGACAAATGAAATAGTATCTTAGAGCCCTGAGGATAGTAGGAATAAAATTAAAGAGTTATTTCAGTGAAACCAGTCACAGGAGTGGTTTCCTGATTTCAAATGCCCACATGGCACTGCGCTGAATGATAACCACTAGGGATCTTGACATCATGCTAACCTGAAGACCCAGAGCCTAAGCAATGATAAAGAGTGGGGGCAAATTAACCTTGTGCTTTTATGTTTTGAAAGTCGTTCTGTATATGTATTATACTAAAAAATCATCTACTCTAACAAAGTGTATTCCTTGGGATATTAATCAATGCAATGCAGGAAATAATGTTTAAAAGATAATACTCCTTTCTCAGCAAGAGCTCCCTTTATTTCTTTCTCCTACAAACAGTGGAAATGTACGCTTGGCAAAATGAGAGTAAGGCCTCTGAGGAGGGATGAGAATGAGGGTGGTTGTAGGGAGAGAAAGCTCTTGCTTTTACGTTTTCCTTTTCTGATGGAAATAGTTTATTAAAGAACAGAAGGCAGCTGTCTCATGGTTTATGTGGCCCAGAGGGTTGTCCTTGGGACATCCATGGATGCCCCTGGCGGCTGTGCCTGGTGGGCAGGAGGGTGGAGCAGGGCCCTGAGTGGAGCTGCGCCTTCTCCTCGCCGACTTCCCTGTCCTCACCCGTTCCTTGCCTCATCCCCTTTAACAATCTTCCCCTGGGATCGGTCTTCTTTCTGGCAGCAGCCGTTCTCCGAGGAGAGTGGCTGCTCCCATGGAGAACGCTGTGTCCTCAGAGGGCAGGGCATCCACCCAGGTCATCTGTGAGGGCGCTCAGAGCCCAACTGGATCCGCTCGCTTTGCTTCCGGGTAGTAATACAAACTTGAGAAAATTCCAGGTTAAACACACTTAACCTTTTCTTACTGTAGGATCTCAGAGCATTGACTGTATTCTATGCCTTATAAATCTCCAAGGTGAAGACATTGTAGGTAACATTTTTCTAAACTTTCTTGACCATGGAACATTCCCTTGCTATACCCTCTAACTTTTTTTTATTTACAAATGAATTATTAGTCAGTTGAGCAGTGAATTTTTTTTATTATAAAAATATCCTTATGGCTTCAATATTTAAGTCAAATGTTTGGATAAATCTATTTCCTATGGAATCTTAAAATTCTGACCCTTTCCATCTTTAAGATACTCATTATAACTGATGTTTAAAAACTCCAATTTCCCAAGTCTTTAAGTTTTTTTTTTTTAGGTTGAAAAAAAGAGATGAATTATTTCTAGGTGAATTTGATAAAGCTTTTGATCATTTTGTAGATTAAGGTATATATGTCGAGCAGTGGTAGGTATGGACATGATGATAAATATTATTTTCTCACTTTAGCTCCACTGATAGTAATCAATGTGCTGCTTTTACTCTATAGGGTCTGGGATAAATGAAATGTAGATTATTTCAGGTTCACAGACCTGCCTTGATTCTTCAAATCCATCCATGCTTAGAATCAGAAACATTTAGTAAATAATATTTTTCAGCTGAGGTGTTCAGCTATGAGCTTGACCCCTTTACCACATTTTTAGAAAATTACTTAACAGGTGAATGAATATAGTACTGGAACTTTTTTATTGATTTAACGAGCTCTCTCTTCAGGGATACTGCATGGAACAAAGCTTTCAATGTTGCTTTCCTTATTTCTAGGTACTCACCAACCCCCTGAGAGTGGCTGAGGGCGGTCACTGCGTTATCAGCACGGAGCACGTCCTGGTTTCGGATGTGGACACCACACTGGACAGTATCTACCTCTCCCCGCAGAGACTGCCTCAGCATGGAAGGGTGGAGCTGAGTGGATTTCCTCTGAGCACAGGGTGCACATTTTCTTGGGGAGACCTCCATGCCTTAAAAGTTAGGTTAGAACATTTCCTGCCTTTTTTCTTTTGCGCGCTTTGGCTCCCATCTGGGCCAGTGGCGAGGCAGAGGAAAAGAAAGAAGTTTGTCCAGTTCATTCAGAAGTGCTTTCATGCCACTTAATACTTTCAAGGGACAGTTGAAAATTAGAAATGACAAAATTTTAACTTTTCTTCAGACATTTTCTTTCCCTCTGGCTTGCTGTACCAATGGGAATGATTTTATGGATATTTAAACAGCAAAAATTCATTACCATGAATATTAAATTTGCTGAAACTGCACATATTGCAAGAGGTAACAGTCAAACTAGATGAATATAGAGTGAAATCATCGGTAAGGCGAATCTACGTGATTGAACTCGGCTTTAAGAAGAGCCAATTTCATAACCCTGGAAACTCTGGGATAGAATTCTGTTGATCAATGTCTTCAGTGTAAATTTTATTATATTCTACTGGGAAAGGGATTTGTAGGCAAACAAATAGGGTAGGCTGGGTAGGTATGGCATGGAGTAGGACTTGGCTCTCTGACAGTCACAGATAGGGCAATTCCTGCCTTGTGGTCCTATAGTAATTCCTCTTACCTTGAACTTAGTCTTTCATGGTTCTGTAAGAAACTTTTTACAAAATCTAGTAAAAAAAACCCACCTTCTTTGTAAAACAATGCAAGATATTCAAAAGCAACATACTAGTTAATTTCTCACAAGTTCAAGTTATAGATAGGAATTTTGGCCTTTTTGGTAGAGTATAGTAGAAAGTGTTAAGCATCAAATGCTTAGTTCCACATTTGAACATTGACTAGGAACTAGGATTTGTATACAAGAAGATTAATTTAATATGACAATTTAATTTATTTATGTTGTTTAGTCTCCAATATCTGTATCTCTTTTCACTACTCTTATTCTCATTAAGATTTTGTTTTCTTTTGATATCTCAGCTCTTAGCTTCATGTTAGAGAGCTGTTTAAGTAATTCTTATTAGGGTGTGAATGATGGATAGAAAAATAAAAGTACCAATATTTGCCAGCATATGTAGTTCAAGTGTTCTTCTAGAGACTTGCAATTATGTTTTTTAATTTAATCTTTACATCAGTCAAACCTGACAAGGTAGATGATTCTATTCTCATATTATAGTTGAACCTAAGGTACAAAGAGTTTGAGGTCACTTAGCTAGTATATGGAAGAGTCCAGTTTTCCCCCCATTTATTGTTGAAAGTATAAAGGAGTCTTGTTTTAAAAGAAGTTCTGTTTGACTTCATAGACATGCCTTTGGATGTGTACTCCTAGACCTACTTGGCCCTTTTAGAAGTTTTAGCATGGTAAGATAGCTTTAGCACATTATCTCATATCAAACTATTTTTTATGAAAACATCAGGGAGCATGACAAAATAAAGGAGGCAGCTTGTGGGAGTGATACTGGGGCTGGGAGGGGGACCTTCTCCACCACTGGACTAGAATCCCAAACCTGAGTCCCTAGCCAGAGTATGGGGGAGACTAGTCCTGAGTAAAATACCTTTTAGCTTTAGAATTTTTCATACGTGATATAATATATATATATATATATATATATATATATATATATACACAATATCACGTATGAAAAATTCTAAAGCTAAAAGGTATTTTACTCAGGACTGTGTATATACACACACACACACACACACACACACACATATATATATATATATATACATACATATATATATACATATATATATACACACATACATATATATATAGTATGTAAATTATATCTCAATAAAGTTGGTTAAAAATTATATAATTTACATGCTATACGTACACAATTCAGTCATTTAAAGTATACAATTCAGTGGTTTTTTGTATAATCATAGATTTGGGCAACTCTCACCATTATCAATTTTGAAATGTTTTCATTACCCCAAAAAGAAATGCTATACCCTTTATCTGCCACCACCACCCCCTTCCTTTTTCTCCTCCCAGCCCTAGACAACCACTAATCTATTTTCTATATCTGTAGATTTACCCATTCTGGGCATTTCATATAAATGGTGTCATACAATGTATAGTACCTTGTGACCAGCTTGTAATAGGACTTCTAATTTAATTTCCTAAGTCTTATTTTCTTTCCTACATAACTTAAACAGATCATTGATAAGCTAGAAATTTGGCTCAATGCAACAGCTATTTAGAACTTACTGTATATCACTACAGTGGTCTGCAGAGTAAATGGAAAGTCTACGATTAGACAATATCTTTAAGACATTTGACTAAGAATTAAAGGAAAATGAGACCAAGACTAGACCAAGGAAAAATATTTTTAAGTCTGAATTTTTTATAGATTGAGAGGCAGAGAGCTAACAAATAGAAAAGGGAAAATGGCAGGAGAGAAGCAATAACTAATTAATAGATCAAAATTTTAGAGAAGAGCTGAAAAGATCCAGAGCACAGGCATAAGGATTAGCCTTAAAAGTGGGGGAGGAGGGAAAATCATGAAAATCCACACCGTGTCCCACTTTTACCTGCCTACTGCTCAGTCTCAGCACCCCCACCAACCAGTATTTTCTGTAAGTAGCCAGAGCTGCACCAATTGGTTTCCATTGACACTGTGGCAAGCTGAAGGACTGCTTTTTGATTTGGGAAGAAATTATGTATGCATATAGCACATTTTTTTCCAGGGTGGAGCAATTTTACATTCATGGACCCTTGAATGATTAAATCTGTGACTTCATGATTATGTCGCCATCTTCCAAGTTCTCCCGCTGCATTTTTGATACTTATTTATTAAGCACTAGTAGCCCTGCACATGAATCCGTGCACCAGTAGCTCTCTGCAGGACCTGGCCACTCCGCGCCCGCTGCCCAGAAGCTCTCTGCAGCCCAGAGGTCCATCCGCAGCTGGGGCGATGACACAAGCGTTGCGCGCCCCGGCCTGGCCAGAGGCCCATCGTGGCTGGGGGCAGAACGCTTGCCTCATCACCACAATGACAAAGCAAGCATTCTACCAGGCTGCTCACGCTGCCCGCTTTCAGTGGCCACCCCCCTGGGACTGGGGGACTTGGGCAGGGCTGAGAGGACTGGGCACCGCCATAATTGTGATGGAGTGATGGTTAATTTGCATATTACCCTTTTATTAGATAGGATATGGCCAAAGCCATGGAAGAACTCTTGTGTCAGGCATCTCAGTGTGCTCTCCTAGTGGCCCTGAGAGGTCAGTGACCACTGTCATCCCCACAGGTATCAGCACGATGGATCTGAGACACTTCAGGATGACATACACTTGGAGGTCACAGACGGCACCAATTCAGTAGAATTTGTTCTGCACATCGAGGTGGGTAGAATGTTTCCTTCCTGGTTCATATAGAAATACAGCGTCTAGTTTGGAAGCCTGCTTAGAGTCCCTGGTAGAATTTAAAACAGAGACTCCAAAGAAGAGGATGCCTGCTTTCATCTGTGAATGTCTCAGGACAGGCAACAGAGGGCAAAGTTGTACTGGTGAAATGGGCACACTGTTTCTCTCTCCAATCCATTTAAACATAGAACTGCTCTGACCTCAAATCCATTTACTTAACTTTAAAAGCAATTGCTTTTATATATAAATTATTTGTAATATTGTTGAGCTGTAACCCGCAAGCTGCGGCTGGGCAGGTTAGACGAGTATTACTAGGATTTTGTTGTAGTGGGGAAGAAGCTGGGTCTGTTTACTAGTATGTGTGGTGCCCCTTTGTGAATTTGCCCGCAGTCTGTTGGAAAGGCTTCTTTTCCCCCTTTTGACAAATGAAGAAAAATCTGCACATAAAGGTTGAGTACATGCCCAAAGGCCTGATGGGAACCCCCAAGTTTCACTGTTGAGTGACCACCCAAGTCCATAAGCATAATTCATAGGATTTGCAGGTATTTACAGTTAGTGACAAAGGAAGGTTTTGAAAAAGACTCATCGTGCTCCTGGAAGAGTCACTGATTTTCCTAACTATGCTATATCCTACTTCTATTTGAATTTTGTCAGATCTTTGTGATATGAAATTATTTGTGATAATAATTGTTTGTACAATGTTTTACAGTTAATAATTAAGAATGATCACATCTATCTAGTATTTTAAGAAGTAGTCAGGGAAGGCATTATCCCCATTTTATGGTGAAGGAATGTAGGTCCAAGAAGGTTCAGTGACTTGCCCAAAGTCATTATCTTGACTGTGTAAACCTGGGCTGACATTGTCTGGTACTTGGGCCAGTGTTCCTTCCTCCTCACCACTGCCTCAATTGTAACTTACCAGGTGATTATAATTTTCATGTTGCTAACCTTTCCTGAGTACTTCTCCGTGCCAGTTACCATGCAGAGCCCCTCCTGGCATTTTCCCGCTTACTCCCCCTTAAGGGCCCTGGGGTCTAGATGAAGAGCAGCATGTTATTTCAGCTTCAGTAAGAAAAGTTAGTTTTTATTGACGGACTTTTATATATAGAAAACTTTTCTGAGTTACCTTTTTTCCCTGAAAAGCAAATTTTAGGGGAAAATAATCCAGTCTAACCTATTTTCTATTGATGACCGTCTTCTTATTGATGACAGTAAGCAGTACATTTGGGGAAAGACAATGTGTTCCTTTTTAGACAAAAGGGCATGACCTTTGAAAGCCAGTCAAAGGCACAAGCAATTTTTGGAATATGATTGTTTTTTTATCTAGGAGGAATGTTTTGATTTTGTTGCCTTTGGACTTTATTATTCATTTGAAGCAGAGGCTATTTTGTGAACTGCAAGATGGCCATCAAGAATATATTAGTGAGATTCATTGATTGAGTCAAGAAAAACAATAAAGAGGGTCTTTAATGAATCCACGCAGAGGATTTGAACAAAGATATTGTTTCCTAATAAGCCAATAGAAAATAGAATATTGTATACATGTTTTTTACCTGTGATTAAATAAATAAGGCTAGGTTTCTATCATCCCATCCCTCTAGCCATTAAAGGAGAGTGTCAACACAGTTTCATGTATACTTCTTGTAGAGTTGAACAGTTGTTTAAATAGCAGGATAACTGGTGCATATATACCTGGTTACATTAATTTATTCCATAAATATTTAATTAGTGTCTTCTGTTTGCCAGGTCCTATGCTAGATGCTTGGGATATGATGATGAACAAGAAATTCACATGTAATCTGGGGGAGGAGGTAGCCAAGCAGAGAGCTGGGGCAGAGCATAGCAAGCCAAGGGGCAGAGAGCAGATGCAGAGATGGTGCAAAGACCTGAGATGTGAGGAACGCAGTGTTTTGGGGTGAAATGGAGTGGGGTGGCAGAGGCACCCCATAGCATGAGATGAGGTCAAAGACATCCTAGGAGCAGCACTGGGAAGCCATTGAAGGTTCTCACAGGGCAGGGACTTGATGGGAACCAGACTGTAAAAGAGCCCATTGGCCGAAGCACGGGGGAAGGAAATGCGGGGTTGAGAGTATTCACGGGGCCGGACTTGACAAATAAACATGCAGCGTACACCAAGTTGCCCTTGTGAACTCAGAGGAGGAATGCCCTCCATTCCCATTTAGAAGACATGCTTTTTCAAATTTCCCCATCATCTTTTTAAAATCCGAGAGCCAGCATGAGCTCACGTGGCTTTTCTTTCCCTTGTGCGTGGAGTTTCATTTTCATGACTGTGAGAGAAAAATGTTTTGTCAAGCTGAAACCTGGCATTGATTTGATGGTTATGGAGTTTCAGATTTAACTGAAAATGTTTGACATGCAGCTGCTGCTTATTGTAACTCCAGAGAAACTTCCTGGGTGGCAGGAAGTCGAGGGTAGAAGAAAGGTTTGTAATCACCAAGTAATTTGAAGTATAAATAACTTTGATGTGGGAAATGTAAATGCATCAGACCGCAAGGACCAGACTTCCTCTAGAATACGTGTGAATTTAATGAAGGAGGACAGGGGCTTTGGCGAAGGATGCTTTCTATCACATTTATATTTTGTCTTCCTGGAAACAAATGGGATATTTGAGTCCCAAACCATAACCGTACTCTCCCATTCTTACCTAAAATGTCTCTCAGGTGGGTCGTTTCTTGCAAGATGGTTCATACGGGGAAAGTTAAAAGATACAAACTGCTTGGCCTAATTCCATGGCTATTGTTTCATGTGCCTGGAAGATTGAAAATGCCTGTCATTCCAACTATGAGCTATGGGTTACCAGTTGGGCCATTTGTCATTGCTTTCTTTTTCTTGAAAACATGCATTTTTTTCCTACTTAGGTGCTCCCCGTCAATGATGAGCCACCGATCCTGAAGCCTGACCTCAACCCTCAGATGCATTGCTCAGAGGGCGATGAGGTGGTCATCACCTCTGAATACATTTTTGCTACTGACGCGGACAGTGATGACTTGAAACTGATGTTTGTGATTTCTCGAGAACCTCAGCATGGGGTGGTGAGGAAAGGCGGAGTCACAGTGGATCAGTTCTCTCAGGGAGATGTTATCTCAGGGGCCGTGACCTACAAACATACAGGTAAGTGACAGTGTTGTGACTAGTTTGAGAGAAGGAATGTCAGTAACGTGACAGTCTTAACCGCACTCCTCACTATGGGCTCCAGTGATCTAACAGTCTGACTGCATCCATGACAAGGAAGCAGCAGCAGCCTGTATCCCGTTCAGTAGGCTCAGCATCCTCAGAAATGTTTCTGATCTCAGCAATAGAATGCATTTCAGAGTAGAACAAGAGCAAGTGTTATTGTTGCTCTGTTCATGATGCTCACACATAGACCGTCCGTTCACTCTGGGCTTGTCCTCATCCCCTTTTGGACAATGTCTTTCTTGGACCATCACAGTTTCTGCATTCATAAATCATAACATCATAACAGAAATGTTATTAATTTTCCAAGTTTTACTGACCACCGTCTAGCTGCTAAGAAGTAACTGGCCTGCCTTTTGAGTTTCTGGGAAGCGAAGATGAAGTCTTAGGCTTTGTGTAACTTGTCCACAGTCACAACAGTGATGGACACAGATGAGAGATGCAGCAAACACTTACTGATCAGCATCATGCTTATGTTTCTGGCATCGCATTACATCATTACTCAGGTGGCATGTGCTCCCAGGTAAAATATTCAAATAAGTGTAATAGTAAATCACCACCTGATATCTGCAAGGCACAGTACTGGGCACTGTGGGCTACAAAGGAGTATAATCCAGACCCTCTTGTGAAGAACTTTTCCTTTAAATGAGTAGACAAACCCACTCCCATGCAAAAGTGACAGTGTGATGCATCTGTACTTCATCACCCCTTGCGCATCTTCAGAATTCCGGATTGCGGGCACTTCCTCAGCAATGACACCATATGCTTCCTCTGACGTCCTTCCATTGCCTCTATTACCATTTCATGTTTATCACCCGTATGCCTTTCACGCCTGTACATTCCATGGAGGGAGTACAATTGGCTATGTAGGCCAAGTGACTGGTAGTGGAAATAAGAGGCATCGGAATTCAAATCATTTTCTTATTTGAAGAGCTATATAGAGAGAATGCAAGCAGTGAAGGGGTAGGGAACTCAAGGAGGGAGGATTGAGATAGCTAAGAATTAATTTGGAAATGGGAGAAAACATTTGGAAATAATATTTGTATGTGTATTTTGGAAAGCAGTGATTTATTAGGATACCAATAGTCTCATGCTAATTAGTTAGTATGGCACATTTTATTTACTCCCAGACAATTTTTTTCTTTAAATGATATCTCCTTATATTTTCACCTGTGTTTAGTCTTAGATAAGGTTTATTTAGTTGTTTCCTTTCCTCAGGGAGCATCATCCAGGTGTTTGATGTCTTTCAGTGTCTCTCCAAAGTTCATAACTAGGTACTTCTTTTTGATTTCCCCAGTCAATCTCAAATAGACTGGCAGAGAGGGACCCAAAGACCAAGATTGTCATTTACAACATAATTTTAACATCTTTGGCAGGCTCATGCAGCATGGATGAATTAGGATGAGATAAATGTGTCTTCTCTTCCAGTGCCCTGTTCCAGGTGCTGAACAACAGGGATACATGCCTATAAATCTCTTCTAGTGTGATAGCCACGTAAGGGCGTGTAACTAATTTTTTTTCATAAAACCTAGTAGGACAATGGGGCAAATTATTTCAAATGGATTTTTTTGCTATGTTATTAAGTTAGCAGAAATACTATATTCAAGAGGTATTTTCTTTTTTGAGTGTTATGTTTTCTTATAATGAAATGTTCACTCTATTGCTCAATTGGTAATTATTTAGCACCGTGCTAAGATCTGTATAAAAAAACTACAGTATTGTAAGATCTAGTTTCAGTGGCCTAAGTCTTGTCTACATACAGTGATTATAAAGGCCATCTGAGAATGATTTTGTCACCATTATTTTATTTGCTTTCTATGACTATGAAAATAATATATTCTTACTGCAGAAAACCTGGAAAGAGTGGAAAAGTATCATGAAGTTTTGGAAAAACTGATCTATCAGCTTATTTATCTATCAAAGTTGAACATTTCAGGATTACAGTATTTTATTTTCTAATCATAATTTTTAACATAGTTGCAATTGTATTGTATGTCCAGTTTTGTAGATTACCTTTTTCATTTAAATCATCTCTAACATGTTTAAAATATGTATTAAATGTTATAAAGTTACTATAAACATAAGCTTAATGAATAATATTTTATGATATAAAATACATTATTAATTTGCTATTCTCCCATTATTAAACATGAAGACATTCAAAACTGTTCTCTTAAATACCACTGTGATTAAGAGTTTTAAGTATAAATCATGTCCTTAGACTATATTTTACTTCAAGGTAAAGAATTCCTCCACTTGTGTTGTAGTTCTGGCTAATGCTCAGGCTGCTTTTCCAGCTCTTTCTGCCAATGTTTCCCATGCTTCCCTTAGATTGAAATTACAGTTACTGGATGTACTATCCCTGACTTCCTCTGGCATGAGCACCCTTCCCCCAGCCAGTTCTCTCATCTTCTTCACCCTTGGTGCTTTGTACAGAATCAGACTGAGATATATGTATTTTCCACATAATAGGTAAAAATTGGCTCAATGGTGGCAATTTCATATCATTCCATTTCATAGATACACACAGATGTGATATTTCAAGTAATTTTGCATATCTTTTCTATAGATCGTGTCAGTGCCTGACACATAGTAGGTCGTCTGACATTTGAGATACTTTTGAAATGCCTTCTGACATTTTCAAAATGTCTTCGTTTCTCTGCTGAAGCACTCAGGACAGTAATTGTCACACAGTAGGCATTAAATATTCAATATGTACTTATTGAGTGAATGATGAATAAATATGTTTTAAGCCAATTTGTCTTTTAAGTATATTAAAGGATGATAGGCCTCTTGTTTTTTTACCTTTCCTAAGGTTGAAGGCTGGTTGTTTGATTCTATTTTGTTGTGTTTTTTTTTTTTTCCAAATCTATTGATATGTTTTTAGAGAGAAAGGAAAAGAAAAGGAGGGAGGGAGAGAGACAGAGAAGAAACATCAATCTGTTATTCCACGTATTTATGTATTCATTGGTTGATTCTTTTTTTTTTAATATATATTTTATTGATTTTTTACAGAGAGGGATAGAGAGTTAGAAACATCGATGAGAGAGAAACATCCATCAGCTGCCTCTTGCACACCCTCTACCGGGGATGCGCCTGCAACCAAGGCACATGCCCTTGACCGGAATCGAACCTGGGACCCTTGAGTCCGCAGGCCGACGCTCCATCCACTGAGCCAAACCGGTTTCGGCCATTGGTTGATTCTTGTACGTGCCCTGACTGGGGATCAAACCGACAACCTTGGCACACTGGGATGGCGCTCTAACTAACGGACCTTCCCAGCCATAGCCGGTTGTTTAATTTTAATTTCCTCAACTTCAACTCTGTTTTTCCTTAAAACCGGTTTCTTGTCCTTTGATCATTTAGTTGCTCAATAATATAATTTCTTCATTTTTCTAGTGTGTGTGTTTTTTTTTTAAATAGCGAGAATAATGCCAAGCATAATATTCTATAGATGTGACCAATGTGTCTTGTGAAACAGCGATGCCAACCCTGATCTTTTGTGCTCTAGTCTCATTAAAACTTCAAACGTAACTGCTTCCCTTTTGGCACTTTCAAAGCGATGCATGAGAATTACCAAAAGCACATCTGGCGAACGTTTCTGTCCCCTGGATGCTAAACACTACTACCTCAGTGCTGTTAGTTAGTAGCCCAAGAGTGGATTGTCCTGTTCGCTGATAAATTATCTAATCTTCCCTCTTCCCCTCACTGCCTAAGTTGGAGGCATTTTGAAACTCATAGGTGCAAGCCCCAAAGAGTAAAAAAATAAAAAAAAATAAATGAAAACAAATCTCACTTCTTTTCCCGGTGTTGTTCTTATTTTGTTAACATCGTGGCTTTTTTATAATGAGGAAAATACCAAAACAAATGACAAGAATGTGGATCATCTTTGTGTTTCACCTATCCGTGTTCTTCTATTTCTTGGAACTACTATGTGGTTGATGGTTGTTCATTTAAGGTGGTTAATGCAAAAGGGCAGACAATTACCACAGGGACAAGGGTGCCTTCTGCTCTTCCTGATGTGGTCTAAACAATTATGAGGGAAGAATGAAACCATCACTAGTCTAGTTTTGTGTCTGTTCCTTGATCATTTGTGAACTGTCAGGCCCTCGTTAGCCCCTTTTGCCCCTCCATATGGTGATAGATGTCTGGCAGGGATCTCACCAAAGGCAACAGATGGGCAAGCATTTTTGCATTATTTTCACGACTCTATTTAATTTCATAGTGATCTAATGGAATTTTGCATTTTAGCCACATACTACTTTTTTTTTCTTCTTGACATTCTGTGCCCGTGGAAGGGGTTTGAGGAGAACACCTTGGTATTTTATATGCTTGAAAAGTCAGGTTTCAGCTACAGTTGTGTCTTCCAGGTGGTGAGGTTGGCCTGGTGCCGTGCTATGACACCATTACATTCGTGGTTTCGGATGAAGAAGCAGGCCCTTTTGTGAATGGCTGTTGCTACAATGGACCTCACCCATCTGTTCCTCTTCATGCGTCCTTTCCAGTGTATGATCTCAGCATCACAGTGCATCCAGTGGACAACCAACCACCTTCACTTGCAATAGGTGACAGTGATGTTTCTGTTAAAGTCCTATTATCTCGCCGAGTCACATGCCCATGGGTCAATGAAATAATGCACTTACAGTCAAAATAGAAAACCACCATACAGAATTGCCTCCAGTAATTGCCTTAATACAAATTTGTGGAAAATCCCAAATCTGTAAAAGATTACGGGGCAAAGATAATTTACTTATTTAAAAATTTAGGTAATTCTGTATGGAGAGAGCATGCAAGTGTGTGTGTGTGTGTGTGTGTGTGTGTGTGTGTGTGTGTGTGTGTGGTGTGTTGGGATGAGGACAACATTGAAATCCTCAATTATTCTGGTTTTATTTCACATGGGAAAATACTATTTGCCTTCTGGAGAGAGAGTAATTTATTGTACCCATAATAATTTCTATCAGAACAGAATGAGCACACCAGAGAGACCATTTATATACATTTAACCTTATTTGTTTTTTAGAAAGTCATCTCTTCATAAGTATTATGTATATGTTCTGTCTCTCAGAAAAAAAAATACAAACATATGTATGAATGTTATTGTAATTTGCAAACTATCTCCCAAGCAATGTTCTGGAAAGAAAGCATTGTCCCTGCAGAATAATTAAGCACCAGGCATGAAAAAAACGTTGGTTATGAGCAATTCATAATAGCTTGCAGGCAATTAACGCTCTGACAAACAGAGGTAACAACTGATCTTGAAGAGTACATAAACCACATTTAGTGCCTTATCATTAAAACAGTTTGGCAATTCTTATTTTCATTTGTCACTTCTATAGAGACACAAGGGAAATCAGAGTTCCTTGAGAATGACTGAAGGGCTGAACTGGAGCATTTAGCATTTCTGCTGTCTTTCCATTATTGTCTGGCTTGCTTGTGCAAGAAAAAAATATAATTCCATAAGTCAAATTAAATTCCACCCATTACCCCTGAATATTTTCACTGTAAGGAGAATTATGCTGAAGGAAATGAACATCTCCCATGGAAGTATATGTGCATGTGGGAGGCTTCTCTGAAATGGAATTTCAATCACCTCCTTTGTCCTCACTATTCTGATGGGAGGATTGAACACTAGGTCATAATTGTGCTATTATTTGCATGCAGGTACCATGTTCGTGGTAGATGAGGGTTTCTCAGCAGCCCTCACCATTAACCATTTGTCGGCCACTGACCCTGACACTGCAGCAGATGACTTGGAATTTGTTTTGACTTCTCTTCCCCAGTTTGGATACCTTGAAAACACCCTCCCTTCGGTGGGTTTTGAAAAAAGCAATATGGGCATAAGTATAGGTAAGTCAGTTTCATGACCAACCATAACTCACCTATGTTTATGGGTCTTACTGGCCATCCTATGCTCAAGAACTGGGTAAGGACTTCAAAAATGTTCAAAGCACCATATGCATTTAAGGAATTGTTACAGTTGATACTTGTGAGTATTAGTATTTTTTCATTTTAACTTTGAGATTTCCCATGCATGCAAGTTTACTTCAAAATAAATGGAAATGTCACTTATGAAAATGAATCATTTCTGGGGACCTAAGGTACAGCATGGGCACTGTGGTTAACAATAGTGTGTTGTATATTTGAAAATCACTTTGAGAGTCTGCTTTACTGTTCTCACTGCCACGACCACAAAATGTTAATTATGTGAGATGAATGATGTGTTAACTAACCTCATTGTGGCAAACATTTTGCGATATATATATGTATCAGAATCCTCACCTTAAACTTACACAATGTTATTTGTCAATTTTATCTCAGGAAAGCTCGGGGGGGGGGGGGGGTAGATTAATTGCATTAAAGTTTATACAATTTTCCTTTGACTTAATGCACAACATAGAGCATTTTTCTCTGATTTAAGACAGTGTCAAAGTACCCAAACAGCAGGTCAGCTAATTCTACTCAATCCAACCAGTTGCTTGATACGGATGTCAAGTTTGCAGATGATTGGTTGTGTTTTGTTTTGCTTTTATTTGGAAGAGATGGTTCCTTTCTTTTTTTCCGAATACTTTCTTTTATTTGATATTTTTAAAAATTGCATTTGATTAAACCCTCTATCAGGAGAAAATCTACCTAATATAAGAGTAGCATGCTAATTGACCGTACCTTCGTGACGCCCACCAGCCAATCAGAAGTGAGTATGCAAATTAACCCAACAAAGATGGTGGGGGTAATTTGCATGCACAGGTGCCGAGTGGCTGCAGGGCAGGACACTTGCGTAGTCACCATGGTGACGACGCAGGCATTCCACCCCACCCCAGCTGCTCCGGGCCTCTGGGCAGCGTGGGAAGGCAGAAAGGCGGCTCCAGCCTGGAGCGGAAAGCAGTGCCAGCAGCCAGGGGAGGGAAGGCCCATTCTTGCATGAATCTTCATGCATCGGGCCTCTAGTGAATATATAAATGAGAAATTGAGGCCCCAGGAGAGGAAAGGTAAGTCTATAAAGGGTAGATTGTCTCCAAGCCCACACTTTTAACTCAGCACATGGCTTAGAAAACATTTGACTTCGTGTCTTTTTCATCTGACAGCGATGGTACAGGGACTTCCTTAGTTTCTGGTAAAGGCAGAGAAATGGCCTCTTTTAAATGAAGCATGACAAGAACTGCTCATACAAAAGTGGTTTTAATCAAGAGAAGATTTCACTGACCTAAGTATATGAAGAATGGTCATGAAGTCCCTACCTATCCTGGCTAGCAGTTATCAGTTATGGCTCTTCTGTTTTCCATGCAAATTTTACCCCTTCTGTAGGATTTATGGATATCCAGTTTTATGTTTACAGCTGATAGTCTTTGTAGCAGACTCTGAGAGCTGATTCTTAGGTCAACTGCCATGATGTCTTGTTTGATTTGCTGAGAAATAGTCTATTGGTTAAAGGATTAAGGACTAGTAGCTTGGAAAAAAGGCTTTCCTTATTTACCAGCTTACTCTTGGTGTGCTCCAGCTTCGTTTCAGTGGAAAGACATGAAGGCTTTGCATGTTAACTATGTGCAGTCCAGGCACCTGAGGGTGGAACCAACAGCTGACCAGTTCACGGTGTATGTCACAGATGGGAAGCGCCGTTCCCTGGAAATACCATTTTCTGTTATCATCCACCCCACCAATGATGAAGTTCCTGACTTTGTGGTGCAAAATATTACTGTAAGACCAGAATTTTCTATTTCTCTTTTATCATTTTTAAAATATATATATATTTTATTGATTTTTTTACAGAGAGGAAGGGAGAGGGATAGAGAGTTAGAAACATCGATGAGAGAGAAACATCAATGAGCTGCCTCCTGCACACCCACTATTGGGGATATGCCCGCAACCAAGGTACATGCCCTTGACCGGAATCAAACCTGGGACCCTCAGTCCCCAGGCTGACACTCTATCCACTGAGCCAAACCAGTTAGGGCTCTTTTTTCATTTTCTGATTTTATTTTCACCTTGTCTGTTTACTCAGGTTCAGGTGTACTTAATACATCAAGTTGATGAGGAGTGGGGAGGGAAGTAACAAATGTCATGCAATGCAATCACTTAAAATATTCTAATAATCATGATGCTAATGATAATAATTGCTAACATGTAGCCAATGCACAGATGCAATTATAATTGCATGTATATAGGATACTTTCTAGGTTGTAGGTGCTATTCCAAAATCCTTACATGTATTCATATTTAATCCTCACAATAGGCTTTTAGGGTGATGGTATTATTATTGCAATTTAGTAACTGAAAAAAATGAGGCATAAAGAGGTTAACTAAGTGGTCCGAGATTACAGAGCTTGGAAGTAAGGGGTACATAGGGAATTTGCACCCAGTAGTCTGTCCACAACACACCCTCTTGAACAACGTTCATTGCAAGGACTCTTGACTCACAGATTACAGGCATCTTATTTCATATAGTTCGATATATGAAATAAAAAATAAAATTTGTCCCTAACCGGTTTGGCTCAGTGGATAGAGCGTCGGCCTGCAGACTCAATGTTCAATTCCGGTCAAGGGCATGTACCTTGGTTGCGGACACATACCCAGTAGGGAGTGTGCAGGAGGCAGCTGATCGATGTTTCTCTCTCATCGATGTTTCTAACTTTCTATCCCTCTCCCTTCCTCTCTAAAAAAATCAATAAAATATATTTTAAAATATTTAAAAAATAAAATTTGAACCATTCTTGTTACGCAGATATTTTTCTTTTTGTTTTGTTGTTAATCAATATTTTTACATTGATTTTTAGAGCTAGTAGAAGGGAGGGAGAGAGATAGAGAGAGAGAAACATCAATGTGAGATAGACATATCGATTGGTTGCCCCCTGCACGCACCCCGACCAGGGCCCGGATCGAGCTTGCAACGAGGTACATGCCCTTGACCAGAATCGAACCCAGGACCCTTTAGTCTGCAGGCTGATGCTCTATCCACTGAGCCAAACCAGCCAGGGCTCTATTTCTGTAGTTTTAAAACTGTTTTTATATAATAACATTTGTTGGTTGTATTTACAAATATATATATATATATATATATATATATATATATATATAGAGAGAGAGAGAGAGTGAGAGAGAGAGAGAGAGAGAGACACACACACACACACACACATATATATATTTAAAATGACCCATAATATTACCCTCAGATAATATCTGTTATCTTTTAAATAATAATAAAAAATGTATGCTATGAAAGAAGTTAGAATGTTGATAAACATACACAGTGAAATATGAAATTCTCCCTTTTCAAGAGCTCTTACCCATAGTCACTCCCCATCAGTTGAAATTTTAGTAATTAATACCACCAAAAAATGTCTGTGCACATGCCAGTATGTTTATGTGAGATTTTTCTACATGTTTTTACTGACAAATCAGGGACCTTATTATACCTACTACTCTCTACTTAAAAAATAACTAATTACGTATGTTGAAAAATTTTTTATATCAGCATAGAATTTTTTTGAACACTTTAATTTTTTACATATGATGATTTAAGCAAATATGTAGCCAAATCTGATTAAATGGATGAGCCCAGACTTTGATCTATGTGAGGGAGAAACATCCATGGGCTGCCTTCAGTACACACCTAAACCCACAACCTAGGTACATGCCCTGACTGGGACTCAAATCCTTTTGGTGTACAGGATGACACTCAAACCAGGTGAGCCAACTGGCCAGGGCTCTACTGAATCTTAATGGTGTGTGAGAGCCACTCCGCAGGGAGCTTTAAGTGCCAGCTCCTGCCTTTCTCCTCCCGTTGGAACATGGATTTCTCTGAAGCTCACTTATGTAATTATGAGACAGAAAAAAACCTACAAATCATTTCCTCTACACCTACCTCTATTGTCTTATATGTATGTAGGGTTTAGGGTTGGGGTTTCTGAAACAATTAGGCCACTGGACACTGTTCTGTGCTCTTCTCTGAAGGTAACCATGCCTTTTCCCCAAGCGAGCATTCCTTAGAGAAACCATTGAAGACTAACAGATGTGGAGCCCTATGTGTTATTAGCAGAGCTGGCTTTAAGTGCCAGGTGATTTTTTTAAAAAGTTATTTATTTTGCTTTCTTGTCAAAAAGTTTATTTTGTAGATAGCTGGGCTTCCATCAAGTTGTGTGCAACGTGAAAAAAAGTGAGATTTTAGTTTAAGTTATTATAATCCATTTCAAATCTATTAGTGAGTATCTATATTTTGTGTATATTGATCTAAACCTTTTATTTATAATCTCAATAAACAATTAAATGGGCACACACACACAAAAAAGAATTCTGTATTTTTTCAATAAAATGTTCCAGTCATCTTGTGAACTGATTTACCATTTTTGCCACATAGTGAGTCTGGGAATCCAAAGCTCTCTGAAGAAGGATCATTAGAACATATGTTTACATTGCTTTATTAAATTTCTTGGAGGAAAGAACAAGTTAGATCAAAGATGATTTCATAATTATATCAGTGTGCATTAAATTTTGATGCCATCTTCAATCTTAATAAGTAGGGCCAGATTTTTTTTAAATGCATGATTTTAGCTCAAGTATCAGGTATGGCAAGTAATTCTTCTTTATGCAAATTCGGTGAAAAGTGGTTGCAGGAAGACTGTCTTTGAAGTCAATAAGAGAGGCTGAAAAAAAGGGCATTTTCGCAAATCTAAACCATGTACGTCCTGAGGCTAAAATGCCCACTCAGCCATAATGACATTCCTAGTCTCCTCTTCCCTTTTGCAATTGTCTATCCATATTTAATAGCACTAGACATTTTCTTCCTTGCATTATAATTATTGATGGACAGGCCTTCACAGTTCCTTCTAACATTGATTCTTTAGGCTATTTATAGTCCCCACAAAATATAGCACAGTGACATGGCAGATTTCTGATAAGCCATGTTAAATTGATACACCCTTTTTAATTAGATCTTGCTGCATTTCAAAATAGAAAAATATTTCTTTGTTTACTATATTTTTACTGTAAGAGAAGATCAAGACAGCTAAGTACAGCTAGTCAAGTTCTAAATGACTATCTCCTACATGAAATAAAAAACATTCAGTTTGTGCATAAAGGAGTAGGAAGCGTGATGTGGGGTATGAGAGTGGAGGAAGGCAATTCAGGAAAAGTAGAGGTGTGAGGGTTGGAAATGAAGGGTCTGGATTAAAATTGACACCACGATGCATCCAGAAGGACCCTTCTCAATTGTTGTTGGTTTTAATAGAAATAAAGAAGTTTTTACTGTAATGATAAAAACTTAAAAACACCAAAGAAGATACCCACAGTGTGTCTAGCAGCTATTTGTGCCATGTCTAAAACAGACACCTAAAAATTGTAAAAGGAACGAGGTCCAGCAGGTTAAAATGACAGCTTAGGATCTGAAGGTCTGTCTACACTCAGATTTACAAGTGAACTTCTCTGTAACTGTCAGAAAGCAAGCATCTTTTGGTTGCTTTTTTCCCCCTAACTTTTGAATTATGAAATTTTATGTGTACACACACAGAGACACACACAGAGAGAATCTTTTGTCCATCAGAGAAATGAATAAACTGCTTTGAAATCTTCAGCAAAAACAAACAAACACAAAAAGTGAGATTAATAGATTTGTTGTCATCTTCTTAGGTTATGTTAAACCAGAGATATTTAGGATTCATGACACACAAATCTCATGGACAACTTGCAACAAGATATCTTAAAATTAAAGAAAGGCCAGTTTTAATGTGCACATAGCTGACTTTTCCGACTTGCCGTTTAGGTGTGTGAAGGTCAGAGGAAAGAGCTGGATTCTTCCGTCATCAATGCAGCCGACCTGGATGTTCCCGAGGACCCCTTGCTATTCAGCATCACTAATAGGCCTCGCCACGGCCTCCTCACCCACGGGGTGTCCAACACAGACTTTCCTCAGCATGAGCAGCCAGCCAACCCCGGCCAGATGCATGAACTTGTTTACAACTTTTCCATGGAGCTCCTCAAGAATGGTATATCACATTCCACTTGGATTTGCTTGTTACTGACTTAATAATTGAACCCAGAAAAGAAAAAAAATTAATCAGAGGAGTAGGAAGTAAAAGAATGGCATTTACCTACCTTATTCATTTATCTTCCAAGGGTTTCCTCTGGGCTGATCCAGCTAAAGAGAGTGGGTAATTGAAAAGGAAATAATATGTTTTCATTCACTTTTAGGGCATCAGTAAAAATGATATATGTGATTTTGGGTATTTCAGTGCAAGCTTTTAACGTCATAATAAAAATTCCTTTTTAAAACTTGAGATCATGGCACTAAACTTGAACAGATTTATCTGCCAAAATCTCCACATTTGAACCATATATATAATAATTTATTATTCTCTGAGGAGACAATTTCCTCTTTAAAGAAATGACGCATTGGAATAGTAGCCTGAATTATATTTTTAATTACACATTTAAAAACATCGATCTGACCCCATTTCCTATATATAAAAATGCTTTAAATCTCTGAGAAAAGTATGTGATTCTAAAATCACTGCCTACTCTCTCTTTCCTGTCTTCACTATTCTGTCCCCCAGCCTGAGGGTCCTCCCCCTCCTTCGCCTGGCTGCCAACACTGCCTTCAGAGCCAGCTTCCTACTGGCCTACTCCTTGGATCCACCCAGGCCCTCCGAACTATTCCTTTTCTATGCTCATGTTAGCACTTGAACAACATTTCCTACTGTCTTTTCCTTTTTCCTCTCCCCAACTAGAGTGTAGGCTCTCTGCCCAAAGGCTAATTTTGCAATAGTTGTACAATGTCATCTCATGTTTGAATTTGAAAAGCCAATTCATATATTTCTCAGTTTTTATCAATTGCAAAGATAAATTCTGGAGCTTAAATGATGTTACCAAATAAAAGCATGTGTAACAAGTAATACAATATATTGTTACAATATTTTTTTCTAAATTTACAACACAGGAAAAAGGAATAATAATTCAAATTTTACTCTTAAAAAAGTTTTTAAAAAATAACACTCATTGATTACTGTTAGGTTAAATAATTATATATGTACTGTTTAAAGTTTGCACTATATAATCATTTTAAATAAAAAATAAAAGTTGTTCATATAAATTAATATTCTGGTGCTATTCTCAGGGATTAGATTTTCATCTCTTTTTTATTTTTGGTTCATTTATGACTACTTTTTTTTTTTTTAACTTTAGTGCAGTCTCACACACATTTCCTGACCCTAAGCATATAGAACTTATAAAACTGCTCGCATAGCCCCAGCCAGGGTGACTCAGTTGGTTGTCAACCTATGCACCCAGAGGTCACCCGTTCGATTCCGGGTCAGGACACATGCCCAGTGGGCTTGATCCCTGATAGGGGACGTGAAGGAGGCAGTCAGTTGATGGTTCTCTCTTTCATTGATGTTTCTCTCCCTCTCTGTCTCCCTTCCCCTCTCTCTCTCTTTCTCTCTAAAAAAAAAAAAAATCAATTAAAAACATATTTTAAAAAACTGCTAGCAGCCCTAACCAGTTTGGCTCAGTGGATAGAGTGTCAGGCTGCAGACTGAAGGGTCCCAGGTTCGATTCTGGTCAAGGGCATGTACCTTGGTTGCAGGCACATCCCCAGTAGGGAGTGTGCAGGAGGCAGCTGAATTGATGTTTCTCTCTCATCAATGTTTCTAACTCTCTATCCCTCTCCCTTACTCTCTGTAAAAAATCAATAAAATATATTTAAAAAAAAAAAAAAACAGCTAGCAGATTATGCAATCTGTTTATGATTATTTTAAGCATCTTTTTTACTATTAAAATATTAATTGAAAACATGGTTTGTGTTAACTACAGTTTTTCATTCTCTGGACATACTGCACTGTGATTTTATACAAACTGTCCTTTATTTTAAAATATGCAAAGACCTTAATTTCTTGATATTACAAGTTACATATCAATAAGCATATTTTACATATATTTATATAACATAAATCTTGGTGTACATTTCAGTATTTCTTTTTCATACATTTTTATAATAAGATTACTTGGTAACAAAAGGTGAGCATTTATAATATTTGTATGGGAAAATGGCCATTACCACCATATACATAAGCATGCCTATTTCCTAGTCAATAATGAATATTATTTTAAAAAATCTTTGCATATTTATTAGTCAATAATAATTTCTCATTGTTATCTTGACTTGAAATATTCTTAGATAAGTAAAATTGAACCTATTTTTATTTTTCTTGACCATATGTTTCACCTTTTGTGAATTACCTGATAATGTCATTTGCCCACTTTTTCATAGATTCAGATTGATGTATAAGAGATAATTCAATATTAATGTTTTTTTTGTCACATATTATGAATAAGATTTTTCATATTTCATTTGCCTTATAACTTACGTTTTTGTTTTTTTTCAAATTTTTATAAATCTTTATTGTTCAGATGATTATTACAGGTGTTCCTCTTCCCCGCCCCTGCCATAGCTCCCCTCCACCTGATTCCCCACCCCACCCCATACCCTTACCCCCCACCCGCCACTGTCTTCATCCATAGGTGTAAGATTTTTGTCCAATCTCTTTCTGCACCCCTCAGACCCCCTTCCCCCTGAGAATTGTCTGTCGCCTCCCTTTCTATGTCCCTGATCCTATCTAATAATAGAGTAACATGTAAATTACCATCACTCCGCTACACCCACGATTGGGCGGCGGGAGGCTGGGGGGCGGGACTCGGGGTGGCCTATCCGGCCATTGAGAGGCACGGATCCGCTGCCACTGAGGGGGGCTACCCTGCTGTTGAGAGGCGCAGGGCGCGGGACTCCCGCCCCCTGTGCCTCTCAATGGCCAGATCCGCGGCTGCTGAGGGGGCCTGCCGCGGACACCCAGCTGCGCCTCTCAACGGCAGGGTTCCGTGGCAGCCTCCCTCAGCGGCCACGGACCATCAAAAGTGGGGGAGCTGGGTGCCTGTCTGCTCCGGCACCAGGCCTTTCAGAAGCCTCTGCTGAGCCGGAGGCTTCTGAAAGGCCTGGTGCACCAGCAGACAGGCAGCCAGCTCCACCGCGAAAAGCGAAAGCGTGTAGGGGACCCTACACGTGCATGATTCAATCATGCACTGGGCCTCTAGTTCTATTATATTCACCAGTCCATTCTGTTCTTCATATTTTTTTATTCACTTGATTTTTAGATTCACTTGTTGGTAGGTATGTATTTGATGTCTTTTTGTTGTTCATACTTTTTACCTTTACCTTTTTTTTCTTCTTCCTCTTCTTAAAAAATACCCTTCAGCATTTCATGTAATCCTGGTTTGGTGGTGATGAACTCCTTTAGCTTTTTCTTGTCTGTGAAGCTCTTCGTCTGACCTTCAATTCTGAATGATAGCTTTGCTGGGTAGAGTAATCTTGGTTGTAGGTTCTTGCTGTTCATCACTTTGAATATTTCTTGCCACTCCCGTCTGGCTTGCATAGTTTCTGTTGATAAATCAGCTGACAGTCGTATGGGTACTCCCTTGTAGGTAACTAACTGTTTTTCTCTTGCTGCTTTCAAGATTCTCTCTTTGTCTTTTGTCCTTGGCATTTTAATTATGATGTGTCTTGGTGTGGTCCTCTTTGGATTCCTCTTGTTTGGGGTTCTCTGCGCTTCCTGGACTTGTAAGTCTATTTCTTTCATCAGGTGGGGGAAGTTTTCTGTCATTATTTCTTCAAATAGGTTTTCAGTATCTTGCTCTCTCTCTTCTTCTGGCACCCCAAAAATTCCGATGTTGGTACGCTTAAAGCCATCCCAGAGGCTCCTTACGCTATCCTCACACTTTTGGATTCTTCTTACTTTCCGCCTCTCTTGGGTGTTTTTTGCTTCCTCATGTTCCAGATCTTTAGTTTGACTTTTGGGGTATGGTGTTCTACAGTTGAGTTTCTGTATATTCTTTATTTCAGACAGTGTATGCATAATTTCTGACTGGTCCTTTTCCATTTTTTTGGTATTCTTATTAAGGTCCTTGAAGGTCTCTTCAAGTTTATCAGCGGTTTTTAGAAGATTCTTGAGTAACCTTATAAATGTGGTTCTGAACACTGTGTCATCCATTAGTTTACTTTCCTCCATCTCTTCTATTCGTGACCTGCTTTGGTGTCTCCACATTTTGGCTGCCTCCCTGTGTTGATGGAGTGGCTTTGTGTGGTCAGTGACCTATAGGGGCCGGTAGCTCAGCTTCCCCAATCTCCCTAGGTGGTCGCTCTTGGTACCCCCCTTTGTGGGCTGAGTGCAAAGTCTTGGTGTTGTTAAGCCTTGATTGCTGTTGGTACACTGGGAGGAATTGACCTCCAGTCCAATTGGCTGTGAGGATCAGCTGTGTCTACGCCGGGAGACAGCCTTATTCAACTAGACTTGCAAAATTGTAAAAGCCTCTGTGCTCAGCTTGGATGGAGCAGAGTTTCAGGGTGGAGCCTACAGCCTTGGCTTCCCATCAGCCCCACCCTATGAGGTTCCTGGGTCTCAGTGTCCCTCAGTGTCCCTCTGTACTCCCTGCAAGCACCTCTGAGAGAAAGGCGCCCTGGAGTTTTGCCCGCTGCCAAACAGTCTAGTCTCTCCCCCAATGAATCTGGGTTCCCAGATTCTTGCCCGGAACTGGGTTTCAGTGCAGTCGGAACTGGGGCTCAGTGCAGTCCGGAGCTTTTGTCTCCTTCCCGCTAGGGCAATTCAGAGGCACAGTCAACAGTCTGTCCTCTGCGCACATTCCCGTGCACGCCGCCGGAGCTCTGCCTTTCGCCGCTCCCCTGCGTTTCCGCCTTTCAGCCCAGATTCCCCCAGTATGAGCCTGGGTCCTCAGGGTCTCGCCCGGAACTGGGGTTCAGTGCAGTCGGAGCTGGGGTTCAGCGCAATCTGGAGCTTTTATCTCCTTCCCGCTAGAGAACGCCGGCCAGGCACTCAGCCACTCCATCCACTCTGGCTCCGTCCTCCCCGCACGCACGCGCGCGCGTGCGCACGCCCGTGTCTCGGCCCGTGTCTCCGTACCTCAGGCTTTTACGGCTCCTCTGATTTTCCTGTGGTTTTCTCTTTTCTTCTAGTTGTGGGCATTTCAGTCAGCCAGCTTTCCTGTGGTTCTGGATGATGTCCGTTTTGACTTTTAGTTGTATTTTTGAAATTGTTGTGCGAGGCTGCAGGTTAGGTGTTTACCTATGCCGCCATCTTGGTTTCTCCATAACTTACGTTTTTAAGTGCAGAAATAAAAAATTGTGAGTCCTCCAAAATTGTTCTTTCTCAAGACTGTTTTGGCTTTCTGGGTTTCTTTGCATTTCCATATGAATTATTTTATTTTTTTTACTTGAGGTGGGGATCTAAGTATAATTTTCCCCAAGTAATGAACTAATTTTCTATTTCATTTGAGCATTTTGACACCTTTGTTCTTAGGTAGCTTATCAAATAATATGTCATTTTCTCACTGATTTTAAATAGACCTTTATCAAATACTAAAGTATTTACATAGGAATTTTTAGATGAACTAAGAGGATATTCTTACTGCATGAAACAGTTTAATTTCACCCTGTTGCACTGATTAATGATGGCTTGGAAATTAAAACAATTATCTGTGCTATGTTTCGGAATTGTCCAATCACAAGAAAGATTTACTTTCTCCCTTTTTCCCTTTTTCCAGGAATGAGGTTGATGTATGTGCACGATGATTCAGAGAACCTTGCCGATGACTTTACAATCCAGTTGTCAGATGGAAAACATAAGATACTTAAGACCATTTCAGTAGAGGTCACCCCAGTCAATGATGAGAAACCCACACTGAACAAGTAAGCTACCTGAAGAGAGTCCCTTTCAGATTCTCTATAAAATTCTGATCTGGAAGACTAGGTGTAAATGCAGTGTGTGTCCTCTGAGAGAAATAAGTCTTTTGTTGCTGCTGTCTGTCACAGTTTGTCCCACCTACCAGGTACCTAGAACTTATATGCAAATATTAGTTAATGTAACCACTTCTTAACAATTCTCAAACGAGCCCTTTAATTATTTGTTTTTTTTCTCTAAAACTTCTACTTAATTTTAAACAATTAAGAGCGACTGAACATACAATATAGAATGAACAGTATATTAAATATTTAAACACATGCACCAAAGTGTAGTTAATATGTGGATTCAACTAAAGTGTGATACTATTAACTGCAGAAAGCCCTCACTGTGGATTAGGTCAAACCTTAAACTAAGAGTGGCTGAGGGAGATATACCAATGTCACTTCTATCATTTGGTATTTCCTTATCCACCAGTCCTCTACCATGCTCCATATGAATTAATATCCCTTGCCACCTGATGTCAAAATAATAGTTCTTTAAAAATTCTGGGCTGATATTATTAATTGCAGACTTTCTCAGTATCTCCCTCTGTAGTTGATCAGAGTGTGATCATAGGATATAATCTTTATCAGTTATATTTCTACTAGAGGCCCGGTGCACGAGAATTAATGCACTGGGTGGTCGTGGGGGGGGGGTGTGGTCCCTCAGCCCAGCCTGTGCTCTCTTGCAGTCTGGGAGTCGGGGATGTCCAACTGACAGCTTAGGCCCACTCCCTGGGGGGTGTGGGCCTAAGCAGGCAGTCAGACATCCTTAGTGCTGTCATGGAGGCAGGAGAGGCTCCCAACACCACCGCTGCACTTGCCAGCCGTGAGCCTGGCTTCTGGGCTTCTAGCTAAGCGGTGCTCCCCCTGTGGGAGTGCACTGACCACCAGGGGGCAGCTCCTGCATCTTCCCCCTGGTGATCAGTGTGTGTCATAGTGACTGGTTGTTCCACTGTTCGGTTGATTTGCATATTACTCTTTTATTATATAGGATAGCTCCAGCCATTTCTCTTATTATTGGCAACTGTACAGAAGTGGACAAGTTTAGACGTTTGTTTCCAGTGCTGGGTATAGAGAAGTGTCTGCCCTTTGACCAACTTCATCTCTATAGTCGATGGTGCTCTGAGATGCATTGAGTAGACAGTCCAAATTTTTATCAGGAAGTGAACAACTTTGTGAAAGTGTGTAAACTCCCAACGTCTCCTCCACTTTGCAGAAAAGAGGGCCTCAGAGAAGTCCCTGCAAACTTTCCTGCTATTCTCATAGGGGCCACCAGCAAGGCCCTTGAAAGGCATTATGGGAAATACTGATGACAGTATTTTGGAGGGTTGCATCTCAGACATCAGTTTGACTAAGAGTACCCAACAGAAACTTCTTCTCTAGCTAGAGTGTTGGATTGGTATCACTTGATATGATTTACAAAAAAGAAAATATGAAAGATATTGCAGTATAAAACCTCCTTTCTGAAAGAGGTGAAAACTGGCGTTTCTTAAGTGCTTACTGTGTGATAGTGTGTTTGATTCTTTCACATATATTATTTCCTTAAAAACACCAAAATGGGGGGGGAGTAGATATTATCCGTACTAAGAAAATTGAGACCAGACAGGTAAAATTAATAAGACACTCACTTAATTCTGTCTCACTATTTCTTGCTACAGTCTTGCTATTAAACTTCCTGGGATAGCTTCACCTACAGAATCACCAGATCTCTTCTGACCCTGCTTCAAAATCCCTCCTTTCTCTTTCCTTTCTTCTTCCCTCCTGTCCTGTGGTGGGGAAGTTATATTCCCACTTTTCTTCCTTCCATCTGTGTCCTTGGGCATATCACCTCTTGCCTCCTCCCAGAATGTGCTCCATAATATTTTTTCTCCTGTATATCCAATCTCTCCCTTTTTATTCCTTCTTCTAACAAAACATAGGGATAGAGTTAGTGGTTGAGAGAGCAAATTCTGGAGCCAGATTGCCTTGGTTCAGCCACTTACTAGTACTGGTGGTGTGACCTTGAACACAACCTTGAACATGTTACTTAACCTCTCTCTACCGCTTTGTCAACCTCTTTGTAAATGGGGATAATAACATATCCTCTTCATAGGGTTGTTGCAAGGATTAAATCAGGGGTGGGGAACCTGTGGCCTGTGGGCCATATAAGGATCGCAAGATCATTGGGTCTGTTCCTGCCAAGGCATTAGGGGTGAGTTAACTAAATGTTTGACCAAATACAGCAGGCTAATTTTTAAGTTGATAATTTTGTATGGCCCTCGGATGATGTTATAAATATCCAAATGGTCCTTGGCAGAAAAAGTTTCCCCACCCTTGGATTAAGTGAATTAAAATATGTAAAACTGCTTGAAAAAATGAGCTAGTGCATAGTGAGAGCTCATAAGTGTTAGTTATTATTATTACAAGCAGGTATCCTCATTCTAAAACTACAAAGATGACCCAGTTTCTCATTTATTTCAAACTGGGGAGCAGGAAGATATTAACCAAAAAACTTGTATGTATATATGCATAACTCATGGACACAGACAATAGTGTGAAGGCCTGGGGCAGGGGACGGGTAAAGGCTAGAAGAGATCAATGGGAAAAAAGGGGACATATGTAATACTTTTAACAATAAAGATAAAAATAAAAGAAAGAATAGATTGTGTTCACTTCCTCCATTTCTGCCCACTGTCTCCATCCTCAACCGCTTTATTAAAGCTGTTCCCTTTAAATAAATAAATAAATAAAATATATATATATATATATATATATATATTTATTATTATTGATTTTTTTACAGAGAGGAAGGGAGAGGGACAGAGAGTTAGAAACATCGATGAGAGAGAAACATCGATCAGCTGCCTCCTGCACACCCCCTACTTGGGGATGTGCCTGCAACCAAGGTACATGCCCTTGACCAGAATCAAACCTGGGACCTTTCAGTCCGCAGGCCGACGCTCTATCCACTGAGCCAAACTGGTTAGGTAAAGCTGTTCCCTTGATTCCTACCAAATCTATTGGCTCGTCTCATCTTACTGGACCTGTTAGGGCATTTGACACGGTTTCTTTGACATTCCTTGTGGATGCTATAGCAGACGCTGTTGGTTGCCTGGGCCACGTCCCCACAGCCCACCTCTGACTGCGGCTGTGGTGGTGGTGGAACGTGCTGTGCACACTGTCAGCGCCCACCCCTCGTGCCCACACTGTCTGCTCCCTTCTCTGCCTCAGGGCTTTCTCTGAAGCAGCAGTGGCCCATCCAGCTGGTGTTCAGGCACAGCGGAGACACTCGGGTCAGCCTTTGCCCTGTGGGAGACAGTGGATAGATAAATATCCCAGCCTCCTCGCCTGCAAAGCACAATTTGAGGCATATTCCACATGTTTCTTCAAAGGATCCCGGCAGCACTGAGCCCCACAGCAGTAAAAACACCCTTTGTTGCTGCTTCCTCCTTCCTTGTCTCACTCCTTGCTCTATCTCCTGTTCCTGAAAGCACTTCCCAAAGAAATTACCTGCAAAGTTCTTGTCCTGGGGTCTCTTTCAGAGTAATTCAGACTAAGGTAAACTTTCCTCTCTACTTCTCTGTGAAGAGAACACTAGCTATGTGACAGACACCGTAGTAAATCCTTTCACATATATTACCATGGAGACAGAGAGGAATGTAGAGGTCCACCGATTACCCAAATATCACCAAACTCCTAATGGCATATCGTAAACCATTATCAAAGGACCCCTGTGAGTGTCTAATCTCTGTAAGTTTCTGTCTGGAAAATTAGAGTAATAATACCTGAACCACTTACTTCATGGAGCTGATGTTGTATGAAAAACAGTATTAGAAACAAAATAATTTTATAAAATAAGTTACAGCATAAACTTGTAAAGTTCTATATATGTAAACAATGAGATGTATATAATTGCCTCATAGCATATTCGTTGTTGCTGACTAATTGTCTGTTAGGATTTCTATGTGTAAAGTGAAATGAGAGCCTGTTGTATGAGACTGACTCGTCATTTTCAATAATTTGGATATTGAATATTATTTCCTAGTTGTTGGAAACTGTAATAGTCATTATGAGTGTCCCCTGCTAAAGCAATACCTTCTATTTTCATATCAAGCCAGACACATTTCTTTTTACAGGAAGGCTGAAATTACAATGAATATGGGTGAAACTCGTGTTATTTCTAGTGCTGTTCTTTCAGCCACAGATGGAGACACTCCCAGGGAGAAGATTTACTATCTATTTGACAGGCTTCCCCAAAATGGGCAACTTCAGCTTAAGGTTAGTGGCCCTTTTACCTTTATTTTTCAAAATAAGTATAGCTGATATAAATTTTCTCAATACACAGATTTCTATAACTGAATTTATTCTCTAATAGCCATATTTTATCCAGAAGTAGAACATTTAATTTTCCTAGTTTGGGGATAACTCACACTATTCTAAATTTTCTTACTGAATTAGGGGTAAATTCAACCAATATTAAGGTTCTTCATTGCTCCCTCTTTACTGAGATTGTACCTAAATTTGGGGGGAGGCAGAGCGAGTTGCTGGGGTAAAGCTAGTTATCGAGTTTCTGATGAGAATCTTTAAAGTATCTTCATTCCCACCAGATTTTTTTAAAAGTTTTTAAAATAAATTTTGTTTCTTAGAGCAATTGTTGTGACTATCAATAAACTGATTTTAGAGTTTATATGGAGAGGCAAAATGCACAAGGAAAACAACATCGAAAGAGAACAAAATTGAAGGACTGATACTATCTGACCTTCAGACTTGCTATAAAGCTGCTGTAATCCAGACAGTGTGGGTTTGGTGAAAGAACAGACAAATAGATCAATGAAACAGGATAGAGATCTTTCACACACACACACACACACACACACACACACACACACACACACACGTAGCCAACTGATCTTTGACAAAGGAGCAGAGTCAATACAATGGAGAAAAGATAGTTTTTAACAAATGATTCAAACAATGTGCCTGATGCCCAACACAAATTACAGATCAGACACTTGCAAAGGTCACTTGGGTAATCCATCAGCTGCTTATTTGAATGGTGGATTACGGCGAGCAATAACAACCACCATCCATCCCCAGTGTGATTATCTGACTGAATGCTTAACTTTTAATGCCATGTAGACACTCCTCCAGAGGCAGCAAGGATTCATTCTGTGTGGAACAGCTTGATCGTCTTCGATTGTAGGTACTATAGAGAATCAAAGTGAAGAGCAATCGCTGATTTAAATTGAGGTACAGCTGTGTCCTTAATTCATTTCAGAGAGTAATGAAGCAGAAATGCAGTGAGAGCTCACACATTTGGGTGGCTTGGGAACTGAAGTGTTTTTGGATACGTGGAAATCCAGATGGGTCCGGGTTCCCAGCATGGCGCCACATAATTCTCTCCCAGCTCTTTAGGGGTTCTCCAAGTCTCTCCAGAACCAGGGACCCGGACTCTAGGCCTCCTGGAATTTCTCCAGGTTTTGTTTTCTTGTTGCCCTCCCTTAGTTTACCCACCTTGAGTCTTCTTCCTCTTTGGTGGTTTGCAAATGACTTTGTCAAGTCAAAGCTCACATTCCGGAGTGCCAGTGAGGAACTAGATGGAGATGAGAGAGCAAAAGGTATCATTTTCTGTACTTACTTCCTGAGAAAAGATTACAAAGGAAAAGGTTAAATACAATTGTAGGCTGTCCAGTTTAAACCCTGAAAGAGATTCTGTTTTTAATCATTAAATTTGCAAATAGATCTTATGATAGAAACAGTGAGCTTAATTATCAAATGTAATTAATTTTTACCCTGTGAGCACTGGAACAGAACATAGCTGTGTACAAATATCAGTTGGGCAAACATATTAAAAAGAGGACACTTTACCAAAAGAATGACAAAAAGAGAAGTGGTAAAACAATGAGAGGAGAGGAGGACAAAGCGGTTTTGCAGGAACTGGGAATCTGAGGAATAATGTGTCAAGAAAAAAGTGATCTAAATTTCTGTTTAAGTCTCTTAAACCAGGCAGAAAAAGCACAAGATAATATCATAAAGTAAATTTTTAAGATAGTATTTTTCTTGAATTATGTCAAATGACTTTTATGGCTTATTCTTGGGGAAAGCTATGTGTTTTGAGGGAATTATTAATCACATACAGATTTATTATAATATTTTCTAATACTCTCAGTTGTCAACTCCCCCAAACATAAGAGCCTCTTTTAATTGAAAATACCACAATTTCAGAACTGAATTCTGTACATAATATATGCATAACTAATAATGACTTGTTTTAAAACAATTCTGATATTTTGCAGTTACATGTTTTTGCTGACTCCTCAGGGTATAAGTGCAGATAGTAATAGAGAGCTTGATATTTTTCCTTTGGCTTTAGCAAGGCTGTAAAATGTATAACAAATAAGTACATCCATTCTCTTTTTGTTTTATCTTCTTCACCCATATAACAAACCAGTTTGATAATATCGTTTTTATTAGTTGTACAATGATATGAACTAAAGAAACAGAAAACCCCAGGTGAAACACATTTAATATTTAAAGAATCAATTCCAGTAGCTCAATTACCCACCTGCTCTCATTAATTGGAATATTTAATCAGCTATGATTGCTTATGATAAATACCTCGCAAGTAGCATTGCTGTTGAATTGCCACAAAAAAAAACCCACAACTGTGTAAAAAACCCTTTGGCTGACACTGTTTTCCCCCCAAAGTCTTAAATTGCTTTAGTATATCTCTTTGAAAGGAAAAACTAAGGTAAGTGGTAAAAAATTGAACTGGAGTTTCTCTGAACTATCATTTATATTGGAGGTTTTCAGGGAATATAAAAAATGTTCACTAACACAGCTTGGAAAAAGAAAGCAATGGGCAGCTGACTAATTCTGGCACCTTTCAGATAGGGAGGGACTGGGTCCCTCTCCACCCTGGCATGAAATGCACTCAGGAGGAGGTGGACCTGAACTTGCTGAGATACACACACACTGGGGCGATGGATTCCCAAAACCAAGACAGCTTCATCTTCTACCTCTGGGATGGCGACAACAGGTCACCTGCATTTGACTGTCAGATCACCATCAGTGATATGGGAAAAGGTAAAAGCATTTCTACCCAGATTTACTGGGATCAAGTTTTATAACCAAAAGTGAGTTGTTATAAGCACTCCAAGTTTTCCCTCCCTCCTTTCCTTCCCTTCTTTCTTTTCTTTTCCTTTCATTCTTTACATCTGAAATTCCATCATTTATGATTCAATCCTTTGGCCCCTCACCTACTTTGCCTGAGATTTCGGAGGTTCATGACAGTAGCCAATATATTTGTTATTTTTTAGTATTTACAAAAAGCCTTTTGGATATCTAGACTCATCCACAACATGGCTGCATACCCTACTTTAATGATCAGGGTGTTTTGCTTTAAGGAAAAAATTGCTAAATCAATGTATTTTATCTTCAGAAAGTGAATTATTACTTGAACATGAATTTCAAAGGAAGGGAGAGAATGAGCAAGAGAGAGTGTAAGCCCTTGAAACCCAATGTCACTACCCCATACTTCTGCTTAGAGATTAGGTGAGGAGGGTAAGGATCATATTTCATTCATATGTATATAGTCTAGGATCTATATATTCCCAGGACCAAGCATAGTCTTAGAACCTCAATACATGCTTGATTGACTGAATATTTCCTTTTTTATTTATTTTTTACTAGTGGCCCAGGGCATGGATTCTATTGCACACTGAAAGGGAATCTGGTGCAGGTGAACCAGATTCAGGGCTGACAGGGCCCCAGCAGCAAGCTAACCCACGGCCGATTCCACGAGGAATTGGGCTCCCTCCTCCCTCCTCTCTGGGTCCAGGGTGCAGGTGAACCAGATTTGGGGCTGACAGGGCCCCAGCAGCAACCTAACCTACTGGTTGGAGCATCTGCCCCCTAGTGGTCATTGTGTGCCATAGCTACCAGTCGAATGGTCACTTAGGCTTTTATATATATAGATAGATTTTTTATTTTATCTTATTTTTTTGCCTTGGCTGCCAGGAACCTCAGAGCTAAATCAGATGCTTAAGTGTAGTAAAATCTTACTTCATGTGCATGGTAAAATTACAGTTCTCCTGAATCTTTTAAAAAAAAATTCAAGTTAGTTTGATTGATTGTGAGATGTTTATTTTGAGCTGTATAATAATATATTTTATTTATTTGTTTCTCAATGTATATTCCTTCAAGATGTCTAATAAGTGACTCTCAGATAAGCTAGATGTTTCTCTCTGCAAAAGTAAGACTTGTTCATCATAAATATATATAACACAAGTAATATATCAGGGCAGACAACTAATGTGTTAGGACAGAAGTCTTCTCATTGCCTTCACACCATACATTTCTGCGGAGCGGGGTGGGGTGGAGTAGGGCTATGTTCCACACAGCCATCTGGGGATTTTTTCCTAGCTAGGATTCTTCATCTCTGAAGGCCTTGGAGTCACTCCAAAAGTGAGATAAGGAGGAAAATGAGAACATTTCATGGGTGAAGCTTGGAGGCAGGTACCTGTCTTCTTGTATCCCAGTGGCTGAACTGCAATTACTTTCTATGCTAAGGGAGGCTGAGCAATGGAAACCAGTTGCCCAAAAAGAAAAGGAAACCAGTCTGCCTCAGCTGACATGTGATTATTTTCTAAAAGGACTTGTGAATACATTAACCTGTTTACATTGTCAGAATTTATTCTCTTTGTTTCTTTAAAAAAATATATGTTTTCATGGATTTCAGAGAGGAAGGGAGAGGGAGAGAGAAATAGAAATATCAATGATGAGGGAGAATCATTGATATGTTGCCTCCTGCACGCCCCCTACTGGGCAATGCCCACAACCCAGGCATGTGCCCCAACCGGAAATTGAACCATGACCTTCTGGCTCATAGGTTGATATTCATAGGTTCATCTCTATTTGAAACTACACTGAATTGTTAGACTAAATCATAACCATAATATTGAGCACTTGGGTTATTTTCATTTGGGAGCTATTATATAAATAACATGAGGCCCTCCAGGTGTGCTTTGTCTTCTGATTTTCACAGTGGCCAAAATTATGACCAAAAATGTCTCCAGACATTGCCAGATGTCCCCCGGGGGACAGAATCACCCCTCATGAGAAGCACTGGGCAAAAGTTATATCTGCTTGCTGTTTTATTTTTACTTTTTAGTTCATCATGGGACAGAATATATTTTAAAAGTTTTATTGACATTTATATATTTAAAATTAGAATTGGTTTGGCATTTACTTCACTCACATTTCCTTTTGGCTATTCACCCATTTAGTGTTGAAGTATAAGAAATCCCTATATATTGAAGAGAGGAAACAAAATAATAAAGAGTTTTAATTTGTCCTCTTGAGTCAGATGGCTCGAGTACAGACTTTAGCTCCACCTTTTATTAATTGTGTAATAATTAATGAGTTAGCATTTCTATGCCTTAGTATCCTCCTCATTTATAACCTGGGAAATACGGCAGGTTATAAATGAGGTGTGAAGATGTCAGAGCCCCGAGGCCTGTGCCTGGCACAGAGTGGAAGCTCTGTATTTTAGGTATGATCATATTTTTTAATGAACAAAACTGGATTATAATCCTTAATTTGTGAAACTCTGTATCAGTGTCCATGTGTGACCCACTCTGCTTCACTCATTCATTCATATGTTCTTCTAAAAATATATAATAAACCCCTATGCAACCACCATTCAACTCAGGGAATGAAGTATGAACACTAACCAACATCTACCACTTCCCATCCTCCATCCTGACTTTTGTGTTAATTTTTCTCTCACTATTGTATATGGTTTTCTGGGACTTGCTCACGAAACTAATCAATGTTAGTAAGCTACATCTATCTGTGTGATTGCAGGGAGCTGTAGTTCATCCATTTTGCCGTTGTGTAAGATTCGGTTGTGTGAATAGACCACAGTTTGTTTATATGATATTCACTTTTTAAAAAGGCATTTGGGTTGTTGCCAGCGTTTTCAATTAGTGCCGCGGTGACCTTTCCGGTACGTGCCTCCTGGGTGCTTCTCGCCAGTACACAGCTGGGGTGGAATCTCTGGGTCAAGGCGTACGTGATATTCAACTCTTTACAGAATAATGCCAAATTGTGTACCAATGTATTCTACCAGAATCATCGGAAAGATTATCTTGATCGACATCCTTTTCAACACTTCACATCATCAGACTTCTACGTTTTTCTAACCAGTTGATTATGAGTTGGCAATTTATTGTGATCTTGATTTGTATTTCGATTATTGAGATTGAGCATCTATTTGTATTTTTATTGGCCATATGTGTTTCCTCTTCTGTGTAATATCTACTCATAGCTTTTGCCTAATTCTTTCATTAATCATAGTTACAGAAACCTTTCTACCTCATGTTAGTTTTGATTTCTGCACAGTTTGGCCTTTGTTGTTGTTGTTTTTTTGACCTTGGACGTTTTATTTGATTTTTAAATCGGGTTCTTGACCACAACCTCTTCTGCCCTGTAGGTGATATTGTCATCCTTGCAAAGCCACTTGTGGTGCCTCAAGGGGACAGAGGTTTCCTGACGACCAGCACTCTCCTGGCTGTGGATGGAACAGACAAGCCTGAGGAACTGCTCTACGTCATCACCTCCCCACCGCGATATGGCCGGGTGGAGTATGTCCACTACCCTGGAGTCCCCATTACGACTTTCAGCCAAATGGACATAGTAGGACAGGCAGTCTGCTACGTGCATCGGAGGAAGGCACCTGTCCACAGTGACACATTCAGGTGAGCCCCTAAATGTTTCAGAACTCCTTCCCTGGCCCAGCTGGCCTGGCTCAGTGGTTGAGCGTTAACCTATGAACCAGGAAGTCAAGGTTCAATTCCCAGTCAGGGCACATGCTCGGGTTGCAGGCTCGATCCCTAGTGTGGGTTGTGCAGGAGGCAGCTGATCAATGATTCTCTCATTATTGATGTTTCTATCTCTCTCTCCCCCTCTCCCTTCCTCTCTGAAATCAATAAAAAATATATATTTTTAAAAAGAACCCCTCCCCTGAATTAATGCTTAGAAAGATTAAAGGAAGGGAAAATGAATCCTTCTCCAGCGCTGGTATATCTGTGTTCTTCTACTACCTAGTTGTATAAAGGTGAAGGTGCACAATTAAAATGACAGCAGAAGGCAAGAAATGAGGGCTTGTTTAAAAATAAACACATAAGCAGATTTCAATGCAAGCTGTTCTATGAGGGGGGATGTAGAGACATGAGGATGCCATCTAAAGGGAGACATAGAAAAGGAACTTACCACTTTTTTGAGGCTGTTTTTCTATATGAGGGAAAGGTATTTACTAGTAAACATTTGGCATAAGCAGATACTGCCTGTGACACAATGTGTTTGGGTAACCATATCATAAATCATATTGTCATGTAGTGGATCATATTTCCCCATAGAAACAATGTTATGATGGGGGGCTGTGCACCTGTCCAAGGATTGTGCATCAATTAAATCATTGAAATGAATAACAATCTGGTGGAAAGGTAAGGAAACTACATTAGTTGAAAGTCTACATTCATTTAAAATACTGAAATCTGCTTCCAGTCACATAGAGCAGGAGAAACTCTAGAGGGCCCATCATCTGGCTGCTCTCAGAGCTGGCAAAGTCAATGTCCTTGAGAGAAATGCAGGTCTTCAGGGCTAGGATAAGAACCAAGAAATCCTGGACTAGCCTTTGGGGGAATCATGGTATATATCCAACCCCGAGTTTTACCAATTAAGAAGGAGGCCCCGAGAGCATTGGTTCATCTGTCATACCTGCAGGGATTCTGAATAACTTTCACCATGTCAGACAGAATACAGCGTTCAAAGGAGTGCCATCAAATAACATAAATGCAGCATACTCCTATATTACTCAATAGTTCCCCATAAGTTGTAAAGTGTACCAATACACCCAGGTTCAAATACCACACTCTATCATACATTTTTTATCCATCTAAATTCAATAGGTTTGCTATGATAACCATGGTTTAAATGACTGTCAAGATGATTTTTGCTTGCTTTTTTAGAATTAAGAATCAAGATTTGGATAGTTTAATAGTTAAACAGAAAAATTCAAGGAAGTTTAAACGAATAACTTTTTTTTTCTTCTCTTGACAAATGTCCTTAACAAGCAGATAATCATTTGATAATCATTTGATTAATCAATATCTTCATAACCAATTCAGTGCTTGAATGTTGCTAGTCATCAACTAAATAAAACATGAGATGTAGGGATTCTTTTTCACGCTGGTTCTTTTGCTCAAGAAGTGATGCAGTGTAATTGTTGAGGCACAGGCTTAAGGTCAATTGCTGCCTCCATTACTCGGTCCGTTTACTTGTACTTACTGCCTCCACTGGCCCTCATCAAGCCACACTTCCCCCTGTGCTCCTGTTTCTTCTTTTGTGCAAAAGAGTGATGCTCATAGTACCTGCCTCCGTGGTTGTTGGAAGGTTTAAATGAGCTGATACATACAAAGTACTTACAATAGTATGTGTCGCTCGGCTGGTGTGGGTCAGTGGTTGAACATTGACCAATAAACCTGGAGGTCATGGTTCGATTTCAGGTCAGGGCATATGCTCCAGTTATGGGTTCAATCCCCAGTATGGGAAGTGCAGGAGGCAGCCAATCAATGATTCTCTCTCATCATTGATGTTCCTATCTCTCTCTCTTTCTCCCTTCCTCTCTGAAATCAATAAAAATATATATATTTTTAAAAATCAAAACAGTATGTGGCACATAAGAAGAACAAAATAAGTACAAGCTGCTATTATTACTACTGTTGTTTTATTACCATTTTTTATTATATTCTTTCCTTGCACCTTTTCCCCGCCTATCTTTACAACACCAAACACAATATTAAGGGAGGAAAGAAGTTACATTGTTCTTTTTTCCCCATTAACTACTGGACAGTGGTTGCTTCTTGGCTTAATCCATGCATATCAGATTCAGGGCTTTTAATTTTTTGCTTTTGCTCTCATCTATTCCCATTCCTCCCAGTCAGTACCCACCAGAGAGTCTACGGAAGACATCACTCACTTTGTTGGAGAAGCCAGTGATCCTGCTGAAGAAGCCAGTGAATAAATGAACATTAGGTATTAATCAGATGGTGGTGATGAACTAAGAATGGAAAACAAAATCTCCACATTTGGTGATACTTAAAAACTTACCTGGTTCACATCCATAGAAAGCCTTACTAGAGGGCACTTTAGAAATCATTTATCCCAAGAATCTCTAAATTTCTAGATCCTCAAGATCCTCTAGATCTTGAGGATCTAGAAATTACCCGGGAGATTTATAAAAATACCAATTCTTGGGCCTCCGAGCAGAGGCGGCTTTGGTAAGTCCTGTGTAAGGAATCTGTGTGAGACGGATGCAGTCAGGACCAGCCATCCCTGGCCTGGCCCAGGCCCTTGTTCTAAGTGCGTTCTGAAGAGTTCTGGGGATATACAGAAGACACCTCAGGGTTCCCAGAGACAGAAAATCAAGGGGCTGAATTGGTGGGCCCAGGGCCCTCACCCCAACCTACTAATAGAGCTTTGTTTTGTTTTGTTAGAGCTTTGAGGGCCACACTGGACTTCTTCTGAGCAAGGTTTTCTTTTAGCAAAAAGACGGTGGCCCTGTTGCCCAAAGTGAGTGATATAAAGATGCAACATGAGTCAGGACGGCCCAGGAGGCAGGGACTCAAGAGTGAGAAGCCACTGCCTTACTGTTCCCTTCAGTGTTCTCCGTGCTTCCGATGGTTGCCCGAAGGACGTCTCAGGCCTGTGCTCATGTCCCGAACAGCTTTTCAATATTGACTGTTCTCCCTTTTTCACAGAGAGTACAAGCCTCAGGCTCCAAGCCATTGGGCAACAATAGCTAGCTAGAATTAAAAGCAGTATTTTTCTTATATGTATTTTGTAGTATTTATGATGGTTTTTGTAGTATTTATGGTGGTTTTAAGTACATTTATTGAAGTAAAAACGTGAGTTGATATGAAGCAAAGTATTAAGTAATGAGAGTACAGGTAATACAGGAAAATGGCCAAAATTATGAAGGTGATGTTTAAATGACTCAAGAGTAGGCAACAGGTCTATAGGGGGAAAATAAACAACAGAGGTTGAACGCATTGGTTGAGTCCAATCCTTTCAGTGACTCCTGGGAAAGAGAGTATTGCTTTACACCTGCAATGCATCAGGCAGTGTGCTAGATCCTTTTCTGTATATCATTTCCCTCCACCTCCACCTCGAGAGAGACGGTTTATACCCATTTTATGCCTGAGAAAACTGAGGGTCCAACAGGCAAAGAAGCCACCTAAACTGAAATACCAGAATCAGAGCTGCATTTGGGCCGAGATCTCATTTTGGAGAGTTCTTTCCATGAGACCTCACGGTACCCATAACTTGTGGAGAATCTTCACTCGTGGAAAGGAACCTCCTCAACGTGTCGTTTTTGAGGTTCGGCCAGCACTTTTGCATATTTATAATGGAAGAGCCTAGCATCTGCCCCAGACCCTCGTTTTAATCTTGTCATTCCCTAACCCAATCACGGGCGGCTGTGTTGTTTGTCAAGTGGCGCTGAACCAAAGCCGAAAGCCTGTTTTAATGAAAGTGTGATCGTGGTGCTTTTTAAAAATTAAATATATGCAACCAATCTAATCACCTAAATTTATGTTGCTTGCTGTTAAATCTGGCAAGAAATTTGGCTTGGGTAGGAGAGATAAATTCTGTGGTAGAGGATCCCCCCCCCCCCCCCCCCGCCTTCTCTTTTTAATGTAAGGTATGGCAGCATTAATTAAGCAGGGAAAGGGGGCGTTTAATGATCAGATTTTACCTTCTGCAGAAATATTTTGCGAATCATAAATTTCCCCAGCATTGTTTGGTGCTGCTGGCCTGGAAGAAAGATTTGGCAGCACATTCTAGGACAGATGACACCAAGTGATTAGCAAGCTGACTTCAGCTGCTGGCAGCCGAGCACGAAAAGAACATGCTAATGTCCTCCATTTTGACATGCCGGCTGGACTCCCCCCCCCCCCCCCCCCCCCCCCCCCAAGGAACTGGCTCTATTTATGATTCCATTTTTATCCTTTAAATGCCATGACAGATGGCAGATTCTTCAGCCAACTCTATTGCCAGGAAATGCAGAAAGCTTGAAAGCACCATGGTGATGGTGAAATCAGACCAGGCAGGCGCCCAGACAAATCTGAGAGTCATCCCCCAGATTTCAGGAGAACAATGGTCATCTTGGCTGCGCCTCTTCCCGGGGAAGTGCGATAAAAGAAATGAAACCAAATAGACCCACGGAAGGAGCTGCTACCTGCTACCACCGGCTTCCGAGTCTGGGAATGGGTGCCATCACAGCCATGGCATCGCTGTCTGGCAACTTGAGGCTGGATCTGGAGGGTTTCTTTGGGGGCGGGGGGGCAGGCGGGGGACGTTTGGAAGATCATCTGGTTAACCTTTGCAGACGTGAACAGCGCTGCCCTCCTTGCACTCGAAGGTCCTGCTAGGCTGGCTTTGGCGCTTCACCCGGCCTCTCCCCTCGAAGGGTTTCCCTGCCTGTGCCCAGTCTGCATTGTCACTTGTGAGAGTGAAGGATGGGTTGGAGCCAGTCAGGTTTAGAAACTGCATCCTTTTCACCACTGGCTTATTAGCTTTAGGTCAGTGCAGACAGCTGCCTGGGTGTCCCCGCTGGGAACACTGGCCTCAGTAAACATATTTCTTTCTCTTCTGCGGTCCCTGCTCTGCTTGCCCTCACTCCCATCTGTCTGATGTCAGGCAGCCGAGTTCCAAGGTGGTCAGACCCCTGTGATCAGGCAGGGAGGCGTTTGAGACGGACGGCTTGGATCCTAGGACAACAGCAGCATCCTCACACAGGTCACACGCTCGTAGGTAAACGCAGCCACCCTGAGACTGAGCTCTGTGGACCCGGTTGGTCAGGCATGGTCGGAGTTCAGTCTCCAGAGAGAAAAGACAAGAGTCAGAAACTCACATTGGCGGCCTCTGGTCGAGCCCCTGGCAGTGCCCGGAGCTCCCATCCAACCTCCTGGCTCCTGAACCTGCCTTCCACCTGCCTTCCCCTCCCTTCTCCTGGGATAGTTGACATGCTTTAATGGGCCACCAAGTCTTTAATTCCACAATTAATGCGAATACCAAAAATATGTGCTGAAAAAAATTCCTGGGCTGAAATTTGTGCTAAACTGTAAATGGCTGGTTGAAAATTCTCCCCAAAAGCACATTTTGATACACGGATCTGGTAGGGAAGAGAGGGCCACTTTATTTGTGGAAGAGGGTCAGGGGGGAGGCATGAAGAGGGTCACGGGGAAGTTTCTGGGTGGGGTAAGTGGGAAATGGGGAAATTGGAAGTGTTGAAGGAATGCCTAGCCTCCTCCCCGTTTTGCCTCTGGTCAGATGACAGGCTCCAGGGAGGACATGAGAAAAAGTAACAGGAAAACAACAGAATAAAGGCATCACCCCATGAAAAGCTGTCCCTGAGAAATAGACCATGATTTTTATATCTAAAAATGCACATCACTTGATCTTTGACACTGTCAAGGTGACTAATAAGTAAAAAGTTGGACACATATTTTTGTGGGTGCACTTCGATTTTCTTTTAAAAAACCCCACTAATTTTGTTAACACTTAACGATTCAGCTGTGAATTTACCCTATTTGCTTAGAATATATTGATTAAAAGTTCAGTTTTAGTAAAGGAAAGCCGATGGTTTTGTTTTAAGGCAACAAGGAGATTTTTGTTCAATCTATAATTCTAAAGTTAATTTAATACCCTTATTCAAACTGTAAAATAATGCTGTGGAGGAAGAAAACACACAGCAGACTATATTCTTTACAAGTCTAGGCATGCAAAATGTTGAGATTTGCTGTATTTGTTATATTTCTCTTACATTTCAAACTTTTTGGACATAGATTCCTTTTTCTACCACTCTATTTTCCTTGTAGGCAGACTTATCAACTAGATAATTAAAAAGCTCAAAATTTTAGCTCAGCCTTCAAAGCAAAATCTGGGTCAGCCAAACTCATCTCCTCTACTTTGCGTCCAGCTGCTCTTCTCCCTCAGTCCTTTGCCTCGGGCCAGCTGGTCTACTCCTTGTGCTCACACAACCTGGTTCCAGGTTCCTTCATGTTCAAAAGCAAGGCAACAACCCTCAAACCTTGAAGGACAAAACACATTTTTTGCAAAGAATAAAGAACTGGTTAGTCAAATTTGTTAGATTAGTAAAAAAATATATAAACCCCATTTCTTCTCTGGTTAAAAAAAAGAACCTCCAAATGTGGGGGTAAGTAGAAGAGAATAAAGGGGGATACATAATGATGGAAGAAAACTTGACTTTGGGTGGTGAACACACAGTACAATATACAGAGGATGTGTTATAGAATTATACACTTGAAACCTATATAATTTTATTAGCCACTGTCACCCCAATAAATTCAATAAAAATTAAGAAATAAAATAAACTTGACCAAAATAAGTAAATATGAGCCTCCATAAAGTTCTTATATAATTTAAACTAATTTTGCTATATTCAGCTGAAATTATATTTAGAGATTTTTACATTTATGTAAAAATTTAAGAGTGTGTCCACCATGAATATTTCTAGCAACTATAGTACATGGAGAAAAACTAATAGACACAACTCTATGATCATTTTGAAAAGTACATTTTTGGGGTATGGTGAATTTGTCAATTTCATTTTGAGAGTAGTGATTTCCTAACTTTGGAGTTTTAATAGTGCATTTTGTTTGCTTAATTGAATGATATTCTAAATTTTCCTTAAAATAAAAATTACACATTGAAATTTTCTAAAGATCATTTAAATTAGTTTTATTTTGAGATTGGCAGTGGTGGGTATAATGCGATTTAGTCATCAGTATAATCAGAAGCACATTGTGGTATCACAAACTCAAGATTGAGAGATTTTGCTTACCTTGAATTTATATCATTTCAGCTTTCTCTTTATAATTCTGCAGTGGTGCTCAGATACACCACTCTTTCTCAGTGGCTTGCTAAACTAGTATCTATATATATAAAAAGCCTAAGCGACCATCGCAACTGAACGGGCGACTGAACAGACTGCATGGGGCGACTAGGCCGGCAGGGGGATTAGTGAGGGATGACCAAATGACTGAGCAGCAGGCTGTGTGGGGCGACCAGGCCGGCAGGGGGGTTAGTGAGGGATGACCAAATGACTGAATAAGCAGGCTGCGGGGGGTGACCAGGCAGGCAGGGGGGTTAGTGAGGGGCGACCAAACGACTGAGCAGCAGGCTGGCAGGGGGGGCAGTTGGGAGCGATGAGGCCAGCAAGGTGGGGGAAGTGAGGGGCAACCAGGCCAGCAGGTGGGGGCAGTAAGGGGCGACCAGGCTAGCAGTGGGGGGGCAGTAAGGGGCAACCAGGCCAGCAGGGGGCGGGGGGCAGTAAGGGGTGACCAGGCGAGCAGGGGGGGCAGTTAGGGGCGACCAGGTCGGTGGGGGGGGGGGGGGGCGTTAGGGGCGATCAAGCAGGCAGGCAGGTGAACAGTTAGAAGCCAGTGGTCCCAGATTGTGAGAGGGATGTCCCAGATTAGAGAGGGTGCAGGCTGGGCTGAGGGACCACCTGTCCCCCCCGCCCCCCCCGTGCACGAATTTCATGCACTGGGCCTCTAGTTTATTAATAACTATGTAAGAGCAGAAGGTATGGGATCCAAAGACCTGGGTTCTAGTCCCAGCTCTGTCTCCTACCTGCCTTATCATCTTTCTGCTATGATTTTCATTTCTTTAAAGCAGGGAAATAATCCTTGTCTACCATAACTTCCCACATACCGTGTAAGGGGCAAATGTAGATGCACAAGAAAAAGTAAGGGATTAGAGCATCACATGATATTTTAGAATTGGATGGTACTTAGCGATCATTTGGTCAATCTTTCATTTTGCAGAAGAGAGGAAATGAGGCCTAGAAAGAGAGATGAGTTAGGCATGATTACATGGCTCATTTAGGTGACCTGTCCTATACAAATACAGTGAATTAGCCAAACTCAGCCTACTCAGCACTTGATTGGCCTCCAATTGTTAGTCTTAAAAGTTTAGCTTATTAAATTCCCACAAAGAAAACACAATTGAAAAAGTATAAATATATAAAATGAGTTCTCTGCAAGCTCATGCAATGGGTCTAATTGGATGTGACATTCCTATTTGGGGCAAAGAATCACACTAAGCCTGAGAAATATCACTGGCAGCATTTGCCTGCTTCACCACAAGAGTCTACCATTGATGTTAGTGAGGAAACACTTTTGGATGTGGAATGGGCAATTTGTGTGTTAACCTAGTGACTTATTTAATAGAACGGTGTCCTCTGAAAGACCTGCCCTTGATTTTTCATTTGAGTCCCAACACGACATATCCTTTAGTAAAGGTGTGTGTTGTTATCATTTCATTCCAGTAGATGGTGACACAAGAATCCATGCTGAAGGCTGCCTTGCCTCTCTTTGCCAGATTCATTGTCAGCAATGGACTGCAGACCAGGCATGGGGTGTTTGAGATCATACTGGAAGCCGTGGACAGAGCCTTGCCCGTGGTGACCAAGAACAGGGGGCTGAGACTGGCCGAAGGGGCCACAGGCCTGCTTTCCGCTGACCTCCTCCAGCTGACCGACCCTGACACTCCAGTGGAGAACCTTACCTTCCTTTTGGCCCGGCTCCCACAGCATGGCCAGCTCTACCTGCGGGGGACCGTGCTGCTTCAACACAATTTCACTCAGCAGGATGTAGACAGCAGGAAGGTGGCCTACAGGCACTCGGGAAGGGACGCCTGGACTGACTGCTTTACTTTTGTGGCCACAGATGGGACCAACCAAGGCTTTGTTGTGGATGGAAGAGTGTGGCATGAACCTGTTTCATTCATCATCAAGGCAAGTATGAAAAACACACAGGTCCTGGTCAGAGAGGTGTAGAAAACAACTTCAAGGAAAACTATTTCCTCTTTCCTTCCTCCTTTCATTTAAATATGTACTGTGTGTCTACAGATGCCCGGCACCAAGCAAGGCACCAGGCTTATTAATATGAACAAAACGAATGTGGTCCCTGCGTACGGGTAATGACTGACCTCTAGTCAGTGGCAGTAATACAGAAAGGAACCAAAAAAATACAGGCTTTGAAGTCAGACACACCTGGGTTGAGATTTCTGCTTTGCCATTTATTAGCTGTGTGACCTTGAGAGCGTTCTTGAACTCTTCCGATTCTACTTTGAAAAAAAATATGCCTTACAGGATTATGGTGAGAATTAAATAAGATTAGGTATTCAAGGCACTAGCATGTTGCCTGAGACATATTTGTTTCTCAGTATCTTGTAACTACTGTTACAATGTTTAACTACACTGTTATGATCATGCTTACTGATCCATGTAACCTACTGTAACTTTAAGGGTTTTCAACTAAACATATGAAAACTTACAAGGCCACATCATAATTACACGAGTAATAACGGTGAGGATAATATTTGCAGCAGCTGCAATTTTTGAACATTTACATATCTGATTTAATTCTCATAAAAATCATCTGAGATGATTTGTTCTCTCTATTGTATAGATGTTGAGAGGTTTAGAAGTTAAGTAATTTGTTGAAACACATAAAAAGCTCAATTCTTCCTGATCCAACAGCAGTATCCTTTCTGGGCCCGGTCCTGCCACATTTGTGTTGACTGTGATGATGATTCTGGAGGGCATAATGTGTTTTTCTTTTTTTAGCCAAAACACATCAAGTATGTCTGGCTCTCAAAGTCTTGGATCTGCTCTTCTTAGATGTAGTTCACCCTGCTCCACACACTTCCAGCCACAGCAAAAAATATATATCTGTCTCTTACTTCAGGATACCTTCTGATTATGCAAAATAGTCATAATTTCCCCTTGCTCTTTAGTCTCTGTACTAATCAGGATTCTCCAAAGAAACAGAACCAATAGGATATATCTATATCTATATATCAATATCTATATATCTATATCTATATCTATGTGTATATATATATATATATATATATATATATATATATATAGAGAGAGAGAGAGAGAGAGAGAGAGAGAGAGAGAGATTTATTTTCAGGAATTGGCTCCACAATTGCAGGGTCTGACACATCCAAAATCTGCCGGGCAGGCCAGCAGGATAGACATTCCTTGAGTGCAAAGGCAAACCTGGAGGCAAACTTTCTTCCGCTTTAAGAGACATCAGTCTTTTCTCTTAAGGCCTTCAACTGATTGGATGAGGCCCACCCACATTCTAGGGGGTAATTCGCCTTATTCACAGTCTACTGATAGAAATGTAATCACATCTAAACAATTATCTCCACAGCAACATCTTGACAGGTGTGTGAACAAACAACTGGGCAGCATTGCTCAGCTATGTTGACACATAAAATTAATGGTCACTGTCTCTATCTAAGAGGGGATCTGAGTAAAAAGGTGAAGAGTCATGATGACATACAGTGTGTGCTCTTCTCCTCCTCCTCTTCTTCTTCCTCCTCCTCTAAAATGAATCATTGTGGTGTGAAGTCATTATGTTTTGGAGTAATTTCTTACACAGCCATAAATAACTGGTACATCTCTGCCCCATGAAAGCCCTACCTTTCCTTTATCCTTCCTAAATCCCAGCTACTTTCAGGGATTATTATTTTCTTCACAAAACCTCCTCTGAATATTCCAGATCAAGCATGTTCTCCTATTTTTGTGCAGAACCTTTCAATACATGACTTCTTAAAACAGAAATTATATGACTTGTTTTATATTTTTAAATTTCTTTATATGTATTAACCATATCTTGCTATGTAACCTTTTATGAAGTTATCATTCTCTTTAAAAACAACAACAATAATGTCCTATACTCCAATATTTTAAAATGCTTCAATTTATTCAGAGGCAGAAGACTTGCTTTTGAAGAATCTAGAATTTTAATAAAACTAGGATACGTTTTAGCACATGTGTGACCAAAGACACAACAGGTGACAATATGACCAGAGTTCAGATACTAACATTTTTAAGAAACAAATGATCCCAACAGATAGTCATTCCTCTTGTAACATTTTTGTTTTCAAGGAAAACATAACATTTTATAAACCCACCTACACTCAGATATTTATCAGCTTTAAGAAATTCTTACTTGGCATGAAGCATTTTGATTTTCTCTCTCCTGACATTGACCATCCATCCTAGCGGCCACCAGAGCTTCTCCATTCAAAAGGCCCTGAAAACTAAGACTCCCCACCTCCCACCCAACTGCACAGTAGAGTTCGCCACCCATACTTTTCAGAAGAGGAGAATGACTGTAACTTTTAAAAATGTGTGTTGGGGAGGAACCAAGAAGGCGGCATAGGTAAACACCTAAATTGCTGCCTCACACAACAATTTCAAAACTACAACTAAAAGACAAAACGTCTACCACCCAGAATCAAGGGAAAGCTGGCTGAGTGGAAGTCCTACAACTAGAAGGAAAGAGAAAAGAGCATTGAGATGTGCACAAGCACTGAAAAGCTGAGGTACGGAGGCACGCAAACTGGGCTGGCGGCGGGTGTTGCTTTTTTCAATCCGAAGGGAGACAAGCTCCTGATTACTCTGAAATCCAGTTTATGGGGAGACGCGGGGGACCCAAACTCCTACGGGGAGAAGCCGGACTGTCTGCCATCGGGTCGGAAAGTTAGGGTGGCTTGCTTGCAGAGCTGCGCGCAGGAATAATTGTTTACTGCGCTGGGGCACGGGATGCGGGGATGCAGTCGGAGACACAGAGACGGCTGACTGGCAGCCATCGCTGTTTGCCATGCCCTAGCCTAGTGACTCCCTGAGACCCCACCCCACATGACCTACAAACCCACCCAAGCTCCAAGCAGCGGCTTTTGCATATGAATGGCCTGCCCTATTGCAGCTTAACCTAGCAAACTGCAGCTCTGGTCAGACAGCTCCAAAACCTCCAAACCCCAAGCAAAGAGGAGAAAACTGTAGTTCTTGCTGTAGCTCCTGCTGGGTGGCCTCAGACAGTAGCTGACCTGTACCCCATTGGAGATCCAGAAGCCAGTGTACCTAGTGGTCAGTGTGAGACACCAGATTTCAACTCCTCACATCCATAAGTGACACATTCAAGAGGCAGACTCAGTGAGCACCAAAGCCCCACTGAAACAAGTCCTGCACCATAAACATGTCTCCAGCGCAGCAGTTCTTCCATTATAGACACAGCGGGTTCTCACAGCCAATTGGCCTGGAGGTCAATTCCTCCCAGTGTACCAACAGCAATCAAGGCTTAACTACACCAAGACTTTGAACCTGGGATCCCTCAGGCCGCAGGCTGACGCTCTATTCACTGAGCAAACTGGCCAGGGCTATTCTATGTATTATTATGTATATTGTCTGTTTCCACTCTTCATTATGTTAGGGGTGTACCAAGAGCGTCCACCTCAGGTGATTGAGGAGGCTGAGCTACTGGCCCCTATAGGTCACCTGCCACACAAAGCCACTCCATCAACATAGGGAAGCAGCCAAAATGCGGAGACAAAGAAACATGTCACAAATGAAAGAAATGGAGGAAAGCAAACTACTGGACATAGAGTTCAAAACCACATTTATAAGGTTACTCAAAAATCTTCTAAAAACCGCTGAGAAACTTGATGAGACCTCCGAGGAGCTTAGTGAGACCTTCAAGGGCCTTAGTGAGAATGCCAAAAAAATGGAAAAGGACCAGTCAGAAATTAAGCATACACTGTCTGAAATAAAGAATATACAGAAACTCAACTGTAGATCAATGTACCCCAAGAATCAAACCAAAGATCTGAAATATGAGGAAACAAAAAACACCCAACCAGAAAAACAAAAAGAAAAAAGAATCCAAAAATATGAAGATAGTGTAAGGAGTCTCTGGGACAACTTTAAGCATACCAACACCTGAATTATTGGGGTGCCAGAAAAGAGAGAGAGCAAAATATTGAAACCTATTAGAAGAAATAATGACAGAAAACTTTCCCTACCTGGTGAAAGAAATAGACTTACAAGTCCAGGAAGCGCAGAGAACCCCAAACAAGAGGAATCCAAAGAGGACCACACCAAGACACATTATAATTAAAATGCCAAGGGCAAAAGACAAAGAGAGAATCTTGAAAGCAGCAAGAGAAAAACAGTTAGTTACCTACAAGGGAGTACCCATACAACTGTCAGCTGATTTATCAACAGAAACTATGCAAGCGAGAAGGCAAGAAATATTCAAAGTGATGAACAGCAAGAACCTACAACCAAGATTACTCTATCCAGCAAAACTATCATTCAGAATTGAAGGTCAGATAAAGAGCTTCACAGACAAGAAAAAGCTAAAGGAGTTCATCACCACCAAACCAGGATTACATGAAATGCTGAAGGGTATTCTTTAAGAAGGGGAAGAAGAATAAAAAGGTAAAGATAAAAATTATGAACAACAAAATGACATCAAATACATACCTATCAACAAGTGAATCTAAAAATCAAGTGAATAAAAAATCTGAAGAACAGAATGGACTGATGAATATAATAGAATCAGGGACATAGAAAGGGAGTGGACTGACAATTCTCAGGGGGAAAGGGGTGTGGGGGGTGCAGGAAGAGATTGGACAAAAATCTTACACCTATGGATGAAGACAGTGGCGGGGGGGTAAGAGCATGGGGTGGGGTGGGGAATCAGGTGGAGGGGAGCTATGGGGGGGAAAAAAGAGGAACACCTGTAATAATCTGAACAATAAAGATTTATTTTTAAAAAATAAATAAAATACCCCCCCCCCAAAAAAAATGTGTGTTGCTTTTCAATTTACAAAATAATTTTTTATTGTAAAGAATTCATAAACTGCCCAGCCGGCACTACTCAGTGGTTGAGCCTTGAGCTATGAACCAGGAGGTCACAGTTTGATTCCGGGTCAGGGCACATGCCCAGGTTGCGGGCTTGATCCCCAGTGGGGGGTGTGCAGGAGGCAGCCAAACAATGATTCTCTCTTATCATTGATGTTTCTATCTCTCTCTCCCTCTCCTTTCCTCTCTGAAATCAATAAAAATATATTTTTTAAAAAGAATTCATAAACTATAGAAAAGGACAAGAAAAAAATAACCTTCACAAACATACCATTCAAAGGTAACTATTGTTGGTGACTTCCATTCTTTTCTTCTGTGCAATAAAAATGGCATGATATTCTATGTAATTTTTTTAAAGATTTTAAAATATATATATTTTTATTGATTTTAGAGAGGAAGGGAGAGGGATAGAGAGATAGAAACATCAACGATGAGAGAGAATCATTGATTGGCTGCCTCCTGCACACCCCCCACCAGGGATTGAGCCCACAACCCAGGAAGCGCAGAGAAGGGGAAGATTCGGCTGGAACCGAACCTGGGATCACTCAGGCCACAGGCTGACGCTCTATTCACTGAGCAAACTGGCCAGGGCTATTCTATGTATTATTATGTATATTGTCTGTTTCCACTCTTCATTATGTTATGAAAATATTTTCATGTCATTAAATCTCCCTTGAAAACATAATTTTTAAAGGCTGCATAGCATTCAGTCTCAGGTAGAGATGGTTTAGAAATCCTATTTTAGACTTCTATCTTTTCTGGAATTTTAGTAAACATCCATATATATATGCATTTTGTGTACATGTCTATTTCTGCAGGATATACTTAAAAAAGTGAAATTTTTAGATCAAAGTATGTGCACATTTCAGTGTACATACCTGCCAAATTTCTATTCAGAAAATTTTCACTCCTATCAGCAAAATATAGAATGCCTGTTCCTACAAACATTAGTCAACATGATTTATTTCCAAAAATTTTAAAAGTATAGTTGACATACAATATTATATTAGTTTTATGTTTACAACATAGCGATTTGACATTTATATACTTTACTAAGTGATCACCATGCAAAGTCTAGTAACCATTTGTCACTGTACCAAGTTATTATAATATTATTGGCTATATTCCCTTTGCTATGCATTTCATTCCTATGAGTTATTTAGTTCATAACTAGAGGTTTATACCTCTCTATTCCCTTCATCTTTTTTGCCCATCCTCCACTGCCCTTCCCTCTGGCAACCATAAGTTTGTTCTCTGCATTTATGAGTTTATTTCTCTTTTGTTTTGTTTATTCATTTATCTTATTTTTTAGGTTCCACATAAGAGTGAAGTCTTTTTGTCTTTTGCCATCTATATTATTTTACTTATCATAATACCTTCTGGATTCATCTCTGTTGTCACAAATGGCAAGATTTTATTTTAATATGTTTTTATTGACTTCAGAGAGAGGAAGGGAGAAGGAGAGAGGGACAGAAACATCAATGATGAGAGAGAATGATTGATTAGCTGCCTCCTGCATGCCCCCTACTGGGGATGGTGCCCACAACCCAGGCATGTGTCCTGACCAAGAATCGAACCGTGACCTCCTGGTTCATAAGTTGATGCTCAGCTACCGAGCCTCACTGGCCTGACAAGATTCTATTTTATTTTTTAATGACTGAGTTATGTTTGATATATACCAATCTTCTTTATTTATTGATCTATCAGTGGACAACTAGGTGGCTTCCATATCTTGATTATTGTAAATAGTGCTGTATTGAACATGAGGATGTATATATCTTTTCAAATTAGTGTTTCTCTTTTCTTCTGCCAAATATCCAGAAGTGAAATTGCTGCGTCATATGGTATTTCTGTTTTCAGTTTTTTTGAGGAATCTCTATACTGTTTTCCGTAGTGGCTGTGTCAATTTACAATCACACCACCAGTGAGGTTGTGTTCTCTTTTCTCAACATTCTCCCCAATACTTTTTGTTTGCTGTCTTTTTCATAATAGCTATTCTGACAGGTGTGAGGTGATAAATAGCTCATTGTAGTTTTGATTTGCATTTCCCTGGTGCTTGCTGATGTTGAGCATCTTTTCATGAGTCTGTTGGCCATTTGTATGTCCTTTTTGGACAAATATATATCTAGGATCTAGATTCTAGATCCTCTGCCACTTTTTTAATCAGCTTTGGCATGTGTGTGTTTTTTATGTTGTGCTGTATAAGTATTTTATATATTTTAGATATTAACCCCTTATTGGATATATCATTTGTAAATATCTTCTCCCATTCAAGGATTATCTTTTTGTTTTGGTTTCTTTTGCTGTGAAAAAACTTTTCAGTTTGATGTAGTCGCATTTGTTTATTTTTACTTTTGTTGCACTTGCCTGAGGAGACATATCTAAAAGAAATTTTCCAAGACTGATGTTAAAATTTTTGTTGCCTATGTTTTCTTCTAGTTTGATGGTTTGAAGTCTTACATTTAAGTTTTTTAATCTTTTTTTAGTCTATTTTTATATAGTGAAAGAAAGTGACCTAGTTTCTTTCTTTATTTTTTTTTTTTTTTTTGCATATAGCTATCCAGTTTTCCCAACAGCATTTATTAAAGAGACTGTGTATTCCCCAGTGTATATTCTTGCCTTCTTGGTTGTAAATTATTTGACAATATCAACATGGGTTTATTTCTGGGCTCTCTCAATTCTGTTCCACGGATCTGTGTGTCTGTTTCTGTGCCAGTACCATAGTATTTTGATTACTATAGCTTTGTAGTATAATTTGAATTGAGGGAGCATGAAACCTCTAACTTTGTTGTTCTTTCTCAAAATTGCTTCAGCTACTCAGGGTCTTTTATTATTTCATAGAAAATTTAGGATTTTTTGTTCTAGTTCTGTGAAAAAATGTCATTTTTGCTAGGAATTGTATTGAATCTGTATATTGCTTTGTGTAGTATGGATTTTTTAATGATATTACTTCTTTCAATTCATGAGCACAGTATTCCATTTATTTGTGTTATATTCAGCTTCTTATGATTATTTTTGTTAATCAACAAGGACCTTGCCAACCTGAGAGGAAAAAATATTTGATTGTTACAAAATTTCATATGGAAATACACAAAGGAGGAGTGGTGCATTTTCGCCACACCAAGACAAATGTACAGATTTGTGCAAATGCTCCCACAGTTTTGCCTATGTGTGTATGAACATATATGTGTGTTTGATTTGAACAAAAATGGTGTTATAGTTGTCTTCTATTCTGCAAAAAAATAATAACTGGGTTTTTAAATCAGTTAACACTAAGTTGTAGAAATTATTATTAGTTCTTCCTACCTCTTTTTCTTTTCAATATCATATATGTGTGTGTGTGTGTATACACACACACATATATATGTACACACACATATATGAACAGATGCACAAATGCCTATACATAATTACTTCTTAATATTTTCTTAGTGAGGTATTTCTACTTTTATTGAACATTTTTGCCCTTTGAACAAAGGCATGACAAAAATATTCAGCATTTGTAAACCCTTATAACTTTGTTTCTGTAAATAACCAAACACTGGGAAAATTGGGGGAATCTTTCTGTGGAGCTAACATTAAGTTTGCGGTACAATTCACTCTTAATATATCCATTTAACAAATATTCCTTGAGCTCCTGTTATGGTCAGGCACTGTGCCAAGTGCAAGGAATAGATGGGGGAGCTTACGTCCTAATGGGGGAGTGTGACAGATAAGTAAAGCTGGGTCCAAGTTTACAATGGAAAGTCCACCTCTGTCCCAGGCTCTATGATATCTGCTGAGGGTATTGTGAACAAGACAGTCTTTAGCAGAAATTAACAAAAGAAGAGGAAAGGGGATCTGAATGAGATTCAGGAACGTTTGTCATTGTTAACCATTAAGACCCCATGGGGATGAGAAGCCTTTGTATAAACTTATAATGATTGACAATTTAGGTGGACCAGTTGGACAAAACAGCCCCCCACATCACACACTTGCATTCCGCCTCTCAAGTGGGACTCCTGAAAAATGGCTGTTATGGGATTTACATCACTTCCCGTGTGTTGAAGGCATCGGACCCCGACACCGAGGACGATCAGATTATCTTTAAGATTTTACGAGGCCCCCAACATGGACATCTGGAGAACACAACAACAGGTACTGTCTTCCTTCATCCTTGTTCTTGCTCATTTAAGAATACCCAGTGCCTGGCAATGTTAGGAAGTAATTTAATTAGGTGCAGGCCCATTTGGTAAACACTCCCCAGGCCTTACTGCTAGATGCAGTTTATAAATCAATATTGATGCAAAAGAGAGTTTGAAGCTGAGCCTTTCCAAGTGCATCTTGAGTGGGAGAACCAAATGCTGACATGTTATTTCCTTATATACTGTTGTTGTTTACTTTAAACAAAAACAAAAACAACAACAGCTAGATTGTAATATAGTCAGAGGAACACTCAGTGTCAGAGCCAAATTCATATTTGTGACTTTTTTCTAAAATAAATTCTAAATGATGTCAGTTTATGTTTTTAAATTCTGGGTTTTTTGGTATAGTGGTTTATCTGGATTGCATATTACTTCTGCTTGATGAAGATAGTGATCAAAATAAATCACTAAAGAGGATGGCAAGAATTACGTATTTTACCATTTTACTGTCTCTTCCTAGTCTTCCTCTATTTTTATATTTTCTTTAAGGCACGGTATTTCTGAGACAGAGTAAACTTTGGAGACTCATTTAAGTTCATTGCATATGAGTTTTAAGATAGTTGAAATAATGTCAATTTCTTTAAAGAATATACTTCAGAGATTTTGAAAGCCAGTGTTTAAAATAAAATAGCCATACAATTTTATCAGCTCTTATTTACTATTTTGTTTGCTCACCCACTAAAGTCATTTGTCTCTCTCTCTTTTTTTTTTTTTTGTAGGTGAATTTATCCGTGAGGAATTTAGCCAAAAGGACTTAAACAGTAAGACCATTCTTTACGTCATAAACCCGTCTTTGGAATTTAATTCAGATACCATGGAATTTCAAATCATGGACCCCACAGGGAACTCTGCCACTCCGCGCATGTAAATTCTTTTGCTTATTCAGTAGTCCTGCATATAGTATCCAGCACGTATCTGATTAGGAAAGTGAAATGTTGTTTTGAAACAGAATCTAAGAGGATAAATTCATAGACCATTTCACAAGCTCATGGAGTGTATTTTGGAGGGAGATTATTCTTTCTATTACTGCTCAATAATGGGGAAACCAGTAGTTTACAGAAACATTAGAAAGTTAAGGTGGATAGCGCTGGGTCATTCCATTTATGCAGGTAAATGCATTCACTTTCACATGCAGACAGGTTTCTGTCTTGACAATTCACGGGCATCCAGGACCGAGCTTGCAGGCTCATGTACACATCGTGCAGCAAGAGGTCACTCTAGGACCATGTTAGCACCGAGAGTCTGAAACATCTAGAGCGGGAGGCGTGAGGCAGCCAGGAGGGGTTAGCAAAAACAGCTCTTTGCTTCCAGAAAGCCAAACAAAAAAAAAGTGATGGCTTGAGACTGCCTTTACCAGTGAACAGACCTATCCTGGGTAAGATGAAGACAGTGTAAAGAGGAAAATAGACATGCAGGTATTAAGTGACACTTGGAAGTTATATAACATGTACAACCCTCAGAATAACAAGAGTAAGAAATCCTCAAAATTAACAAGATTAACAGGCCGCAGTAATTTCACTCACAGGGTCCCTCTTCTAGACTCTTCTTGGAGGTAGACCGTGAATAATTTACCAGTTTGTCGGATGGCTGTAGGAGATGTATTACAGTCCAGTACTTGTGGTGCTGTATTTTCTTGCTTTATAAATTTGATACCCTTCTCCCGTCATCTCAAAGAAAAGTGGCTATTAACCAGATCCTAGAAAAATGACACATTGTGAGTATAGACTCTTTATAGGGGTTTTTATGGTAGTATATGGACCAAGGAAGAAAAAATGGAGAAATTCGTCTCTGTTCTCTTCATTCTTGCTTTTTCTTTCTGACCCTGATTGTAGTTCCAACAGGAACCAGCAGAGGTCTCTGTAATCATGGTTAGAAAAATTGGAATCTTTCTCTTAACAGAACACATTCCCAGGGTTCACCTCCATTGCCCTGATAAAGTGTAGTATCTGGGTGCACAGTATTAGAAACTGGTAAGTGGATATGAACAAGGAAGGCCTCACCACCACCCATTAAACTGCTCTTGCCTAAGAGAAACGATTCCTCAGGATTTCCTTTATAGAAAATGTATTAACTACTTGCAATTTTAATCAAACATCTTATAACTCAAGCCTAACTGGTTTGGCTCAGTGGATAGAGCATCAGCCTGCGGGCTGAAAGGTCCCAGGTTCGATTCCGGTCAGGGGCATGTCCCTTGGTTGCGGGCACATCCCCAGTAGGAGGTGTGGAGGCAGCTGATCGATGTTTCTCTCTCATCGATGTTCCTAACTCTCTATCCCTCTCCCTTCCTCTCTTTTAATATAACATATTAAAAAAAAAATCTTGTAACTCAAGAAAATGTTTTTAAAAATCCCGTTCCCAAAACATTAATAAATTGACTTCACTTGTGTTTAGTAGATCAAATAAGAAATATTAGAATACTGGTCAGACTTGCTACTGGCCTCATGCAGACTTCTGGGCTTCCGTGTCTGAACACAGCAGAGCTGATAGGAGATCCCCTCCCCACACCCAGCAATAGCGCTAGATTGATGTTGCTTCACTTACATGCCCTTTTATTCTTCATTGTTACAAAGAAATTGCTTTTGAAGATGATTTACGTTTTTAAATAATCCTCAGATTTATAGGAGAATCCTGGAAGAAATTATAACCTTAATTGAGGCTATTTCAGATAGGCTCCTGCTTGTGTTGGATATTAATGTTCAGATAGCTATGCTGACGATGTTTCTAATAAAGCTTGAAATGAGTAGAACCAATGGAACAAAATGATGCCTACCAAGGGCTAATCCAAAAATGATTTAAATTTGATTCTGATGTATATTATTTTCTTTAGACTGAGCAGAGGGAGGTAGAAATTGCTCAGCATTTATGTCCATAACTTTTGAGTGGCGTAGTTGTCTCCAGCCTCATTTATTAGATCTTTTTGGAACAGGAAACATATTTTTTCCAGTAAGAAACAATCTTATCAGTAGTGGGTTGTCTTTCCAAGACAGCCAGCAAGAACCTAGTTACACGTACAATATAAACCACAGGCATTAGCAATATAGTTGTTTTTTGCTCTGTTTCGTCACTCTTCATTTAATCATCGCAACCACCTATGTGTTAGGTACCATTGTAATACAGAATTTACACGTGAGGAAACTGAAGCACAAAAACAGGATGTGATTTTTTCCAAGCTTGTGCAGCTAATTAGTGAAGGAGCTGGGATTCAGGCCCAGAAAGTATGGCTCTAGAGTCCATGGTTTTTCTCACTGCATGAAAGAACTTGCCCATTCTTATCAAGGTGTGCTAAGTGGCCTAAGGGGAGGGAGCTGCAGACTTAATCTCCCTTCTTTCTCTCCAGTCATTGGCCTACCTAGGCAGCAAGAAAGGGGAATACTTACTCTTCAAGGACCTTAAGTTTTTTGTTTTTGTTTGTCTGTTTGTTTTTAATGTAAGGTCTGGCAGTTGTGGCTCAGTGGTTGAGCATTGACCCAGGAACCAAGAGGTCACCAGTTCGATTCCCAGTCAGGCCACATGCCCAGGGTTGTGGGCTCGATCCCCAGTAGTGGGTTGTGTAGTCGATCGATGATCAATGGCCAGCTAAAGTCCCACCTCTCTCTCTCCCTTCCTCTCTCTCTAAAAACTCAGCAAAAAAAAAAACCCACACATTTAAAAAATGTAAGTTATAGCTATTAATATTAGCGTGCACTCCATGTCTAACACACCAGGAATTAGTATAGATAATAAATAATAAACCACTGAACTTAGAACCAAAGAATAGGGTTTGGGCTTTGACTCTGCCATTGACTTAGATGGTTGTTCAAGCCTCAGTTATCTCATCTGTCAAATGGGGGCAATACCAAAATGTGTTTAAAGAAGCAAATGAGGTAAAACATATGAAAGCATCTTGTATGTTTAACATCCTTAGCAAGTTTAACTTGTGCTAATGATTACTATTGTTGTTCATTCATGTGGGTGTAAGGATTGACCATTTGAAGAAGTATTCCAGAGACATTGGGTGGCCAGCTAAAGCCCACCTCTAATTAGAAATTAATGCTGGGATGATTCACAAAGCAAACGATCAATATGCTCCTTAATCAATAAGCTTTGTGTTCTTCTCTGGCTTAGACAGTGTGAGTACATTAGTATTCTGCCTGTTTGAAGGAGTGAAGACCTTCTGTACTAAAGCTAAAGGGACTGGTGGGTGCACTCTTGAGCAGAAGGGGAGCTCTTTTAAAAAATGAGAAGGACCTATGTTCAGAGGGAAGGTCCCAGAATCGTGATTGCTAGTAAGTTTTTGCTCTTGCAGCATTTCTATGGAATACCAGCCCTGAAGAGTCAATGGATGCTCCATTAACGAAGGTATTAGGAAAGCTGATTCGAATCAGCTAAACCCGTGGTCGGCAAACTGCGGCTCGCGAGCCACATGTGGCTCTTTGGCCCCTTGAGTGTGGCTCTTCCACAAAATACCACGGCCTTGGGCGAGTCTATTTTGAAGAAGTGGCGTTAGAAGAAGTTTAAGTTTAAAAACTTTGGCTCTCAAAAGAAATTTTCAATCGTTGTACTGTTGATATTTGGCTCTGTTGACTAATGAGTTTGCCCACCACTGAGCTAAACAAATCAAGTTATTGCTAGGTAGCTAGATTGTGTGCTTCACATCCCAGAATCATAGAGGAGCGTGCATGGATTGGGGAGCTCTGAGAGAGGGATATAGTATGTAGCACATCTGACCTTGATTTGACTACAGAACTACTTCTCCCTCCCTTTATCTCTCTTGTCCCCCTCAATAGCTCATGGAACAAGTTGTTCGTGGAATACATGTGGGAGGCATTTTATCATGAATAGAAACTATTTTATAACTCTGAAATTCATGGAGATTTGCATGAAGATTTAGACTTGGCTAAATGCCTGAATTTCAGGTACTGTGCTAGGTACTTTCACATATATTGCCTAATGTAATCTACAAAGCACAATCCTCTGAGGGTGAGAGGGAAATCAGGCTCAAAGCATTTAAGTAATTGGCCTGAAGTCACTTCAGTGGATGAGTAGCAGAGCCGAAAGAGGACCCTGACCTCCTGACCTCAAAGTGCATGCTCCTCTTATTCACCTTGGTGGTCAAGCTCAAGTCTGTTCTCCTGTCCAACTTGAACCTCAATGTGATCTTCAGAATTCTCCAACTAAACTACACGGGACCCACATCATTCATGCAAAACTCCTCTGCAGACCACAGAATGTAGCCAATTTTTGACCAGTTTCTTCACACGTCTTCTATGTTGACCTCTTCCTTGAGTGCACCGACAGAGTAAGCTTCGCACGAAGCGCTGACCCACACGGAGCTTCTTCTTCTTTTTTTTTTTTTTTTTTAATATATTTTATTGATTTTTCACAGAGAGGAAGGGAGAGAGATAGAGAGCCAGAAACATCGATGAGAAACACCGATCAGCTGCCTCCCGCACACCCCCAACCCCCCCTGGGGATGTGCCTGCAACCAAGGTACGTGCCCTTGACCGGAATCGAACCTGGGATCCTTCAGTCCACAAACCGATGCTCTATACACTGAGCCAAACCGGTTTTGGCCACACGGAGCTTCTTACTTACTCAGCGGCTGCTTCCCCAACTGCTCCGTGATCCCAAGCACCCGATTCCTCTCCTTCCTCTGGCTACCCTCACTCTAGCCGGTCTATTATTCACTCTTGGTCTTAAAAGAGAAGGCACAAAAGAAATGAAACAGAAAAGGAATGTCTAATAGGTGAACTCCGCAGTGGTTTGGCGGCTTTTATGAAACACCTCATAGGGGAAGAGGTTGAAACAATTGGCCAGGTAAAGCTTTCACATGACCTGCACGCCAGAAGTTAACGTATATATTTCCAGATTCGATCTCGGAAAGCACAGAGGATGGAAAGGGAAATCGCACTTATTAAGCACCCACTGTGTACAGGTGCTTTCCACATATTAACACATTTACATTTTCATCATTTGACGTGAGTATCATTCTCCTCATTGTGAAGATAATGAAAGCTGAGACCCAGGGAGACTGCGTAACTGACCGTAATCACACACTAAGTGGTTGCAAGATGTGTCTGACTCCGAAGCACTTGTCTGGGTCTCACTGTGCCGCCTCCTGGCTAAACACTGTTTCCCCATTATCATGAGAGAGAGACGAAAAGGAAAACACAGGTGTTCGGAGCATTACATTACGGATCTTAATAGCATCCTCTTCGAATTGATAAATCTTAGATTGTCTACTTGGAAAAAATTTTTTTTTATCATCTCAATTTTCTTAAGCCATATGCTACTTGATTATAGATGAAGATTTAGTTATGAGGATAATTTAATCACAACTTTAGCTTCTGTAAAACCTTTCACTGAGAGGCTCAGCGTACTTAGTGGGTACTCATTAAGGCTCATTTGACTCCTTTGAAGCACAGACTCATGATTATGACACTTAGGGAGGTGAGGAAACTGAGGCATAGAGCGGCTGAGGACCTTTTTTACACACTTGTTAACCTAGATTGATGTCCCAAATCCCAACCTGGAGTTTGAATCACAAGTGTTTCTTTAAAGTTTATTGTTCCTACATATTAATGAATCAGGTAGCCACAGAATAAAATGTCAGAAAGTATATATTTTTTACTTTAACCTCAACACTGTTGACATTGGGGCCAGGCACTTCTTTGTTAGGGGACGGGGGTGGGGTGGGTGTCCTGTGCGTTGCAGGATGTTGAGCTGCATCCCAGGCCTCCACCCACTAAATGCAGCATTACCCTCCGTGTGGCAATCCGAGCTCGCTCTCAACATTGCCGAATGCCGAGAGCCATGCAGGCACTTGGACAAGAACATACATGTGTGTTAAGAAATCAGGATGCTGGGAGAATGCTCTTTTATCAATGCCATCTTTCTCTCTAATAAAGTCCAATAATAGCCAAAGAACCCAGAATAAGTCAGGGCTAGTAAGAACATAGAAGGATCATCTGAGCCTCGTATTGTTTTTTTCAAATTGTGTGTAATCTGATGTTAATAGGGATGTGTGTGTGTGGGTGGGGGGGTGGGGAAGGTTTGGTGGTCAACTGAGCTTAGGAAACTGGGCTAAAGGAGATTCATTTAACAAATACTTATTGAGCACTTACTATATCCTATGCACTCTACAAGGGACTTGGAAATACATCAGCGAGCAAGGCCCCTTTTTACTTGGAGCATACATACTACTAGTATCTAAGTAAGTTAAATAGTATGTTTAAAATGTATGTGACACATACTTTGGAAAAGGAAAGAGTTGGTTGGGATATGGGGAATCACAGATGCTGGACTTTGGGGATGCATTGTGATTTTAAATTGAAGATTTGAATAGCTTTTCATGTACCTGACTTAGTGTCAGTGAGTGACAGAGGGACGAGAAGCCTCATGACTTATATTCCAGTTTAATTCCTCCTACTTCATCCTGTGTCTTCCATTCACAATAGTGGTTTGGGGAACCAACATTGAGTTTTCACATCAAATCAAAGTTTCTACTTTGATGAGTGCACCTGAATCACTTAGCTAAGTGTCCCTCCACTGGGGATGACTCCCCCTAAGGGACATTTGGAAATGTCTGGAAAGAGTTTTGGTTGTCGTGACTGAAGGGGCGTGGGTGCCACTGCATTTGGTGGGCCGAGGCAGGGATGCTGCTAAATATGTTAGTACCCAGGACAGTCCCCCACAGCAAAGAATTATCACATTCCAAATGCCGATGGTGTGGACTGAGAAACCTGACCCAGGGGCTAAAGGAGTTCTCACCCCCTGCTACATGCCTTGAAACAATTTCCATATGGGATTTGCAAACCTGCATCCAGAAATTTCATTTCTTACCTTAGAATGAGCTTTACTCAATGGTCATAGGGGAAGGAGGGATCGTTAAAGGGGCAGGTGTGAAACAACGCTGGTCTCCATGACGGCCACACGTCCAGAGGTTTCCCAGTCTCTCTCCTGGGCTCCTGCATCTGGTTATCTACACGATATCAAGCACACATCTGGGGGGCGTCCAGCAGGGGGGGGGTTCCCACGTGGTTGACGACACCTCTTACTTTTCTTCCAGGTGTTCGTGTAGAGTTTAAGCAACCACAGTCTCAGCATAGAAAGATCTTCTCAGATAAAGTACTGCAAAAACCAAAAAGCATTTGAAACATGTGTTGCAAACCCCCCCCCCCATAGGTATACGAGTGCTTCACAATTTAAATATTTTTTTTTTCTGGAAAATGGATAGCCTGGCTTAACCTGTATGGCTTTTCAATAGATCTTTATTATTTGTAGCGACTCCTTTCCAGGAGATAAAATGGAACATGGTGTAACGACAACCTGAACCTCTAAGCGTTCTCTGGTGCATCAGGGAAATGCAGGCACGCCCCAAATCAATGCCAAGACCCTTTACGCTTTGAAGCTGAGCAGCACGCTGCGTAGTCCCTTTATTGATGTAGTCCAGCAACCAGACTGCATTTAGCATTAGGCCTGGAGGTCCTCTGGATCTGCACAGCAACACTGATGAATTTCTGCTTGTCATGGTGAGCGTCAGCAATGGCTACCTCCTCGGGAGCCTGGACAGGAACACTCATCTGAACCCTGCTGAGTCTCAGCTGAAATGCATCCCTGTTTATCTATTGCACACGTTCCCGTTGCTTTTCTGTCTTTCCTGTTTCAGGTTTTTGTCCTTTCCCCCAACCTCTTCGCTGGTTCCTTCAGGAATTCTTTGCAACATGTTATTTAGAACAGTAACAGAATGAATTAGAAGATGAAGAATAGAATGTTATTTCTATTGGCATTTGTAATGTCCTTGTTGCTTGTTATCTTGTACATTTTTTAAAAAAAATGCATCGTCCTTTATTTCTTTATTTCTTGATCTGTTTCATGCCAGATTTGAATTCAGGTGCATTAAAGACCCATGAGGTTTCCAATATTATTTAAAGTAAGGATCCTATTTTTATGTTAAAATTGTATGAAGTCCAGCATGCCAGTAACAATGCATTTCTACCGATAAATGAACATCAGTGCTCATAGAAATTCACGAACCTCTGCAATAATTCCAGGCTCCCACATCTGTCCTACTGGCCCACAGTCACTGAAGTAGGAGGCAATGCCAGTGAGTTTATTTTGCGAGTGAACTTACTATAGAGGATATGACTGTGACACAGGCTTGGTGCAAGGACATAAAGTGGTAATCAGAGGATAAACTTACTCTCTCATCGGAATTGTCCCGGGAAAGCCCGGAGAGCCCTGTGAGATTTGAGAACTCCACACTCCATCCACATGGTGGCACCCGGAATTTCTACTTCTGCAAGAAAAAAAAAAAAAAAGATTAAAAAAATCTAAATCTAGAGCAGTGGTTCTCAACCTTTCTAATGCCGCGACCCTTTAATACAGTTCCTCATGTTGTGGGGACCCCCAACCGTAAAATTATTTTCGTTGCTTCCTCATAACTGTAATTTTGCTACTGTTAATGAATCGTAATGTAAATATCTGTGTTTTCCGATGGTCTTAGGCGACCCTGCTAGACCCTGTCATGGCCCACAGGTTGAGAACTGCTGCTGGAGAGCCTAAGACCATCGGAAAACACAGATATTTACATTACGATTATAACAGTAGCAAAATTACAGTTATAAGTAGCAACGAAAATAATTTTATGGCTGGGGGTCCCCACAACATGAGGAACTGTATTAAAGGGTCGCGGCATTAGAAAGGTTGAGAACCACTGATCTAGAGGAAAGAGCCTGAATCCAATGGGAAGTTTGAAGATACAGTAAGGCAACCGCTGTGGGTTCTGTGAATGTAGCACGAAAGGGAAATGAACGAAACAGACGCGGTGGGAGCGTGTTAAATGATCATGATGAAGATTGCCGGTGTCTTGTAGGTGGTGAAAGGTTACCGGGGGTGAAAAGTAACACGTTTGGAGAGAAATGTGTGGGCGGAACCTTTTAAGTTTTCTAACCTCACACGGGCAAATATTTTAGGATAACGATAACATTGTATTTTTCTGTGTGAGTTTAAACACAAGAGTCATGACCTTCAGTTGAGAGAAATGGTAGAGGAGGAGGAGAACATTTGGCTTCAGATTTATGCTGGGAATTTCGTCTCTGCTATCTATTAGCTTTGACATAGCTTTCTGTCTTTGAGCTAGTTATTTATATCTCTTGCGCTCAGTTTTCTTTTCTGAAACAAAAAAGAAAAAAAGGTTCTCTCCACCTGAGGATTAAAGAAGACAGTTTATATCAAATGTTGGGCTCGCTACAGACACTGCAGGGAAAAGGCAGCCCTCTGTTAGGTTTACTCCGATGCTTAGCTGCGTCTGAGCTACACATTAGGACGGCCCCTTTAAATGCATAGACGTGGAAACAGATGCTGCTTATAAAACACCTGCACATGCTGATTCTTAGGCACATCCTCAAAGATGACTTGTTATTTAACTGAACCCAAGTTCAGAAAAGGTCTGTGCCGGGAACAGTTCTTGGCGTAGCGATGAGGAAGGCCGAAGATAAGAGAAAAGGTTTCATATCAGTGTCCTTTGCAAAAGTGAGTGTCTCCTTGAACTCCACAACTGCTGGCTCCTTTCCCTTCAGAACACTCAAATTTGAGTGCCCCTCCCCCCCTTTTTTTGTCATTAATAACTGTGGGAACTCTGGCAGTCTTATCTTTTCTTTTCTTTATTTTTAAACAATGACACTTCCCCGACTACAGGGAGATGCCATTTTTTAAAAATATATTTTATTGATTTTTTTACAGAGAGGAAGGGAGAGAGTTAGAGGGTGAGAAATATCGAGAGAGAAACATCGATCAGCTGCCTCCTGTACACCTCCTACTGGGGATGTGCCCGCAACCAAGGTACATGCCCTTGACCAGCATCGAACCTAGGACCCTTCAGTCTGCAGGCCGACGCTCTATCCACTGAGCCACACCGGTTAGGGCCTGACAGTCTTTTAACCTTAGTTTCTGCATTTGTAAAATAGAATTCCAATCATTTCTCTGTCTACCTCATAGGGTTGGCAAGAGAGTGTTAAATGAGATGATGTTAGTAGAAGTTTTTTGTGAGCTAAAGTGCAGCAGACAAGGGTAAGGATTTCTTAGCATTGATTTAGGCTGATGAACCACTTCCATCACCAGGATGTGCACCCAGCGTTCCATCTCCTCCCCAGCAGAGGACCCCGACAGCCATGTGTATGCACTTCTAATGATTTCCCCTTTTTCTTCCGCGCAGTCTGGAGCTGAAGTGGTCTCATATTGAGTGGTCACAGACTGCATATGAGGTCTGTGAGAACGTGGGCATGTTGCCCTTGGAAATTACCAGGAGCGGCTATTCCATGGACTCGGCCTTTGTGAGTGTAAAGGTAACAACTCTAAAATGTAAACTGTCCAGCTGAAACGCGGGTTGCTGAGTGGTGCCTTTGATTGTTTTCTTAGGAGAAAAAAAAAAAATCAGAGTAACCAAGGAAATGTTAAACTGTGGAAGTGTCAGCAATGACCTGCTGGTTTTAGGTACAGAATCTCCTCGTCCCTCCCTTCTTTATCTGGCTTCATTAGCTCCTAGATAGGCTATGTTCAACCCACTTTTAGTTTTTAAATCTGGTTATTAAGTCTTGAAGTTTGTTTCGCAGAGAGATATAACCAACCTCGTGAACTTGGGTCACACCCTGCCTTGGTAAGAAATGTTGTAGGCAAGACATTCTGTGAGGTGCCCCGAGCCAGTTTCAGTCCCCAAATGGCTTTCTCTTAGAATGTACCAGGATCACTTGCTCCAGTCTCAGTGGGGAAGAAAAATCAGGGGACAAACATATCTTAAGAGTCCCCAAGTCTTAAATGCAAAATTAAGAGAGCACATTTCAATATAGACACCCTGGAATTTTCAGTAATCCCTTTGGAATTAGTCCACTTGCTATTTCTTTCCATTGACATGGACCTGAAAACACAGCCTATGGCTTCTGAAATTGAAGGTTTTGTTTGTTTGTTTGTTTGTTTGTTTTTTAGGAGTTGCTATCCCAATAGCACTTTAAGAGAATGAAAGTGTGAAAAGCTTTTACATACTAATGACAGCAACCACCTTAACACCGCCCTCCTCAGTCTAATGAAAGGGACACTGGGCTTAGCTTCTGGGGAAAACAGCATCTCAGTTAGGTCTCAATTACAATCATAAATTCAAATCAGAACCCTGTGCACCTAAATTCTACCATCTGCAGACTCGGTCTTTATTGTTCCAGTGGGCCTCGGTTCTTTGCCCCGGGTCTGTGGATGCTTTGTTATTGGTAAAACATCAGACAGTGTGGAAGGCCCTGTAATTTTCCAGCAGATTGTTGATGGAAAAAGGAAGAGTCTGCCTGGATGGTTTTCTAATCATCCTCTGGTCCTCCAGAGAGAGCACCATATGCCCGAGTCTGGAGATTTGGGCCCCACTCCCTCTCCCTTGCCAGGTAGAAAGAACATACGTGGTGTAACATGGAACCTTGTGTCTACTTAAGTGAACGCACACCGGGAGCCTGCCAGCTGAGCGCGCAGGCCTCCGTCAGACAGCCCCGAGTCCTTCAGGGATGACTCTACCCACAGCCCACAGCCTGTGCCTCCCACCAGAGCTTATTGGCTCCGTGACCAGGAGCAGGGAAAAGAGGAAGCGCTTGACCTGGTTGTTTGCCCTGGTTTACATCATGCACCTTCACTGGACTGATTTCTCCAACCACCTTGCCTCAGACCATTCCTCTTACCCCGTAGGATGCTGTAAACTCAGTGGTGGTAAATACTAGGTAATTGCACGTGCGAGAAGCATGCGGGGATATGCAACTCCCGGCATATGGTGGGGACAGGTGCGCCATGGGCTGCCTTTCCGCGGTGAAAGGCTTCAGGAGGAGCCCTGGCGTTGCAGGCACAGAGCACATGGGATTCGGGGAGGTAATACCCTTCTTGAGCAAAATGTTTCCACTGCAGACCCATTGGCAGATGGTAGGGCCTTTGAGTAGAGATGGAGATGATGTCGGAGGCCATAGAAATAAGAATGTTTGAGTTTTTAACCATGCCTTTCATTCCTTGGTAACAAAGTGAAGAGACATATCAGCCCACTTTCCTGACCATCTGAAAAATGCAAACGCAGCAGCTGCCTGTGCTTTCCACAGGGTTCTCACCGATGGCCTCTCTTTCAGCCAACGGCTCTGTTCTTACCATACATATTTAGGCTCCCTCTGAGGGAGGTGAAGGCCATGGCTTTAGTGCCCTTAAATCACCCTGGTTTTCAGCTGTAGGTAGGGGGAACAGGAGATCAATCAACAGTCTCTTTAAATTAGAGCAGTTTTTTTGTGTTGTGTGTGTGTGTGTTTTGTTTTCGGTTTTTTGTTTTGTTTTGTTTTTGCCACTTACTTGATAGAACCTCTCGATTCAGGGTGTAGATTGCCTTTCTGGGGTTGCTCACCAGGTCTCTCATCCCCACAAAGCCCTCATTCATGTCTGTGAAGAGGGATGTGTCGTTCAGACAGGAAAACGGAGCAGACTTGCTTTAATGCATGCAGTCTACAGGCTTTCAGGGCCCTGGAGCTTGCAGGAGGCCTCAGAGCTGGCTGCACCATCAGCACCAGGGTGTCAGGGGCACCTGGATGTCTTCTTCTCTTCACTCCCTCTCCCTTCCCCCCGAGGCATTATTTTAGAGCAAGGCTGGGATAAAGGGAAAGTAATGAAATAAAATCCCACTTGTAACAAAGAGAAAAATATTGTTTAAAATCCATGGTACTTTTTCCAATAACGGAATTATTTTTAAAGAAGCAAAAAAAAAAAGTTTTACTTCCATTGATATTAGTTTATAAAAACGTTAACTTTAGGGAAGATCCATGTAGCTTGGATCAAAAAATGGTTTCTTATAATAAAAACACACATATTATGTTAAAAATATTTTAAGAGTGAGTTTAGTCTAGACTAGAGGTTTCTCTATTACAGAATATTTATTTTTATCTTAAAAAAAGGACATATTTTTCCTTTTTAGGTCAACCAAGTGTCAGCTACAGTTGGAAAAGATTTTACGATGACTCGATCTAAACTGATTCAGTTTGACCCAGGTACGTTTTGTGTCTACAGTTTATTTCATGTTTTTGTAAGAAAGTCTAGAGATTTGGGAGAAGACAGAACATTATGCAACTTCAGCCAACTAGAAACTCCTCAGGGAACCGTATCACCCACTCCAAGAGAGATCAATTTGGACTTGAGGTTTTGCCCCTCATATTTTATTTTATTACAAGTGAATATGTATTTAAAATAAGATTATAACAGCCCTGGCCAGTGTGGCTCAGTTGGTTGGGCATCATCCCATACACTGAAAGGTCACTCGTTCAATTCCCAGTCAGGGCAGATGCCTGGGGTTGTAGGCTCCATCCATGATAGGGGGCATGTAGGAGCCAGCAGCTCTATGTTATAGTCTCACATTGATGTTCTCTCTCTCCCTTCCTCTCTCTCTAAAAATCTAAAAAGCCTTTTTAAAATGAGATGGTAACAAATAGAGAATATAACATATCAAAGAAAACATCTTAATATCCAGAAAAAAAAGAGTGATGTCACTTTTAAAATTATTTAAAGCTGGGATAATTTAATTGTCTCATCTTTTTCTTTTTCCTTTTTAAAAAATTGCTTCTTATTTTGATGGAAAATTTCAAAATGTTATATTCCCGTGGATTCCTAAAGGTCATTTCTACATGATTTCTATTGGAATAGGTTGATAGGAGGACATTCCAAAGGAAATTATTATTTAATTAGATAGCACATATTTAGCATTCAATCTGTGAAAAATTTTGCTAGGTGCAAAAGGGGATACAAAAAATATGCTGCCTGCTCTCCAGGATGTTCTGTCATGTGGGAAATACAGACATGAAAACACCTCACCCACAGTACGTTGGGACACAAAGGATGAGTCATTGTTCTGGCTAAAGAAAATCCTGGAATATTTCCCAGAATTCTGAGCAGGTGGAATAAGAAGAAGGGGACTTTCAGTTGAAAGACAGACACCCTTTGGGGGAACTGTGTCTTAAGCACTGAAGCTGGAGCCATGCCTTCCCTCTCTGGCATCTGTAGGTGGGGCAGGCAGCGTGCACTCACTGCTCTGCGTGGTTCTGTCTCCTCCCCTTTGCTCTGGATCACCTGTGCAGGGGCAAATGGCAAAGGCCTGGAGAAGCAGCCAGGACTTAGGGCTTTGTGGGCTCCTGCCGAGGAGGTGTTCTGTGCTCAGAGAACACACAGCAAGTCCAAACTCTTGCTGTTGTCTGCCACTGACACATGATGTCTATGGCAAAGGCAAAATGAAATGGCTGAAAAAATACCATCAGCACTCTGAAATCAATGACTGTAATGTTAAGCATAGACAAGAAACGCTTTTCTGCAGCTTATTACAGGAAGCATGATGTTTGACCACTCTATTCGTTTGCTGGGATTGCCCTAACAAAGAATCACAAACCGGGTAGCTTAAAAATGGAAATTGATTTTCTCCCCGTTCTGAAGGCCAGAAGTTCAAGGTCAAGGTTTTGGCAGGTTGATTCCTTCTGAGGGCTGTGAGAGAACACCTGCTTCATGACTCTCTTCCATGTTCTAGTGGTTTGTAGAATCGTTGTCATTCCCCGGTTTCAGCTGTCTTCATGTCCATATTGGCATCCTCCTCGTATGTGTGTCTCTGCTCAAATCCCCCCTCTCCTTTTTTTTTTTAAATAAGACCTTTTTATTTTCAAATCAGGTCACACTCAGAGGTACTGGGGATTAGGACTTCAATATATGGATTTTGGAGTGACAAAATTGAACCTATCACCATGAGCCTTAAGTTTACATGGCAGCAACCCAGATATTGTGGTTGGCCTCCCTCCTGTGATATCTAAGTTTCTGACTTGCGAAAGTTTGTCCCGTGGGCTGACCACGCTTTGTGAGAAGAGCTGTTCCCATCGTGTATTGGACGTTTACCTTCAGACTGCTGCAGGCTCTTGTGTTCTGGTCAACCCTGAGGCGAAAGGGTGTGATGTGTTCGCAGTATGCCCTTTTTGTACTTCTTGTTAAGGCAGTCCCAACCTTTCCACCTTTTGAGAGCCGAGAGTCTTTGTCATATGTCGTCTTTATTACTTGAGCTCAGTTTGTCATGAGATTATAAGTGACTTTGGCGCACAGTAGATTTGAGCAGCCACCAGGGGCTCTGTTTGGAACTAGAATGTATCACACTAGAGGACTCTCTGAAAGCTTCTTGGAGATTCCACAGGATAAGATAAATGCCCATTTGCCTAGAAGAGTTTATGTGCTGTTTTGAGTAGATACTAATGGTTTCTAGGGGCCCTAAATAGTCATGATTTTAGAGCTTATTTAGAGTGGTTAAGAAATAAATAAATATATATTATAAATTAAAAAGAAACCATACTTGGTTGTTCATTGTTTAGGAACTTACTAGTCATAAACAGTTTCTTTTCTTTTTTTTAATTTTTATTATATTTTATTGATTTTTTACAGAGAGGAAGGGAGAGGGATAGAGAGTTAGAAACATCGATGAGAGAGAAACATCGATCAGCTGCCTCCTGCACGCCCCCTACCGGGGATGCGCCCGCAACCAAGGCACATGCCCTTGACCGGAATCGAACCCGGGACCCTTGAGTCCGCAGGCTGACGCTCTATCCACTGAGCCAAACCGGTTTCGGCAGTCATAAACAGTTTCATAACTTAAAGCCTTACTTTAGAGAATTTCAAAACTGTGGTACATTTATACCATGGAATACTATGTAGCAGTAAAAAAAGAAGGATAAGCAAAATAAGCCAATCAGAGAAAGACAAGTATCATTTGATCTCACTTATATGTGGAATCTAATGAACAAAATAGATCCAGAGACAGAGAAGCATGGAATAGACTATCAACTCTCAGAGGGAAGGTAGGGATGGGAGGCTGGATGGGAAGAGATCAACCAAAGAACTTGGAGGCATATAGCATAACCCATGGACACAGACAATAGTGTGGTGAAGGCCTGAGGTGGGTGGTGGGGGCAGGCTAGAAAGGGTCAATGGGGAAAAAAGGGGGACATATGTAATACCTTCAATAATCAAGATTTTTTTTTAAAAAAAAAGGACAAAGAAAATAAAGTTTCCCATGTCCACGGGTCCTGTAAATATTTATTTACTCCCACTTGTTAATTCTGGCCTCTTTTTGGTCTGATGTCTCTCTCCATCCTTACACCCAGCCCTTTGGCCCAAGCAATCTGTTCATGTCTTTAAAAACAGCAGTCTCCATGATTGGAGAAGAAACTGAGAGTGCAAAATCAAAGACAGTGGGGTATTATAAGGTTACAGAGTTCTTGGGAGGCAGCTGGAGAGAAACTGAGGGATTTTTCAGGCTAGGGAGCTATACTCAAGTAGGCTTGCCTTGCAGCCATTGGACCAAACCAAAAAACAAATCCTGATTCCTTTGCATCCAGCTTTTGTGATTAATCTTGAGTCAAAATATACATATTCATAATAAAGGGGTTGTTTTCCTCTAAAATCCATTCTTAATGGAGACTTCATTATTCCTAAGAGTCAAAATGTTTTCCAAAGGAACAGAGCTCTCATGTGGCATTCCCTGAAAAACGTGGAGAAAATGTCTTCGGATGGTGAAATCTACTTTGCAGGAAACTAGCCAGGAGCGGGCCTGCTCTGTAACGTGGAGTAGTCTGCATAAAATGACACCTTCCCCTCCTCTTCCACACCTTCTGTTTTATGGGGACAGAGGGCCAGTTCAAGCCTTCTGAAATGGCTTATGATCTCCGCAATTTAACAAATACTTTTCACCTTGCAAGTGGGAAAGGAAGGAAAACGCAAAAACAAGAAAGTTCTTACTTCCAATCCCATTAACCTAAAAAAGTCAGTCCTACGTGCACACCTGCTCGGCATAGAAACCAAGTGGAAATGCAGGCAAACAAATCAGAAGCACTCAAATGAAACTGGGAATAGTTTTTCTCTAACCATCTGGTTCTACTCCATAAAAAATATTCTTAAAATAAGAGGACCTTCCATTAGGCTTGGAAATGTGTTTTTTTTTTTTCTATTGGATTTTTATTTGAATAATGCTTAACTCTATGGGCTTTGAGAGTCAAAACGGTTCTCTGAATAGTAAAAATCTTGTATTCATATTTTTCCTTCATTGTCCAGCCTCTCATTTCTTCACGCCAGTTTCATTACAGTTGTTGCCCACGTGGTCTCCCACCTTTTAGCCCCTCTGCCTGGGCCCCTAAATCTTCCCATGTCAGACTTTCAAGAGATCCATTGTTGCTTTTTTTCAAGACATCCATTTTCAAGAGCCTTCCCTGTTGCCTGTGGTTTAAAGTCTGAATTTAGCCACTGAGTTAGTGTCCAGGGCTCTCTGCAGTCTGACTAGAAACTGCCACTGCAGCCTGGCTGGTGTGGCTCAGTGGTTGGGCTCTGTCCCATGAACCAGGAGGTCAGGGTTTGATTCCCGGTCAGGGCACATGCCCCGGTTGCAGCTCCATCTCCAGTAGGAGGCATGCAGGAGGCAGCTGATCAATGTTTCTCTCTCACTGATGTTTCTGTCTCTCTCCCTCTCCCTTCCTCTCTACGAAATCAATAAAAACATATTTTTTTAAAAAACTCCCACTGCAGCCTTATCACCCCCTGTTCACCTTGGTGACATCTCTATTCTTGCAGCTCATCTGCTCAGTGTTCCCTGAGCAAGTCTCTCTTCACTATCTTCCTGCCTCTGCGTTTGTTGTTTTCCCGGGTCTTCCCTCCTAATCCTTCCTTTCCCCCCTTCAACTTGAGCCTTTCCAAAGAGGTTTTAAATTCCTTTATGTCAGGCTTGCTTAGATGACACCTCTGGTGTTTCCCATAGCATCGAATGCGAAGGCAAGTACATAATAGATACAAAATAAAATATTTTGATGGACTGATTTATCCATCCATGTGGTGAGACTTTACATAATATTTTCTATTAGAGACCTCAACGTCTATTTTTGCAGACTGTGAAAGTAACTGATTGAAGAACTCAGCTGATATTGAAGACCTAACAAATTAGCTGTCAGCCTGCTTTTTAAAAAATAAAATTGTTTCAAATACACTTAATTTTTTCCCTTTGAGTGCAGCCAGGAGTAGTATAAGTCAACAGTTTCATCTTTCCACTGAACTCAGTTGGGGAGTAATGAGCCTCCCATTAGCTCAGGAGATCTATATTGAATGCCTTCAAGAAGGATGCCGAGGTGCAGATAGCACACTTGAGAGGCACAATCTGAAAACAGTCTGCAAGGAGCCAAGTACTCAGAGTCCCAGAAGGCGAGGAATAGAATGCGCAACTGGAGATGTAGGTGAAATGCGTGGGGATACAGGCACTCCAATAGCCAATGAGTCAAGTTTTCAAAACTTAGTCCTAGAGGGTTAACACCGTAAGTTTATTATCTTTTTCCCCCTTCAATTTGAGCCTTTTTCCCTCACTAAACAGTACTGTTTTTTCTTGCTGCCACCACTTTTCTTCTAAACAAACTCAAGAGTCTGTCATGTGATCCACATCATAGAAACTGGTCAAGATTCGCCCGTCTCCGCGGTTTCTTCTAGCTCTCATGGTTTGTGTTTCTGGGTTGCTATGTGTCCCGGACGGCTGGGGATGTGTTTGAAACATCAAAACTGTTTAGTATTAAGTTCACAAAGTTACTGTAAACCAAACTTGATTGTCACTCCATCAACAGAGGCAGACAGAAAGAAAAGAAAAACAAATTGGCTTGGTCTATTTCTAGAACTCCCAGCCCATACACTCTCTCTAGGAGGATATCAAACTACTGAGTCTGACATCATCAGAAAAAGCATTTGCAGGCTAGAAAGATCCCAGGAAGTTGGGTGGCCGATGGAGGCAGCTGTCTTGAGAAATCAATCATTTTTCAAGGGCTCTATGAATAGCACCAAGTACCATCCAATAATCACTTATAACTGTACCGACCTCTTTAGAGTTTTGAAACTGGTGAGCTTTTAAGATTGCAGTACTTGTTTATTCTTAAGTAGAGAAGGGGCAGGTTGGGGGGCGGTGGTGGAATTAAATCTTGGCTCTCATCTACTAACCATTTTTTTGTTCATCCCTTGCAAAATGCAGCTTACTTTTTTTGTTACAGTGTTTGCATTTAAATGAAATCATCATTGTCCGGGAACAAATGTGGTCTTTTAATATGATTTGGGAGAACAGCAGGACTTCAGGGAGTTGGGAGCCGTACAATGGCTCACTCAGGCCACTGCCGCGGAGCTGGAGACATGTTAATTAATATATTTCTCTGACACCTAGGTGATTGAAATAGCAATTAAAGAGTAATTAAAATGTTTACTTCTTGTAGGAATGTCAACTAAGATGTGGAATATAGCAATTACCTATGACGGATTAGAGGAAGATGATGAGGCCTTTGAAGTCATTCTGAACTCCCCCGTGAATGCGGTTCTTGGCACAAAGACAAAAGCTGCAGTGAAAATTTTGGACTCAAAAGGAGGTATTCTTTTTGATCCTCATCTTGAAATCAGAAGCGGTCCTCGCGCTGTGGCTGCTCGCTTTCAACAGCCAGTGTGCATGATAACGCCTTCCCGTCAAAATGCTTAATTTCTTGTCAAGAAAGCCACCTCGGTGGTGGTGCGGGCCCTTTATTCTGCCCTCTGCTTCATGCGGTGTTCCTCCCGCTAAGAACTGTGGTTTCCGAAAAGCAACAAGTCAGTGCCGTAGTTCGTGTTTTTTTTTGTGTTTTTTTTTTTTTCCTACCCGTTTGTTGTTCTCACCGAGGGGGAAACAATGTTGGTGAGAATCTACCGACAATTATTTTCCCTCAGGGTCTGGAGGGCTGTAATTATCTTCCCCTGTTAAAGAGAGCTCTTAAAGCCGAAGAAAAATCGGAGTCCCCACTGGAGTGTGACCAGGAAAGGCCTAAAAGAGGGAGGAATGGGAAAAAAAATAGACGGGAAAGGTGCAGCTGGCTTGGGGATTCAGGAGCAGCTGGAGAACATGAATGAATAACCTTGGATTGCAGAGCCAAATGGGCCCTGGGTAGTAGATGCTAAAAAACAACCTGTGAACTAAATAAAACAAAGACCCGCCAAAGTTTCTGGGGCTTTGATTTTTTTCCCCTGCCAAATACCTTCTTATTTGTCTGTTTTGCCTTTGATAACTGTCCAGTTACCATGCTAGCTCGTAGTCCTATGTTTTTAGACCTGTTATGCCCTATGGTTCATATGTTTTCCTTGCTTTAAATCTATTATCTCCTCTTATCTTTGTCACCCTATAATAAAAATATGCATTATCATCTTTCTCTTATAATACTCATATTTCCACAACATCTCTCCCCACCATCTTTTCTCACCAGATTCGTGTCCTTTTCAGTAGAATTTTCTGATCACATTAAGTCTACAAAATACACGAAGCGCACACTTTTCACATGAAGTATCACATATCCAGATGCCAGTTCTGGGTTTAGATTCTTTTCATACTACTTGGCGACGTTTCCAATAGAAGTAGCTCCATTAAGACTTACTGGACCTTTGCTCTGTAGCAGATGAATGCTCATTTTTGTAACTGTTCCTTGATTTCACTGCTATCTTCACACAATTCCAGTTTCTTTCTCTAGGAGATTGGGGAAAGGGTGGTCACTTCATGGAATTATGCTTGATCAGTGGCTAAACCTGAGGTATTGAGGAGAGCTATAATAGGAACAGCAGTGAGGCCGTTAGTGTACAAGTAGGATTCCAAAACCACAACAATGATTTTCATTTGTGGTTTGTGAAATCAATTTCATGGCTTTACAATCTCCTTGTAGCTGGGCAGAAGGGCATCGGGAAACTGATGAGGAGTAAAGGATTTTCTGGCAAATGGCAAAAAGGCAACATCTGGTGGGAAAGCCATCCGTCTGAGTGTCATGACAAGCTGCCGCAGGGGCTGGGTCGATGTGATCACTTACCTGTTTGTGTAAATGAATGAACTGACCTGCCATCTTGCCCGCCTCCAGGACGGTGCCATCCTTCATATTCCTTCAACGCAAACAAGCACCACGCGTGGAAAAAGGGCTCTTGGCAGCCGCCGTCCCCAGGGTCTTCCTTCCCCACCATGTCTGGTTCCTTTCATCTGGAAAGAAGACCTCTTCCATCTTCCAAGCGGCCAGCAGTCACCAGGGGAGACACCCCACGGGGCTTTGATTCTACAGATGTTTATGGAATGAGGCTGAGAAGCCGAGGGAATGGCAAAACAGTAAGGGTGGGGACCTCCTGGGATTTGATGTGTGGGGTACATATTAAAAAATCAAAAGATATTCACGAGTATTGCTAAGCACGGAAGAAACTGTTTTGGTCCTTATAGTGAGTGGGGACCATGGTTCCTTGCACAATCATGCAGTGCCTTTTGTATACAAATGGCATAATGCTGTCCCACTTCATTAATTATGCTAATGGAGGTGACAGACATACGGGCTCATCCATATAATTTCTGCTTGTGGTTTCTTTTGTAATCAAGAAATGACCAGTGACCCTGGAGCAGAATGAGATTAAGCAATCTGCTTGAGTGTGGGTGGAAACCATGGCTTTGACCTTATTCGCACAGCAGTCTGTCTAACCAGACACACATTCATTAGTGTGTGTGAGTGTGTGTGTGTGTGTGTGTGTGTGTGTGTGTGTGTATTTGAGAGAGAGAGAGTGTGTGTGCATGTTTTCTTGGATGGTGTGCACTATAGATATACCAACAAAATAAGTTTGTTTTTTTCTCCCTAACTGGGGCTATGAATATATGAATCAACATTGATAAGCTGCGATTAGGTTCAGTGATTTTTAAAATTCCAATGATTGGGACATGGAAAATCTTGAGAAACATGTTTTAAAATTTTTCAGACATTAACAAGATCTGACTGGAATAATTAACCGATTGCTAATTATTATTCAAGCCAATGTTGTTTATATTTTGTTCTCTGTTGGTCTTAGGTCCGTCCATCCTCTGTTTACAGAAATGGAACAGACATTATCTATAATGTAAGCATAGTCTGAGAGAATCGCTAAATTTCTTGAGTTTGTGGATGCAAAATAGTAAATCTATTTTTTATATCTTACATTAATTTCTCTTAAACACCTGGTTTGAAATTTGTCCTGGAGGCTTGGGTGGTGAGGAAAAGAAACACCTTTTAGATTTTATCCAATTTTTGTTTGCTACCATGGTGTTTATTTTTTCTGAGTTGTTGTGTATTGATTTCCTCAGTATCATGGAATAGTTTCCCTGCAACTGGAGGATGACAGTTCCCCAGTTCACAGAAGGAAGACCAAAGTGCCCATGATTAGTCGGCCACAAAAGACAATCAAAGCAGTAGAAGGACCTCAAGCAGATAAGATGGAATCCACAACCCACTCACACTTCCCCAGACAGGTATGAGAATCTTTTTACTCCCTATTCACCTTACAAGGAGCTGTTTCCTGGGCCATAAAATAGCCTTCAAGTTCAGGGATAGTTTACTTAACACAAATGCTACTCAACAAATGAGGACCTAGAGGGGCTGGGTATGTGATCAGCATACATTAAGTCAAATCTCAATGGCCTTTCTTTCCCACAGAGCCATTTGCCCTCATTCCCAAAGAACTGCACGCTGGAACTGAACGGACTCTTCCATTTTGAAGAAAGCCTCCAAAAGCTGTATAAGTGCGATGGGATCGTCTGGAAAGCTTGGAGCCCCCAAACCAAGGTGGGACACAGGCTGAGCAGCCCAATACCTCTACTTGCAGTGTGCCCTCTGATAAGTAACAAAGAGGGAATCATCTGTCAACTCATGCTACATGCTACGTCTGCCTGCTCTCATTGCACTTTGAAGGAGAAGAGGGGAAAATTAGCTAAGTAGCATTTTAAAAATCACAAAATATACCAGTTATATCGATGCAATTTAAAAAGACTAATTTAAATCACAAAATACATTAGTTATATTAATACAATTTTAGAATTTGAGAAAAGGAAAATACATTAGATATATCATTATAATTTAAGAAGCACGTGTTATCTGCCTGGCGTAGCTCAGTGTTTGAGAGTCAACCTATGAACCAGGAGGTCATGGTTTGATTCTTGGTCATGGCACATGCCTGGGTTGCGGGCTCGATCCCCAGTGGGGGGTGCGCAGGAAGGAGCCAATCAATGATTCTCTCCCATCATTGATGTTTCTAACTTCCTCTCCCTTCCTCTCTAAAATCAATAAAAATACATTTAAAAAAAAGAAGCACTTATTTAACTATCAGAATATCAGAGGTATAAAATTGAAACATTGCTAACTTTAGTCATGTTTTCTGTAGGAAGCCCTTGCATTTCTGAAGGTGGAGAATTGGGATGAGGGCTGACCTTCTTTCTGGTGACAAAACTAATCTATCCAAGGGACTCCTAGGATGCTTTATGCTGAGCACAGACTCTAGATTGTGAAGACCATTGTGGTGTGAACACAGACACTGTTTTCCAGGCGGTGGGAGACCAATCCTGTCCAGCCGGGTGGCACCCTCACTCAGGATACTGCCACTCCCTGATCACAGCACCCAGAGGCTCATGGAACACAGCTGCCCGAGCTTGCAGGGAACAGTAAGAAACCTTGTACATTTGACTGATGTTTTTGTTCCTACTGTCTTTTTATTTTCTCGTGGAATTGCAGGGTTGCTTCATTCACTCGAGTGTTGTCTAATCCCTACCTGGCTTTGTTTTAGGAGCCAAGAGAGAGTTCTGTAGTTCAGGATGGATTTGGGACTGACCTTTGATGTAGTTTTTTCCTCGTAAAACAGTACCATTGCCACATATCTATTGTCTAGCCTCTCTGTCTCAATCTCTTGGAGAAACTCAGAAGAAGCTCTTCCAAGTCAGCAGCATTGCAGGCTCTATCATTTTTTAATTAAATAAGAATTCCTGCTTATTGATTTGAAACTATGTAGCAATGAAAGGTCTGATCGCTTCAGACCCAGGACTCTGTAAGAGACACTGATGATTATGAAACCAGACATGTTGGACAAAGGGTCACTCAATGAAGGATGACTTGTGGTCAAATAATGACAACAAAATTTCCCTGATCCAGGAAGACTTTAAAAATCATAAATATCCATGACCCTCCTTTTTAGCCTACCTGGATATTATCCAAAACAATGCAGTTAGACTAATATGCCGTATGGCTGGAAATTGAGACTAGAGAAGTCCCTGGTCGATATCAGTCAGATCTTGCACGTTGTCAGATTTAAAAAGTTATGCTCTCTAAAAACACTAGTAAAAAAATGAAAGGGCAAACCACCTTTGGGAAAAGCCAATCTCAACTCATATATATGATGAAGATCTTGAATCTTGAAAATACAAACAACTCCTACAAATCAATTACAAAAAGACAGCCTGCTAAAAAAATAATGAATGACTTGGAGACTTTACAAAAGAAGGTATACAATTGATCATTAGGTACATGAAAAAGTGCTCACCACCATTAGACATGGGGAAATGCACATTAAAATCATAATAAAATACCACTTTTTTACACCCACTAGAATAGTTAAAATCACAAAGACTGACCATACCACATGTTGTAGACCAAATGGAATTCTAATGATTGTTGGTGGATGTATAAAATAGCACAACCACTTTGTAGAACTGTGTGGCAGGTTTTTTACAACTTACATTCATCTACCTTCTGACCTAGCAATTCTACTCCTTAAGATTTACCTAAGAGGAATAAAAATATATGTTAAAATAAAAAAGTTCACAACAATTTCATATCTATTTCTTTCATAATAATAGTCTGGGTCATTTGTCTTTTTTGTTATTGATTTATAGGAGTTCTTTATATTTTCTCCTTCAAAAGGCAATACTGTAGTTTCTTTTGGATAAATCTGTATACATAAAGGCCTAAGCAACCGTTTCGATAGAACAATTGGAACGACTGGTCGCTATGATGCACACTGACCACCACGGGGTAGACGCTCAATGCAGGAGCTGCCCCCAGGCCACAGGCCCCAATTGCCGATGGGGCCTGTCAGCCAACCTCCTGGTCCCTCCCCGCAGCCGGCAAGCACCAGGTCTGGGATGGGGAACCATAGGTGGGTGGTGGCGGATGCGGCCCCTTTCCCAGGGGGCCCGAGGGCTAGCTCCCTCCTTGGGGCCGGTGGCCAACCTCCCGGGTTCCTCCCCCTGTTCCTCCCCCTGGCCGGCAGGCCCTGATCACCCAATCAGAGCCGGGTCTCAGGCTGGGATGGGGAACCGGGGGCGGGCGGGGAGGCGGGGAACCTGATTGGCCCTGATTGCTGGCCAGGCCTAGGGACCCCACCTGTGCATGAATTTCGTGCACTGGGCCTCTAGTTATTTTATAAACAATAAAATGGAATGAACTTCTGAAACCTCCAATGATGTGGATAAATCTCAAAAACATCATGTAGAGAGGAAGCAACCCAACAGAAAAGAATACATATTGTGTGCTTACATTTAAATAAGAGAAAAACAACTAATCTATTAGTTGGTGTTGGAAATTAAAAAAAAAATAGTTATCTCTGGCAGGAATTGTGGGGTGACAGGAAAATAGATGAGCTCTAACTATTCTATGTTTTGGTCTGGGTAGTTGTTACATGGATATATACCATTGTCAAAAATTATCAAATTAAATAATTTAAAATGTATGCATTTTATTGTGTGGACATTATACTTAGATTTTTAAAAAGTTAATAGGATATTTTAACAGTATATTTAAAAACTGGTCAAAGTAACCATCCCTTTTTTCATGGATATATTTCATGTCCTAAGTATAAGTAAAGGCAAAATCGAGTTTAGTCAGTGGCCTCCATGTCTTTGTTGATGTTGGTGGTATATAATAGGTTAAATTAAAAAACAACAACAACTCTATGAATATTCTTTAAGTACATATATTCCCATAATATTATATGTTAAAGAATAATTAATAACCAAATGTCCTTGTTGCTATGTGTCGTTGAGTTAGCTGTGGCCTATGAGTGATATCTACAATACCCTGCCCTCAGCAGCCCTGCTCAGCTCCTGTGGACTCATGCCTACGGCTTCTTTCATGGAGTCAACCCATCTCATATTTGGTCTTTCTCTTTTCCTGCTGCCTTCTTTTTTCCCAAGCATTATTATCTTTTCCAAAGAAACCTGCCCTCTTATGATATGCCTGAAGTGAGACAGCTTCAGTTTTGTCATGTTTGCCTACACTGATGTTTCAGGCTTAATTTCTATAGGAAATAGAAATTTGTTCATCTTTCTGGTAGTCAAGGGTCTAGATGTCCTACTTTTATTTAATGTTTGTCTTAGAAATAGTGGAATAAGTCTGGTTTACTCCTTAAGGACAGAGCTTTGATGTGTAATCAAAGCTTTCTGAATTAGCAAGGATGAGATTACAATGCTATAGAGGGGAAGAGAATAGTTTCTTTACTGACAAAAATGAGGGCAAATGCAGAAGTGCAGGTTCTGCTGGGATTTATTGGTAAAATATGATGAGCAAAGCAACAGAACCCCCAAACTTCAAGTTTGCAAATAGCCTTGTTGTTCATCTTTCAGTGGTTTTCAAATGACAGTGCCCTGACCAGGAATCAAACTGTGGCCTCTTCCTAGGTCAGTGCTCAACCACTGAGCAACACTGGCTGGGCTGGAATTCTGGTGATCTTAATGAGGCTTTACTTGATTCTTAATGTTATGAGAAAAATAAAGACATCTATTGAGTGTTACCTTTCCATGCATTCATCAATATTGGTGTAAGGTCACCAACGGTCTCTTCTTTGAAGGACTAGTCTTTATTCTGAGATTATGATCTTCTAGCTTTTTGGTGTCAAAATTATTTCTATGGCAACTTATAGTAATACTAGAGGCCCAGTGCATGATTGAATCATGCACGTGTAGGGTCCCCTACATGCTTTCGCTTTTCGCGGTGGAGCTGGGTGCCTGCACCCAGCTCCCCCGCTTTTGATGGTCCTTGGCCGCTGAGGGGGGCTACCCTGCTGTTGAGAGGCACAGGGGGCGGGACACCTGGCTACCCTGCCATTGAGAGGCGCAGCTGGGTGTCTGCAGCAGGCCCCCTCAGCGGCCGCGGATCTGGCTGTTGAGAGGCACAGGGGGGCTGGAGTCCCTTCAGTGGCAGCAGATCCGTGCCTCTCAATGGCCGGATAGGCCACCCCGAGTCCCGCCCCCTAGCCTCCCGCCGCCCAATCGTGGGCGTAGCGGAGTGATGGTAATTTACATGTTACTCTATTATTAGATAGGATTGCTGATAGTTTCATGTTGACAACCCTACATTTGTCCTCCAATACTTCCGTTTATTTTATTTTATTGATCCATCTAATTATAGTTGGATTTTAATGATGAGTAAGACTAGTTATAAAGGGGCTCCTCATATACCTATTACTATTACACAATTCACTTAACCCAGTAATAAAATAAAAGCCCAGATTAATGTAAAAGCCTTTCTACTTCCTCATGCATTTGCTCTATGATTTCAGCTATAACTTGGTTTGAAGCACCTTAACACCACGACCCTTTTACACTGACCTTGTTCTACATGCTTCTTTGCCAATAACACCTTACTTTTAGATTACATTTTATAGTTAAAATAATTCTTTCACATATAGGAGTTTATTTGACCCTCCCATCACTTCAGTCAGAAAAGCAGGTATTATGGTTTACATGTTACAGATAAAACAAAGAGATTCAGGGAATAAAAATAACTTGCTTGTGGTTATACAAGCAAATAAATGAGAGAGAGAGAGAGAGAATAAATTTGTTATTATACTCTCAAAAATAGTTTCATAAGTATAGGGGATATCTCATCTCGGGTGTATTGACAAGGACACTTACTTTAACTTTGTATTGGGCTAATTTAAAGCAGGTTTTCAAAATTATATGTTAATAATTTTGTATCACAGCAAAGACATATTCGGGTTTTTTATTAAATTATGAATACTAAGTATTCTTTGGGTTAAAATCAAAATAACCTCTTGGAGCAAACCTAAGAAAGATACAATCAAGTTCTGAGTTTATAGGTTCATTCATTCAGTAATTATTTATTTAGACACTTACTGTAGACCAGATCACACTTTTAAATATTATTCCCCAGTATTGACCCCACAACCCAATAATTAAATTATTCCTCATTAACCTATGAGCTTCAGAGATATAGACACCATAACTCTTCATGTGGCAAGGCCTTACACCCTGCATTTTACATCAGTAAAGTTGTCATACAATCCTGATAATTTCCTCCCACATAATCCTTCCCAGAAAGCTCCTTTAAGAATGTAAAAGTCACTGAATTTAAATGACAAAATTCATCTTTCATTGAATTGATGTCTTACTATAGGTTGAATTAAAAAGTTCTCTGGACCTAAATGTAACCATAGGGCTTACAAGCAATATTTGTTTATTGCATATATAAAAATATAAGTGGTATTTAAAAACAATATAAATAGGCAGATATTTTGTTCTGCAATAAACTATTATAAAATCTATTACAATGATGTAAAATTCCTATCTCTCCTATTAATTCAAGGAGATTAGTGATCATATCCTGCAAATCAAACACAAAATAAGCAGGGTCAGAACTAATTTGTTCATGTTTTGAGGTTATTTTAATAAACTCTGGTCTCAGAATTATTTTCAGCTGTAGGACTGTAATTTATTTTTAGGTGTAAAATTCAGAAGCTTTCAGAACAAGAGAAAGTTTTTAGGGGCAAGTAGAGTTTTTTATAATCTATAATAATAAAAGGGTAATATGCTAATTAGACCGGATGTCATTCCGGATGTCCTTCTGGATGAAGCTGGGGCCAGAGCGAAGCCCAGGTCCCGGGTGCCAGAGGGAAGCCGGTGCTGGCAGCCTGGGGAAGGAAGGCCTACTCTTGTACAAATTTTGTGCATCAGGCCTCTAGTATTTTTATAAAGTGATGATATATCTATCAGTGATATTAAATTTGTTTTCGAATTACACATTATCTAATTCACCATATTGGTCTAGAAATTAAAACACCTATCAAATACCATTTCTTATAGTTTTCCAGAATATATAAGAGAGGCAAAGAAAAATATATATGGTATACGATTTTTAAAATATCATTAAAAATTTCTGATTTGAAAATTTTAATTGAAAGAATGGGTATGAATGTTTGATCTGATTTTATTGGTATGGTACTTTAATATGCATTTTATTTCACAAGGACAAGAATGATTACCCCAAGAATAGTTAATACTAGTTACAAGCATTTCAGAAAGTGTCTAGCTGCAGATAAAAAGCAAACTAAAAAAAAATGATCTCCATATCCCTTTGGATTAGTCATTCCAAGAGGAACATTTTTGAGAAGCAAGGGCACCTCCTCAGTACGATTTTTCTCTGCACCCCAATTTCTCCCTTACCATTCAACATGTTTTCATTCTCTGTGGGCCTCCCTGCTTTCCTTCCCCCGTTCCCTTTCAGGTTCCTTTTGTTCACTTTTTCTCCTACCCATATGGCTTGAAAAATGGTATTCCTCTGGGAATTATCAATTCTTTCTGCGATGTAAAATTATAATTTCAACATTTTATGACCTCATGTTTTCTTTCTTATAAAACATGTTTATGAGATGGTTTTAATTTCTATAATTAGAATTAATAAGCACCCAGTATGTCTTTGAGTTGGTCTCGGGGACCATGATTCAATTTGGGGCTGTGTTTCCCTGAGCTGCCCTGCTACTTGGAGGTCCTTTACAGCGGGTCATTTACAGCACCCGTGTTTCAAGAACAGCACATTTTACTTTATCCCTTGTCCCTAATCAGATCACTAGCTCAAGTCAAGCTTTATCTCCAATCTCCTCTCCTCCCCATTGGTGTTTTATTATTTTTCTAACCCAGAGGAGCCAGACTGCTAGATTGGGTATTTCTTGAATTTACATGTTGTAATCTCATCTGCTCACTTCCTTAGGTAGTCATTGTACATTTGATAATTCTATTATTATAGATCATTATCTTTCGGCCCATTTTGTTTTTCCACAGGAGTGTCTGGAACCCCTGCTGGCATAGCCTTAAAGAGTTACTCTGAAATACGTCTATGCTTAATCAAAAAGTATCAAAAAAGTAGATGTGTGTTTCTGTAACTAGAAAAATTAAGGTTTCTGTTTTAAATACTACACTTTGAATGATTTAAAATTTCAAAGCTGTCGAAAGATTTATTTGCATGTAGATCTCTGTATTTTATTTTTATTTCTCTCTGTATGCATAGTTATCTATCTAGTATCCACCATAGTTTATGTATATAAGCATCAAAGGAATGACATTTTTATAAAATAATCAACATACAAATGCCTATTTTTTTATGACTAACTATGATCTCACATTTTACCTATACTAAACACAGCTATTTTCTCATCTTGATCCTTTAAGACTTATTGCTTCTTAGAGTCAAAAAGGGAATCAAACTTGCACTTGACCAGCTAAGATGGATTTTAAAGGCTCTTTTAAAGATAATTTCAAGAATCTTAAAGCAGGAGGAGGTGCTAAATAAAACTTGTTGCTTCCTGATGATGAAGATGAGGCTGAAGTTACATCTATAAGGGAGTTAGGGGCAGAGCAGAAAGTAGAAGCCAGGTCTCCCATACTCTGTCCAATAGACCGTGTAGACTAAGGAAGTCCTTGAAGCCTTCCTTCAGCCTATATGTAACACACATTTAATTTTCTGTGTCCCAACTCTCATCACATTAGAATTGCCATATTGGATGTGAGGGGTCTGGGAAAAGGTGTGCTCTCATATCAGCTGAACTGTCAGACAGGAGCTGACAGTAAATAATGAAAAGAGAGGCAAGTCACAAAACCCAAATCCAGCGGCCTGAGGCCATTCAGAAAAGGAGTAAAGAGCCTTACCTATCTCAGAAGGCCTAGAAGTACCACTGCATTATAGAACAGTAAAGGACGGGAATTGGTGGGGGGGAAAGCATTAAGAAATGGCTTAATTGTGTTCACTATATGTGATCTGGAAAAGCAAAGAAATGGATCTGCAGTTAGGAAAGATACAGGCAAATTGAATAAAATTCAATTCAACTATTTTCTATTGCCACACTTGTTTTTTACTTTTTAATATATCAGTTGATATTAACCAGGCAAGAAGATCATGGCTACTTTGTTTCTTGTTGGAAACTTTCTGTTCTAAAAAAATAATAATAATTATCTATTAGCTTTTTACTTGAAGCATTTAAAAAGAGCTCTTAATGAGCACTGCTGGGGAATTAGACACAATCAAATATTGCTTATAGGAATAATTCAGCTAGCTGCAAAAATAATTCACAAAGAATTATCATGCCAGTTAGAATGTCTATCATCAAAAAGATGAGATAAGTTCTGGCGAGGATATGGAGAAAAGGAAACCCTTGTGCACTTTTGGTAGAATTGTAAGTTAGTGCAGCCACTGTGGAAAACAGTATGGAGGTTCCTCAAAAAATTAAAAATAGAACTACCATATGATCAAGCAATTCCATTTCTGGGAATATATCTGAAGGAGATGAAAACACTATATTGAAGAGATATCTGCACCCGCATGCCCTCATGCTCATAGCAGCAATGTTTGTAATAGCAAGACATGAAAACAGTCTAAGTGTTCATGACCAGATGCATGGATAAAGAAGTTGTTACACACACACACACACACACACACACACACACATATTGAAATAGTGTTAGCCATCTTGCCATTTGTTTCACATGGATGAATCTTGAAGGCATTAAGTGAGACAGAGAAAGACAAGTATTGTATGATCTCACTTATATGTGGACTCTAAACAACAAAAACAAAAATCATAGAAAAAGAGATCAGATTTGGGGGATGTAAGGTGGGGGAATTGGATAAAGATAGTAAAAATGTACAAACTTATATTTATAAGATAAAAAGTACTTGGGAATGTAATGTACAACATAATGGCTGTAGTTAACACCGCTGTATGGTATAATCAAAAGTTATTAAGAGTTCTCATCTCAAGGAAAAAAACTTTTCTCTTCTGGTATCTATAGGAAATGATGATGTTAACATGTTGTGGTAATCATTTCATAATATATGTAATTCAAGTCATTATGCCATACACCTTAAACTTATAAAAAAGAATTACATTTTGGAGGAAAGTATGTGTGTGTATATATATATTTGTATGTATATGTATGTATATATGTGTATATATATTTATTTATATTTAAGAACAGGTGCTTTAACTTCTACACAACATAAAAAGGTTTGACAGTGAGATCTACTCATTTCACTGGGTATGATGAAAGGACCACAATTATTGGGATATTTAACTATAACACCAAGCTCAAAATGTAGGTCTCAAAGTCATTTTATTTGAATTGTCTGGGTTACCTTACTAATCACATTAACTGGATAATTGCTAAATTTGTGCCATTTAGAGATCAATTTCCTATGAAAGGAGTAATGTTTTGGCATTGAGTAATTAATCTTTATAAGTAGGCTGACTTTCTAAAAAGATATAGAAAGACCTATTGAAATTGTGGTTTAAAGCCCAGATATGTCACTTTCTTGCTGGCCATTTATCACACCTGGAGACGCTCATTAAATTATAAAAAAGGTACAGTATTAAAATCTTGGGAAGTTTTTTTCTGCATATGTATATGTTTGTATTTAACCTGGGTTTGATTTCTGCTATGCAGATCATATCAACAGAAATGTTGAACTCCTTGTCACTGACACTCTCATTTTCATTCATTTGCTTGCAGTCACCTGGGCAGCCTTGTAACTGTCCTGTCCAGGCAGCATATGCGATGGCTCTGGGACTTCAGTGGAAGAAAGCCCTTCTGGATAGGCAAGTATTTGCGCTGCACTGAGCAGGGAGACAACACGAGGAGAATGTCTCTCTTCCATGGGCCAAATGGTTGTGATTTATAATCTTTAAAAACTCATCTTCTTTTATTAATTCTTTATTGTTTAAGGTATTACATATGACTCCTTCCCGCCCCCCCATTGACCTCTCCCTGGCCACCCCCAACCCCAGCACATGCCCTCACCGCCCCCCTAGTGTCTATGTCCATTGGTTATGCTCCTATGCATGCATACAAGTCCTTTGGTTGATCTCTTACACCCCCCCCCCCACCTCCTTCCCTCTGAAGTTTGACCGTCTGTTTGATGCTTCTCTGTCTCTGGATCTATTTTTGTTCATCATTTTAGTAAAAACTCATCTTAATTACACAAAACTTTCATTTTTAGACACATCTCAAAGAAATAATAAGGGATGTGGGTCTATTTATAGATAAGTGAATTCAACAAGTGGTATTTCTAAAAGTAAAAAAAAAAATAGAGCTATAAATAGGGGATGATTAAATAAATTATAGTATAGTCATGTGAAGGAATATTTAATATTTAGTGCTTTACAGAAGCATTAAATATTAAAGACATGATAAAATGTCTCATGCTTATTAATAGTCAATAAATACATATTGGATGAACATTATACATAAAATATTTGTGGCAGGGTACTTAGTAAAAAGGCAGAGTGTATAAACATATGAAGCATGAAATAATTTAAAATAAAAAAGAAATTTATATACATGATATATATATATATTTATATACATGTAATATATACATATATTAAAAGAAACATGTCAGAAAATTAGAAATGTTTAACCTGCAGTTGAGAATTATAGGTGATTTTAATGCTATCCCTTGTTTTCTGAATTTTTAATATTTCCTACATTTTAAACAATAATACAAATCCTTTCAAACCCCTTTAGAACTAGAATTCTCAGGGCCCCTCAAAGTCAGTATTCTCACTATCTCTCTTGAAAGGTGGTGTGTTTCAGGAGGACACTAATAAACCATTCTTGGCTTCTCAGGATCTCTTTACCCCTCAGTGAGTCTCTAAATTCTGAAATTATCTGAGAGTATTAAGTTAAGGCTGAAGGATGAGTTTTCATTACATCCACAGCTAATTTCAAGGCTCTATCCCCACAAAGTACTAGGCATAGTGTGACCTGACCAATAATTCAAGGAAACAATCTAGAACAAGATAGGTTATTCCTAACTACAAGTACTTCATTTTATTCTACCCCAAAATATTGACTGAGAATCAGGTGAGAGAAGATTGTATGCTATGTAACTAAGATTGTTTTTACAGTCACGTGTGGTTTTGAGATTCAGATCATGCTATTGAAGGGGAATCCTTTTCTCATTTTCTTCTTTTTTATTTCTCTTATAAAAGAAAGTGAGGGGGAGGAATACTTCTTTAAAAGAAATTCCAAGAGCTTTGCAACATTAAAGTGTAATTTCCAAAAATTGCCAGTGGGAATAAAGAGGCAAGTTGAGAAAAGCTGCTTTTTGTTGGGATTGTCACAGATGGAAAAAGTCTTAAGCTCCAGACTAAAAATAATACCAAGTAAGCTACTTTCACATAGGAAAACTGAGACATTTAAATAATAAAGAACAAGAGCAATAGACAAGAGTGTATCTGTGTCCCTGTGATAGAAGTTCTGCCTATAGGATAAGATAAATAATAATTGCCATTTAGTAAACACATATATGTCATGTGCTTAACATGCATTATCTTATTTCACTCTCAAAACAGCCCTAGATATACTATTTTAAAAAAATATGTTTTTATTGATTTTTAGAGAGAGAGAGAGAGAGAGAGAGAGAGAAACATCATCAATCAGTACCCCTCAGTTGCCTACCAGGAATTGAACCCACAATCTGGGCATGTTCCATGACTGGGAATTGAACCAGAAACCTTTCGATGCACAGGACAATGCTCAACCAACTGAGCCATATGGACAAGGGCGATATACTATTTTTATTCCAATTTGTAAATGGGAAAACGAAAACTTAGAGTGGTTAAGTAACCTTCCCGAAGATGCTCAATGTACACATGCTGGAGCTATGTTTACATATTTTTATTGATTTCAGCGAGGAAGGGAGAGGGAGAGAGAGATAGAAACATCAATGATGAGAGCGAATCATTGATCAGCTGCCTCCTGCAGGTCCCACACTGGGGACTGAGCCCACAACCCAGGCATGTGCCCTGTTGGGAAATTGAACTGTGACCTCCTGGTTCATAGGTCAATGATCCATCACTGAGCCACACTGGCCGTGCTGGAGCGAGGATTTAAATTTAGATCTGCCAAACCCCAAAGCCTTATGTGCTTAGTTGTGCCTTGTGGGAGGATCCCCAGTTCCAATCCCGAGTTTTAGAACATAGGCCCATGTTTGCACGTGGCTACTGAGCTTAGAACAATAGACTGATATGATATCCAAGTGTAAATGTAATAAAATCGTTTGGCACATTGTTTTGGTTCACATCAGGTTTGAATAACAAAGTGCATGCTGGCCGCTGGGAGTGGATTGGCGGTGAGCCTGTCACCTTCACCAACTGGAGCAGGGGGCCCCCTCGGCGTTCAAAGCCTGGCAAGAACTGTGTTTTGGTTCAAAGACAAGGAAAATGGCAAACCAAGGACTGTAGGAAGAGCAAAGCTCACAATTATGTGTGCTCCAGGAAACTCTGAATGCAACTGGCCTTCCAGGTACCCAGTGGGATTTCTCGCCTATTTATTGACAAGATCCATGCATATTGCTCAATAGAAAACAAGGTGTCATGACTAACTTGGTACATTTTTTTTTTATCATAGTGTATGATTGATTTTATTTAGTAAAAAAAAAAAAAGAGGACATAAATGAATACCTTCAGGAAGACTGATAAATGAATATTTCTTACAGGAAGAGATACAATTCTTGCATCTCAGTACTTTTCCAAAATAAATGCCTGATGTATTATTTGGAACAAGATTGGCTTATTCTAGGAGACCACCACCCCAACCCCATTCAGTATCTCAGTCGGCACCAATGTCATGGCCTTTGGGTGTTTGGGTTCCAACGCTTCAAATGAGTCCGTTGTGAAATCCATACTGCAGGGGCTTCTGCCCCTGGGGGCTGAGGGAGGCTAACCCTAGTTCATTCCATCGGGGTGGGACTGCCGAGGGCTGCTTTGTCCCTTTGGAGCCCTTTCAAGTGTGAAACCGGAGCTAAGAGGCTGCGGACCAGCAGGAGCATTCTCTGTGGTGAAAAGGGAAAGCTCTAGATGGAAGAATCTTGCCGATGGGAGCTCATCTGCAAAGCTCTAGTTCAGGTGAGAATTCAGAGGCTACCTGTCCTCTAGGAGGTCTACCCATCAGTGCTCAGGAGCCAGATCTCCTTTCGGGATAAGAATGTTGGCCTTGTGCCATTCCAAGGCTAATGATTGCATTTCCCCAGCCTTACAGAGTCATGAGAAATTTGAAGGAACATGAGCCTCTCTATTCATTTATGTTTATAATACTGATCAGGATTTGTCAAGGACATTTTGGAATAAAGAGTATATATAAATGATGCTTAATATATGGAAGAAAAATACGGCTTCCTCAGAAGTGTCCCAGTGAACTCTGCTGATGAACAATAACAACAACAAGAACAACAAAAATACTGAAAACAAAGCCCTTGAAAGCCTATACTCTCAGAAAGGAGTTTGATGCAAATTTGAGCCCTTAAACCTGTAATATCTGTAGAAATGCCATGATGACGCGATTCTCTGATGTAAAGGTACCTTGTTAATTTATAATGTCATCTGAGTGAAACGTTGTAGTGGTGAAACATGTTGCAGACTTATAAGAACTCCCTTCTGAAATCAAGGTTTAATTACAGGAAATTGGAAGTTTATTTCTGAAACATTTACTCAACATTTTCCTCTTTTCATAATCACTAAAAAATATGGTTGTGCCAAATGTAACTTGCTACATGAGCACCAGAGTAACTTCAGAATCAAAATGAGGTTGCCCAGAAGACCAGTGCTTCAGTGCAGGGTTTATTATAATAATTCTTTGGGCAGAACTTAAAAAGACTGAAGAAATTCAGTCAAATTTCTAGATGCAAAACAGCACAAGCTTGTTTTATTTCTGCTCATTTATCAAGATTTTGGTTAATAGAAATATTTATAAAGAGAGGCTGAGATAAGATTTAGACATCCTAGGAGAGAAAGAAAAAGTTCAAGGAATGAGGAATTCAAGGGCCACACCTTCCTACTGGAACTCTAGAACTACATCAACTATTTAAAACTGAAAATTCAGAACCATGGCAACCACGTAGAACCTGTTTGGCATGGTAGATTTTATTATACAATGAATATAACTGCAGTGACAGTGCTATTTAAATATAATTGCAACGTTAGCACAAAGAGAGACTGTTTTGAATTTTTATAGCAACTAGAAATACCACAAGAATGCTAACAATATTCCTGATCATGAAAGCACTAATCAAGTTGTAAAAATCCAAGAAATTGAAAGAAGTGACATATAAAAATTCAGGCAAGTGTGGGCGCTGGGCAGTATTCATCATGATCTTCACTTCTTTCTCAAGATTGGGCTTGACTCCCGGTCGGGGGAAGAATTAAATGATTGTCATGGTTCTCTCCACCTTGATTGGTCACTGTCGCCATTCGGGTTCTGGGTGGAGCAGGAAGGAAGGAAGTGGAGTAATGGTAGAATGGGAATGGGAGATTGTAGAAGAGCAAAGGGAAGAGAGGAGAGGAGGGTTGAGTAAGAAGAGGAGGGGACTGATGGTAGCTAAGAAGAAAAGCACCAGAAAGAAGGACCTGGAGCCACCACGCTCTTCTCCCCACACTGATGACTAACTCAGGAAGAGACCCACTTTGTCCAAGGGCGTCAACCCAACACAATAGTGTGTAGCTTTTCAGAATATTGTGATATTTGGTTTTTAACAAAACAGACATGTATACAGCATATAGTTGCTCAGCATAAACTTGTAAAACATTATTTTATCTCCTTGCAAGGAGTGATAAAAATGAACCGGGTGACATTTATTTACGTTTCTGCTTTTGTTAATTTTCAATACAGCCCCAAGTAACATGCACCTATTTTCATTAACAGTACAGTTCTGTATAATTTAAACCATGAACTGGTGCTGATGAATTTCTGCAAAAAAGCAGCATATTAAATGTACTGTATCTATTATTGTATCAAAATCAATAAAATAAACATTTCTGAACCACTGTTCCTTTAGTTTTCAACATTTTATATTTATTCTATCCATTGTAAGAAGGGATGGAGAAGAAAACTCAGCACGTCTTTTTTGTTGTTGTTAATCCTCACCAGAGGATAATTTTTCCATTGATTTTTTTTTTTTTTTTTTTTTTAGATTAAGTGGAAGGGAGAGGGAGAGACAGAGAGAGAAACATTGATGTGAGAGAGACACAATGATTAGTTGCCATCCGCATGCACCCCAACCAGGACTGGGGATTGAGCCTTCAACTGAGGTACGTGCCCTTGACTGAAATCAAACCTGGGACCCTTCAGTACAGAGGCCGACGCCCTATCCACTGAGCCAAACTGGCTAGGGCATCTTTTTTATTCTTACTTTTAGCTCAGCCTTTAGTTATATGGCTTTCACCCAGCCACCCAGCCACTCATCCACTGTTCATTCAACAAATACTGAATTCATGAGTTCCAACCCTGAATAGCTCATATATGCAAATTTCTAATTGATGTGTGTGTGTGTGTGTGTGTGTGTGTGTGTGTGTGTGTGTGTGTGTAGCTTTTTATCAGGGAAGATGTCACAGAGGAAATCACTGATTACATCATCTCTTTTCAGAAATGGAGGAAAACACACACTGATAAAAACCACTCAGCCTGTCTTTTGTTGTATTTCACTCCTGATTATGACACTGCTGTTAACTCAGTGAGTTTATAATCAGCTCAAAGTGTTATTGACAGCAGCTATCTGAAATGTCCTGTCTCCAGATTGAGTTAGAAACTAAAGTTTTCAAATCTAGCTAATTGTTTTTATAGCTATTATTCTTTTCCCCCAAAAGACAGGAGTACTAGTATGTCTCTCTGTGTCTTTGAGATGTCTGGAGTAACAGGAATTTAAAAAAAGAGAACTTTGATATCATCTCACCTGATATCCATATTGTACAACAGAGGAGACTAAAGTCCTTGAAAGTTAAAGTGGGAAGAAATCACCACCAGAACTTGGGTCTTCTAATTATTCCACATATCTATTACCACTTTGAGCAAGTGGTTTTATTGTTGTCAACTAACATATATTTGAATAATGAGTATGATATGATAAAGTTCACCATACATTTGAAGATACTGTAAGTGAAAGAATGTGGACACAAAAGCCCACATACTAGTATTGCATGTGGCCAGAACAGGCAAATCTGTAAAGACAGAAAGTAGATGAGTGGTTAACAGGGGATGAGGAGAAGGGGAAATTGGGACTAATTGCTAATAGGTAAGGGGTTTCTTTTTTGAGAGGGTGGAAATGTTCTGGAATTAGATAGTGGTGATGGTGGTACAACATAGTGAATAAACTGCAAACCTTTAAAGTATGCACTTTAAAATGGTGAATGTTATGTTATAGGAAGTGCACTTCCATAAAAGTGTTATTTAAAATCACCATAAAATATTTATTTTAGAAAGCTATAAATGGCTTGATGTATTTGACTCATCCAAGATACTTTTCCCAGTCCTTGTCCCATAGCTCACCCAGGTTTCTGTTTATCTTGTTTTATATGGTTGGTTAAGGGGGAGAGAATGCTTATTTAACATATTTTTAAATTTACAGTACTGTGTTAGTGATTTTCCTTCCCTTTCTCTCCATTAATCAAGGGGAGAACTGTTAGTGATTCAGAGTGTGTCTGGATGTCTGTAATGGCCTGAATGCCATGATTTTCTTTAAATTAATTTTACAAGTCTTTAGAACAGGATCATGCAGGAAATGAATATACTGTCCTCATAACTTACACACATAACTGTTTATTTTTGAACATTTTTATAGGTCTTATGTTCTAGTAGGCAATAAAGTTTAGTTTCTCTTAAGACAGAAAGGAACAAAAATAAACCAACATTTTAATTAAAGGCCTTACGGTAACCTGCAGTGCTTTTTCCAAGCAATGAAGTATGAGTTTACCTTTTGCTCTATCCTTCTCTATATTTTTGCTTCCCAAAGGCAATCAATCCTAATTTACCCTACAGAAGAAAAATGAAAAAGAAAAAAGATATACTGTCCTAAAACTAGTCAAAATAAAGCTGGAGTGACTATATTAATATCAGAGTATATTTTAAAGCCAAGATTATTACCAAGGATAAAGAAGGTTATTTTATCATTTAAAGGGACCAATACATCAAGAGGACACGATAATCCTAAACATTTATGCATCTAGTAACAAAGTTTAGAAATACATGAAGCAAAAACTGATACAACTGCAAGGAGAAATAGACAAATCCGTAATTATAGTCAGAAATGTTAATACCCCTCTCCTAGTAACGAAGAGAGCAAGAAGGCAGAAAATCAGTAAGGATGTAGAAGTGAGGGCAATATTGATTAAATTAACTTGATTGACATTTATAGAACTCTCCACCCAACAAGAGCAGAAGATGCATTCTGTTCAAGTGCACACAGAACATTTACCAGGGCAGACTGTTTTCTGGGACATAAAATGAGCCTCGATAAATTTAAGATGATTCAAATCACACAAAATATGTTCTTCGACCACAATGGAATTGAATTATAAATCAACAGGAACACCTTTAGAAAATCCTCAAATGTTTGGAAGCTAAATTATAGATTTGTTTAACTCATGGGTTAAAGTAGAAGTGAAGGGGGAAATTAAAAAGTATGGTGAACTGAATAAAAATGAAAACACAACATATCCAAGTTTGTGGCATGCTATTAAAGCCTTACTTAGGGGAATTGTATAGCACTAAGTGCCTAAATAGAAAAGAAGGAAGGTCTTAACCTCTAGTTTCAACCTTAAGAAACTAGAAAAAGAAGAAAACAGAAGTAAAGAAATAACAAATTATTACAGTAGAAATCAATAAAATAGAAAACAGAGCAACAATAAAGAAAATTAATGAAACCAAAGCTGGATCTTTGAGAATATCAATAAAACTGGTAAATCTCCAACCAAACCAATCAGGAAAAAATGAGTGAGGAATGAAAATGAGAAGTTATATCAGGAATGAGAAGTTATATCAAGTGACATCACTAGAGATTTTACACTACTAAACAAACAATAAGGGACTATCATAAACAGCTTGTGCCAATATACAAGTTAAATAAAATGGACAAATTCCTTGAAAAACAAACTATCAACGCTCAATCAAAAAATTTAAAACCATGTAACCTATAATTATTACAAAAACTAAATTTACAGTTTAAAACTTTCTCACAGTGAAAATTCCAGGCTCAGATAACTTCACTATTGAATTCTACAACTATTTAAGGAAGAAATAGAACCAATTTTACAAAACTCATCTAGAAAATGGCAGAGAAATGACTACTTTCTAACTCGTTCTATTAGGCCAGTTATTACTCTGAAAACCATACAAAAATATTATAACAAAAGAAAACAACAGATCGATTCCCCTCTTGTATATAGATGAAAAATTCTAAACAGAATTTTATCAATTCAAATCCAATAATATATACAAAAGGTAGTACATCTTCACTGAGACACTGTTAAGAGAATGACAAGCCATAGAATGGGAGAAAATATTTTCTATGCATCCTATCTAATAAAGAGGGAATACGCTAATTGACCCTCACACTGTCACAAAGATGGAGGTGCCCATAGCCAATAAGAAGGGGATATGCTAATTGACTGCCCTGCCCTCCAAGATGGTGGTGCCCACAGCCACAAGATGGCGGCGCCCAGTCCCCTCAGCCCCGTCGGGGTGGCAGGTGCGCAGCAAGGCCAGGCCCACCCCCAGATGGGCCTGGCCACTCCGTGCACCTGCCTCCAGAATCCCCCAGCCCCCTCAGCCCCCCAGCTGCCCAGGGACAGCCTGAGGCACAGGCAAGCCTCGGATGGCGGCTGCCCAGCCGCCCAGGGCTGCCCGAGGCTCAGGTAACCAGGGCCGGCCAAGGCTTGCACTGCTGGCAGAGGCAGCAGCAGAGGTGTGATGGAGCATCGCCTTCCCCTGATCGCCAGGTCGCCTCCCGCCCCTGAGGGCTCCCAGACTGTGAGAGGGGGCAGGCTGGGCTGAGGGACACCCCCCCCCGCTCCAGTGCATGAATTTTCATGCACCTGGCTTCTAGTATATTGATAAAGGACTTGTATCCAGACTTTATATACATGGCAGAAGATTTGAACCAATACTTCATCAAAGAAAACATGTAAATGGCAAATAAATATATGAAAATATGTCAACATACTTTCATTAGGGAATTGTAAATTGAAACTAAAATGAGATAGTGTTTCACATCTATTAAAATGGCTAAAATTACAAAGAGTGGCCATATCAAGTATTGGTAAGGCTTTAAAGAACTGGGAGTCTCACACGCTCCTGGTGGAAATATAAAATCGTCTAACCACTTTGGGAAATAGTGGTTTCTTTAAAAAATGGTAAACATATACCAGCCATTCCACTCCTAGGTATTTACCCAAGAGGAGAGAATGCATATTTCCATTCAAAGACTTATGCATGAATGTTCATAGCAGCTTTGTAACAACCAAAACCATTAACGACCAAATGCCCATTATCATGTGAGTGGATTAAACAATTATTTCAAATACTATTCAGGAATAAAAACAAATGAGATATTGCTACAACACCTGGATGATTCTCTAAATAACCATGCTGAGTGAAAAGCCCGACAAAAAAGAATGCATAGCGTGTATGTACCCCATTTATAGGAAATTCTAGAAAGTGAAAACTGATTTATAGTGACAGAAAGGAAATCAGGTGTTAACCTGTGAATGGGAGAGGAGGATAGGAACGGGCTGAGGAAGAGATTGTAAGGGGACACAAGGAAACTTGGGAGCGATGGATTTGTTCACTATCTTGACTATAGTAACAGTTTCACAGATATACATACATGCATATACATGTTTATTTTATGTCAGTTTTATACTTCAATAAAGAAAGAAAACCAAAATCATTTCTACAAAGTGGCAGAAATATTTTAAAAGAAAATGAAAGCTACTTGCTACTTTATTTCAGGGCACTAAAAATTGGAGCAAAATTATATGATTTAAATGTCCAATTAAAGAAGAATGCTTAATGGAATATTATATTACCACCATTGAAATAATAATTCTATCACATAATGTTAATTTTAAATAGCAGAATACAAAATAATACATTCACCATTTTAATAGCTATGTTGCAACAGGCAGACTGATAGGGAAGAACAAGAGGTAGATTTATATCTCAATTCTACTACCTAAACTTGGGTTTCTCGTCTATAAAATGGGGGTACCTATAACTCCCTAGAAAAATTGCTGTAAAAGTTAAATGTGAAACTATAAAGAATATACCTGGGACATAGGAGTCACTCCATAAAAAGATCTTTTTAAAAGCTGGAGAGAGAGAGGGGTGCAAACTACTTGGAGGAAGGTGAAACTTCAAACACTGCTTGTTCTCACCCATAAGCAGGGAAGGAGGAGCTGGGGGAAGGAGAATTGGGATTTTAAGTTCCATCTTACAGGTGAGAACTTCCCACATGTTAGCACATTTGTGTTGAACCATAGTTCCAGTTTCGGAAGAAATCTGGGTGACTGAGGAAGCTCTCTTTAGAACTCCAATATGCCCTACTTTCAGACGTGATCTATGATACGTCTACAAACTGTGACAGGTATGACAAAGTTCATATCGATGATCTGATTATAAAGTGAGTCAAGGTAGGGATCATTTTTTTTCACGTGACAGAAAGGATTGGTTGCTTTGCTAAAGGATTGTTTGTTGCTAAGGACTTAGGGATGTTTTCTAAGAATGGTTTTTCCATGGAGCCTGATTTTCAGAATGTCCCTTTGCATTCAGTATGTGAGGAACACACTTGTTGCATATGTTGAGCATTCATCAGGCCCCCAAAGAAGACTAAAATGATGCTAAGTGAAGGGAAAGGTGGTTCAGGGTATATGGGAGTCAGGAAGGATTCAGGCTAGAAGCTAAAGAACAGGAAAGACCAGCAGACACTGGTTCCCAGTGAATCACTGTCTTGCCTACAGATTTCCTACCCATTTCAATCCTTGGGCCACTTCAGTGCCTGGCCACAAAGAATAGGCTACTTGGAGTTTCAGATTTGAATCAAGAGTTGAAGTTTTGCAAATGTGACTACGGCCAGCTGAGCTTTATGAAACTCGCGGGCTCAGGGTCAGTACACAGCGGAAGGCAAGGCTTCCTGGAAAGTTCTGCTTTGCTTTTGCGTTTTATTGTCATGATTTTTCACACTTTGTCTCATGCCACCGTGTTACTTAATCCCCACACCTCGGAGGGAAAAATGTGTAATATTTTAATATTTATGTTACAGATACTTAACATTATGTTTCTGCATAGGTGTTGCCAAGAGAGTCAAGCCAACCTTTATTTATAGAGGGTAGAAAATGGAAATCCGTCCAAAACGTTTCCTGAAATGGTCTTACTACTTCCAGAGTTGATTTTGGTGCCTTCGCTCGGAGAGAGCCTCAGAAGGCTTGTCAATACAAGGTGTCATTGTTTTAGGTTTCCGATCCACGGCTCGCGTTCCTCCCCAACTTCTCTCTCTTTTTGGCAACTTTTCCTCGCATTCTGTCCTACATTTGGCCCTGAGTCAGTTGAAAGCTTTGCAAGTTGATTTTCCATTCCCATCTGAATTTTAGCTTAGCGGTGGAACTGTTTTCCATGTGTTTTTAATCATTTGTTCATGTGTTATGAACTTATAGGGACAATATGGTTCTTCCAAGCTGCCTGCATCGTATAAGCAGAAACTGGCAAGGTGGCCAGTGGGGGCACGGTTCTCAGACAGATGCCCCTCCACTCCTTCCTGTTGGTGATACACCACCCCCATCTTCCAACTGGAGGAAAACAATTTACAACCTGCGTCAAGTTAACTGACACAGACTGTGAGTCCTCGGGTCTGAGTGGCCTTTGCTGGGAGTGTAATTCTCCTTCCGCAGAGACTTGCCTGGGAACAGTGGTGGGTAAGACGAAGTTCAAAGACCTACTCTGACCCTGTGGCCAGGTGGGGAAATAAAGGTGTATTCTGAGTCTTCCCACATTCTATGGAAATTTGATTTAAAAATAGGGCCTAGACACAGAGAATTAAGGATATGTTCTCCAGGACAAAGAGATCCCTTTTCAAAAGTAAAGCACACTGAAGACGTGGGTCAGAAGTTTCTGTCCACATTTCCATCGGATCGGGTACGTTAAAGCAGACGTTCACTCACCTCCTAAGTGTAGAGTGAGGGGCCAGGAATGGGAAAGAGACAGGCAGATGTGTTCAGCACAACCTCTGTTCTCAACGCGGCTGACAGTGTCTGTCCAACAGAGACCTTGCCTCTAAGGAGCCTGCTTTCCTGGTTAGGAGGACACACGTGCACCCCTATTAAGCCAAGTCTGGGAAATCGCTAAACGGTAGAGTCAATAAGGCACTTTACTGCTGACCCTGGTGTAATGAGTGAAATCTTCTATTACCCAGGGAGCTGGCTGGATAGCAGGTCTGCTTTTGTAGCTTAAGACTTCAGGATTCTCATCGTTCTTTTGCCTGTTCTGACCTTTTTTCCTTTCTCCGTTTTATTTAGGACCAAATTCATGATAAATGAGTTAAATGTTTCAGAGAGTTCCAACAGCTACAAGAAGGTGTGGGTGATCCTGGGAAGAAAGATGTGAAGGTTTCCTGGAGCAAAAAGCAAGACCTCAGTGGGTTGATATGTCCGTGGGTGAGAGAAAGTGGAGTCGGGGTTTGGATAATTCTTTCCAAAATTTGCCTCAGAAGGTAAAAGACAACACTGAAGTGCAAAACCTGAAACCTTTTATGAAATCAAGAGGCATTTTTAAAATAATCAAAATAAACGTTATATTAATGCTGATGGGAGGCAGCCAGTGGAGTGAATGAGGTTTGACAATAAGCGGGGAGACTATTCGATAAAGTAGGCTGGGCAGGATGGAATGCCAAGAGCAGAGTGGAAAGGAGAAATCAGTTGGTATGGTTGATGGTCAAATGGGAGGAAACTGTCCCATCTGATGGCTCCTATCTTTCCCTGAGCAAGAAGGGGCGAGATCATTTGCTTAAAATTAGTAAAGAGGCAGAGCAGTCAATGGTTTGCAATAATAGAGAAACTTTAAAATTATCTATATGGAAAATAGGAGAGTTGACTAGAGCAATGAGAAAGATTGCTGGGCAGAATTGAAGGTTCAGTGAAGACTGAAGATAGTTAATTTATGTAGAATCAATTTTTGCCATTTTGTTATCCTTTCTGCCAGCATTCTACCGCCCAGGTGTGACCCCAGGAAGGTGGACAGCTGGGTGTCTCTGGGCTGGAATTTTACTGGACACATACCAGAGAAGGAAAAGGGGCAATAGAGTTAGGAATATTGCAAAAGTTTGAAGAAATGGCCATGAATACAACCTGGATAGCGAAGGAAGTGAAGCAGAGAACTTACAGATTTCATTCATGCATTATTTTTAAACCAATGTTTTGAGGCATCTGCTACATGGAAGGAACTGTTCTATGGCCTGAAATGGTGACTAAGAAAGATATAGCTCCTACCTTCATGGACTTTACATCCAAAGTGGAGACAGATGTTAGACAAACGTTCACACCAATAATGATTTAACTACAAATGCAGTAGTACTATTGTAAGGAAGAAGCAGAACACAGATGCTGTGGGAATAGCGTGGGAGAGCACTGAAACAACAGAATATGGTACGAGAGACTGGAACGTGGAAGCCACAGTTTAGAGGTGGAGTAATTCCCGGCAATAACCGGGGTCAAAATGTAACAGGGCCCTAACCGGTTTGGCTCAGTGGATAGAGCATCGACCTGCGGACTCAAGGGTCCCAGGTTCGATTCCAGGCAAGGGCATGTACCTTGGTTGCAGGCACATCCCCTATTGGCAGCTGATCAGTGTTTCTCTTTCATGGATGTTTCTAACTCTCTATTCCTCTCCCTTCCTCTCTGTAAAAAATCAATAATTATATATATATATTTATTTTATTTTATTTTTTAATGTAACGGGATGGGGAGACCAGTTGGAGTAGGAGTCATCACCTTTTGGCCAGGTATTGGATGTGACATCATGTGATACCGATGGTAAGTCATGGATCAGACCCATCCAGGTGGTCACTGAAGTCGTGCAGAGTGGTAGTTGGACCAGGGGTGAAAAGAAAGGCAAGGAGCCAGATGAGGAAGGCAGAGCAGGTGTTATTGTAACGGGCAATGTTTAGGGACACGAAGTCAGTTTTGGACAGAGATCAATAAGATGACTGAATCTGCAAACAGAATAATCAGATGTTAAAAGGTCACTCAGTGCCTAAAGGAGGAAATGGGGGATTTTTGTGACATGCGACACCATTTGGTATTAGTTCTTTTCCATTGGCTATACCGTTTGTTCTCTTAGTGTGATATAATTAGTTTGCTGGGGCTGCCATACCAAAGTACCACAGACTGGGTGGCTAAAACAGCAGAAATTCACTTTCACACAGTTCTGGAGCTGGAAGTCCCAAGATCAAGGAGGTGGTAAGGCAATTTCTCTCTGAGGGCTCTCTCCTTGGCTTGGAGACAGCCACCTTCTCTCTGTATCTTCACATGGTCTTCCCTCTGTGTGTGTCTCTGTCTTAATCTCCTTTTAAGACACCATTTACGTCTTATGAGGACACCATTTTTATTGGAATAGTGTCCACCCTACTGACCTCATTTTAACCTAATTACCTCTTTAAAGGCCCTGTCTTCAAGGACGGTCATATTCTGAGGCACTAGGGGTTAAGATTTCAACATATGAAGACATAATTCAGCCTAGGACAGGTGAAAACTTCAAAATATTCCATATAAAGAAGTTGATAACAGTGATTGGCTCCATGGCAGGATGGGAAGCCTGGGAGGTCAGAGGAAGGGTTCCCTTTCATTGTATACTTGGTATCATTTGAATTTTGTTACTACATATATTTAATACCTAATCAAACGTAAAAGGAAATGATTGCATATCTACTGCCCATCCTTGAACTTAACGAATATCTTGTGAATAAAATGAGCAGAAACACAGTGTAGCAGTTCACTGTGTCTTTGGGACATGGATCTGGACGTCCCTGCTTAGTACAGGAATGGTGTCTGCCTCGCTGTTCCTTGTGTAACTTATTTTGAAAAAAACTAGTCTCTCCACAGTTCATTGCAAATCCACCAGGCCTGGACAAGGATCGCCTCACCATTTTATCCCCGGGACTGGGCACAGAGTTGGCACTCAGATACCTGCTGTATGAATGAATGAACCCATCGACGAGTCCTATGAGTGGAGCAGCTTTGGGAATGAGCTCTTTCTGATGTGTTCTTTCCATCGCAAGTGGCAGGGAGGGCAGTGCATGGGGGAGTGGTCTATGTTTTTAATAATTTAGTAAACTAAATCGTGACAAAAGGTTCAAGAAGAAACCACTTACTCTAATCTGCCCTCATTTTTTTTTTTTTTAGTTTTATTTTATATTTTTTTGTCTTTTGTAGAGGAAAAGAATCTGCCTTCTTTTGGGCTCTTTTTAAATAATCTAAAGCAGTGGTCGGCAAACCAGGGCTCGGCTCGCGAGCCACATGCGGCTCTTTGGCCCCTTGAGTGTGGCTCTTCCACAAAATACCAAGGCCTGGGCAAGTCTATTTTGAAGAAGTGGCGTTAGAAGAAGTTTAAGTTTAAAAAATTTGGCTCTCAAAAGAAATTTCAATCGTTGTACTGTTGATATTTGGCTCTGTTGACTAATGAGTTTGCCGATTACTGATCTAAAGTCTCTCAACACTATTGCTGTTCTATATTTTGAAAAGAGAGGTAGTTATGAGGCAATGGCATGCACCCTAAGCAGACTTCCTTCGCAAATCCAACAACCCAACTTCCCTTTTCTGTCTCTCAGTTTAACTCCGATGCCCACCTTCTTCCCTAACACTGCCTCTCACCTTTTGTTGATTTAGGTCTGGGGTTTTCAGGAAAGAACGTGGCCTCTCTGATTTTCCTCAGAGAGTGCTAGACCACTTTTTAGCTCCCTTCTGAGAGTCTAAGAGGGACAGAAGACGTGGCTTGTTACTGTCCCCTCAGGGGCACGTTGGGAGCTCAACCGGGTCCTGAAGACATTTCAGTGCTTGGGAAAACCAGGTCAAGTTGAAATCAGAGAGTTCAATCATGCTGAGCATGAGCTGTTAATTGGAATGAATGAATGAATGAATGGATTATGAGATTGGCCCCACTGACTCTCACACAGCAGGCAGTTCTCCCAAGAAGTGGACGGAGCAGGCTTGGGCACGTGGGAGTTCAGGCCTGCCTTTCTGTGGCGTTTGGTACTAAGCCCACCACCAATTTGTGGTGCTCTCTCCACACAGCAGCTTCCTGCTGGGTCTGGAGGCCCCCTCCAGACCTACCTCCTTTTGGCTTCGTCCAAATTGGGAGGCGACCAGATAACCTGTGTCACTGAGGACCCACAGAAGCAGCATGTTTTTGCCGAAAGCTGCAACACGTTTCTGCTCTTAAGAGTAAGCTGCAATGTATCGCATGCTTAGCGTTCGGATTAATGAAAGGTGGCGAAAGGTGGATGCCATCTGCCCTTACCTGTGAAAGACGGGATGAAGCCAGACTTATGCACCATAGTTCTCATCACAGCGGCTTTCCTTGGCTAGATTAACCCGCTGGAATATTTGCACATTTTCCCAACAGGAATGACAGATCAGCAAAAGGGAATTCTCCATGAGTCCTTTTAAAATGGCATTTGTAAACGACCAAAATTAAGATCAGAAGAAGGGAGTTTAGGACAAAAGGAAATTAAAAGTGAATAACTGACATTCTTACAGCTAATGTAATAAAGTTACTTAAAATGTATGGCAAAACTCTACAACTTGCTTGAGGGCAAGAACCAAGTGTTTATCATTTGCTATCATCTTCTAGTATCTAACAAACTGAGTCTTCTACAAATTTTAATTCAACAGAATTACTTCCATTGTATCCTATGTTCCGAGCCAAGTCACCTGAGGCCCCAAGTGGAATCTCTGGGACAGTCTTCATTGTGGGGAAATGTTAGATGCTGTGTCTGATGGCAATGAAACTCTAGGCACTACGGTAAAGTTTAGAAAGAATCAAGAAACCTATCATAATTGGCTTCCATGCTTATTTATAATCAGGGAAGAGTGGCCAGCTCTGGGAAGTCTATTGCATTGGCTACTCAGGGGAATTCAGAATCAAGTGAGAAAAATACTTGAAAAGAAATGGCAAACGCTAATGCTCATTTAGTATGAATCAACTGTACCACTCGCACAGGTCTTGTGGTATTTGGTACAAGTAAAATACAGGGTGGGGCAAAAGTAGGCTTACAGTTGTGAGTACTCAAAACAGTTTATTCTTGTATTAATATTTATTAGTTATATTTTTTCTATATGAACAACTGTAAACCTACTTTTGCCTATCCTGTATATCTCATCTGATAGAATTCTGGAAAAATGATGCTCCATTTAAAAATAGCTTATCATTGTAGGCTTTATCTCACAGAATCGGGCATGACTATTAAAAAGAACACGTGTCTGAAAAAGAGTCCAATGGGATTAAGTCTTTTTATTGTTTTATTTTAAATATGTTTTTATGGATTTTTAGAGAGAGGAAGGAAGAGGAATAGAGAAATAGAAACATCATTCAGCTGCCTCCTATATGCCCTTTACTGGGGATCAAGCCTGCAACCCGGGCATGTGCCCTGACCAGGAATTGAACTGGTGACCTCTTGGTTCATGGGTTAATGCTCTACCACTGAGCAACACTGGCTGGGCTGATTAAGTCTTCAAAAAGAAAACAATCAGTAGTAAAAAATGTGGTAGGGAGCATGACCCAGCATGTGTTACTGAAAGTAAGGAATATGGTGATTAAACTAAAAGGGCAGAAATATAAGCAAGTATTGGATTGATTCCCCATGGAAATACTGTTCAAATGGTGTGGAAGGTCAATTGGACTCAATTCTGGGGTTTCAGTTTTGTGGACAGGTTTATCATATCCTGGCCTGATTTACGATGTTTTTGAATGATAGTCACCTGGAAAATTTTTTTTATCTATCCTAGTCATAGAATAAGGAAGATAATGTGGATTCTATAATGTAAGGAATTGACCAGCCAGCATCATGCCCAAAGCTATCAAACCTGGTTCTTAGAATCCACGTTTGCAAGTCTGGCTCTTTGTTTAGGAAAAGAAAAAAAAATCAATAGGGAGACACTTCCCCAACCCCAGTGAAGACTGATGGGCATCAGTCTACTACTTAGTATCTTGTTGAGAAATTTGTGAACAATTGAAAGAGTTTATCTGACCAGCTGTGAATTTAGCACCCCGGGTTTGATTCTTGAAGTGAGGGGAATAGCTTGGAAATTGTGAGTTTCCCTTTACTCTGCCACCACACAAAATCAACAGTCGCAACCACGTCTGAGTATGAGGGAGAGCCCTCTGCTCAACAAAGTTAACATCTTTCTATTTCTGCCTTTCCCTTCCCATAAACACACATCTGGTCTATTTTATCCCAGCACAAAGCAGATGCACTGCAAATGTTAGCTGAGTCTGGTCCTTCTAATAACCGTGGTGGGAAGTCCAGGCAGAGAATGTGTTGTTTTCACTAATACTGCTCTTCCACTCTCAGACGTTAAAGTGTCAGCTAATGACCCCCTGGGTCCCGGCCTTTCCCGGGAGCCTTCTTAAATACACAAAACCCAAGTGAAGGCAGGACACCATTAGCACTACATAATTCAAGCAAACAAATGTGTTTACACTGCCTGGCTACTGACCACCTGCCTTCCCTTCCCACAAGGCAGCTATCTATATATGGGATCTCATCTCCTTGTTCACAGTCCCAGGGGAGGGAGCCTCTCCTTTGGGCCTCGCCATCTGTGAATCTGAAAGGAACTGGGGCCCCCGACACCATGCATCTCCCCTTACTTGAGCTGCTGGTGCTCCTGCCACTGGGGAAGGCTGCGTGGCCCCAGGATGGCGGCCAGAGTCAGAGTTCTGTTCCCCCGGTGCTCCTACTAGAGAGGAGTCCCAGAGAGCTTCCCCTGGGCAACCACGGGGAGGCTGAGGAGAAGCCAGATCTGTTCGTAGCCCTGCCACACCTGGTAGGTGCCAGCATTTCGGGGGGAGGCCAGTGGCAGAGAGAGAAGATGCTATCCAGGTTTGGCAGGTTCTGGAAGAAGCCTGAGAGAGAACTCCACCCAACCCAGGACCCCATCAGTGAGCACAGCCCACCTGGGACCCAGGCCCTTCCTCACTCCAAGGATGGAATGCAGATAAAGAAGTCTCCTCTTCAGGAAGAAGCCAAGAAATTCTGGCACCGCTTCATGTTCAGAATGAGTCCGGCTTCTCAGGGGGTCATCTTGCCCATCAAGAGCCATGAAGTGCACCAGGAGACCTGCAGGACCCTGCCTTTCAGCCAGGTATCTGCTCTGGGGAGAGAGGGATCAGGCTGTGCAGGAAGCGGGTGGACCGTTGGGGCAGATGGGGAGGAGGGAAAGAGGAGTTAGTCTTACCTAACTCCCAGACTTGGTCCTTGGGCATACATCCTAGGATTTGGCAAACGATGGTCATATTCCCTAAATTTCCTTCGAAACTTTCCATTGTTTCTTGGTATTCTGCAGATGCTGCAGGAATGGTTCGATTGTCCTGCCAATATTAGGAATCATTCATACTGATGGCATAGAATGTTGTTTCATATGGTTTTATTGCTTTATTTTTACAAGAGGGATGGCCTTCCCAGAGAGATAAGACTGCACCCTCAGGAAACTGGGAATATAGAGCTACCACCACAACTCTCTCTAGTTATATCTCTACATTCTATTAGAATATGGGTGACCAGGTCAACTCCATCTGTAGATAAGGTGGAATACATTGGACTTGTCCCCAAACACTCTCATGCCCATTTGATGGTCTTTTTTAAAAATATATTTTATTGATTTTTGCAGAGAGGAAGGGAGAGGGATAGAGAGTTAGAAACATCAATGAGAGAGAATCATTGATCGGATGCCTCCTGCACACCCCCTATTGGGGATGTGCCCGAAACCAAGGTACATGCCCTTGACCGGAATTGAACCTGGGACCCTTCAGTCTGCAGGCCGATGCTCTTATCCACTGAGCCAAACCGGTTAGGGCCCATTTGATGGTCTTAATCCCTGTATTTCACATGTAACTACTTCTTAGGTCTGTGAGATATGTTGAGGTTGTTAGGCATAAGTTCCCATATCATTTCTAGTATTACCATAACAAAAATGATTTAACTTCACTTATTTTCTCATAAGCTTTTAAAAAATAATCTCAATGTGAAATCACATTTTCTCTCCTTAGTAACACCCATCTCCTCATTGATGTTGTGTCGTTTGATGTTGTGTCAGTAGTTATCATGATTGATTGATTCCACACTATAAGACAAAGGGGCATTCTACTCTCTACTTCCTCCAGTCAGTCCTGACAAACCCTCATACTCCAAATGTTAAATTTAAGTTGAGAAATTGCATCAGGTCCTTTATGTTTAAAAAGATACTGAACCAAAAGCTATGCAGGGTAAAGTTTTACAGCCCAATAATGCTGCCTAATTAAGCAGGCAGTACTATAAGGTAATTGGGTGTGCAAGGCAGTTAAGTATTCTGCCTTAAAAGGCAAGGGTATGTAGCAATAGCAAGTAAACTCTCAAATAAGAATGACTGCTTTGTTGGTCATGTGCAATTAGAAAACTGCTCCTAAGAATCGTGTAATCAAATTTCCTGTGAAACTTTTATTTTAAATTATATTGCTGATTAAATTCAAATTAAGGTGTTTGACTCTTGCATACTTTGAAGGCCACATAAAGCTAAGGGACTGGGGTTCCGGGGGAGGCAAAGGTGATGTCATGCATGATGATTTGCGAGCATATGTGTTGCAACTTCATAGACTTGAATGTACTATAGGCGCTACAGAATGGGATAGAATTAAATTCATGATATTCTGATCTATTCTATGAGCAATTGGACAACATGTACTGAGAATCTATTATGCACAATGCTCGGTGAGGAATAGAAAGGTAAGGTACATCACTAACATAAGAAGCCAGCTGCTAGAATATTTTTTATACTGGTAACATCCAATTAGACAGAATTTCTTAAAGTTTGGCTTTTAAAAAATAGAGTAACATATTTTCATATCAACTTGGGGATTTCTTACAGGCTAATTTATTATATTACTCAGTAGAATAGATATTTAGTTGAGGTGGCTTTTTGCCCTTATAGATACCATTACTTGGATATTGGCAAACATCCAAATTTAGAAAGATTTTGAAATTTTAGTCTAGCTTATCCTCAGACTGACAGTCTATAGTACCTGCATCATGTGTGTTCATGAAATGACACAAGATGATTTAATAGAGATGTGTTTGCCTTTTAGACTATCACCCATGAAGACTGTGAGGAAGTGGTTGTACAGAACAACCTTTGCTTTGGGAAATGCGGGTCTGCTCGTTTTCCTGGAGCTGCACAGCACCCCCATACCTTCTGCTTCCACTGCTCGCCCGCCAGGTTCACCACAATGCACTTGCAGCTGAACTGCTCAGGCCTCGCCCCGGTGGTCAAGGTGGTGATGCTGGTGGAGGAGTGCCAATGCAAGGTGAAGGAGGAGCACCGCGAGCATGGACACCTCCTACAGGCAGGCTCCCAGGCAGAATCCCATGCCCAGGAGCCCTTTATCCCAGGGTTTTCAACTTAAAAAGCTATCCCACTATTACCTGGAAAAGCAAAACCACCATAGCGAAGTTGCTGATTGTTCAGTCTGGAAATATTCAGTGGGTACATAATCTTTTAACTGAAAGGTGGTTTAAGAACAGTTTGGAGGAAATGGTATTCATCTAGTTATCAGTGCACGAGCGGTATCTAGTTTTGACTCTGCTGCTTTACTAGCCATTGAATGTTAAGTTGCGGAAGCTTTCTCCACCTGGAGCTGTTCATCTGTAAATGAGGGACTTGAACTAGATGATTCTAAAGTCCTTTTCACTACTAATGTTTCAATAATGATCTACTGTCTCCAAGTTTTGGTAAAATCGCTCCCTCTGAAGGAGGAAAAGAAATAAACTAGACCATAAAACTAGGCTTCTTTAATAGCTCGTGAAAGCACCAGCAAATGTATATAAGACCTAACATTCGCAGAAGGATTCCTCATATTTATAGCTGCCTTTGCATTTCAGGCAGTAGTTTATTTGACTTCTATCGGATGATTAAGTAGTTCCACAGATGTAAGGAGTAACTTGCTTGGTTGCCTCCTAACTTTTGATACTCCCCATATAAAATTCTCTGGTTTTGAAGAGGAACGTTGATGTTACTTTTAGTGCTTTCCACGGAGATGAGGAACAATCATGGGTAGCCAAACAAGTACCTATTTTATGGGGAAGGAAAAATAGGTAAATCCAGAATTAAAGGTCAATCCAGAGATGCCAATGAATGTAACCAAGAAATTCCAGTAGATGGAGAATTAAATAAACGGCAAATGATTTAGAATGGAAACAATCTGTAGGTGAAATCCTTTATCCACATGCATTTTGGATTAGATAGTAAGGGCTCAGTGTTTGGATGACTGTTTTTTGCTACTGTATAAAACTTTGTATTAGAAATCTTATTCTCCAAATGCCACAATTGCAAGTTCTGAAAATATTCAGAATATTTTAGTGTATTAAATTTTAGTGTATGAAGCATTCTGGGAGATGTCATGACATTTGACTGCCTTATATTATGTCTTTATTTGTTTTGTCTGTTCCTAACTTGAAGGCACTATCTGGAGATTATCTAGCTAGAAACAATTTGGAAATGGCTTTCAAGACTAATGACAATGGCTTTTTCTGACACTTCAAACAGCTTTCTGTGAAGGTCCTTCAACCACTGTCTTCTGTGGTTATATTTGTTCTTCTGCATTTGTTTCTTTATATATATATGCAGTATGCAGAACTGGCTTTCTCTAGCCATATTTCCTTTTCTATAAACATTCTTTAAAAATTCACCTTAGACATTATTTTAATTATTTGGACCCCTTTGTTTTCAGTAAGCACATAAAAAACTGTTTCCCAGAATAATGATTGTTTTCTTTTTTAAAAAAGAAATCAATGCATATTTTAGTTTTATTCCTCTTTGCTCACACTGTCCTGGTGTTCTGAAGAAGTGAATGCATTTATATTTAGTGTATATTCTACAACACATCAATATAATAGAATATGTGCTACACAGATACACATGTGGCATTTACATCGGAATATATTATACCCTTTGGTAGCCAAAGACAACCCAATTGACCAAGATATGGTCATGCGAATAGAACTGTTAAGCGTTAATGATATCCCAGCTGGTCAATATATTTTGGTGCCAAAAGCTATTGAGCAGCTGTCTGGTTTGCAGTTGCCTAACCCTGATTGTGTAAACCTATCTCTGCCAATTGGGCTATCCTTCTCCTCCTCACACATTTGCAAATCCCTTTTATCTATCCTTGCAAATCGACTCTCTAGTCCAGGCCCCAAACAGTTATCAGCTTTATTTAAACTCTGGTCTGCGTTTCCCTCACATGTGAATTCAAAATGAGATAGCTGATAGGGGTGTCAGAGCTTACATTCATAGAGTAACAGCATGAAACTCATGAAATTGCCCATATTCAATCATTTCCCTTACAAAAAAGGCAATTTCCAATGGTTCCACATAATATATGGGAACATAGGAAAACAAGAGGAAACACACCAATATCGAACATCTAATTAAGTGCCAGATACCGTGCTGGGTCATAAACAGATAAATTATACATTCCTCACAAAATCTATCTATTTGATAGGTGAGGAAAATAAGCCTTAAAATTTTTAAGTGTATTTTCTACTTGTATTCAAATATTTGCTCATTCATCGTCCATCAATTTACATTTAACTCTAGGTCTCATGACTATAGGTCTCAAAGCTAATTTCTTTTTACCTCTTTCCTAGCTCTCATGATTGAAGGACATTGATATTACCTCTTGAAAGGGAAATCATGCTTAGGTCTGGTCCTCAAACAAGCATTGTTCTGACTTGAGCAGTAGTCATGGCCAGCCCCCTCATCAATTTTTGTCTCTTTTTTCTCCTGATTAAAATAAGGCTGATAATGATTTCTTCAAAATTGTTGTGATGACCAAGTGTAACTCATAGCACAATGGAGAACTTTAGATCCTGTATAACTACAAGGGATTAATTCATTCTTCTCCATCCAGACGTTTAAACTGATTTTTGTTTTGAGAATTTAAAAAAACAAACAAACAAGTTATTTATTTATCTTTAATTGTGTTTTCTTGAGAGAGAGAGGGAAACATTGATTTGTTGTTCCACTTATTTATGCATTCATTGGCTGATTCTTGGATGTGCCCTGACCAGGGATGGGATCCACAACCTTGGCATATCAGGATGATGCTCTAACCAACTGAGCTACCCGCCAGGACTTGTTTTGAGAAATTTAAAAGACAGAAAAATGCAAAGAATAACATAACACCTAAATTTTTTCACCACTAGAATATTTAATATTTTTTCATCTTGTGCTTCTTATCTATTTTTAAAAGAAATAAACTCTTTCACATATAAGTCAAGTCCCCTCTAACTACCATGCTGAGTCCCATCCCCCAAACCCTGACCCTTCAACACCCCCAACCCAAATATTCCTGTTTATAATTCTAATATCCTTTTATATTTCTGCAAAGGTGAATACACCTCCACAAATAATATAGTATGATTTTTGTGTATATGTTCTTCCTTCCGTAGGTATTTATTTGTTCACCAGCTATGTGCAAGATGCAACTATGAATATAGCAAAGAACCTGCTCTGAGTGTGGAAAGACAAGTAATTTGAAAATCAATTAATTCAGTGACCAATCAACTGAAAAGGCCAAATATTGGATAGCTATAAGTGCAATGAGTTTTTAATTACATGCATGATATTCTATATGAATTGTTCTACAATTATTTTTCCACACAGGATTCAGGCTTGTATTTATGTTTTTAGTTTTTTTTAGATATATTTTCATCTCTATTCTAGAAACTTGGCATTAAGTATTTCCTACAGAGAGTGATTAAATTAGCTTTGATGATTTATTTTTTTAACATTCATAGTCTCTTTAATCTGTCAATTTAATTCCTAATTAAGAATGTCCTGTATCATATAAATGTTTAGATTATTTATTCTATACAATACACTGTGCTGAGAACTCTGGGATAATCAAAGGTAAAGGGACTTACATTATAGTAGCAGAGGTAATATATGGAAATTATACATCAATAATGATAGTAATAATACTAACATCTACTAATTACTGAGTCTTTACTCCAAGTTCAAGTGCTTTATATTCCTCATCTCATAGAAATAGACATTTTATACCCTTTTTTTTTTTGACAAGGAGAGTAAGAGTCAGTGAGCTTCGTTTATTTAGTTCCAAAATATTTATGATTGTGTTGAGCCTGGTTACTGCGCTGGATATAAATAAATAAATATATGATTATCTGAATATAATTTTTGATTTTAAGAAGTTTACAGTACAAGAACAAGTAACAATGCATTTGTTTCTATAAAGCTAGAGTGATGTTTCCCCCTACCACACCCCAACACCAACTCAAGCGCCACTTGCCCAGTGAAGCCTCCTTAATTCCCAGACAAGGTCAGATTCACTTATTCTATGATTTCATGATGCTATATACCTTCACTTCACAGCACTCATCTCAGTTTATAATTATACCTTTATATGCATCATTATTAGTCAAATTGTAACCTCCATAAAAGCAGGAATTATATGGGGTTTCTTTTACCATTGTAATCAATGCGATGTAATCAGCGCATTATAGGTACTCCAGAAATATTTTTGTCTGCATAAAAGAAACAATATCAACAGATATAATATGTTGGAGGTATACATGTTTTAGGTACTGTGCAAGAACTTTATACACATCATTTCATTTAACCCTCATGAAATCCTATGAGGTAGGGATTACCATATTATTTTATAGAGGAAGATGAAGATCATATAAATGAAATTACCTACCTAATTACTTCTGCTACATAGTAGCAGAAGTTGAATGACTTCAAGGTCCCATATCTTTCCTACTATGCTGCAGTGCCTCAAGATAGCAAAAATAAAAGAATATATAAAAATAAATATCTATATATATAAAAGCCAAGCGACTGGAACTGTGGAATAACCAGAGCAACCGGTCGCTATGACGTGCACTGCAGTGGCCAACCAGCCCGATGAGGGCCCTAATCGGCTCCCCCGCCCCCCGCCCCCGCCAACCTGGCACCGATCGGCCCCCATCGGGGCGAGCCAGCTGGACCCCACCCACCTGTGCAAGAATTTGTGCACCAGGCCTCTAGTGTTTATATATAAACATATATACACATATAATACATATACATGCATGTATGAACACACACACACATAATATAAAATCAGGGTTAAATACCTGATTCATCCACTAGTCTGTTCCTTCTCTGATTCCCACAGCCCATAATCCAAGGCTGTCTTAAGGCACTTATGCCAGTGAGGATGCTTTCAACTCAAGTACCAGAAAACACAACTCAGAATATATCTATACTAATAAAAGAATAATATGCTAATTAGGCTGGACATCTTCTGGAGGTCCTTCCAGACAAAGCCATGGTGACAGGGGCCAAGGCAGAGGTGGTTAGGGGCGATCAGGCCAGCAGGGGAGGGCAGTTAGGGGCAATCAGGCAAGCAGGGGAGCGCAGTTAGGGGGCAATCAGGCTGGCAAGGGAGCAGTTAGGGGACGATCAGGCCAGTAGGGGAGCAGTTAGGGGGTGATCAGGCCAGCAGGCAGAGGTGGTTAGGGGTGATCAGGCAGGCAGGCAGACACAGGAGCCAGCGGTCCCGGATTGTGAGAGGGATGTCCGAGATTAGAGAGGGTGCAGGCCGGGCTGAGGGATACCCCCACCCACTCTGTGCACAAATTTTGTGCATTGGGCCTCTGGTAAAGTTATAAATAGATTTCTTATTTCACTAATAAGAAGTCAGGAAGGCAGCCAGTTCACTGGTTGGTCAAGTTGGAAATTCCACCATTCCATCAATGACTTGGGTTCCTTCCATCTTTCTGCTCTGCCATTCTCAGTGTGTTCTCCACCAGCTACAACTCCCCTCAGTCAAAGTATGGCTGCTGTGGTTCCAGACATCATGTTTCACCATGCACACATCAATGTCCATAGCAGTGTCCCTTTTAAAGAGCTGAGTAAAGTCAGCTACATTGAGGAAAATTATACAATGGAACAAAATCTTTGCCAGCAAGGTATAAAGAGAACACAGCTATTAAATAGGAAAGCCTTTTTCTGCCACAGCCTTAGCCACATTTCAACTTATGTTATCATTATTTATTTACTTATTTTATTTTTTCTTTCTAGGTTGTAAACTCCTTAATAGCATCCTGTATATTAAACATTTTTATTATCCTTTTGCTTCTAATGTAATGTTTTCTGTTTAATATTTTGATATTATTAAATACATTAAATATATTATTTTATATATTATAATATATGTGTATTTGCATATATGCATATTAACATTTTGTATCTATACATTAGAATATAAATATGTATTTATATTTTAATATTTATGCATTTGCATTTATACATGCATAAAATGTATAATTTTGTATTTTATAAGGGATAAATACTCAACATATGTAAGCTAAATCAGTGAATTTTGGGAGCGGCTCTTGGAAAAAAAGGTAGTGTACATAGTGTGGGGAGTTTTGAATGGCAGCCAACAGTTTTTAAAATGCATTTGGTAGGCAGTGGGGAGTATCTGAAGGTTTTTGAGCAGATTAGGATGGTATCAGTTCATAACAGTTGCTTCAGAGGGGCTCATGAACCCCTGAAATGTGCACAAACGTGGTGTGCATGGGCATACTTCAGGGGAGAAGGCCCAGAATTTCATGAGCTTCAAGATTTCCATGAGTCGAAAACCCTAGCAGTGGTGTGATAAATCAGAATGGAGAGGAAGCAGGGATGCCAGAGGAGCTGGAAGAAACCTAGGAAATTATATGCACAACCGGCTTCTGACTGGAACTCAGGAAAGTCAGGTTTCTATTCTAGGAACAAAGGATGGATTTTAAGTACTCACCAGAGGGTCCGCTTCACCTTCTTTCATCTAATGTTCACATCCAGGAGCCTGCAGTGGTGAAATGGGTGAGTAATAATACCCTGCACAAAGGAATGGGCTTTCCTGTCATACTAGTTTTTCCAAAGCCAGGTCCTACTTATCCACCCACATTTCCGGGAGGGAGCTCCCATTTTCATTTTATTGCCTGCCTCCCTCTTAATTCTGTTTTGTTCCTCCCCCTTCCCCCCCAAAACACACACACACACACACACACACACACACACACACACACACAATAACAACACACTAACAAACAAACAAAAACCAACAACAACAAACACCAGTGAGGTACCTGTGGGTGGGGACTTGGGTTAATACTAGTATTTCTCAAAGAAATTATCACAACTTCCTCTTGTCTACCAGCTAAGGGAAGCTCACCTATTTCTGTCCAATATCCAAAGAACAAGAATTTCCAGTCAGCACTTTGTCAGTCATAATTCTATTACTAAAAGGAAACCTGCATCCTGCCTAAACCTCGGGCAAGAAATAGGTGAAAACATAAATGGATAGACAGATTTCACATCTTACATCAGCTCAACGAAGACACTAAAAAGATGCCCCTTTCATGGGATTTTGCAGTGTCTTTGACCATCAGAAAAAGAAGTATCTTTCCCGGACCAGGAGAACTCGGTGTGAACCTGTCATTGAAGGCTCTCCCAAAGGTGCAGCTATCACAGAAAGAGACTATGCCCCCGTCCTCCTGCTTGCATGTAAAGGAGATTATGAGTCAAGGCAGAGCTCGATAATAGCAGGGAAGGTGGAATTTCCTTTGGCGTCTACTGTCCCTCTTTCTGCCTATGATCTTTCCCTTGAGCTCCCTTCCCCTCTCTCACTGTCATTTCAGGATATTCAGTGATCTACAATTGCCCAGTGCTTCTAATTCCTGTCCACTTACCTATCTGGCCCGTCGATATGTTAAATGTACCCAATTAACATATATTTAGAACGTATTGAATGCCAGGCAATGTGCTGACCCATTGGGCTACCAAGATGGCTATGACAGGTTCCTGCCCTTGAGGAGACGTAATTTACCTGGCTGGAGAGTTTCATTCTACAGGTGATTGCTTCTTAACCTAGAATTACCTATGAGCCTTTAAAATATAGAAATTCTGTTTCAATGGGTAGAGGAAAGGATAGGGAGTAGTAGGCAACAGTCAATATATTTTTAAAGCTTTGCAGGTGATTTTGCCACCGGGGCCAGATAATGAGAAGGTGGGCATCGCGGAAGTATTCTGGTCACAGGAATTCTGAACATTTGCTCAGATTTTCTCTATAATGAAAACATCGTGCTGTTCTCCCAACCCTTCTTGAGCTTCCTGTTGTTCCAAAACTCTCTTCTGTTCTTCAAATTTTATTTCTGTGTGATTTGTAAGTAATACTACTCTTGCCCAGTTAATGAAATTGCAGGTCTCTCTCCTCTCCCCAGAGGAAATAGAGGTGTTAAATTGAGTTGATTTTTCTCCCCCAAATAAGTTGCTCTTTTTTTAAAAAAATAAAAATCACATACCTATTGCACTTATTCCTCCATTAGTATTTAGAACTGTAATTCAATAACTTTCAAATACTAGTGGGCCTAAAACTTACTTTGGGTTCTTATAGCAATGCTTTCTTGGTTCCACACCCAGGACCACTGATTTATTGGTATGCTCAGGGACCTGCATTTTTCTAATTTTTTTAATTGTGAAGATTTTAAAATATATAAAAATGTTGAAAAAAATTGTATCAAGAATATCTTTAGCTGCGACCTTAATTCAACAATTGTTGAATTGTTTGCCATATTTTTTATTTCTGTTTTTATGAATGTGGGTATATGTATTCACTATGTGTTTTTAGATTGTTGAACCATTTGAAAGCAAATACAGGTATCATGACACTTCCTCCCCTGATACTCCAGCATGCATCTGCTAAGGATGAGGATACTTTCCTACATAATTAGGATAATGATATCCTTATTACCCTTAAGAAAATTAACACTATTTCCAAAGTATCCTCTAGCCATTTGCATTTTCACAGACACCTTCTGAATCTAGTTCTCCTTCTCGAGTTTGGGGGTGGAAGTTTCAGACATTATGGTGGACTAATGACCGAGATCACTGGGGAGCAAGCAGAACCAAATAAGTCTTGAACTAACTCTGGGTAGATTTTACAAATCAGAGCAGACAACTCGTGCAGAATGTCCATTCCTTCCACTTGACACAGAGTCTAAGAGAAGCCAGGCAGGTCAGGCAGGTCCTGGGATGCACTCCCACACACTGGTTTTAACTATCGGAAAGGTGCGATGTTCTTTCCTGCCCTGAGACACTTCAAAGGAAATCCTCCTGCCCTCATTTTTACAATAGGAAGTTGACTGCTGAGCCAACTTTCTGCAGAGTTAACCTCCTACGTGGTTTAAGGGATACGATGTGCTTCAGTGGAAACAATCAGTTGAATGATTCTGGGCTGTGATTAAAGAGTTAATCAGTGTGGCTCAGAGTCACGCTTCAGGGGAACTGTACGAAATGGGGATCGTGGGAGTTGTAGTGCGACACTTCTGTGCACGCTCTAATATTGTCTCCATAAAACAGCATCAGCTGCTGCCGCACATGTGCCACGTTAACAGGCTCCTTTCATGTTGACAGTGTGCCCGTAAAAGACTTCATGATGGTATTGGGTGGTTCCTGTGGCACTTGGCGCATGGCAGTGCAACTGTGGTCAGATTGCTTCAGAAAAGAGTGTCTGAGAATGCAGGTTTTCACAGACCCAGGCCTGGGGGGTGATTCCTGGGTGTGGGAGTTTCTGAACCTAAGGTAATCCCCATTTCACTGCCTACATAGTTCCATAAGGTCATATGTCCACATCCTTCCCACACAGCAAGAGTTGACTAGGAAAAGGGAGTGAATAAGAAGATTGCTTGCTAGAACCGACACGAACTTGGGAGTGACTTTCTTTCTGTGTTTGTAATGCAGATCCAGTGAAAGTTACTCCTTGACGGAGAGAGCAAAGGACAAATATATCAGCAGAAATGGTGTGTGTGTGTGTGTGTGTGTGTGTGTGTGTGTGTGTGTGTGTGTGTGTGATGCATATCTATGATTTGGCTGCTATCCAAAGCAGCACAGGTATTTATTAAACCCAAGATGCAGTCAGTGCATTTTAAGTAGTTGGCCAATCTTTCCCCATCGCTTCCCCTGAAGTCCTCAATTATGTGCTTGCTTGCCCCGTGCTGTTCTCCATTATGACACTCTGAGCCTGCACCACCTATGAAATGTTCTCAGATATCTCTCTTTATTCAATGTCGACCACATTTTTACCAGCTAAGGCTAAGGCTTCCTGCTGTGGTACTGCAGGGTGTCAAAAGTTGGAATATCAGGTGGCCTAAATTTTTCATGTTAGATGTAGATTCCATGAACCCAAAGCAGGCTCCTTGAGTTAGTATATTTGGAAAGCAACAAAAGTTAATTCTCCAAAGTGTTTTGGAGGCATATGTTGTAGCAGGAAATATTGTTTTTATTACCTTTGAAACCTGGGTTTTCCTTGAAGCACTCAGATTATTTTATTCCCCACATGAGCCTTGTGAGCCCTCGGCCTCTTCATCTCCTTCCTGGTGCTGAACACTCACTCCCCTCTTTCTTTCTCTCTCTGGAAGCTGGGTACCTCCTGTTCTTTTGTCTACATGGAGGTGGAAACCATTGAATTTTAAATCTCAGCTTCCCTCCTCTCCACTCAAAATCTCCCCCTTGGCCACCCTCTGGCTCTTATTGTATTCTGACTTTGAGAATTAACTTGTTTCTTTTTCTACTGAAGATAACCTTCCTGTTTGGACTCTTGAGTCTGCTGGTTCTTTGCCCATACTTTAAGTTCCTAGTTTCAGCTGGTCTTCCTTTTCTCTATTTTCTCTTGTCTTGGCAACAAACCCAGGTTTCCCACATTTCTTTTGCTATCTTCATTATAATGAAATCTCTCAATGAAAATCTCACTCATCAAAGAGTTTGGCACCATCAAATAGGAAGGTGTTCTCATTTTTAAGGTGTTCTTTACATTGAACCAGGGCAGTACTTTTCCTCATTCCTCTGGACCCATTTTCTTTATTTGAATCTCTGTTAATTCCACTTAAATTCATTGTTCTCTAAAAAAGACTACTCACAAAAATAGTTTTTTAAAGGCTAGACAAGTATTTATTTTAAAAATAAAAATATTTTTATTGTTAAAAATCGTATGTACTTTTCACAAATGAATTATTAGTCATTCAGAAATACACATTTGAGTTCTGATAGTTGTATTGATCTGGTAATGGACTGCTTTTACAAGTTATTTTGACATCATACCTGGAAATATCTGTTTCATAGAAAAATGTTACTTGACATTTAGTCCTACCATTTGGCTGTCATGGCATTTAACTGGTGAGAAATCGTTATGATAAATATATATATACATGTATTATTTTTGAGCTTTAATAGGCCACTGAGTTTTGAACAGAACACAAAGAAATTATAGTGGGGTTTTTTCCTCAAAGGGTCAAGTTTTGTTTTTTAACTTAGTTACCTGTCTTTAGTTATATAGTTTGTTTGTTTTTTGTTTGTTTTTTGTCTGAAAGATATTTATGCTGTAAAGTTGCTACAAAAATAGCTTTTAAAAGCACTTTTCCCTTCTGCCTTATAACATCCCACACATTTCTCCAAAGGGTGAGGAATCAGGGTGACCTGCCCATAGCATCACTTCCTCCCATTTTGGAAGAGTGAAACGGCTGAGTCTCATTGCTGAGAATGGCAGCTACTTTATTGTGCCATTGTCACAGCAAGGGAGACCTCTTTCCTGAAGAACCTTGACTTTGAACCCTGACTATGGGCGGCTCTCATTATCAAATGTGTAGTTAAAACTTAATCAGCCAAAGACTACCAGGAGCAAGCCTGCCGCCTGATAAAATAAAACCTATTGCCTTGCACGGCGGGAGGGCACTTCGGAGGAGTGCCATTAGCAAAGCATGAGGAGCAAGGCATCTTTTGTGACTTGGGCTCCCACTGAAAGATTTTGAAGGTAATCTACAGGAAGGAGAGATCAGTTTTGGATTAGTGGTTGTTTTTTTTTTGAATTGGGATTCGAAATAGAAGGAATGAACTAGGAACTGGGTGCTGTCATGAGGTGAAGGTGGCTGAGAAATTGGGAATCCCTAGTAATAAATGAAAATAGCAAGCAGCCTGTGGCATCATTGGTCAGTAATCACCCCAAGAGAGGGTCATTGTGGTAACGTAGAACTGCTGCATGACCTTGGCAGAAAGAGTGTTTTCTATTAACTTTGCAGCTGGCTTTATCTGTGTGTATTCTCCCAGCCCAAGATTAGTGGCAAGGCTTTATTTTTTCTTCTCTTTTCCGTACAAGCCATTGCCATTCTTTCCGTTCCAAACAGATTTTAACTCTTTAGGGTCCTGGACTCTACACTCACCTGGTCATTCACCTGGATACAGCGAGGGCAGTAGCATCATCGGACAGAGTGGAAGGCGTTTGGAAAGGTTATTAGTACCCTAAGTTGGAACCTGTTGGTGAAGCCACGTGGCTTGGCCTCAGCTTTTTAGGGTTGCTAACTGCCTTCACTGTCTTTCTACATTAGATTACCCCACTCCGAAAGCTTCATGGCTCCTCATTGAAAATAGCATTGTATTTGAAGCTCATCTGATTGGATTCTGTTCTACCTTTCCACGCCCTTCTCTATCTTTCCGTGTAATGTGCATTTGAGCCACACTAGATGGACCATTGCACTTTCCTGTCTCCATGCTTTTGCTTACACTATCCCTCATCGTAGAGGGATCCTTTGTCCTTTCAAACTATTGTCACTTGTCTGATGCAAGAACTTTTCCTCGTGAAGGCACTCTTTTTTTTAAAAAAAAAAAAGTATTTTATTGATTTTTTACAGAGAAGAAGGGAGAGGGATAAAGAGTCAGAAACATCGATGAGAGAGAAACATCGATCAGCTGCCTCCTGCACACCTCCTACTGGGGATGTGCCAGCAACCAAGGTACATGCCCTTGACCGGAATCGAACCTGGGACCCTTGAGTCCGCAGGCCGATGCTCTATCCACTGAGCCAAACCGGATAGGGCATGAAGGCACTCTTGAATCACCTGCTGATCCCACTAGCTGCTTCTTTAGCACCCCCAGAGCACTTTGCTTGTCACTCTGTGTAGCATTGCTTTTGCTCTGTCTCCTAAGGGCACAGTGGGTTTTTAGAGTTATCCTTGACATTTAGGGGGAAAAAAGTAGTTTATTTTACCTGCTCTCCTCATCCGAGGGCAAGTTCTTAGCCTGCTGTTCATGACTTCTTTGTGGTCTCTGCAGATGTGGGGAGGTGGAACATTTTGTGAAGCTCTACATATAAATATATATGTGCAAATTTCTATCATTGTGTGTGTGTTCATGTGTTTGTTTTGTTAAGAAAAGGGTCCACAACCTTCATCAGATGCCAAAAGAGATGTGTAACCCACAGGAGGCGGAGGACCACTATTATAATATTAGACTGTGGAGGGATGGGCACTCTGCCACTCAAACAGATGGAGGGGATGACTATAAGCAACCAAGAAATCATGAATGTGCATCAAACGTGGGTGCGTAGGGCATGGTACCCAGATGGGCAGGTGGAGAACGCCATCCACCCAAAGCTGCCAAGGGCTGTTAGCCGGTACTGATTAAACTCTGGACTGTACTTACACTCACTTTTGGAAATGGTGGTAAAATCCAGTCCTCCTCAGTCACGGCACAGAGCACAGTAGTTGGCTGAGTTTATCCACATAAATGCCCTTTGTTGAGAAGCTAAGTTGGCAGTGGTAGCAATGCTACTTGTCCTTGTCTATTGTTTCAATTCCCAGATAAATATTAGTTTGATTAATAATTATGTTTCCATCAGTCACAGGCACCATGGAGTAGACTAGAATTCTGGTGAGAAAAAAATAGTGCATGACTTATCTCTTCTCTCCTCTCACAGTAAATAGAAGAGCTCCCCAAAAGATTACATGATGCTATATCTCCCTTCTTCTCTCAATATGATCAGGTGTCTTCCTCTATGAGTGGCAATACAATATAGTCATGTTTATCATAAATGATAGAACTAGAGGACTTGACCTTCAGTATAAGGAATTGATAGAGACAGAGCCTTGATTATACTTCTTAACTCCCCATGCTAATAAAGCTCATGATTTTCAGGGTGTTTTTTCTTGCTACTTCTCTCTTTCCATGCCTTTTGAAGAAAATTCTCTGTGGCATTGATTTGACTGAAAAGAGACAAATTAACTCATGGGGAAAAAAAGGCATGAAAAATATGTACACTTTCAACTATCCTGTGCATTCACATGCCTGTCCACTAATTCTCCTTTTGGCACCTGTTGAGATCATTGGCCACAAATTACTGTTTGTCACAAGGGTTGGCTAAGGGAGCAACATTATGCAACTCAGTTACCTGACCATAGGAGATAAAACTCCATATATTTCCTTTTCCCCTAAAGTGACTAGTTATCTGTAGTGTTTCTTTATTTTCAAAGAAACATCCTACTACAGTGAAAATCAGAGATAATTCTTCCAAAAGCAATTGCCACAGCTTTCCAACTAATTATGCATGAACTGAGCAGGTTATTTCTTAATCTGAAAGGCAATAAAACTTGCCTGTAGCAAAATCAAACCCTGCCACTGAATTCCTGTGGGGGTAGAGACAATATTCTAGGTTAGTAATTCTAAAACTTGAGTGAACATTAGAATCACTTGGAAGCCTTATTAAAACACCGACAGCTGGGCTTACCCCCAAGTTTCTAATGCAGTAGATGTAGGATGGAGCTGGAGAATATGAAACTTCTCACAAGTTCGCCGGTGATGTTTATGTTGCTGATGTGGGGGCCACACTTTGATAACCACTGACTAGGTCTTTAAGGTCCCAAGGTGTTTGTAATCCATTCAGAAACTAGACCATAACACATTTAAAAATACCAAGCAATACAAGGTAACGTAAGGGCCCAAAATAAGCTACAGTGTGTATAAGTGTAGTGAGAGAGAACTCTGGGCTGGCAGGATTTGAGCTAATCCCTAAGTTTGGATAGAATTAAGATCATCAGAGTGGAAGATGGAGAGCATTCTCGATGGGTAAATGAACCAAGTCAGTAGTTAGAGCTAGAACTGGAGAGGTAGGTAGAAACCCGTTTGTGAAGGGCTTTCGACGACATCCCATCCTTGTAAGGAGTTCAGATTTTATGCAGCAGGTTAATATTTCTTCCATTCATACGTTATCTCCGCTGGCATGCAGACAAAAAAATATTTAGCTCCGGATTATTGCAAATATTTAACCTTCCCAAAGTACTGTTCAGTTGAGCTGAGGGAGGAGAGGGGAGGTTTTAGTGTACCCCTGGTGTTTGATAAGATACCAATTTAGATTGGGAGGTGGATTATTTGCTGTTGAATCCATTTATTTTTCCTAGGTTGCAGGATGGGAAAGCCGGCAACTTTTGGATATATCCTGAGATCTTAAGTAAAATTTGTTTGGGTCTCCATTTAGGCTGCTGACAGCAATAGGACACATTTTGGATGGCTGGGGCAACATTGGCTCCTGTCCCACAGAGTGTCCGCAGTGGGCAAGACCTTTAACTAGAGTCCAGTGCTTTTCTGTCTTTAAGGTGCACGCGTAGTAATGGCCAGGAGATGGTGTTAAAATGCAGATGCCGATTCAGCAGGCCTGAGACTGCACAGCTAAGAAGTTCCCGCAGGATGCTGATGCTGCGGGCTGCACTCTGAAGCAAGAGGTTGCAGGACATTCAGAGCGCCTTAAAGGGAGAGGCCGGTTGAGCAACCTCCCCTTAAAGAAAAAGGGTAAATGCCATCCTTAAAGGAAGGCTCTCTCTCCTGTCCCCCTGGGTGTGGGGACAAAGCGGAAGGCGGCCTGGGCAGAGCTGGGAAGGTGGCATAGGGGGAGGGCAGGGGCGCCCAGGTGTGTCCAGGTGATGGGAGGTCCGGCCCGCTCGCGGCCTGGGTCCGCGCGCGCGCGCGATTGGCGGTCTTTCGGGCCTCGGCGGCTCCCATCGCGGCCCCCGGGGCGAAGGGGGACGGCGCGGGCCGCAGCCGCTCCATCGGCGGCGTGGCGGGCGGCGGGCGAAGGGCGGAGGCTTACCCCACCGGCCCGGCGCTCCGGCTCCCGGAAGCGGAAAAGGAGCGCGGCCCGGCCTGGGCGGCGGCGGCGCCAGAGGAGGAGGAGGAGGAGGAGCTGGAGGAGCCGCTGGCGCCCGCGCGCACCGGCGGCGAGAGAAGAGCAGGCAGCGCCGGTGAGTGTGTGCGGGCGCGGGGCCGACGCGCCCCCGCCTTCCCCGACCTCCGCGCCTGCTCCGGGCGCCGCCGCCCTCACCTGCGCGCTCCCGCCGCGCCCGGCTCCCCGCACCTGCGCCCGCGCCGCGGAGCCGGGGGTCCTGGCGCCCCGCTCGCCCGGCCCGGCCTTCCTTGGAGCATCTTCAGCCCGAGCTGCGCCCGCCCGCCCGCTGCTCCTCCCAGTAGCTGGTGAGGGTTCCTGCTCTAGTCCAGGGGATTTGGGTAGGTTTTTATTATTGTTGTTGTTGTTATTTAATTTATTGAATCTCTCCCCCGAGTTTCTCGCTTATGAACTACTTGTTCCCCCCTGTGGACCCGGGATCGCCGGTCTCAGGTGTAGGCTGCCATAGCCTTTCATTCATTTCCAGGTCGCGGGTGCAGCCAGGCTGCGGAGGATCAGCTGGAGCAGAAAGAGTTTACTCCTTTATTGACCCGCCTCCCTCCCCGGGATCCTAGAGTGGTTTGGAGGAAATGGCTTATGGATGGCAGCAGTTTGCACTTGTTACCATTCACTTTAATAGGTCTGGGTTTTAACTGGAGAGTCCATTTAAAGTTGTGGTTTTTCTCAAGCTATATTTGGGTCACGGTTTATGATCCCTTGTGAGTCAGTGGAGGATGTCTGTATCTCTAGGGCTGAGAGAACTTGACCGGTTATTACTTGAAAATATTGCAATATAGTCGCCCATAAAAGTCCAGGAGGGGGGGGAAAAATCAAGGTCATTGTGGGCGGGTCATAATTCATAGTGCAAAGTTAGTCTTAAGTAAAGAGGACTAAGGCTAATTAAGGGTAAATTAAAAACGTGTCAAATGGATCCTCAGCTTCGTATGCTAATATGTGTGCTTAAAAAAATTCACTACCTTCCTTGTGATGGTAATAATAGTAATAATAATAATAATAATAATAATAATAATGTAGTATGTGCCATCCCAGGAATAAAATGCGTTTGATGTAATATCTAGTTAAATTCTTCCAACTTTTACAGATTTTATTTATTTTAAAGATGAAACCTAGAGAGGTGCTTTATTTTGCCTTAATTATGTCTTAATGGCAAAAAGACTTTTGAAGATGAGATGATGTGAGAAATCAATCAGAAAGGAAGAACCGCATGAGATTTCGTGTTGTGGAAGGGAAACTAGGTTTCAGTCCCAATGCTGTCCTGGGTAGGGCAGTGACCCATGTTGTTTTCTCATCTCTACAACCAAGAAGTCAGGCTAAATTCTGTAAGGCTCATTCGCTTTTTCATTCTTACTTGGCATATGTATGTTTGTAAGTAATTTGAGACCCTTTGACATGTTACAGGTACATTTAAAACATTTCCTTGAAGAAGTATTGGTAAAATTATATCCAATTTAAGTAAAAAAATGTGTAATTCCATACTTTTGGAGTAGTGTTTGGTGTAGTGCTTTTCCAGAATTCCTCATTTTGGATGTAAAGCAACAGGATTATATAAGGTCCCTTCCAAATGGTTGTGATTTCTGTTAAGCTTAACACACCTTAGAAGCTGTAGTTGGAGTAAAATGAAATAGAGCATATTTTGAATAAAATGGTGATAACTGTGATACATTGTCTACCTCTGGATTGTTTAATTCAGTAAAAGAAGTTTGAGCATTTTAAAATGCATGCACGGAACCATTAGCCCAACAGGTAGGTTCTAAAACAAGCAGTAATCAGTGAATCATAAAAGTGTTACTTATTTGCCCACTTCCTGATTTCTTTAATTGATGGGGACTGATTCAGAACTTTCAAAAAGAGTATAGATAAAACAGTGCCATGTATTAGTGAAGAAGTGAATTGAAAAGTCTAGTAATGTCTCCATGGACCTTTTATTCTGGCATTATAATTGAGTGTGAGCCAATAAAATCTTTTTCAGATTAGAAGGCCAGTGGTGGTGGTGTCAGTATTATCAGGCATATCGGGAAAGGCAGAGGAAAAGCTATTTTTATTACCAGAAAGTTGTTCCCTAAGTTCAGTTTTACTTTTATATTAAAGAATCAAGACTTTTTATTTAGTAAACTATTAGGGCTTAGATTCAACTTTTCAAATGCACTAAATATAAATGGCATTTTATCATATAGTAATCAGTACATTAATAACTCTTTTTTAATTTCTTTATTGATTAAGGTATCACATATTTGTCCTCATCCTTCCATTCCCATCCCACCCTCCTCCCCACACATGCCCCCACCCCCCTGTTGTCCTTAACCGCTGGTTAGGCTCATATGTTTGCACACAAGTCCTTTGGTTGATCTCTCCCCTTTACCCCCACCCTCCCCTACCCTCCCTCTGAGGCCCGACAGTCTGATCCATGCCTCCTTGTTTCTGGGTCTGTTCTTGTTCATCAGTCTATGTTGTTCATTATTTCCCCTAGATGTGTGAGATCATGTGCTATTAGAAATACACTTATAAGAACCGAAAATGAGACAAGCAATAATGGTTATGGTGACAGGCAAATGAATCAGTGTGTAGTGAGTTCCTTTCTGGGCCAACAGTTCTTTTGAGAACCAATTTCAATGTCCAACAGTTCCTTATGTGTACATGTCAGCACTGACATTTCAGTTCTGGATGGTGGACAAATGGTGGTAATGCAGGTCTGACTCTCTCTGGTTTGGTCCTGGGCAACCTGCAGTGATGCACAGCTGCTAACTGCTAGTATGGGAAGGCCACGTCAGCGTCTTCCGTCTCCACTGCTTCTCTTCTGTCTTCATGGCTGGAGTAGTCCTGTCGATTCCTCTCTGTTGCTGGAATTCACATGGTCTCGGAGTTGTTTTCTGAAAATATACAAACATATCCTCGACCAAAAGTTAATAAAGAAATATTTTCTATAAATTTGATACATTAATAACTCTTAAGTTGAAAATGTTTGAACTGCTTTTGAATCAGTAAAAAATATAGGTGAAACACAAGAGTGGAAAAACACCAGTCTTGCTTATCGTCACAATAGTAACTTTTTGGTTAAGAATCATTGGTAAATTGAGTTAGCCCTAGTTTAAAAAGCCCATCTTCATAGACATGAAGTAGCACTGCTCACATTTTCACAAAGTCTTCCTGGAGAACTCAGCAATTGAATCAGGATTCTTTAATTATGCATTTTTCATTATCTTCGAAAATTGTGTCCTGCTTTTCTCCCATGCTTCATTCTATAACTCACCTGTCCTTCTGCTTTTACTGAAATAGAATTAGTTTACAGGCTTCAGTTCAGTCTCCCTATTTTAGATCACATCTCTGTTTTTGGTTTTATGCTTGAAGAGACCTCATGCCAACATGTGGAATGCAACCTCCCTACATGCTTATGGTATGATATTAGCTGAAAGGCTGTACCATCTGAGGTTTTTCATCTCTGACCAGTGGTTCTCAGACTTCAGTGTTAGAGGAAGTAGGTAGCTGCCATATGGTTAAGTTGCACCACCACTTTAAAGATGGGGAACCAGAATCATTTTTCATTCTGGAGTTTGTAAGACTAGAAGTAGAACTCATCTTTAAGTTTCCCTTCCTCATTTTTGGAGGTGCTTATCATTTGTAGTTTCTCATTTAATCACCACAATTACCCTGTGAGTTAATATTTTTATTACCATTTTACAGATGGTTAACTGAATTCTGAAAAGAAACTGAAGCTTGGAGAGCTAATAAGAGGCTATGTCATAATTGGAATGTGGCTCTCTTTAATATTTATACAAAATTAATTTCCTATTCTATTGAAATAAGTTGAATACCAATGTGGTTTTTAAAAAAATGAATACCTCATTGGCTAATTATTAAGGATAGTTATACTTGATCCTTTAAGTAGAATTATTTAACTTGACCAATTTTCAAAGTAGATAAAATCAGAAGTAAAATAGTTTTATAAATTTATGCTTAAAGTTATATAGTTGTAACTTCGTTTTTAAATTTTATTTTAAGCTGCAATTATATATATATATATTTTTTTTTCTTTTTTTTTTCTTTTGTCCCTGTGGGTAAATTTTTTTCTTTCTGGTATGTCCTATAACTTGTTGATTGTATTCTTTTAGACCTAGCAATGTTACAAATTTAATTACATTGTATAGTTATGAGAGTTTGGAATATTCTTTGTTATCTCAAAAATTTCTTGAATTATTTTTTTTTTTTAAATATATTTTATTGATTTTTTACAGAGAGGAAGGGAGAGGGATAGAGAGCTAGAAACATCGATGAGAGAGAATCATCGACCAGCTGCCTCCTGCACACCCCCTACCAGGGATGTGCCCGCAGCCAATGTACATGCCCTTGACCGGAATCGAACCTGGGACCTTTCAGTCCGCAGACCGACGCTCTATCCATTGAGCCAAACCGGTTTCGGCTTGAATTCTTAAGACTAACATTGCTTTTATACCACGTAGAGGAGATTTGATTCCACAATGGTGGTGATGTTGTTGAACTAGATGAAATGTTCAAGTCATTTTGGATACATTAGCTGCAGTGTAGCTCTAACAACTATAAGTATAAAGTTGGATTTTTTCTTGATTTTAAGCCAGTGAGTGACTGGGATTTGACTCATGGATGGTTGACCTGTGCTATTTCCTAATGTTACTGACAGAAACTGCTGTGCTGAAACATTGGGCAGCCACCATGGAGTCATAGTCTTCACAGCATTGTTGACCTTGGCCATGTTTCAGGACATTTTGATGTACCACATTTAATTCTGCTTGAGATTTGTGTCTAGAAAATGAACTCACCCATTTTCCATTAGAGCAGCAGCTCCTTTACTGTCTCATTCCGTATTTTGTCTCTAAGAAACAAAGGTGCAGCCCAGGAGGCCACTTTAACTTAGCTTAGAAAGTTAGAGCAGAAATAAATGACCTTTGACAATCTAGCAATCATGGACCATAGAAAAATTGGCCCTGGGAGAAAATAGTTCTTTTTTCATAAGTATCTAAGGGGAATGGAAATGTAATGATAATGATTTTTATGTATTTTTTATATTCTCAGTATGTAATAGTTTCTCATTGCTCTGATAAGCAGTATGCTTAACAAATTCATAACTTGTCCTTTATTTCCTGTCTCAGAGAATGGTACCACCATTCACTTAATCCCTAAGCCAAACACTGGGAACCATCCTGGCACGTGCTCTTTGCTTCCACTTGTTCACCAACTCCTATAAGTTTTCCTCATTAAGTTCTTAATTGCCCTTTTCCAACATGCCTGCTATCTTACTTTTCCTTCCTCTCCCCACCCCTCCCCACTTCTCTTATAAGTTACGACTTTTGGGTGGTTTACCAGGTGCCCTAATTTCTCATGTGGGTAACCGGTAAACCTGTCTTATTTCACTTGGTCAGTCTTGGAGCCTTATCCACCCGCTTACGTCCATACTTCAAGGTGTTGCTCTTCTTTCCAAAATGCGAGTTCATCAGGGCATTCTTCTAAAAACCCTTCCGTGGTTTCCACTGTGTTCAGGGTGAAATCCAAACTCATTGGCATGGTTTAGCGGTGTTTTTCACTTTTGGATCATTCTCTGCTTGTAAGACATGAAATAATGTCATAGTGCATCACATCTAGTAAGGGTAATCATGTCATTAAACTTTTCCAGATATATATTTCAAATATATATTTACATATCTCACGTATTTGTGTGTACTAGTAACATTATGAAATATATTTTTTGGAGTTGATTGTGGTCAAAAGGATAGATATGTTTTATCCCATTCTTCCATATGCAGTGACTCTTGTCATTTCAGCTTAATTGGATTTTCTTTGCCTGCCTTTATACCTTTGCTTATTCCCTAGTTCAGACGAGTCTCCATTCTTCCTTTAGCTAATTCACAGATTTCACTCTCTCCAGAAACCTTTTCCTGATGGCAGTTTACCATGAGAAATACATTTTGTATTACAACCTGGTACACTTGTAAATGTTCACGTAAGTGAAAAAAGTGCCCTGAAACAACATCCTTCCTGTATGAGATGCTCTTTCCCCTGCCCCTCTGTCTTACCTTGTCTTACCTGGTATTGGTCTTGTCTGTTTACTGTCTTTCTCCACCGAGGATAGGGGCTTCTCTATTATATTTATATCCAGTGCCAAAGCACATATATAGTCAGTGGATGTTGATTAAATTAATGAAATATTGAATCAGTATGTGTTATCGAGAACTCTTTACAGTATTATTATTTAAGCTTGAATTGTAGAAACTAACTTTTATGATTGCTTCTCTTAATGGTTTTATTACAGGAGGATAACTTCTTTCCTTACAACATTTTAAACTAAAACTTGCTTCTATTTTAAACTCTTAATTTTATGTTTATCAATTGTGATTACATAGTTTTAGCCTCACATTATGATAGACATTACATTGCATTTTGTCTCATCAGTGATCTCAGAATCGATTGTCATTTTGTGATTTGTGGTCAGGAAGCTTGATGAAGCCCAAATGCTGTACACATAATGCTGATTTGATTTTATGGGAACTGAGTGGTTTAAAAAAAAAAGAACTTTCATGTACAATGGTAATCAAATGCACATTTTGGGGGGATGGTGTGGGATCTGAAAGCACAGGATCATCTTACTAATTTAAAATTTTGTAATTGGCATTTTCTCAGATTATTTAGCTGCTTACAGTTTTTATCTTTGTGAGAGATAATTATTTGTTAAATCATTAATAGATTATTATGGAGAACTATTATTGAAGAGAGATCCATTTGTTGGCATGTGAAAAAAAAAAGAATGAATCAAGATAAAACCTCTAAATGCAAGTACCAGAAAAATTACAACACATCACAGTGAATTTGCAAGTGGTAAGTCTGCATTTAATTTTGCATGGGAATATGTTTCTGAATTATGTGGCATTGTATCCTTAATGCTTATATTTAGATACATTTAATAATTGCTCATTTGCAAAAAAAGTAGTTTTCTTATGTTTATTTAAAATTATTCACATTAAATTTTAACTAAACATTTTTTTAGAGGATAAGAAAATGTCTAGGCTTTTCCATAGAGAAAAATAATCTGTTAAGTAATACAAGTTTCAGAAACATCTTTCAGGATTATAAATCTTACATGGCTTTCCACCTGGTGCTTCTGCATTGCATTTTTTAAAATATTAATTTTAAAAGCATTTAAGATAAGGGGATTACATAATGATAAAGAGAGGCTTAATTTAAACATTTTGTTTGTAAGACTGTGGGCTACCTTTATTTTTCAGTTGGTTGAAAAGAATTTAGAAGTACCTATGTTTACCAGTAAACTTAGGAGAACACAGAATACATACACGAAACGTGAAACCCTTCCTTCTCATTGCTCAGTCCTTCCTCAGCCCAGTGATAGCCACTGTTCACAGTTTTGGAGGTGTGTTCTCTTTCACACTTTTTTTCTGATCCATGTACAGAATTTACTCATACATATACTTTGCTTCTAACAGAATCATGTTGTACACAATTTTCTATAACTTGCTTTCTCCTTCAACATTTAATTATAAAAAAAATTTAACAGGAGAGTTGAAAGAATTATAGTGTAACATCTGAATACCCATCACCTGCATTCACAACTAATATTTTACTGAACTTCATCATATACTCATCCATCCCTCTGTCCATCTAGCAATCTACTTTAATTTTTTTGGATCCTGTTCAAAGTAAATTGTAGCTATCAGTACACTTCCTCCCTTTCTTCCCTCTCTCCCCAATACTTCAGCAAACATATTATTAACTAGAGTTCAATGTTGTTTTACAGGATTTTTTAAAAGGTAAATTTACATACCATGAAATTCAACACTCTTCAGTGTGTATTTGCTGAGTTTTGACAGTTCATGACCTGTGTATCTCAAAGTTATATCAAGATAGAGATCTTTATCAGTGCCACAAAAGTTCCCTATGCTCTTTCCTAGTCTATATTTTTTCTGGTCTCTCTTCAGGAAACCACTAAGACAAGCCCCGCCCCCATAGACTTTGCCTATGTAACTCAACATTATATGTGAGTAGCCATATGGAGATTTAGAGCTACCTCATTTTTTCCCTTTTAAATTTGTAGTGACTTGGAAATAGTTTACACTATGGATGTTATAATTTATTTACTCATTCCTCTTCCTCTACATGGACATTTAGGTTGTGCCATACTATTATGATTAAAAAAGTGCTGTATAGAACATCCTTGCACAGACCGGTACACTCTAATGAGTATTTTTTAGGTATTACTAGAAATAAAACTGCTGGGTTAAAGAGTTTGGCATTTACTGCCAAATTGCCCTCCAAATGATTGTATCAGTTTACATGCTACCAGTGTGTCCTTTTCTCTCTGTCCTCTCAACATTGGATGTCATCTGTCTTTCTAAAATTTGTCAGTACCAAAGATGAAAAATATGCCTAGTTATTTCACATTTTCCTAATCACTAGTGATTTGCCATTGCGTTTTTCTTCTGTGATTTGCCTCGCTAAGTATTTATTTTGTATGCTTATTAGTCATATGTTATTATTTTCCAGGGATGCATTGTCGTTTAACTTCATTTTTGGTGTGTCTTTGGCTTCAGAACTTTTTCCTTTATGTGGTCAAACTTGGCTTATGGGTCTCCTTTGTGAAGGCCTACCTCATTCCAAAATTATAAAACCACTTGCAGTTTTGTTCTACTGGTTTTGCTTTTTATTTGAAATAGAAGAGAAAGAGAAATCACTGTGAACTGAGGTACCAGGAAAATTTTTATATGGAGAGTGAGATTCAAATTGACCTTGAAGTATGAGTTGAATTTAGAGTAAGCAAAATGGTAAGAACATTTCAGATAGGAGAAATGGGAGATGGAATACATTCTCCATATTCATGGAACAGTAATAAGACCACTGGCTGATGTGGAGAGTTGGCTAAACCTGTAAGTTTAGACAGATATGTTTGACTATATTTCTTGTAAATTATGTTGGCTAACTTTTATCATTTTCTAAAATCTGAAAAGGCAAAAAAGGAAAGGTGGTTTCCTACCAGAATAGTTTGAACATTGTAAATATTTATGCAGTCCAGTTTATTAGAGTTGAATTATAGTTTCTCGAAAAAAAGTTTGTGCTGTAGTAATTTACATCATTAATTATGTAGACACAGCACTCAAGTATATTTAGTTACCAGATAGCAATCTTTAAAAATGTTGAAGTACCAGTATGTCCACTAGTTACATCAAAGTTTAGTTATAAGCTCATCATTTAATATACAAATTAATATGTTGGGATCTTAGGCTAATGAAAGTATTTTACAAATGCCATCGGAGTAGCAGCATTGTCAGTTCGGTTGTTGCTCAGGATGTGTAATAGTTTCTGTTCAGTCATAAGCCACGCCTAGTTGTCATTAACTGAGTGGAGTGATCCTGCAACTCTACCAGTTAAGTGTTTCTGGGTGTAATTTGATTTGGAGCTCTTGGGAGACTACTGTTTTCTTCTCTACAATCCAGTTGTAATGGTTATGTGGCACTAATTTTCACTAATCAGGTATTTAAAAAATATTCAACATATTTGTTTACTATTTTATTTTTTTATCTTTTGCTCACTTTTCCTCGAGCATGCTTGTTCTTTTAGAGTTTGCTACCTATATATTTACATCCAGGAAAGTAGATATATTGTAACTATACTACTTTTCACTATCTAATATTTTCTGTTGTGAGGAATCTCTCTTTTCTAGTGATAAAAAATTTGTTCTCTGGTAGAGGAGAATAAAAATAAAGTTAAAAAAATTAATGAGTATTATATAATTTTGCTACTTGTTTTGCTGGCTTGTTTGCTCTTCTGTTTCTAATATTAATAAATCTGGAAATAAGTTATTAAATTACTCTGATCTGTATAATTATTGTAATTCATAATTTGTTGTTTAGTCCTGAATGGAACTGAAATATTTAGAGAAGTTACACGAAGTTAATAATATTGAATGTGTTGAGAGACAGAGCCTTCTGTCATTTCTTTTAGCACTCGATGGTTGGCAAGACTGTAAATGTAAACTTTTTTTAGTGTTTCTCTTTTTAGCTTTGGTAGATAGCTTATCATTTTTATTTGAGCATATTTAGTTTTTAAAATGATACCTAGTAAGTTAAATAGCATGTTTTATCCTCTCTGACTTTTCACGCTTAAAGGATACTGATAGGTATTTTAATTTTCTAATTAAAAGGTATTGAAGTTCAACTTTTACTTTTTTAAAGACCTATGCCAGTGATGGGCAACCTTTTGAGCTTGGTGTGTCAAACTTCGCCAAAAAACTGAGCATAACTCGGGTAGTGTGTCACTTTGAGGAAAAAACTAACTCCAAGACTCTAGTCGCAAATGTTTCATCCTCAGGAGCAGCAAATGTTTCATCCTCGGCATGCGGCCGCGTGTCATCAGAAATGGCTACGCGTGTCAGTGCTGACACGCGTGTCATAGGTTCGCCATCACTGACCTAGGCGTTATTCATGTTTTAGATTTCATATATAAGGATTAATTTAGACCATATCTGATTTCATCAGTTGAGTGGTGGTGCATTTGAGTTCCCATCTTATTTTTCGCTGCCCTGATATTTGTAGCTTCTAGGAATGATAGCATAGGGTTGTCCTTTTAAAATTAAGTAATCCTTAATCTTTTTTTCTTCTTCTGGTAGCTTTAAAGAACATTGTCAAGGCCTCTAAGAGTTGGTACCCTGAGGCTCTTCAACTGATGATAAATTATTCTAAGAATTAAGTAGTCTGGGATATAAACTGAAAACCTGGGAGTCATCCTTGACTTTTTCCCCTGTGACCCCTAATATCCAGTCAGTTAGTAAAATTACTGGTTTGATTCTAACTATTTCTTCAATTGATTTCTTCTCCAACTGATCTTTCATCTTCCTCACCAGAGTGTCAATAATTTATTTTAATGTATAAATCTCATAATGTTAACTCCCTGCTTCAATAGCTTTCCAGTGCCTCAGAATGACGTTTTAATATTCTTTTTTTTTTAAAAATATGTTTTTATTGGCTTTAGAGAGGGAGAGGAAGGGAAGGGAGGGAGGGAGAGAGACAGAGACGGAGACATCTATACGAGAGAGAAACAAAGATCGGCTGCCTGCTGCATACCCTCTATTGGGGATCTGCGAAACCCGGCCTTGTGCCCTGATCAGGATGACCAACTGAGCCACACCTTCCAGGAATGAACTCTTAATATTTTAACATGGCATCTTGATATAGCACCTTCTCACCACTGACTCTCTCTCCACTGAAAGATGTGTGATTTATTTTATTTTTTTAAATATATTTTATTGATTTCTTACAGAGAGGAAGGGAGAGGGATAGAGAGTCAGAAACATCGATGAGAGAGAAACATGGATCAGCTGCCTCCTGCACACCTCCCACTGGGGATGTGCCCGCAACCAAGGTACATGCCCTTGACCGGAATTGAACCTGGGACCCTTGAGTCCGCAGGCCGACGCTCTATCCACTGAGCCAAACCGGTCAGGGCAAGATTTGTGATTTATGATGGCAATTTGTAATACCTCCTACAACTTTTACCCTTGTATACCTCTTGCTCTTCCTTCTGTTTACAGTATTGTCACTTTGCTTTACTTGAATAACTTACTCATCTTTTAATACTGAACTCAGGTTTCATCCCCTATAGGAAGTCTTGCCCTGATTTAATTAGTCCTCGTCTTTTGTGCCTCTAGTAACAATTTGTCCGCATCTCTGGAACTTACCATATTATATTAAAACCATTTTATGACTCTCTTCCCCATTAGATTGTTAATTGCTTTAAGCAAAGACCATGTCTTATTCATTACTGTGTCTACACAGGTAACTGCTGTATAGTGGAGGCTCAATGAATATTTGTTGAACTGAGTTAACTCATTGCTGTATCAGTAAAGTCTTAGTGAAGCTCCTGAATTAGTGGCTCCTTGATATCACTCAGCTGTGTCATATACAATTGGGGAACATTTTTAACATTTTGTTGGTTTTTGAGCTTTACTTTGTAAAGAATTATGATTCAATAGATTTGGATTAGGGTCTGAGAATAGTATTTTTAAAAATCTCAGTTGATTCTGGTTTTCGAAATATCATCGTAGTATATTAATGTATTATGTCATTGTATTTTATATTATAATTTGTTTAAGCTTGTAAGTTTCATCCAAAGAATGGATTTTTAAAGTCATTTTCTTTTTTTTTTAACATAGGTATAGAAGTATCTTAACGTTAAGAGGCTCATTATTTTATTAACACTCAACTGAAAAAAGCCTTGATAGTAATAAGATTAATTGGTCTTCATTCAACAAATTTAATTATTTTGGCAATTTGTAATTGCTTTTCAGTTTTTATTATAATTTTTCAAAATGATTTATAAGCATTTTACTATGGTTTTAAATTAAACTAAATTGCACAAATCTTAGGTGGACAGCTCAGTGAATTTTTACATATGTATATACCCATGTAACCTACCCAGGTCAAGAGAGAGAACATTTCTAACCCCTCTAAGGTTCCCTTATGTTCCTCTCCAGTTAAACACCCTTCCCACCACAAAATTACTGCTATTTTGACTTGGATGACCATCAGTTAGTCTTATGATTAAAACTACTAAAAATTATAATATATATATCTTTTGGTGGATATGTGTACTCATTTCTTTTGGGTTTACACATGGAATTTCTGGGTTAAGGACAGACTTGTATTTAACTTCAGAAGGTAGTGCCAATTTATATTCCATGATAGCAATTCATAAACAAAATCAAAATTAAATTATTTGAGGCTTATGGTGAAATTTGAATATCCTGAAACTTTTTTTTCTTTTCTAAAGTATTTTATTTTGTCAAAAATATATAAAGAAAAGTCAACAAGTATTACGTTATAGTTGCCAGTAAGGTAATTTTGTTTTAGTCAAATACTTTTTTCTATATACTAACTAGTAAGTAACTTTTTTCTTCTTTCTCTCTCCGTAGGATTGTCTTTCCTGTGGGTTGGCAGGCAGTTGTAGGACTGCAAAATGGGTCTCCGGATTCACTTTGTTGTTGACCCACATGGTTGGTGCTGCATGGGTTTGATTGTCTTTGTCTGGTTATACAATATTGTTATAATTCCCAAAATTGTCCTCTTTCCTCACTATGAAGAAGGACATATTCCAGGCATATTAATAATAAGTAAGTTTCTAGGTCTTTATTTCTTTATATAATTAAAGATTTTCTTCATTGTGAATGTTTTTAGAATATAGTGCTACTATATTAATCTTCCTTTTAATATTAGTGCTATTAATACTAAGTTATTTACTGAATTATGGAAATTTTAAAAAATAATGTCCTTTATATACTATTTTGCAGGGTTAGATAAATAGGTTAGATATCGAACTCTACAAAATATATAAAGATCATTTTATTTAAAAAAAAAGATACAATTGTGTCAATTTGTGTATTTTTAATATTTCTGTTATGTACTTACTGCAAATGTATAAAGAGTTTAAGAATGAAGATGGTATACATTAATGAGAATTAAGATTTTTGTGATACAAATGTTCATTATAACACTTTGAACTTCTACATAATTATTTTCTGCTATAGTTCATTGATGATGGCTTGCTTATGATTAAATTTGAAATGACATATTTTACATATACATGCATTTACAGTTTCCATATACATTATGTCATTTTGACCTCACAAGAGCTGTGAGAAATATGGTTTCTGATACATAAATGATAAAATTGACCAGTGCCATGCAGTCAGCCCTGTAGTTAACACTTGAACTCAATTTCCTATTACAGGTGCAATGCCCACTCCTCCACCCCACCCTCAAAAAATGCCCATGTTTTTTTTTCATTTAAAAGGTTGAATTATGATGAATGAATCTTTTTTCTCTTACTGTTACTTTATCTAGTTTTTCATTTTAAAAAAGTTTCTAGATTCTTTATTTTCAAATGAAATATCTTAAAATCTATTGAAAGGAACAATTGAACATCACTAACTCAAAGTAATTTTGAAGATAGCCAGTTAAGAATTAATGAAAAAGTTTAATTGTAGGATAGGCTTAAAAATGCTGCTTTAATTTTTTTCAAATATAGTACATGTACTTAATAGGGAACCCATTCATTTATACCATTGCTTATTGGGAATCTCTATTAATAAAGAATAGGATTTACAACAAGTTTGTTGGTTATTATGCAAAGTAACATTTAAAAGTGGTATACTTAAGGTAGTCCTCTTGACAGTATTATTTGATGAACCAAGTGAATTAATCATTTAATTTTTCTATCTTTTGAAAATTATTTATCTGGATGGTATTAATTAAAATATGCAGTTAAACTTTAAATATGCTTGTTGATAAAAATGTTTCTAAGGGTAAGTGACTAATTTTCTTTCTTCCCTTCCCTTTCCCTTTGCCCTTCTCCTACCCTTTCCCTTCCCTTTTCCCTTTCCTTCTAGTATTCTATGGCATTGCCATATTTTGTCTGGTTGCCTTAGTAAGGGCCTCAGTAACTGATCCAGGAAGACTCCCTGAGAACCCTAAGATCCCACATGGAGGTATGGCACTCTTTAGATTTATCAGTTTTACTATTCCAGAATTACTCTTTTTATTAATGTATTTATTGCTTTAGTATGCATTAGTTATGCATGACATCTATTACAACTTTCAAGTTTTTTCTCAGATGTTTCCTTTCTAGAGTTCTCTATGTAAAATTGCAAATCCCAGCCTACTCCTCATGCCCCCACTCCTTGGCTGTCTCTTTCAGTTTGTGTATTGGTTTGCCTGTCCTCCCACCCTAGGTCTGTATGACCTCGGTGAGGGTGAAGATTTGTCGTTTCGTTTTCTTCATTTGTTCAGTGCTGTATCCTCAGTGCCTGGAACAGTCTCTGTCGCTTAGTAAACACTGGGTAAATATATTTGTTGAGTGGTATGTAATTATTTGAGAAATTACATTTTTACTTAATAATAATTTTTATGAGAAATTTCATGATTTAAAAAAATATTGGCAACTAGTTAAAAATTTTAAAAAATTGTTTTTAAATGAATACCAAGCAGATTAATATCTGTGGGCCTAATTGAATCACGAAACCACTTTATTACCTTTAGCTTATAGACTGTAGCAACGGAGGACACCATCTTGCTGACTATTTGGATATCTGCCTTATATCTGGTCCCATTGACATTTGGCCTATTTTTCTTCCCTAAGCTCAGAAGATTTCCTTTTTGTCCAATCAAAAAAAATATGTTAATTTATCATATTTTAATGTTTTCAAAATCTCTTTATCTATCTCATGTCATATAATCTTCAGGGTAATTGTATGAGGTAGGGAGACTGCGTGATCAGGAGCATAGATTATGCTTTATAGGTCACATGGCAGAATATTACAGAACAGATTTGAGGCACAGATCCTTGCTCCACCAGCTTTTACTATGACTTTAAATACAGATTAAAAAAATTGTGACCTCCTGGTTCAAAGGTCGATGCTCAACCACTGAGCAACACTATCTAGGCCCCAGAATTTGATTTTACAAGCTTTTAGGCATGCAGATAAAATAGTCAAGTTAAATAATTAAAAGTCTTTTTATATTATTCAAATTATTCACACATGTCTGAAATATAGAAATATTACTTTTGTCACTTTCAAATTTCATGATTTTATTCAATCTTTTAACTTTTTAAAATAGCTTTATTGAGTAAAATTCATATTCAGTATAATTTATCCATTTAAATTATACACTTTAGTGGCTTTTAGTATATTTAAAGAGTTATGCAACTGTCACCACAATCAGTCTTAGAACATTTCATCATCAAGCTCTTTCTTAACTAGTAATTTTTGACTTTAGTGTTTTTTGTCATCACTAGAGCTACTTTTTGACACATGGTTAGAGAACAAAATCTTCCTTCTAAGTTTTAAAAAATATATCATGTTTTAAATTTGTCTAATATTGTTCCTTGAAATTTAACCCACGCTGTTAATGCTGAGGATCATGTATTCACTCATAGCTTTGCCTTTTTCCTCCCTCTTATATTGTTTTATTTTTATTTTATTATTATTATTATTTTTGTTATCACTTGAGGATATTTTCTCTATTGATATTTAGATAGAATGAAAGGGGCGGGGAAGAGAGAGAAACATTGATGTCAGAGAAATACTTCAGTTGGTTGCCTCCTGCATGCACCCAACTGGGGCCAGGGATCACACCTGCAATCCAGGTATGTGCCCTTGACCAGAAATCGAACCCATGACTCTTAGGTGTGTGGCCGGTGCTCTAACCATTGGACACACCAGCCAAGGCTTATATTGTTTTTCTATTTTAAATTTTTATTTTTGATCCTCACATGAGGATATGCTTTTTTAATTGCTTTTTAGAGTGGGCAGAAGGGAGAGAGAGAGAGAGAGAGAGAGAGAGAGAGAGAGAGAGAGAGAGAGAACTACAGATGTGAGAGAGAAACATCAGTCAGTTGCCTCCCATAGGTGTCCTGACTGGAGATGGAACCCACAACCTTTTGTTGTATTGGACAATACTCCAACCAACTGAGCCACCTGGCCAGGGCTTATATTACTTTTTAAAGGTGATCTGTAGGAGACTTACCAACATTTATTTCCTACATTGGCAACCAGTTCTATCAGGAAACTACTAATTTTTTTTTAATATGCATTTTACTGATTTTTTTTTTTTTTACAGAGATGAAGGGAAAGGGATAGAGAGTTAGAAACATCGATGAGAGAGAAACATCTATCAGCTGCCTCCTGCACACCCCCTACTGGGGTTGTGCCCACAACCAAGGTACATGCCCTTGACCGGAATCGAACCTGGGACCTTTCAATCTGCAGGCTGACGCTCTGTCCACTGAGCCAAACCGGTTAGGGCCAGAAACCACTATTAAGACCCAAACCTTGTATTGATTTTGGTAGTTTTAAATTATATTTTTCTCTAAAACATTACTTTGTGATTTGAAATGCAGTAATTGAGTGAGGGCCCCTTAGCAATTCGAGTCTTTTAAAAGACTAAAACAGAAGGTGCTTGCTTCCTTTCTGAGGGATAAACAAAACAAAATAAAACCTTGTTTTATATTCATTCATGTATTTACAGCATTAATAAGGATCCATGTTAAACAGTGTTATGCTCACCTGGAAAACTGCTGAATATTCTCCTGAGATCTTCCCATGGGACCTCCCCTAAAATCTTCACCCTTAAAGCCCTTAGAGGAGGACCCGTGTGCTCTTCCTCAGGAGCACGCCCTTGCCTTTCCCCTTCTCTTTCCTCGTCCCCCTCCCTGTCCCAGGCCCATTACCATTAGCTTCCTTACTTCCAAGCTCCAAGGGTCCTTCCAGGTAACTTGTTTCCTAAATCCATTTCTTCTAGGAATTACTTTTTCTACCACTATGATTTACCAAATAAATGTTCTCTTACAAAAAAAAAAAAAAAAGTGATGCTGTTTACTTATATTAAAATCCTCAGTCATTTGTGGAATTTGTCTTTTTTTCTCTGATTAGTTTTAGGTTTTGATTTTTCTTTTTAAAAAATATATTTGTAAGTTTTTAATTTATTTATAGTTATCATAAATTAGCAATTGGATTTTCTCTCCCATAGGCTTTTATTTTATATTTTGAGATGGCTAGTACAATAGTATTGTAGGTAGTTATCAGACATCAGAATATATTGGTCCCCACGGTCCTGTTTGCACATGTGTACACCTGGAGAAGGAGAGGGAGAAGATCAAGACATGATTTACAGATATGTAGGTAGAAACTATTTTAACAACCTCCTAAACCCATTTGAAAATCTTTTCCAAATCCCCCCCCCTAAACTTTCCCCAATGAACTTGTTAATATGAGAAAATAAAATGGTTTGAGGGTTGGGAATGCAATCTCTGTTTCTCTAATGAGATAATAGGATTTATTTAGATTTATTAATCCATGAAACCAGAACTCACCATTATCCCTTTTTTAGAGCCTTTAGATAACCAAATTTCTAGAAATTGGTTTAAATAAAATTCTGTTTAATATAATAATTTGGTTGTATTTTAGGGGTTTCTCATTGAATTTTACTTATAGCAATATGTCCCAAACCCAAATACATTGTTTTCTATCCCTTAGTTTGACTAATAATAGTGTCTTATTTTTTTATAGTATTGAAAATTAGAAACATACAAAATCAGACATACATAGAACAGAGCAACAACATTTATGTGAAACACATACTGGAGACTAGAGGAAAAATTTCTTAGACATATATATTGAAGACTTTCTATAAAATCTCTAAACAGTTGTTGCTAAATTGCGACATTACTCATTTACCTTCATTAAATGGATTTTAATTTCTTTCCCTAGAAAGGGAGTTCTGGGAATTATGTAACAAGTGTAATTTGATGAGACCAAAGCGTTCCCACCACTGCAGCCGCTGCGGCCACTGTGTTAGGAGAATGGATCATCACTGTCCATGGTAAGAAGTGAATAATTCACTTTTAGAAAAAACTAGTAAAACTAAATTTTAGTACCTAGCCGGTTTAAACAAAAGTTACATGAAGGTGATGTAGTTTAAAAACACCTTTTAATAAGCATATATTTTTTATATGGTTCTATGAACTCCCAGAATCATTTTTTTCCCCACAGAGATCCTATCTTTTCTAACAAGGAAATATTCTAATAGAAAGCTAAGAATTAACATACAGCCACATATACAAAGGACTAATGTGGTTATATTAAATGAGGCATGTACATAAAATATTTTGTACAGTGTCTGAGACTTAGAAAGTACTTAAACAGTAGCTCTTATTGTTTCTAACTGTATATACATTCCATTGTTTATATTTCCCTTTCCATTTGTTTGAAGAATAATGCATTTCAGGTACCCTAACCTCATTCCTCTCCCTTTAAGCCTTTTTCAGTATTACATGTTTTAGGTATTAAGATTACATACATGCTGGATGTGAGTGAGTGAAAATCAGCTGATTCTGCTGAACAGCCAACAATTTTGGTCAATAGGGGGCTCTCTTGTAATATTTAAAGAAAATGTTTACTTAAAAAATCGAATTTTTAAAACAAATGCTGTGAGAATTCTGCATTGTATCTCATTTCAAAGCTGTCACAAGAATCTGTGAACAAGATATTATATTTAAATGTTTTTCTAGCATGGGATAGCTATATAAATATTTAAACTGGTATAGTGTAGCATTCTGTAAACATATCTGTGTATATCTATGTTTATGTTTGTACATACATGCATGCATATATACAAAGTTAACTGTATAGCAGGCTTGTTAAATTTATAACTGCTTATATCTAAAGCTGACTCGAGGGAAGAGTTTAGCTTTTTTGTCTAGTAATGCTAATCAATTTAGAGTTTCCCTTATTTTTTGAAAACTTATTTTGATAGCACAAGTTATTAGCAAGGTTTTAGTGGAAATTTGTGTTTTACTATAAACTGGTTATTTAAGTAGATAAAAAGCACTTTTAGATAAAAGCACTTTGTTACTATATATATTTCACCAATAAGATAGTATAGTTTATAACACATAGTCTTTAAAAATGTGCCTAGAATTTATACTGGTTAATCCTCAAGTGTTTTCTACAATTCATTGATCTTCTATAATTATAATAGTAATAGATAATAAAAGCTAGGTAAACTGGTAAGTTGTAATCACACTGAAAAACTCCATTTTATACACTTTTTTTTTTTAATTTTATTTTATTTATTTTATTTTTTTAATTATATATTTTATTGATTTTTTACAGAGAGGAAGAGAGAAGGATAGAGAGTTAGAAACATCGATGAGAGAGAAACATCGATCAGCTGCCTCTTGCTCACCCCCTACTGGGGATGTGCCCGCAACCAAGGTACATGCCCTTGACCGGAATCGAACCTGGGACCCTTGAGTCCGCAGGCCGACGCTCTATCCACTGAGCCAAACCGGTTTCGGCCATTTTATACACTTTTTAGAGCAATATTTCTGATTAACTGAAAATATAATAAACGTTCATATATGGTTGGATATTGATATTTCCCTTTAAAAGAATGCAATAGTTTAAGCTTAAAAAGATAAACAGTGAATAAGGAAATATTTTGGTACTATAGAAATTAGTGATATTTTTATTTTTATTTTTAAAGAATAAAGATTAACTCAGTGACAGAATACAGTAAAGTGCTGTTTAGCCTAAACTCGAAGATTGTGGTGAGTTCTCTGTTTCTAGGCCTCTTGCTTCCAATTTAGTCAACTTCTCAAAATACTGGAAAGAAGAGTGGAAGTAGAAAGAGTTGGAGGATAGGAAAAGAGGGTAGACCAGGGGCCTGAATAAATTTAGGGATTTTCGTGAGTTAATTTCCTTATGGAATGTTGTTGAGATACTCAGAGTGAGGGAAACTATACAGTGTAAATTGGAAGCAAAGAGAATTTTTGTTATTTTCAGAAATGGCGTTGTTCTAACTGCCTAAAGCTTTAGATTTGGAGGTAATTCTCAGGTCACCATAAGATTTTCTCTGATCTGAATCTGATCACTTTTTCTATGTAGAATAATTGTTACCAAGAGAACTTACATATATAAACTAAGAACCTTAGTGCTTCTTAAAGCTCTCTGGTTAAGAAAAATGCCATTATCATAGTAGTTGTTCTCAAATTTAGGGGGACAGGAAGGATAGGACAAGGATAAGTCATCTTTCAAGCAGTCTCTGTTGAAGAGTACATACATAAACACTGATAGCCCTGCTTGTGAGTAACAAAACACAGGACATTTTCTTATTAACAAAGAATAAGCTCTTAAGTCTAAGGAATGCCTCTGCACGGTTTTCCATTTAGTTCTATATCTGATTTTAAGAAATACTTTAATAACACACTTTTAAAACAACAATTTAAATTAGGAATTGAACCTGTTATATAGTTTTTTAAAAACAGTGCCAGTTCCCTGGCTGGTTTGGCTCAGTGGATAGAGCATTGGCCTGAGGACTGAAGGGTCCCAGGTTCGATTCCCATCAAGGGCACATGCTTGGGTTGCGGCATCAATCCCCAGTAGGGGGTGTGCAGGAGGCAGCCGATCAATGATTCTCATCATTGATGTTTCTATCTTTCCCTCTGCCTTCCTCTCTCCAAAATCAATAAAAATATGTACCAAAAAGAAAACAACACACACAAAAAAAACAAAACCCCAAAACATTCTTTTTTAAAAAAACCCACAAAACAGTGCCAGTATAATATATTGAAATAAAAACATTTGTACAGGTTAACTTACAGTTCTGAACTAGGGTTTTCTCCTGGAATTGTAAAATACTTTGAAAATTTGGGTACAGTAAATTTTGGAACTATAAAACATTTAGCTTGCATTAGCTTTGAAATTTTGGGGATTATGACATTAATCGTTTTTCATAGTTATAGTTCACTATTGTATTGCTGGAAGTGTAGCTATAAGAATCTGTAAGTAGTTTTGGATATATGTCTATTTTTAGCAACCAAGGATAGCTTTTAAAAGTAAGAAGAATTGTGAATGCTTAGCAGTTATGTCAGAGTGGCAGGATTAAGTTATTTTACTTCACATCATTCAAATTGCTCTCGAAGCTAGAATGCTTCATAGAAGAGCACTGTGTAGGACAGTGATGGGCAACCTTTTGAGCTTGGTGTGTCAAACTTCGCCAAAAAACTGAGCATAACTCAGGTAGTGTGTCACTTTGAAGAAAAAACTAACTCCAAGACTCTAGTTGCAAATGTTTCATCCTCAGGAGCAGCAAATGTTTCATCCTCGGCATGCGGCCGCATGTCATCAGAAATGGCTACGCGTGTCAGTGCTAACACGCATGTCATAGGTTCGCCATCACTGGTGTAGGAGAAGGTTCTTGTTCTCTTCATTGCTAACTGTACTTGCTTTGGAAAGTGTCTTAAGTTCTAACTGTACATCTCTGGCGAGTTTAACGCCTTTGTTCCTGTTCTCACATCTGCTCTTCCTGCCTCACGGGGTGGTTTGAGTTAAAGAAGGATCATATATATGGACTTCCTTTGTAAAGTACAAAGTGCTTTACAGATATTATATATTTTCCTATGTATTGTTTGCTTTTAAGTTTGAGTGATGTTAGCCTGTCTCCATGAAGTTACCCATATAGGAAGTTTTTTGTGTTTATTTTTACCAGTTCTGAAATTAACATCTTATTAAAGTTTAATTTCTTTTTATTTTTTTTTCTTCAGGATTAACAATTGTGTTGGTGAAGATAATCATTGGCTTTTTCTGCAGTTGTGTTTCTACACTGAACTTCTTACTTGCTATGCACTGATGTTTTCTTTCTGCCACTATTATTACTTTCTTCCACTAAAAAAGCGTAACTTGGTAAGAAATGTTTATATTCACTAATGTTAGAGCAGCTATAGCATACATTTATCAACATGCTTCCTTTATGTTCAGAAGATTGAAAACAAAAGCAATAAAAATAAACCCCAAATTAATGGATTTTAAGATATATTGGGATTGAGAAAGTAGACCCGAATCGGACATTACCTTTTAACCAAATCCATTTGTGATTATTAGTGTTGGATGACTTTCTTTAAAAAGCAATGTAATAGATCTTTTGATATACAGTATATGTTTTGGTTTAAAATATCTACAATAATGAGAAACAAAGTGAAAAATGTTAACTACTTATTTCTTTTCAGGAATAAAAATAGACATTAATTTTTTTCAAAAGAACTTCAAATTATTGGGAAAAAAGACATTTCCCCCTAACTTTGAACAGTATATAATATAATAATAGAATTTGTAGGATGCTTCAAAATGTTGTTATATCATTTGAGGAAAGGCAGTACTTTTCTTGCTTTGTAGAGGAAATACAACCGATGTTAATAGTACTTGCCCAAAATGGTGATGGTAGTGGTGGTATTGGTAATAGCAGCAACTAGGAGTTTTAAGTCTTTGACTATATATCAACACTATGCTATGGCTTGTCATTTTAGTTCTCACTCTAATACTCATAACCACTACTTGAGGTGAGTACAGTTTTGCCCACTTTCATAGATGAGGAAGTAGAATAACAGACTTTTCATTAGAAGCTAAGAAGTGATTATTCAACTAGTTTTAGTTGGAGAGCTGGGATTTGAACCTGATCTTGTGTTTTCTGAATCTTACTTTGTGTGCTTTCTTATAGAGCTGGTTTTTGAGTCTCAGATTGTATGTCATTTAGACTTTGTGTTTTTAAAATACTGTGTGTGTGTGTGTGTGTGTGTGTGTGTGTGTGTGTGTGTGTGAGAGAGAGAGAGAGAGAGAGAGAGAGAGACAGAATGCACAGGTTGTGCAAATGTGCATGTGAGGAAGAAAGGGGAGGAGAGATGGAAGAAAGAAAAATCTTGATAGGAAATTTTTCTTTCTTTATATTATTTAAATCTTTTATATTAAAAATAAGTTCAGTGGTGGTACACATAATTAAATTTTGGAGTAAGGGAGAGAAGGTCTTTAAGTTCTGTATATTTATATTTCTTGTATACATTATTTTATGTAATTATAAGGACATTTGTCACTGTTTCTGGGCTGTGATTATGCTTATTAAATATATATAGATTGAGCAATTGAAATTATATACAAGTAAGTGAAAAAAGTTCAGTATAGGAACTTTAAATATTGATATTTTCACACTAAGTATTTTGTGTATGCCAGTACTATATATAGTTTTAGGAATATTTCATCTTGTAGAATAATTTCTGATATGATTGGTACTGTATTTATACTTTGTAAAAGGTTGTGCATAGTTTCCCAATAATAACCTGTTTCAAATAATTGAGCCTAATAAGGAAAGCATTAAAATAAAATTGCCCAGTAAGATTAAAGTCATAACATTTTTAACAGTGAGAGAGAAAATTTATTGCTGTTAATGAAAAGCTAATAGAAATTCTCTAGGAGGGAATGCATTGTATTATCTTGGAGGAATTGGCAAACTATGGGCCTTGGGTTAAATTAGACTCTCCACCTATTTTTTAAAAACAATTACTTATTTTATTGATTTTAGAGAGAAAGGGAGGGAGAAGGGAGAGAAAGAGAGAGGATGGTAGGTAGGGATGGAGAGAGTGAGAAACACTGATCAGTTGCCTCCTGCATGAACCAGGACCAGGATTAAACCCACAACCTGGTATGTGCCCTGATCTGGAATCAACCCATGACCTTTTGGTATACCGCACAATGCTCCAGCCACTGAGCCCACACTGGCCAGGGCAACTATCTGGATCTTTATTTATTTATTTATTTATTATTTTTTTTAATACATTTTATTGATTTTTTACAGAGAGGAAGGGAGAAGGAGAGAGAGTTAGAAACATTGATGAGAGAGAAACATCAGTCAGCTGCCTCCTGCACACCCCCTACTGGGGATGTGCCCGCAAACAAGGTACATGCCCTTGACCGGAATCGAACCTTCAGTCCGCAGGCCGACGCTCTATCCACTGAGCCAAACCGGCTAGGGCTATCTGGATCTTTATACTGAGTTTGCCAACCCCTCGCACTGGAATGATCTTGGCTTTGTAAACAGATATACCTAGGATCAATGCCTGGCATTTCTTATTATATGTATAACCTTTGACACATCGTTTAATCTTCCTGAAATTGCAGTGTTTTTTTTCTGAAAAATGTAAATAATTATGAGATTAAATAAGATAACACATGTATAAAAGTACCTTGTATATAATATACATTTAATTTATGTTACATTTGATTTTTGTGAAAGCTCTCAGATGGAAGGGACAATTTATCTTTTGCTTATTTTTAGACTGTTCTAAAACATTACTGGGATATTTACCATAGACTAAAGAAATTCCAATACCAAATAAGAATAGAGTGGTAATATTCAATTGAAGGATTAGACATTTGAAATTACAAAATACAATTTTCTCTCCAAATTAAAGGTAGAAACTCTGGGAAAATTATTACTACCAGTTGACATTTTTAATGGAAAAACTGATTATAGGTGATAATATTTGAGTACTTAGAAATATATATATATTTACCTTCATTTTGTTAATGGAAGACTAGCAGCATAGTAAAAGTTGATTAAGAGATTAAAAATCGAGGGGGAAAAGATAAAAATTAGTATAAGTTGGGTTTTGAAAATTCAAACCAGATTTTCCTTAAAGCAGTCAATTATAGAAGCAATACAGGTGATTTTTAATTTTATGAAATCATAAGAATGTTAACCAATAGGTTTATCAAATAGAAATCAAATAATTAGCTAGCTCATGTTGGCTGTAAATAAGCGTCTTAAGTAATAAGCAATAAATTATAAATAGTTCTAGGTACTTGACAGATATTCTAGTAGCGTTGAGCAGGAATTGTTCTCTAGACCAAGTATCCTTATTGTATTAAATAAGATGCTTTCATAATTACCTTCATATTAGACATAATGAAATTGAAACCCAAAGAGGTTATGTTATGACATTCCCAAAGTCATACTGAAGAATGTAGTCTGTTTTAACCTTGTTTATTATATATTCTCTGAATCATGAAGTGATTCATATATTATCAAGTTAGATATATGGGGAACTTTACCATATGTTGCCCAATATAAGAAAAGACAATTTTATTGGACTAAGTTAAATTCATAAGAACAGAATGTTTATTATTGTTGTTTCTAAAGTACTTTAGTTTACTAGAGCAAAGCTAAATTCTAGGACCAGAATTATTACATAATTAAGCCTGAAGAACATATTTTATAATTTATATATTCCTAAATATCCTAGTGATCTGAAGCAAACCAAATGTTCAAAAGGCACTTAATATTCATTGAAATAAATTCTAGTCATTTTATTGATTTAGATTTTGATAATTTGAAGCTATATTAGAATATCTGGATTGGATGGATTGACTCTGGTATCATTATAAATTACGCCTCTTCATCTGTAGTAAAGATTCTTTCCTTAAAGTATTTTTTCTGTTATTAATTTGGGGTATAATATAAGTGTAGAACTAAAAGACGCAAGATATTATTATTGTTTAGATATTATGTGCTATAATGCATATGTTATATGAAGTCAATTTTCATTTAGAGTTGTTCAAATATCAATGCTTCTCCTAGTTCTCCATAAATATCTAACTTCTTTCTGGAAGTATTTTTTCTGCCTATTGGTGCAAATCTGCTGGACCACATTTTCCTAGTTTGAGTTCACCTGAAAATGTTTTTATTTCACTTCTGAAGGACTTATTTGCTTGAAGTAGAATTATAGCCTGGAGTTACTTTCTGTTATTAAAGGTGTTATTCCATTGTTTCATAGTTTCCATTATTTCTATTGTAAAATTTGTTGCTAGTCTTATTGTTATTTCATTGAAATAATGTATCTTTTCTTTGGCTGCTTTTATGATTTAGTTAATTTATTTTATTTCAACTTTATTGAGGTATAATTGACATAAAATATAAATATTTAAATTGTACATCATGGTGATTTGATATACATATCAAATACATATACACTGTGAAAGGATTCCTTCATCCAGTTAAGACATACAAATTAACTAACTAACTAATTAATTAATTAATTAATTTGGTGAGACCACTGGAGTTCTACTCTCTTAGTCAATTTTAATTATACAATACAGTGTTATGAACTATGGTCACCATGTTTTACATTAAATCCTCAGTCCTTACTTACCTTATAGCTAAAGTTTGTACTACCCTTTTAACAACCTCTTTCCATGTTTTACATTAAATCCTCAGTCCTTACTTACCTTATAGCTAAAGTTTGTACTACCCTTTTAACAACCTCTCCCTATTCCCTGCAGCCCCAGCCCCTGGCAACCATTTTACTTTCTGTTCCTATGAGTTTAAACTTTTAAAGAAAAGTGTTTGAATTCCACATTTAAGTGATGCCGTGAAATATTTGTCTTTGGCAAATTTCACTTAGCATATATAATGTCATCAGGTGCATCCATATGGCAAATTTCGCTTAGCATATATAATGTCATCAGGTGCATCCATATGTGACAAATGTTCTTATGGCTGAATAATATTCCATTGCATTTATATTCCACATCTTCCATATGTATTCATCTGTTGAACACCTAGGTTACTTCCATAGTTTGGCTATTTTGATTAATGTTACAGTGAACATGGGAGTGTAGATATCTCTTTGATATCCTGTATATATATGTGTGTGTGTGCATGTATATATCCAGAAGTAGAATTGCTGGATTATGTGGTGGTTCTATTTGTAATTTTTTTGAGGAGTCCCCATACTGTCTTCCATAGTGGCTGCATCAATTTATTTTCCCACCACAGTATACAAGGGTTTCCTTTCTTCACATTCTTGCCAACACTTACCTCTTGTTGCTTTTTTATGATAACCATTTTAATAGATGTGAGGTGATACCTTGTGACTTTGATTTGCAATTCCCTGATGATTAGTGATGCTGAGCATCTTTTCATGTAACCGTTGGCCATCTGTGTGACTTCTTTGGAACAATGACTATTCAGTTCCTTTGCAACCTTTTTTTTTCTACTACTGACTTGTAGGAGTTCTTTATATATTTTGGATGTTAACCCATTATCAGAAAAATGATTTGCAAGTATATTTTTTCCATTCCATAGATTGTCTTTTCATTTTTGGTTTCTTTTGCTGTGCAGAAGCTTTTTAGTTTGATGTAGTCTCACTGGTTTGTTTATTTTTATTTATTTGTTGCTTTGTTTTTGGTGTCAAATTCAAGTCTATGTCAAGACCAATGTCAAGGAACTTACCCAGTATGTTTTCTTCCCTGCGTTTTATGGTTTCAGGTTTTACATTCAAGTCTTTAATCCATTTTGAGTTGTATTTTGTGTATGGTATAAGATAGGGACCTGGCCCATTCCTTTGCATTTGGCTATACAGTTTTTCCAACACTATTTATTGAAGAGACTGTCCTTTCTCCATTGACTAATCTTGGCTCCTTTGTTGGAAATTAATTGACCATATATGCATGGGTTTGTTTCTTGGCTTTCTTTTCTGTTCCAGTGATCTATGTGCTTGTTTTTATGCCAGTATCAAACTATTTTGATTACTATAGCTTTGTAATATAGTTCAAAATCAGAAAATGTGGTGCCTTTTAGCTTTACTCTTTCTGAAGATTGCTTTGGTTATTTGGGGTCTTTTATGGTTCCATACAAATTTTAGAATTGTTTTATTTCTATAAAACATACCATTGGAATTTTCACAGAGATTGTATTGAATCTGTAGATCACTTTGGTAGTGTGAACATTTTTGGAATCCTATATAATAAAAGGCTAATATGCAAATAGACTGAACGGTGGAACAACCGAACAACCGGTCCCTATGACATGCACTGACCGCCAAGGGACATGGCAGATGTTGGCCACGGCAGGATGGTGGTGCAGGTGAGCAGGGGCTGCCAGTCTCTGTCAGCGGGGCGAGCCTCTGGTGGTTACTGAAAATTCTTTGCTCCCACGCACTGCGGTCCTGCCCGGTGCTTGCTCCCGCTGCTGGCGCTTGCACCTGCTGCTGGTGCTGGAGCCACCTCTCGCACCCACTGCCAGTGCCCAGCGCTCGTCCCAATTCCTTGGTGCTATCAGCGGGTGCAAGCGGCACCTACCAACTCTGATTGCCCCTGAGGGCTTCTTCACCTCCCCCTGCTCCTGAGGGGCGATCAGGGCAGCAGCCACCGCTCGCACTGCTGATGGCACTGGTCCTGCTCATACCTGCTGCTGGTGCCAGCTCCATTCACTCGGCGCCATCGGGGTGCGAGTAGGGCCGGCGCCGTCAGTGTGTGGGATTGGCCATCCTCCCACCATCTCCTCCTCCCGACAGGCCCAGCCCTGATCTGCCCCATTGGGCTGGGCCAGCCAGATCCCACCCATGCACGAATTCGTGCACTGGGCCTCTAGTTTAATATAATCCATGGAACAGCTTTTAATTTATTAGTATCTTCTTTTTTTTTTTCATCAGTATCTTATAGATTTCACTGTACTGATCTTTCACCTTCTAGGTAAATTTATTCCTAGGTATTTTATTCCTTTTGATTTATTTGAAAACAGGTTTGTTGTCTTAATATTTTTTCCTCATAGTTATTAGTGCATAGAAATGCAACTGATATTTGTGTGTTTTGTCTTCTGTAACTTTACTGAGTTTGTTTACTAGTGCTAAACAGTTTTTTGGTAGAATCTTTGTTTTTTTTTTTATATAATATGTCATCTTCAAATAGAGATAATTTTATTTTTTCTTTTCTAATATGGAGGCCTTTTATTTCTTTTTCTTGCCTAATTGCTTTGACTTCCAATATTATGTTGAATACAAGTGATGAAAGTGGGCACCCTGGTCATTTCCTGATTTTAGAAAAAAAGCTTTTGGCCTTTCACCGTTAAGTATGAGGCTTCTGTGAGCTTGTCATATCTAACCTTTATTATGTTGAAGTATGTTCCTGGTATACCCAGTTTTTTGAGAGTTTTATCATAAATGGATGTTGAATTTCATTCAGTGCTATTTTTGCATCTGTTGAGGTGATTATATGATTTTTGTCTTCCTTTTTGTTAATGTAGTAAATCACATTGATTGGTTTGCAGATGTTGAAGCATCTTTGCATCTTTGGAATTAAATCCCACTTGATCATGGTGTATGATTCTTTTAATGTATTGTTGAATGATATTTTTTAGATTTTTGCCTCTCTGTTCATCAGGAATGTTGACTCTATTTTGTTCTGTTATGTAGGTTTGGTACTAGGTAAATACTGGCCTTACAATATGATTATGGAAGTATTCCCTCTTTAATTTTTTTGAAACATTTGATGAGGATTGGTGTTAATTCTTCTTTAAATGTTTGGTAGAATTGACCCATAAAGCCATCTTGTCCTATACTTTTCTTTTTTGGGAGGTTTTTGATAATTGATTCAGTCTCCTTACTTAGTAATTGGTCTTTATAAATTTGTTGTTTCTTTATGATTTGGTCTTGATGGCTTTTATGTTTCTAGGAATTTATTCATTTCTTCTGTCCAATTTGTTGTTATGTAATTTTTATGGTAGTCTTTTATGATCCTTTGTATTTGTATGGTATCATTTGTAATGTCTCCTTTTCATTTTTTACTTTATTTATTTGAGTTTTCTCTCTTTTTTATGAGTGAGTGTAGCTAAATGTTTGTCTATTTTGTTTCATCTTTTCAAAAAAACAGCTTTTATTTTTCTCTCATCTTTTAAGTCTCTATGTTTTTTAAAATATATTTTTATTGAGTTTTTACAGAGAGGAAGGGAGAGGGATAGAGAATTAGAAACATCGATCAGCTGCCTCCTGCACACCTCCTACTGGGGACGTGCCTACAACCAAGGTGCATATACTTGACTGAAATCGAACCTGGGACCTTTCAGTCTGCAGGCTGACGCTCTATCCACTGAGCCAAACCGGTTAGGGCTAAGTCTCTATTTTATTTACTTCTGCTCTTTTTCATTTCTTTCTAACTTTTGGCTTGGTTCTTCTTTTTCTAATTTACTCCTTTTTTTTTGGACAAGCAATAGGAGAAAGTTCATCTTGATTCAGCCAACAGTGTACATATAACAAACATTTCTAAAGCTAAATAACAGAACATTGGTCTTAATACAGAAGTTCTTTTGATGATGACATTTATTAAATTTATTGAGATTTTGTAAGGAATTGTGATTATTGGGTTTTGTTTTCGTGAAAGACTAGTTTCAGTTTGTCTTTTCTCTTATACTATGTGTACCGGTTAATCAGATTTTTTTCAATAGATGGGGTTACACATATGTTGATATATATGCGATTTGATATGTATGCTATTTTGTTGTATTGACAATAAGCTTCAAAACTTCATATGTCAAATTTGCTGAAGGTGCTAACATCATAGATATTTTTACACTTAAAAATGTCGAATTTCGTGCCAAAAAAGCATTTGTGGGAAGTTTTAGTTCATTATTTTATTTTGAAGAAAAGTGCTGCTGAAAGTTATCATATACTTTGGGAAGCTTCTGGTGAACATGCTCCATCTCAAGATACTTGTGACTCTGGTTTAAATGCTTTAAAAGTGATGATTTCTATGTGAAAGACAAAGAACGTCCAGGTCAACCAAAAAAGTTTGAAGACCAACAGTTACAAGCATTATTGGATGAAGATGCCTGTCAAACTCAAAAACAACTTGCAGAAAGATTAAACGTTGCTCAGCAAACAATTTCCGATCATTTACAAGCAATGGGAAAGATTTTAAAGGAAGGAAAATGGGTGCCACATCAACTAAACGAAAGACAAATGGAAAACCAAAAAGTCATCGGTAAAATGTTGCTTCAACAGCACGAAAGAAAGTCTTTTTTGCATCGAATTGTGACTGGCAATGAAAAGTGGATTTATTTTGAGAATCCCAAAAGCCTAAATCATGGGTTGATCCAGGTCAACCATCAACATCGACTGCAAGGCCAAATCACTTCGGAAAGAAAACAATGCTCTGCGTTTGGTGGGATCAGGAAGGTGTGGTGAGGTGAAACCATTAATACTGATCACTACCGATGACAAATAGTCAGTTTGAACCATGCTTTGATCCTGAAAGGACCAGAATGTTCCAGAAGACACGGCAAAGTAATTTTGCTTCATGATGATGCACCATCACACACTTCAAAACCAGCTAAAGACACCCACTGTATTCACCAGACCTTGCTCCTTCAGATTACCACTTGTTTCGATCGATGGCACACGCACGTTCTGAGCAGCACTTCAAAACATAGGGAGAAGTGGAAAATTGGGTCTCTGAATGGTTTGCCTCAAAAGACAAGTTCTATTGGGACGGTATCCACAAATTACCTGAAAGATGGGGAAATGTGTAGCTAGCGATGGACATTGCTTTGAATGAAGCACTTTTGATGTTTCTCTTGAAATTACCATGTTTTCTTTGATTACAAAATCCGCCATTATTAACCGGTACACCTATGTAGTCCTTCAGTAGTCTCAGCTAAAAAACTTAGGTGTTTAATGTAGGTTGTGCCTTCTTATTTTCTCAGCTCTGTGATAGTGCAGAGAGCTCTGAGCCTCCATTTTTACTCAATCTTTCATAGGTACTGCTTATGAATTGCCAAGTACTTTAAGGTAATAAAGCATGCAGAATGTATGAATCACCTTAATGCATTTTTACTCTCTCTGGGATCTTGGCCCTTTAAGGCCTAGTTAGTTTGGCTATTTTCCAGTGTCTTCAGTCAAGCAGTTTATTTTTCAATAGATTTTATCTGGCTTTTAGTACTGTTCTTATTGGGAGGGTTAGTCTCATACAATCTCTTCCCTCATAGGTGTCATTGGCACTAGCATTTTGTTTAAACATTTCTTCCCAAGAGATTCTAATCAGTGCTGCCTAACTTTACAACTTGGGAGGCAACACTCCGTCAGAGTCTGTAAATAGTACCCTGGGGAGTGGTGCGGGGCTGTACTTCTCTGGCTATCAGGGTTGAGAACTGTTTTGCTGTAGGGAATGAGACTTGTGATGGACTTTATAGTATAGATAGAGATTAACCAGATGGAGACATGAAGGAAGTTGTTGCTGGATAAGGGAACAATAAAAGGCTTGAGACAGTAATTGGAATAACTGGTTTTAAGGTCAGATCTGTTCTATAATACTGTATCAAGTATTTCTAAGACTAAATAATAGAACATTGTGTTTCCAGTAGCAGTTCTTTTGAGGATGGCATTTATTGTATTTATATAAAGGTAGCAAAAAATTATCAGTAATTTCAGTACAAACATCACCATTAACTTTAAAAAAATTTTTAAAAATAATATATATTTTTTGATTTTTTACAGAGAGGAAGAGAGAGGGATAGAGTCAGAAACATCGATGGGAGAGAAGCATCGATCAGCTGCCTCCTGCACACCTTCTACTGGGGATGTGCCCGCAACCAAGGTACATGCCCTTGACCGGAATCGAACCTGGGACCTTGCAGTCCGTAGGCCAACGCTCTTATCCACTGAGCCAAACCAGTTAGGGCACCATTAACATTTTTAAAAATAAATTTTTCGCTCTAGCCAGCTTGGCTCAGTGGATAGAGCAACAACCTATAGACCAAAGAGTCCTGGGTTCGATTCCAGTCAAGGGCACGTACCTTGGTTGCAGGTTTATCCCCTGCCTGGGCCCTGGTCAGGGCTTGTGCAGGAGGCAGCCAATCGATGTATTTCTCTCACATTGATGTTTCTTTCTGTCTTTCCCTCTCTCTTCCACACTCCCTAAAAATCAATAGGAAAATATCCTCGGGTGAGGATTAACAAACAAACAAAAATAAAATAAAATAAATTTTTATATTGGAATAGTCTTCAAACAGTCCTGCCCCATACACTTTTTTTCTGAGTCATTGCCTGTGTCTCTGTCATTTTTCTTTTTTTTTTTTTAATTTCTTTATTGATTAAGGTGTCACATATTTGTCCTCATTCCCCCATTCCCATCCTACACCCCTCCCCACGGATGCCCCAACCCCCTGTTGATCTTAACCATTGGTTAGGCTCGTATGCATGCACACAAGTCCTTTGGTTGATCTCTCCCCCCTCTCCCCACCCTCCCCTACCCTTCCTCTGAGGCCTGATAGTCCGATCGATGCCTCCTTGTTTCTGGTTCTGTTCTTGTTCATCAGTCTATGTTGTTCATCATTTCCCCTAGATGAGCGAGATCATGTGTCACTAGAAATATACTTATAAGAACCGAATGTGAGATGAGCAATAATAGTTCTGCTGACAGGCAAATGAATCAGTCTGTAGTGAGTTTCTTTATGGACCAACAGTTCTTTTGAGACCCAATTTCAATGTCCACCAGTTCCTTATGTGTACATGTCGGCACTGACTTTTCAGCTCTGGATGGTGGACAAATGGTGGTAATGCAGGTCCGACTCTCTCTGGTTTGGTCTCGTCCGGACCCAGCGGCACGGCTTCACCTGGACTCAGGGGCGCGTGGCCTCACCGGACCCAGGGGCGCGTGGCCTCTCCCAGACCCAGGGTCGTGTGGCCTCACCCGAATCCAGGGGCGCACGGCCTCACCCGGACCCAGGATCCAGCTTCACCCGGACCCAGGGGCGCGTGGCCTCACCCGGATCCAGGGGCACATGGCCTCACCCGGACCCGGGATCCAGCTTCACCCGGACCCAGGGGCGCGTGGCCTCACCCGGACCCAGGGGATCTCTGTCATTTTTCAATGAAATGACCAAAATACTCTATCCAGCCCTTTGCTTTGTTTGTAAAGCTGGCTTAGTGTTAGAAATCTTATTCATTCTCCCCATTACTCTCTTCATTATTTGGGATATGACAAAGATCCCCCATATCCCTAGCTATCTTTGGAGATTGTATTAATGATTACTGTGCATCTTTCTTGTGGCAGTAATGGCACAGTTAAAGCATGCCGTAGATTGCCACCCTGTGTTTTTCTGTCAGCCGGGGAAGGGAAAGCTTTCGTCTACATTTTCCTTTATGCCCTCTCAGGCAGGTAGATGGCAGCATAGTATCTTCTGTAGCCCATCTCTAAATTCTAAACCAGAGTGCTGCTTCTCTAGATGGGAAAAGAAAGTGTTAACTCAGATTTTACTTTTGTTTTGTTTTAAGGTGAACATGTTTATTCATTAAACAAAAGAAAAAATGAATTGCCCTGTAACCTTTGTTGTAATGACACTTAACCTGTATTCAGTAGAAAACTGGTACATTCTGGTTAGGCTCCTGGGAAAGAGAAAGTTGAAAGGAAGCAGGCTGTTCACAGGCTCTGGGAAAGGCGGGTCTGGGACCCTTGATTTTCTTTTAGGTCCCTCCTCTTAGCGTTTTCTTTTCAGGCGAGTTCTTTCTGTGCTGAATTGTTTTAATTGCTTTGCAACTGCCCCACTGTTTGTTTTTAGAGTAACTTAATGCTTTTTTAGATTTTTTTCTTAATATGACTTTTAAAATACCCACCTATCATGGATTTTTAAGGATATATGTGTTTTTGCCATGTGAAGTTTTGAGGAGATACTTTAATATATTCTTTAATGATGGAAGGAGGAGGTAGTAGCAGGTATTGAGATAAGGAATTTATTCATCATGAATCAGTGCCCAAAATAAGGATTTATTTTTAAGCTGTAAATATTTACATTCTGTCTTCTACTAAAAGAGGCCTACAAACCTAAGGAGAATTAGTATTACTATTTTCTTTATAAATAGTACCTTAAAAATATCTCAAAACTCTCAATAATAAGACAAAAATTCATTCATAGCTACAAAAATTTCAGAAACTTAAGGTATAGTTGTCTTTCTAAATAAATGGGATAAATTAAATATTTTTTGTTAGAATCACAGACTCTAAAATCAATAAAGAGTATAAGCTTTGAGATAATTGGAAAAGTTTTTCAGGTAATAAGTGTTAAATTAGTTTGACCATTGTTTGAATGTGTAATGCCAATATAATGTTAAATTTTACAACCTTTCCTGAAACTAATGTCTTGCTTAGTTATTGGGAAGAAAATCATTTTGAAGATTTCAGAAACCTATCATTTGGAGAGTGATTTGGCATTTTCAATAAATCAAAGAGATAGATATTAAAGAAATGAATTTTCTTGGATCAAGGTCCATATTTGATTATTTTTCACATAGTTGTTTTAAATGTTTATAAGCAAGTGCCTGCTCTCTTGATACATTTTTAAATTATAATAGTATATTCCACTTTATTGCATGCTAATTGTTTACCAAAACCAATTTAGAAATTTAAAGGTTTTTTTGTTTGTTTTTGTTTTTTTTAGTCCTCATCCGAGGATATTTTTCCTTTGATTTTTGAAGCAAGTGGAAGAGAGAGGAAAAGACAGCGATAAATAGCTACGTGAGAGAAACATACCAATTGTTTGCCTTTTGCATGAGCCCCAACCAGGGCCCAGGCCGGGGAGGAGCCTGCAACCGATGTATGTGCTCTTAACCGGAATCAAACCTGTGACCCTTCGGTCCACAGGCTGATGCTCTGTCCACTGAGCCTAAGTCTAAACTGGCTAAGGCTAAAGTTGTGTGTGTTTTTTTGTTGCTTTTTTTTTAATGACAGACCCAAACCGTGAGATGATTTTGTTGTTGTTAATCCTCAACTGAAGATATTTTTTCCATTGATTTTTATTATTATTATTTTTTTTAGAGAGAGTGGAAGGGAGGGAGCAGGAGAGAGAAATATTGATGTGAGAGAGACACATCAATTGGTTGCCTCCTTAATGCACCCCAATCGGGCTTGGGAACAAACCCACAAGCCAGGTACGTGCCCTTGACTGGGAATTGAACTCTTGACCCTTTGGTGCACAGGGCCAGTGCTCCACCACTGAGCCACACTGGCCAGGGCAGAAATTTATAGCTTTTTAATTAAATGTGAAGGAAGGTATCACTATATTTAAAGAATATACTTTCTAAAATTCATTAATTAGTGTGTTGTTCCGTAACTATTTCATTAGTCACATATTTCAGAATTTTTACCTTATATTATTCTAGATTTGTAAGCCTTTGATGAGTGAAAAGTGCTGACTTATTTAAAATATTCCTGAGAGGATAAGTAGTAGGTTCCTATTGTACATATAAATGATTGAGATTCAAAGAGGCCCAATAATTTGTTTAATCAGAGAATTTTCACCAGGCAGAGGTGTTATTTAGGCCCATTTCTTTTTTTCTCTAAGTTACTGTTCTTTCAATTGTACCAAGTTACTATTCCACTTTTTGCATTTTCCCCTGGGCAACTTTTTTGCCTATATTATTGTAGCAATGTTCTTTAAAAAAAAAAAAAAAAATTAGAAAATGCTCAAGCAGCACAAAATCTGTGCTTCAGAGAAAGCTCCTGATTGCCAAATTTATACTTTGCTGCTTTCATTTTTTATTGAGGTGACCAATTTTTACTACTTTATCTAATACGAATATAAACTTTATAAGGTAAACATCTTATAAAGGCATTTTAGTAGGTTAAAAATATTTTTAAAATATGTACCTGCTGGCAGTCACATATTATATTATAGGCAATACTGTCTCTCCACATGAGAAAATGAGATTTTTAAAAAGAATTAATTGTGGCTGTTAGTGTAGAGATTATGCAACTAACCATTTATGGCATACCATTTTAATTCTAAAGTTACGTTTTTTCAATTGTTTTTAGATGAAATAGATTCAGGTAATTTCTAATTGATTATCTTATACCAACTTTTATGTGAGGTTCAAAAACTAATATACTAACTGCATTTAATGTTATGGGGAGAGTGACAGAAGGAGGAAGGAAGGGACAGAATTTCAATAAAGGACATGCTGCCAATATTCAAAAGAGGAAAATAAATAATGTTTATTTAGCAGAACAGCCAGCTTTTCAGCTAGGAGATACATTATTGTTATTCCAATGAGCTCATATCTAATAGTGTTGCTAGGGATTTGATGTCAGATATCTAACCATGTCACAGAATTATTTGCCTAGTTTTTTGGCTAATAAAGAATAGAAATAGCTAGAAGACCTGGTTGCAGATAGCTTGCATATTGATAAATCCCTTTATAATTTATTTTAATATTTTTTATAATCAATCTTAATGTATACTGAATACTTTTGTTGTTTATTGCTATTTATAAAAATATTTTAGGCTTTACTCAATAACCTTTGGGGTTTTTTTGTTTTGTTTTTCTTTCTTTTTTGGTACCTAAGGTCATTTATTCATTGTGTCACTTTAGAATGGCTGTGATTGCTGAAATACGTAGTTAACATTTTGGATTTTTGACAATAGTAGGCAAGAATAGCCAAGAATAGTGTGGCTTTAAGATGAATACGAAATGAAAGTTATTTTTAACACTAGTATGAAGTTAATTTGGCTTTTTGTTAATGTATCCTGAAATGCTAGTGAGATTGTCCCTTGGTAACATTTTTCCTTTTTTTTTTTTGGCTTGGGAGGAATAAGGTCAGATATATAATTATTTTATATTTGTAGGCGAAAACAGTTTAAGAATACCCTGTTGTTCAAACAATTGCCAATTCTGTGTTTCAATATATGTCTGTGCTTTTAGTGACAAATGGAACACAAAAACCTCGTAATAAATGAAGACATTGATCCCACTAAGCCCCCTATCACCATTGTTAATAAACATAGTGCTAAGAATTCTAGCAAGTGAAGTGAGGCAAGAGAAAAAAAAAAAGTATAACTTCTGAAAGAAATAAAACTCTCATTACTCTTAGATGATATGATTATGTAAATGATTTATCCTTAGATCTTCTTGGATTTTCTTTTAGAATGTTTAAGAATAAGTATTAAAAAATTATATTTCTGTGTGCTAATATGTACTACTTTAGAAAATGAAATTAATAGCAAGACTATCTATATATATAAAAGCCTAAGCAACTGGGACACCGGAACGCCCAGAATGACCAGAACAACTGGTCGCTATGACACGCACTGACCACCATGGGGCAGACACTCAACACAGGAGCTGCCCCCTGGTGGTTGGTGTGCTCCAACAGACAACCTCCCCTGATCCCTGCCCCTTCCAGCAGGCCCTGGCCAGCAGCTGGCAGCTGGCAGGAAGGCCCCAGCTGGCAGCCGAAAGGCCCCGATTGGCCCTGATCACTGCCCAGGCCTAGGGACCCCACCTGTGCACGAATTTCATGCACCAGGCCCCTAGTTTATAATAGAATCAAGAAACAGGAAGTTCCTGAAATAATTCTGACAGAAAAAGTGCAAGATCTCTAGGGAGAAATTGTGAAGCTTCATGGAGATATTGTTTTTGTGTGCATGTCTGATTGTGTGTTAGAACTTGAAAATCTAATTTAAAAATATTTATGGAAATATAATTTATTTAGAATAACCAAGACATTCATGAAAAAGAACAAGATGGGATGACTTGGTTTACTAGGTATGGAGCGTTATTACAAAGCCATAGTAACTAAGATAAGTGTCATTTGTACAGGGATAAACAAATAAATCAAGAGAACAAAAGAAAGAGTCCATATCAGACTCATGCATGTATGGATGCTTGATCTCTGAGGGAAGGGCAGCTTTTTAAATAATCTGACCTGGCACAACTGGGTTTCCCCGTAGTAAAGATAAATTGAGACCCCTGTGTTTCACTGCTCAAAAGTGTAAACATCAGCTTAGGTGGATTATTGACCTAAATGTGCAAGGTAAAGCTATGAAGTTTTCCAAGGCTGTAGAAGTTAATATAGGAGAATGTCTTTATTACCTCCAGGTTGGGAAAGATTTTTTTGAACAGGAAATAAAAAGCACTAGAGGAAAAGATTGATAAATTGGACTGCATTAAAGTGAGAAACTTGAGGTTATTAAAAGATGCCATAAAGACAGTGAAAAGGTAGACTCAGAATAGGAAAAGATATTTGCAATATGCAGCTGTAACATTGTAGTATCCAAAATGTATGAAGAATGAATCAGTAACCTTTCCCTTTAGGGTAGGGATGAGGGAGAGTGATGGGGAAGGAATGTACGGAGGAAAGCCTCTATGTGGTTTCAAATGTTCTCATTCTTGAAACGGTGGCGTCACCTTTCTCTAACTTGAACTTACGTTTTATGCATTTATCTGAATATAAGCACATTTCTTAACAAATGAGAAGAAATGAAAACAAATAGTTATTATGTCAGTTTGCTAGGGCTGTCAGAGCAAAATACCAGAGACGCGGAGGCTTAAACAACAGAAATTCATTTTCTCACAGTTCTGGAGGCTGAAAGTCCAAGATCAAGGTGTCAGCAGGTTTGGTTTCTCTGGAGGCCTTTCTCCTTGGCTTGTAGATGGCCACCAGGTCGCTGTGTCCTCACATAGTCTTTCCTCTGTGCATGAGCATTCCTGGTGTCTCTATTTCTAAATTTCCTCTTCTTATAAGGACACCAGTCAGATTGGATTAATGCTTACCTTAAAGGCCTCATTTTAACTTATTCGTAACTTTAAAGGCCATGTCTCCAAATATAATGACATTCTGAATTGTGTTAGGAGAGACACAATTCAGCCACAACACTGATTATGTAGTAAAGATCTTGAATAGTAAATGGGCTTTTGTGATTTTGGATAAATTTTCCCAAGCCAGTTTTTGGGTTAAAAAGTCCTATATCTAAAAAACAAGTAAGATGGAAGTAAAGGTGCTGTGCTCTGGAGAACTGTGCTAACAGACTCACACTGTGGCCATATATGTTGCCAAATGTGGAACACAAAACAGCAATTTCAAATTAAATTAAAGTATCTTTTATAAATACTCTTAAATATAAGTGTATAACCAAATGAGTAAATGATAGTATAAGCAGAAATTTTAATCTCATCTTCATCCCTACATTTACAAATTCTGGTTGGCAAAAAAAATTTTAAGTCTGTTTCACTGGGAGAAGAGAGGATGCATTTTATTTGGTCACTTATTATATTTTTATTACAGTAAGCTCTATTGTAACACAGTTTTTGTATTCCTAAAATCCACTCCACTGTGTAAAATCATGCAGTGAAAACCACAGGGCTTATAGGCAATTGGAGACACAACACTCAAAAACATTGTCAGTGACACTTAACCTTTTGCACTCGGATGTCGAGTGTGACTCGACACGGTTAGCATCGGTAGCAGGAATCGAGAAAAAGCAAGCGAGTGCAAAGGCTTAAAAGCGTAGGAACCTAATAGAAACAGCAACATAGTTTTATACATGTTAAATACTTAAGAAATACATAAATACTATAATGAACATGGCACTTTACCCTAAAAGATACCCAAAGTTCTCTTGGAGAAGTGGGCATTGGAAAGGTTGCAGTGTGTGAGTTGTTGTGAAGTGAAGCGGGTCACCTGAAATTGGAGGGTAAGTTGAAATAACAGATGTAGCTGAGTGTGGCTCATGATAAATTGAGGTAGCTGGTAAGTGACTGGAGGTATGTGTGTGTTTTGTGTATTTCTATATGGCTTGCTTTAGCTGGCCGTAGTTTTTTTGTGTTCATCTAGGGTTTCTACAGGTAAAATCATGCATAAGCAAACAAAAATGTTTGCTGTGCTCAAATTATTGCTTAATCATGTTGGAACATATTTGTGTTTCCAAATAGCAGAACTTGTTAGATGTAATTTTTAAAAAATCATTTGTTGCCACATCTTGTTCTCTTTACATGTTTGTAAGGATTCTGCGTGGGCTCTTTTTACTGAGCTTTTGAAATGACTGCCTAATATAATATTACATACCACGTTAAGTGTCTTGGTGTATTTTAAGTTTCTCCAGGCTAATGAATTGAGTGACTTGGGAGTGGAATCAGATTTTTGCTTAAGTCTGGTGGGTAATCACTGTGATACACAGGAAAACATCAGTTCTTTTGTTTCAAGCAAATGCATTATGTTCAGTGGCCTCCTGGCTTTCATTATTGCTACCAGAATACCTTTAAACCATAACCTGAACTAATATTATAAAAGTGTGTGGTTGGTTATGTTTGGGGGATCCTTCCCATTCATTTCTTGCTTTTATCCACTGTGGCTGTTTTATATCAAAGTTTAGCAATAACGGGTTTCCTGGGGAAGTCTTGTTCTTTCATTCTCTCTCACTCCTCTTGCATATCTGGTTGGTAACAGTGAGGGCACATGAAATGCTACCCCCTCGTTTTCCTGTTTTTTGTTTTTTTTTTTACCAGTTTTTTGTTTATTGTAACTTTTAAGACCCTTACGTTGATGCTTGAACCAGAAAATCAACTTTATTTCACAGCATTTCCATTTCCCTTCCCATCGAGGCATTTCTTTATGTTTTCTTAGTCCTCTGTGCATGCATTCCTCTTATAGTATACTAGAGGCCCTATGCACGAAATTCCCTGGCTGCTGGCACCAGCTTCCCTCTTGGCACCCGAGAACCGGGCTTCCCTCGCAGCCCCAGCTTCGTCCGGAAGGTCCTCTGGAAGGACATCTGGTCTAATTAGCATATTACACTTTTATTATTATAGATCATACTGTGTTTTGCAAAGTTGGGCTGTCTCTCTGAATAAACTGCATATTTCTTGAGGGCACAGACCATATTTTTATCATTTTTTCTATATAGCAGAGTATTTGCAGTGCTGGTTAGGTGAGTAGATGGTTGAATGAATGAAGTGAGGTTGAAGAGAACTGTCCATATGATGCTATAATTTACTCTACCCCCCCTCCCCCCATTTTGACTACATAATCTCTTGGTTCTTGGTCACTTGATCTTAAGGGTTTTTGCAGTGCAATAGTAAAATTTACTTTTGTGGAACCAGTGATTCTATACCATCTGTTTTGTATTTTGGAGGTTTTTTGCTATAAATAGTAAACAAAGCATGGCTGATTTGCAACCTTTGGGTTGAGGTTTTTTGGCACAATAGAATAGTAAAATCCTATTTTTAATCTTGCTGCTTTGAAATTTAAAACAAAATATATTGATTAAATGAAATCATCTTAAAAGGGAGGAGAGTAATTCTTTTAAGATAATAAGGAGAGCCCTGTCCAGGTGGCTTAGTTGGTTGAAGCATCAACACAAAATGTTGTGGGTTCAATTCCCTGTTGGGGCACATGCCGGGTTGTTGGTTCGATCCCCGGTCAGGTTGCATATGGGAGGCAACTGACCCATATTTCTCTCACATTGAGGTTTTTCTCTCTACCTTCCTTTCTCTATAAAATCAGTAAAAACATAGCCTCAGGTGAGGATAAGTAAATGAATACATAGATAATAAGGGGGAAATGTTACGGCTCAATTCTTGATTATTATTGCAACTATATAAGTAACTTATTGAATTGTTTTTAAGACTTACTTTTTCTTCTTATAGGACCTCTTCATTGTTAGACATGAATTGGCCATAATGAGACTAGCTGCCTTTATGGGCATTACTATGTTAGTTGGAATAACTGGACTCTTTTATACTCAACTAATTGGCATCATCACAGTAAGTATATTTTTAATGTAAAATATTATATTTATGAACATATTCCCTAAGTATGAACTTAATTCTAAAATGTTACAGAGAGTTTAGAAATTAGAGGGGAAAATTACCCAGAGTCATTTATCCCCATTTCCAGAAGCCTTTGTAATTTTAGTTATAATCAGTGTAGAGGGTATACATACAATTTTTCATCATACCTTTAAAATTTAGCATAAAATATTTTTATATAACTGTAGACTCCATAAGTAATCTTTCCCCTGTTGATCAGGGTCAGTGTGCAATTATTGTTTTCTATATTACAAAGAATATTGCTTTGAGGAAATGGAGTTACTGATAGAAACATTTTATTAGTAATTAAATATTTTTTTGCATGTACATATTAGCTATTTTTTTTTTATTTTATTGATTTTTTACAGAGAGGAAGAGAGAGGGATAGAGAGTTAGAAACATCGATGACAGAGAAACATCGATCAGCTGCCTCTTGCACACCCCCTACTGGGGATATGCCCGCAACCAAGGTACATGCCCTTGACCGGAATCGAACCTGGGACCCTTGAGTCCGCAGGCCGACGCTCTATCCACTGAGCCAAACCGGTTTCGGCTACATATTAGCTAAATGGGATTTAGCACAACAGAAAAGATCAAAAAGTGTGAGAAATATTGAGTAAGAACTTAAAAGTTTGGCAATACATGGCATTGCAAAAGATGTAGGGTAAACAGACTTTTTCATATATTGGTTGGGGTGTAAATTGCTATATCCTTTTTGAAGGACAAATTATCAGTGTCTGAAAATTTAAAATGCATAGTCCTTTCTCTACAAATTTATTCTATAGAGACTATTTAAGTATATGTAAATAAACATGTAATTTAAAAAAGATCTTCATTATTATACTATGTATAATGTATGTATTATATATGAAAACTTAAGTGATTATCAGAATGTATTCAGTGAAAGAAAGTATAGTAAGAAAAAAACACATCAAAATTTACTATAAAGCAATAGTATTCAAGAAAGTATGGTACTGGCATAAGGATAGATATATTGATAAATGAAATGGAATCGAGGATCTGAAGTATACACATATACTTATGGACAATTATTTGCAGTAAGGGTGCCAAGACTGTTTAATGGGGGAAGGTAAAGTCTTTTCAAAGAAATGCTGCTGGGACAACTAGCTATCTACATGCAAAGGAATAAAATTAGACCCTTACCTCACACCATGGACATATATGAACTCAAAATGGATCATAAACCTAAATGTAAGATCTAAAATTATAAAACTCATAGAAGAAAACATAGGAGCAAGTCTTGGGTTAGGTAGTAGTATCTTAAATATGACACCAAAAGTGCAAATGACCAAAGAAAAAAATTGATAAATTGGACTTACTGCAAACTTTTGTGATTCAAGGGACATTATTAAGAAAGTGGGGGTGGGGAGGGGGGGTTGAGAAAACAGTTCACAGAATGGGGGAAAATATTTGCAGATCATGTATCTGATAAGGGACTTGTATATAGAGTATATAAAGAACTCATAACTCAATAATAAAAAGACATTCTAATTAAAACATGGAATAAGGACCTACATGGGAATTTCTTCAAAGCATATATACAAATGGACAATAAATACATACAGAGATGCTCAACACCATTAGTCATAAAGGAAATGAAAATCAAAACCATAATGAGGTTTTGACTTTACACACACTAGGATGGCTATAATAAAAAATACACTAACGTTGGTGATTCATAATAAAGTGCTTATGAGTAGTAATTCAATCATAAAGTAATTCACAATTACAGTAAACCCTCGATTTTGCAGACCTCAATTTAATGGACTTCAGATTTAACGGACTGAATTTCCAGTCTGTAGTTCATATGTGAAAATTAACACCCTTTTAATTTTAAAATGCTTTTAACAAAGATTTGCTTATAATTAAATTAACGGGGTTTTGTGTTTGTTATTCATTTCCTGCTATTTTTAACAAAATTTAGCAAATAAGATAAAATAATTAGAAATTACTTAAATTTAAAAATAGTGGATTTCTAATCTCATTTTCAAGGTTAGAAGTCAACACAACCAGATGTTTCTGTGGACTAGACTGATCTTAAGCCCAATTTTAAAGGATTATCTTTGATTATTTTTAGTTTTGATTTTAAACAGGATTTAAATATATGTGCTTGTATATTTTTACTAAAATTAATATTGAAGTTAAAGTGTTTTCAGAGCAATCAACTTTAAAGGGAACAGATTATTCTAATTATTCTTAGACTGTTTAGTCTTTTTTTTCCCTGTTTCTGAATGAAATGGATAGTGATGGTAGTTATTAATGTAATTGATGTCAGAATTTCTTATTGAGCAGTAGTTCACACACAGCCAAGAATAGTGTCCATCTGACAACCACCAATACTCATGGTGCTGGGTGATTGTGTCAGTCATGTTTCCAGTCACTGGGCTTGGAGAGAGTTAATCAAGAAGTGCAGTAACAGCTGGCCCAGCTCTTCTGGCGAGGTTCTGACAGTGAGCTATTGTACGTGTGACAGTGCTCTGACAGTTTCTCTGAATGTTGTATACAAGCATTTTTGTTTTCTGGGCACCGTGGAGTTTATGTAATAGATTAAGCTTTTGGTGGGGTCTCTGGAGCTTAGTGTTTTTCTCAGTTGTGGTGAGGTTTGGGGTAGGGTGGGGAAGATGTATTTACTGGCAGTTTTGTAAAAGGCTTTAAATTCTCAAAGAAAAAATTGAGCTTTTGCTTTTGTCTCACAGGTACTATTGTTGGACTCTGCTTGAATTACTAAAGGTAGCTTAAAGCAAAGCTTTTACAGTTAAAAGGGGAAAATGTGTTTCCCCCACCCCGCCCCAGTACTGGCTCATGGTTACCTAAATAAATACAGAAAGAATTACAATGCAGGGGTAACTTAATTTTAACTTGGTTATGATATGCAATGAAAAGTATCTATGTTCACAATGTTAAATTAGTTTAAATGAGATTATCTATTAAATAACATTCTCATTAGCAGACAGTTAGTGGGTTTACCTGCCTTTTTATATATACCCAGAAATGTAGTTCTGAGATTATTAATCCTTATAGTTAAATTTTGCCAAGTATCCCACTGAATCAATGAGGTGAATTAGCAGCATTCAGTACAATCTCTGTGCAAATTATGTTTGGTTTACTCAACTCCAAACCAGCATTGCATATATGGAAAACAATTTAAACCTATTTGTGTAATAGTGTAGGGGAATAGTGCATTTTAATTTTCTTAAAGCATTACTAATTGCTTGAGTGATTAAATAGATGTTTTCTTATTTGGTTAGGAAGCTAAACACTTACGAGTTTTCCTTTTACTTGCAATTTTCCACACATTGGTTTTTAATATGACTAAAACATTATAGGATTGAAGAAAACAGTGACTTGTAGATCTTCTCTTTGTCATATTCCATCAATAGGTTAGTTACTCCCCATGTCCCAGCCAAAGGAGCACATTCGCTCATCTTCTATTGATAACCAAAAATCTTACTGAAAGCATAATTTTGTATTAAAAATGTAAGAGTAGTTAACCTTATGTGCTGATCACAAACATAATTTTTCAGCTGTTCCCAGTACTTAGTGTAAGGCTTATTTATACAATATATTAGTGTGTGTAATCATCCTCTCTGGCATCCTCCGTGTTTCTGTATAATTATTTCTTGTAAACTTGACTGATTTCACTAGCCTGTAAGCTCCTGATGCTAAGGACTATGTCATAATAGTTACTTAGTAAATTTTTGATAGATGGGTTAATGAGTAAATGAATCTTGGCTTATGTACTTAGTACTTGGTTTTCAACTAGGTTATAAGTCCCTTGCGGACATTGGATTTTATTAACATAGTCTCCCACAGTCCTGGTCATTTTAACTTTTATGATAAAATCCACGCTTTTATTTAAAAATAATTTTTAAAAATTGCATCCTGATATAATTGAGATACTGTATCTCCAAGCATTTTCAGAAAGTATTTAGTAGGCAATATGAAATAAGAATGAGGACCGCCATTTATTGAGTAGTTATTAACCTTTTGCACTCGGATGTCGAGTGTGACTCGACACGGTTAGCATCGGTAGCAGCTTGTATGTCGAGCCACACTCGACACGTAGTTTCACCGCGGGGGGAACGGGGATTTTTGTCTATTTTTCCAGTATCTTTTCTTGTTTCATTAGCATGAAAGGACAAGTAAAATGTAAATGCCGTCTCAACTGATGCCAAAAAAGAAAAAATGAAAAACCGATAACGCATGTGAAATTTATTAGGAAACTAGTACATGATCTTGTTGGAGAATTCAGAGATGGTACACTAACTTCCAGGGGTAGATTATTATCCACTAACTTAGAGCAACGTTTAGATGGAAAGCTCCATATAATCACACCTCACCCCAACAAAAATCACAAAGATTGTGTTGTTTGTTCTAACAGAAAAATCAAAGGAGGAAGAGGAGAGATGATTTATATTTGTGAAACATGTGAATGTAACCCAGGTCTTCATGTGGGTGAATGTTTCAAAAAATATCACACCATGAAAAATTATAGAGATTAAAATTACTCTTTGAATGTATCAATAATTTGAAATATAAAAAAATCCAAATAAATAAGTTTGTATGAAAAGAAACTCCAGTTTTTTATTCTACTGCTGCGCTTTGTAAAATCTGGGGTACTTAAAAAATTAAATCCCGAGTAGAATAAAGGAATCGAGAAAAAAGCAAGCGAGTGCAAAGGGTTAAGGGCTCTAACGTATATTAACTCCTTTAGTCACTGTAAAAGACCTATGAGGTAAGTATTATTATTTGAAAATTGAGATATACAGACTTTTAGTAACTTCCCTAAGGTTTTATATAGCCCAAAAAGGAGTATGGGAATTATTTTGGAAAGAGATTTTCAGTGACTATATACATGTAAGATCTCCTGTCCTCTCACTTTAGTTCCATGATTGATTAAATCCTTATGTGAATTTCAGATTTCTAATAAACTATATAGCTGGCCCTCTGTTGGAGATGGATGCCTAAAGAACCATTTATTTCAAATGAGGGATAGCGTGAGTTCTAGCTTCAGAGGAGGGGAAAGAGCTGATAGTATCAGGAAATGCTTTCTCTTTGCACTGCTGATATAAATTAAAATTAAGGAATCATGCTATTTCTGTCTATGTTCAGTTAGTTTAGTGCTGCAAACATATATTCAGTACTCACTTTGAACAATATATACTGGTAGATGCTATGGAAGATGCAAAGTTAAATGAGCTTTTTGCTATCCGAATGTGGATCAGAGGTGCTAGAAAGCCAAGCAAAAGTTTATCTTAGAATTAGTAGAAATTAGTAATAAATAAAACAGGTATACAATCTCTAGTTCTGAAAATTTTTTTGAATAGTTTATTAGTTCAATTTAAATCAACAGAATCAGGTATGTACAACAGCGTTAAAGGCATGGACAAGACCTATAATAAGAGCAAAGAGTGCAGGCGATGACTGAGGTAAGATTGAATTGTCTTCGGGGAGGTTTTCTGATAGAATGTTCTTACTTTTTCAAGTCTTCAGTTTGGCAGGTCTAGAGACTCCATTTTGAGTTTTGCGCAGTGGCAGTAGCATAGCTAAGTTTATCCAAGGTGCAATTATTACAATTGAAAATGTTACCAGAGTTAATGAGGCCGAGAAGCAGTGATTCTTGCTTCCAGACTTAAAAGTGATAGTTATAGATATAAACCAGATTGTCACGTGTGTCCAAGGACTCTACATTCTTCTGCCCTATGACAACATATATGGCAAAGTGTTGGTGAGAATGAACTCAAAGCAGGATAAGCTAGTTGGATGGATTGTATCATCAAAGTATCTATTTCAAGAGGACTAAATTCTCAGGTCTGTCAACCAGGAAACTTCTGGTGATAAATTCTTCCTCTTTGCCCCTCCCCCTCCTAACTTTTCTAGTAGGCAATGAGTACCTCCCTCTTATTTTCTGCTAGGAACTTTTCCCCTTCACTTTAGATATAATCTTAGTAGTTAGGATACAGCTTTTTTTTTTTTTTTTTTTTAATAATCATATTTTCTTAGGCTGAGTCTGAAAGATAATTTCTTAGGGTAAGGTCAGCCATCAGGAAAATTATATAGTATTGATTGATATAAGTAAGGCCTACATTTCTATAAGTCTTGCTTTTTCTAGTTTATTCTTTCTTTTTTTTTAGAAAATAAACTTTCAGTTTCTAAAAATAGGAAAGCATTCTCATATATCTCTTAGTTATGCAGGCTGAAGAAAGTCTTAGCTGTTTGATCATTAGACCATAATCAAAACATAAATATTTCTCTGGAAATAGATATTCTGATTGTAGAGAGCATAAAATAAAAATGTTTCATATTATTCCTTGAAGAATGAATTTTTCTGGATAGCTGAATTTTACATATTCTCCTATATAATAAAGAGGTAATATGCAAATTGACCCTCACACCCTCACAAGATGGCCACCCCCACATCATCACAAGATGGCTGCCACAAGATGGCCACCCCCATGTAGTCACAAGATGGCTGGCAGGGGAGGGCAGTTGGGGGTGACTAGGCCTGCAGGGGAGGGCAGTTGGAGGTGACCAGGCCTGAAGGGGAGGGCAGTTGGGTGCGACCGGGCTGGCAGGGGAGGGCAGTTGGGGGTGATCGGGCCAGCAGGGGAGCAGTTAGGTGTCAGTCAGGCTGGCAGGGGAGATCAGGCTGGCAGGCAGAAGCGGTTAGGGGGAATCAGGCAGGCAGGCAGGCAAGCGGTTAGGAGCCAGCAGTCCCAGATTGTGAGTCGGACATCCCCTGAGGGGTCTCAGATTGGAGAGGGTGCAGGCTGGGCAGAGGGACAACCCCCTCCAGTGCACGAATTTCGTACACCGGGCCTCTAGTAGCTAATAATTAATAATTTATATTTATACTCCTCCATAAGGATAGCAGTTATCTTATTTGTCATTTTCTGATGGCCACCAAAGGCATTGAATCTTTTGTATTGAATGAAATAAGTTATGTGCACCAAAATCTATTTTAATTAGTCTTTGTGTGTTTTTCCCTATAATATTACATATTTCCTTGCATTATAAGCAGAAAAAAGAATATCAAATCTGATTTGGCAATTGGAAATAGCTTATGGTTTTCCATGTTCCAACCAATAGTAACTTCTTTCTTTTCTAGTTTGCTGATTCTGTGGTGCTTATGACTGTGATAGCATAATAAATTCTGCTGCTCTGAGTATGTGTGCAAATGTCAGTGCAAAATTTTGTGACATGTTTAGTTGTTCACATACAAACTGTACTTTTTTCTTATATCATAACATGATTCAGGATAGCTGAGTTTCAGAGAGGTAAGCATTTGCTATTTCTAGAGGAAAAAATAGCGTTTATGTCTACCCTCACTAATAGTGTTCATAAAGTCATGATAAATGTCCCATCCTCTGATAAAATAACCATCTGTTTATGATGACTTAATAGGCAGTAGTCTACTATTTTCTTGAACCAGATTCTAGAAAGATGTCAAAAGCACTTAAAAAGCTTTTCCCATAGGAAGTCTAAATCCAAAGTCTTTCACGTTGATTCTTTTTTTTTTTCTTAATATATTTTTGGAGGAAGGGAGAGGGAGAGAAGAGAAACATCAATGATGAGAGAGAATCAGATTGGCTGCCTCCTCCACACCCCCCATTGGGGAGTGAGCTTGCATCCTGGGCATGTGCCCTGACTGGGAATCCACCCGTGACCTCCTGGTTCATAGGTCGACACTCAACCTCTGAGCCACGCAGGCCAGGCAAAGTTGATGCTTTTTTTTTTTTTTTTTTTAATATATTTTATTGATTTTTTACAGAGAGGAAGGGAGCGGGAGAGAGTTAGAAACATCGATGAGAGAGAAACATCAATCAGCTGCCTCTTGCACACCCCCTAGTGGGGATGTGCCTGCAATCAAGGTACATGCCCTTGACTGGAATTGAACCTGGTACCCTTGAGTCCGCAGGCCAACTCTCTATCCACTGAGCCAAACCGGTTAGGGCAAAGTTGATGCTTTTATAGCCACAAATAAGATCCTCAAAGTTGTAATCAGGTTGTAAATTTCTACATAGTAAAAATTTTCTGTAATATTAGGCTGATCTTGTAATTGCTTTTTTATCCTGAAATGTTTCCTTTTTAAAAAACATATATTTTATTGTTGTTGTTTTTTTACAGAGAGGAAGGGAGAGGGATAGAGAGTTAGAAACATCGATGAGAGAGAAACATCAATCAGCTGCCCCCTGCACACCCTCTACTGGGGATGTGCCCACAACCAAGGCATATGCCCTTGACCGGAATCGAACCTGGGGCCCTTCAGTCTGCAGGCCGACGCTCTATCCACTGAGCCAAACCGGTTAGGGGTAGTTTCCATTTTTTAAGTATTATCCACAACTGCAATTTTAGTCCATTTATATGTACCTTAACTAATAGCACTTGACTTCTTATCTTTTTGTTTTTGTGCACAACTATCTCAGTTGTTTTGGAACAACCTGTCACCCATCAGTTCTAAGACACCATTTAAATTATTTGTCACTTTCTATACAGATGTGAAACCAGAGGCTCAGTTTTCCTTTAAGCCCCTAATCAATGCTGTCATGTATTTGCAGACTGTGTTTTCACAAAGTAAAATATTATTTTGAGGTAATTATGCAACAGAACCAAGAAAGGTTCATTATAGGTAGAATTATCATTGGATATCATGAATTTCAAAGCATAATAGGAAAACCAATGAATAGAGAGTATGTAGCTAATCTGCAGTCTTGTCCCAAATTCCTAGGTAATCTGGAAATAAAATTCTGTTATTGGTTACTTAGACATCTTAAAAAAAGAGATTATTTTTTTTTCTGTATATGGGCTAACTGTAGTTATTCTACTGTTCATGTGTAAGAAATTAATATTATCGCTAATTATGTAACTTATATAAAGAGTCTTTTAAATTGAAGGTGCTTTTTATTAGTTTCATTGGAGGAAAGTTTTACAACCAAAAAAGTTCTTGGGATTACAGTTGAAACCAGAACTATTGGCAGGAATAGTACTGCTTAATAGCAGTACAGTCCACCTGCCGTATGTGAGCAAGCTAGTAGAGGAGAAGAACTTCTGTAACTTTCTGGTACATTTAAAAGAAGCTGTTTTCGTTTATACTACTTTAAAGTATATTTAAAATGTAAATATCTAAACTAAGATTATGTACTTTGTTTTGATTATTATTTAGATAATCAGTTTCTCAATCTAATGATGGATCTTCCGTTAACATGAGTTGAACCAGCATGTCTGGAAACTACCTTTTGTTTGTTGACTTGTTTTTCTTATATGTTCGTTAGAGCCTTATATAAAGCATATAATAAGAAATTGTATTGTTATGAAGGGGCTGATTTTTCTGTTGAAAAAAGGAAATTGTTTTTTCACCAAAGGACTCTGATGAGCCCACTTCACTTTCAGAGCACTGGGTGCTGTGGTGTGGCAGGTGCAGGGGCCTTGTTGAATCTGTGTCTTCTCAGAAGTGCAAGCCCAGCAGCACTCTTTGGCTCTCTGTGCGTTAGTGCCTTTCATTTGTCATTTTTGTTATTTATTTTTTAATGCATATTCATGGCAGTTGAATTAAAAATAGATACTGGACTTTTAAAAGAATTGTCAAGGAAGCAAGTATAATAAAAAATATTACATTAATGAAGTGATACTCCTACAGTTTTTGTGAGGTTTTGTAATTGAATAATATTTGTGGAGTGGGAGTACAATGTAATTTTGATTCTGTTTTTTTCCAAGGAATTTCAGCAATGTCTGTAGATATTTTAGAAATCGTCTTACTCATGTATAAACTGTTTAAGTCTTCAGAATATTCTGTGGATATGATTTTAAAACATTAAAAATTAATATAGAATAAAGCCTTAATAACTTTGTTCTGAGTATTTTTCTTAATTTTTAATAGGATACAACATCTATTGAAAAGATGTCAAACTGTTGTGAAGAAATGTAAGTATAAAAGTGAAGTCTATAGAGTTCTTATTAAAAATGGAAACAACTGGCCACATTTGAAAAAATGTATGCATGTAGAGGGAAGATAATAGAATGATGTTTTTTTTTCTTGGAGCCTTGTCTAAGGCCTCAGCTAGGCAGGCATAACCCAGTCTTACATCTGGGGTCTTCTAGCTATGCTAGTTTTCATACAAAATAAGTACTGATCATTCTTGTTACTTGTCTCACTAAAGTAAGTTAAATTATTTGTCCTGAAAGTACATCAAAAGAGATTTGCTACTGTGTTGTTGACACACATTCTGTTAATACTGAGATTCTCCTCAGCTTCAAAAGTTGCCGTAGGTTGATTGACGACACAGATACAATATCTGCTCTCCAGAGTTAAAACTCAGCTGCATGCCATAATGAAAGAAAAGCTGTATTTGTGATGCTGGGACACAATTCATCAGAGTCCTGTAATGGATCCCCAGCCAACCTGTATTGTTTTAGCTGACTGAAGTGCACCATGGGAGTGCTGTCTTTCACTAATAATGCTGTCTTCTGTAGATCGAGGCCCCGAAAGCCATGGCAGCAGACCTTCTCAGAAGTTTTTGGCACTCGTTGGAAGATCCTGTGGTTTATTCCTTTCAGGCAGAGGCAACCACTGCGAGTTCCCTACCACTTTGCCAATCACGTCTAAACAGATGGATGGTGGGCACAGATGGGTCCTCCATGCTGGAAATGCGTTACAGGTTTTCTGATAATAGAACGATGACAGTCCTCAAGTCAATTAAAATCCACCCACCAATCTTAGGCATCATAATGTGCCCCAGGCTTTATTTTAATAGTGATCTTGATCCTGTTGTGGGACTAACACAAGATCTATAGTTAAGTTTCAAAGCATGTTTACTTTCAAATTAGCTTTCCATGGGGATTTCTTAAAGTGCTTTTGTTATTAAACTCAAAAGGCAGTGATTGGGATGAAATAATTGTACATAATTTCTTTTAGCACTGACAATATTACAGATTTTAATTTATGGGAATTTTCAGATGTTTATTTAAAATTTTCACTCTTGAGCAGTACTAATCAAATCTGAATTTAATTCTTCAGCTTTTACAAAAGGTTTTACACCTTATATGTGAAATTTCTTTTTCAAGTACAGTTTAAAATATGTTAATACTTTTATATATGCTGCAAATGCAGCATAGGATTGAACAACAGAAAAAGGGCAGTGTTTTCTTAGTAGCTTTCTAATGTTTTCTCTTCAAAAACAAAATAAAAATACCACTAAAATAAAGCACCAACTATCTACCTTATGTTAAAGGAAAGATTAAATGTTTTTCCATGTTAATTTTTCCATTTCTTTTCCTTGTACTGTTGTAAGTATTGATTGTTGTTAATATATTTGTTCCAAGGAGAAAACTGATTAAGTGGGCATGTATTCCTATTTTACCCTAAGATTTTGGTGAGCAAATGGATAGAGAATTTGCAATAATTCCACAGATACCTTTTCTAGTGCAGTTAAACCAGAATGCGTGTTTTTAAAATGCTACTATAACTAGAAAATATATAATGTACAGTATAAAGAGGAATATTGTGCTTTTGAAAAATATATATACTTTTTGCTTTTATTTACCTTCTAGTAGATCTAAAAATTACACAATGAAGGTTTATATATAATAAATATTGGCCAAGTATTCCTGAAACAAATCTATAGGAAATTACTAGTAAAAGTAAATAACTTTTGTGTACCTACAATCAATCAGCCAAATTGAATTTAAATTTTAATGGGCCAACTATAATTTGGATTGAGAGACCTTTTTTTTGTAGCTAATGTTAGGAAATAGCCTTAAAATAAGAAAATATAATGATCTACATTTATCATTAGCCTTACACAAATTTAAATTGCTAACAATGATGGTCTCTTGGAAAGCATAGAATATTTGTATAAAAAGAACTTTATCATACTAAGAGGAAAAAAAAATCAGCTTTAGCCTTTTTTCCATTAGAATACTGCAAAATCCATATATCTTTTTTGAAAATGTATGTGCTCACAGTCTTTCTCTTGAATCTTAAAGAACATTGAAGGGATCTACTGTTCTTGGAACATATCAGTAGTTTCCTTTTACTTAGTTTTGATGGTAGGTAGTCACATCTAAGAAATCATGAAACAGAAAGTTGCCATATCAGCCAGTTAACTATACTGTGGTTAGTTCTTTCAGAAACTATCTTCTAAAAGAATAGAATTAGCTGTTCTCAGAAATATAAGTGCCATGTCTTACATGTTCTGATTATAATGCTTTATTATTTAAAAGTATAGAAGTGGCAGATGAAAATATGTATTGGTGCTGACAAAATGCATAGTGAATTTAATATGAGAAATTTATTTGTAGAGCTTAATGAACCACAAAATTAGTATGTCATGTCATGGAAATGGGTTGGGTTCTGTGCAAGGTAACATACTGACCAAATTTGGCCTGATGGGGGAACTGTTATAAGGAAGTAATGTATAGATAATGCAGATAGATCTCAATTGATAGCTCTACTAACTGGACCTTGAGAAAACAGCGAAGTATGAAGTGAAGATCCCTTAAAGAGCATTATATCCCTTAAAGGCACAGTTACACTTCATGTAGTAGTACTAGTTACCTTGAAAGGTATCTGGGAGGTATTTAGAGCCAACTTCTGCCTCCGTAATGAGAACCAGAGGTGGTCCCTTTCCCACTCTAAGAGGGTTTTGTTTTTCTTAGATTTACCATTTCTTGGGCACATTCTCTTTCCTCTTTATACCCTCACTAATCTGATCCCTCTGTACCTGATTCTCCTGGTACTGGAATACAAACTAGCACACTAGGCAAGGCATATATTTCTTTTGTTTGAATGGAGAAATGCTACATATCAATATATTTATATAAGATTTTATATTAAGGTATATCTATATATACATGTGCTTTAATTTTCAGCATTCTCAAATTAGCACTCCTAACTGTGGGTTTAGCCTTTGTTAGACAACTTGAGAAAAACCAGCGGGTAGTTTCCTAGGGAGTGCATGAACTCTAGTGCTCTCTCTGCGCCCTCTTTTGGCTAATTGGTGTAATTATACTGGCTCTAGAGACTTACTGCCCCACAAGTAAATTGTATGGCCAAATTCTGAACCTAGCAGAGGTACAAGCTTAGGGGAGTGTATGTGCAAGGCTGTTATATTTTATGAAAATTAATGTGTTCCTGTTTATGATGACACATATAGTTCATACAAAATGATGACTAGTTAGCTTCATTTGTGTATGTTCTTATATACATATATATATTTGCTGTCATTTACAAGTTTATATCAGATCAGGATAAATAAATGTAAACGTTTCATGAATTTTATTTTAAACCTTATTTTGGCAAATTAAGTCTTTAGAATTAGAAAAGTCATTACTTTAAAATTACCAATTTATTAGGAAACACAGAAATTTATTGTTACAGTGGTAAGCAAGTATCTAATGTGCTTTACTGAGTACCTAAAAAATACATTTAGTGTTTTTAATCTCAGTTTTGGAATGATTTTTTTTTGCTGATTCTTTTACACTAAAATAATAAGATTAATAATTCTTTTTAAACTTTCCTACTCAGAGTTATAGCTGTAGCTTTAGTAGCCAATTTATTATGTATTCTGGATAACCATGAAAATAACTAATGATGTTGACCATTAGAAAATAATTATGAGCTGCTGTTGGATGAAGTAGTTCCTTATAAACATTTCATTTGAAGCAAAATGTATTTTAAAGGATATTTTACTCAGCAAAGTCATTAATTGGGCTTCGGGAGATGAGTTTTACATAGATATTATATATTATACCTCTTGCACAATTATATTTGTTGTTGTTCTTTTCCTTAAACAAAAAATATTTATGGGCTAAAGATTGTAAGCAAAAATTGACTGAGTTCACATTCCCCAAACAGTAGGCATTCAGTTAAAGTGCTTTTGGTACTTTGTAACCAAGACTTACAGTTTAAAAATACTAAGTTAATTGATGTTCCATTATTTTAAAAAATACTATTTTGCTTAAGAGTTGTATTAAAAATATTTGCGGTTAATATGAGATAGCTATATTTAAATTTCTAGTTTATGTATTAATCCTTTAACAGAAGAAAACATAGTTTACTTTTAATAGTAATAGTGCTAGAGAACATAAGCTACATAAAATCCAGTATAATGGTGAAGTTAAAACTTCTGTGAGAATGAACATCAGTAAATTTTTGCTAATGTTTAAAGGTATTTTTCTCTAAGTATGGTAGCTAATTATAACTATACTTCATCACGCCTTTTCAGGCCACTTCTGTACAGGCAATTAGTTGAAGGTATGTTTCAACCAAAAGGGCTTATTAATTCTGAAAGCTAACCATGAAGACTTAAGTTAGGACAACACTTCCAGCCAGGAAGTGTGAAGTAATTTAGATTATGGCCACACAGTCTTTCATGTGTTAGGTCATGGGGCAGTTTGAGTGTTTTCACATGAATTGCTATAAAATCACAATGTGTGCAGCCCTGGTTTACAATGGCATTAATATTAACAAAGCTGCTAGTCTTCCCCTAGATTGTTCTCTAGTCTCCAATGGCTTCCCTTATGCTTCATGGAGAAATAGATCACCTAGCTCAAGTTTACTATACTATTGCTGCTTCATTCAATAAGTCTTTTACATGACTTTTAATATACATAGATCTATCTAGAATTTATTTGGTGAAGTTTATACTTACAAACATTAAATAATTTACTAATAGATACAGGTATTGGATTTTTTACCCAGTTCTCTTGCTTTAAAAAATATAAGTATTGGCAAATGTAGTTAATAATCATGCACATTTAGTATGTTCTACTTGCTAGTATTTTTTATTTACTCAGTATTTATTGTTTTTACCACTTCTAGAAATTATGCTAAGCCTTGAGAATATAAAAATAAACAAAACAAATCCCTGCCCATATGGAGATTACAGTCTACATACTTTATGATATTATAGAAGTCAACTTAAAAAAAAAGGAGATCTAGTTAGAATGTTAATATAGTTATATAATATTACCCATTATATAATTAAAGAGTTGGAAAGTATCAAGAAAAGCAAGAAATTAGTATCTTAAACCAGAGGAAATATTAAGGATGATTTTAAAAAACATAATTCTGAAAATAAAGTAGTACTGAAAAGGTATCAAAGGTGACATTAAAAAATTTCCCCTATAGACATTTTTCATTAAAAAAATTTAGGCAAAGCTTGTTTTTACCTCGTATGTGCTGTATTTTTGGCCATTCTCTCTGTACTTCCTGTGCAGACTGCAGTTTAGCACACAGAAGCATATAATCCATGTAATCTATTAATGTACGAATAACACTGGCTACCAAGTGTTTCATCCAAGGAACTGTAAGACACTCACAGACAGGTTATCCTATATTACACAAGATGTCCATCCCGGCAGTACTCCTTCTTCTATCTCTGACCTCATAAACGATTCCCAAATATGCCCCCACACATGCACTCAAAGCTCATCTCCACTCAACAGCCATCATTTAACAGCAGCCTCAGCATCACCTCATCGTTTAGGGCATACTGAATGGCAGGCACTACATTCAGGACTTCTGTGCAATGGATATCATTATTAGAAACATCAAAATCCAGGGCAGTCCTCCTCTCGTCGTCATAGCTCTTGGAAATGTGGTCAGCAAGCAGAGTATTGATGACAAAACCATTCCCAATTAGGCACTGTGCTTTTGCCCATCTGCTGTTGAGTGAATTGGTGTTAGCTCTCATTTCCAGATTCCATGCTTGGATGTTATTGGGATAAGATATTTCAGTGCAAGATAATGTCCCTCACAGGCAGCTCGGTGTAAAGGAAGATGTCCTTCTCTGTTAGGTACATGTCTGCTTCCTCTGTATCCCAGCAGGAGAGAAATGCAATCAGGATTGTCCCCTCCTGCTGCCTCAAACAACACTAATGTCCCATCATTCTCCAAAGCAGACACATCACCATCTTTGAGGATTAGATGTTCCAGCACATCACAGAGACCATGCCCAGAAGTAGCACCTAATGGTGTGACTCCAAACTGTCTCAGGCGACATTGCCAGCAGATCTATTAGATCTTTTAAAATACATAATACATATGTATATATATATGTATATATATTGCGCACACACACACACACACACACACACACACACACGTATATCTCTTGATTTCAGAGGGGAAAGGAGAGGAAGAGCAAGAGACAGAAAATCATTGATCAGCTGCATCCTGTACACCCCCTACTGGGGATGGAGCTCACAACATGGGCATGTGTCCCAACTGGGAATCCAACCGTGACCTCCTGGTTTGTAGGTCGATGTTCAACCACGGAGCAACCCCGGCCAGGCGTAGGTCTTTGTAACCTTGTTTGGCTGCCTCAAGCATGGCTGACAGTTTTTGACACAGGGCTGATCAAGGCTAGTGGTGTGTTTGAGCAGAGCAGACACCATGTCATAGGAGCCCTTTTTAACAACTTGAAGATTTTAAAAAGAACACTTGACAGTAGGCATATTAACATGAATATCTTAGATGATGTTAAACAAGTTACCAAATTTAACATCAAAGGAGATGTTAGCTATTCCCTTCCAAAAGAGAATATTGTATTTTTCGTACCCCTTCCATTTCTTATATCCAAATTTCTATTGAGGAGTGTAAGCATGCAGGATAATACCTTCTCTTTAAGACCCCGATCTGAGCAGGTTCAAGAGTTGCATGAAAGATAGTACACATTGCTAAGATGTTGTATATAATCTTTCTAAATTTTAATGTCTTCATTAACAAAATAAAAATGACATCCACTGTTGGATTGTATAAATTAAATGGTGTATGTAAAATGTTTCATATATACTAGGAGTGCAGTAAATGATTACTATTTTATTAAAAATACCATTTCATCACTTCTAGGATCCTGGAACCACATGTGTAAATAAGGTTTATCAAGTTTTTCCCCCTCTCCACAGAGGTGTGGTGTTTTTTTTCTTCCCATGCTCTTAACGGGGGTTCAGCAGTAGGAATGTTTAGAATCTAGATAGGCCAGTTGTTCTAAGCAGATGAAGCATATGACAGCTAATGTGCTCCGGTTTCAGAGGCCTTCTAAACCAGCTTTCTTTGCCCCTCTGCTTGTCGCTAGTGGCTGAAATTACATTGTTCAAAGTGTTTCTCCCTTTAGATGAATAACAGATTTTCCCAGCTTAGATATAACTATTTCTAAAAAACGTAATGCATTTTCTCTTATCAAAAAGGGGGAAGAGGAGAGGACAAAGAGGATAGGAGAGAGAGGGGAGGGAGGGAGAGAGCTACTTACTAACCTATAATTAACAAATGAATTAATGTGTTACTTCATGTTCATATTTTTTACCTTCTAAGAATCATCCTCTGAATTTATATATAAACTAGAGGCCCGGTGCATGAAATTCGTGCACAGGGAGGAAGGTGTGTCCCTCAGCCCAGCCTGCTCCCTCTCCAATCTGGGATAATCCCTCTCATAATCCAGGACTGCTGGCTCCCAACTGCTCGCCTGTCTGCCTTCCTGATTGCCCCTAACCACTTCTGCCTGTCAGCCTGATCACCCCCTAACCACTCCCCTGCCAGCCTGATTGATGCCTAACTGCTCCCCTGCCAGCCTGTTTTCCCCTAACTGCCCTCCCCTGCAGGCTTGATTGCCCCCAACTGCCCTCCCTTGCAGGCCTGGTCCCTCCCAACTGCCCTCCCCTGCTGGCCTGATCACCCACAACTGCCCTCCCTTGCAGGCCTGGTCTCTCCCAACTGCCCTCCCCTGCTGGCCATCTTGTGGTGGCCATCTTGTGTCCACATGGGGGCAACCATCTTTGACCACATGGGGGCAGCCATCTTGTGTGTTGGAGTGATGGTCAATTTGCATATTACTCTTTTATTAGCTAGGATAGAGGCCTGGTGCACGGGTTGGGCCAGCTGGTTTGCCTGAGGGGTGTCCCAGATCAGGGTGAGGGTTCCCTTGGGTTGTGGGGCGGCCTGGGCGAGGGGCCTGTGGTGGTTTGCAGGCCAGCCATGCCCCCCGGCGACCCAAGCGGAGGCCCTGGTACCTGGGATTTATTTATCTTCTATAATTGAAACTTTGTAGCCTTGAGCGGAGCCAAGCCTCCTGCTTGCTCCATGGCCACAGCCATTTTTGTAGGGATTTATTTTCTATAATTGAAACTTTGTAGCCTTGAGTGGAGGCCAAGGCAGGCCAGGGGTGTGGAAGCTTGGCTTCCTCCATCGCCGGGGGCAACTCAAGCCTCCTGCTCTCTCCAGCTCCATGGCTGCTGCCATTTTTGTTGGGATTTATTTATCTTCTATAATTGAAATTTTGTAGCCTTGAGTGGAGTCCTGGGCTGGCCAGGGTGTGCGGAAAGCTTTGGCTTCCTCCATTGCCAGGACAACCCCAGCCTCCTGCTTGCTCTGTGGCCACAGCCATCTTGGTTGGGTTAATTTGCATACTTGCTCCTGATTGGCTGGTGGACGTGACTTGTGGGTGTAGCGGAGTGATGTTAATTTGCATATTACTCTTTTATTAGAGAGGATTACAAATTTCATTATACTCTGAAGTTAGCCCTTTTCAACTGAATTTTAGAATATTCTGCAGTAGAATGTGAGAAAATAATAGAAGCAACTTTCTTAAAGTATTTTGAACCGATGTTATACTGTGTGGTGTTTAGCATTCTCTGCTTTTAGGATGATGATGGTTTAACTTCAAGAGAGTGACTGTTTGCTCAGACATCCCATTTCATTATCATTGTGCAGTTTTTAACAACAAAATTTACTATATTTTCATCTGTTCTTTAGATGTTGTAATTGTGCTAATTTGAAACAGAAATAACAATGGTGTTTAAAATTATTAAGTCATTTGGTATTGCCAGTGTTTTCCCACTACCAAATTTTTTTACTATTATGTCCTTTTCCTCTAGTCCACCATAGAGGACATAGAGTACAAAATTGGAGAAAGAAAACAGGGGTACTTATTAAGATGGTGAGAAAGCCAGGCAGAGCATGGAAAATAGCATCTAAGCAACAGAGTAGACTGGATGGAGTTCTGTGGCATCAGAAACTCCCCCTGCTACAGTCATATTAGCCTTATCTCTCACTGTTAACCATTGTATTGTAAGAGTTAATGTATGTGAACATTTAGTTTGAGTTATCTTATCTAAGGAGTTTATATTGCTGATTCTCATCAGCTGGTCAGATGCCTTTGAGAAGTTATTTTAAACAGTAAAGTGTTAAGAATAATGTGAAAGGTGCAGCTATTTAATGCTGAGGAGACATGAATAGATTGCCCGGAAGTTTGATTGAAAAAACTGGGACCTTTTTCACAAGTCTCCTATTGCAAAGAAAGGATACTAAGTATTATAGTAAATTTTGTCACTAAAGTAAAAATCAAGAATTTATATATAAGGGATGATTTTTCACTTTAAAATTTGGGCTATTTGGTGTTCTTGATACCTTGAAGGTCTCCATACCTATTAGTATTGTGAATGCCTGGGACATGTAATGTAGTGCTTGCCACAGTGGTTCAACACTCTGATCTTTTTAGTATTGATATTTTATATATTAACAGTGGTGGGGGCAAAATGGCAACAAAAAAGGTATGTTTCTTTTTGTGACTTTGCTTGATTGTTTGAGGAAATACAGGGTTTACTTGCATATACTGTTAATTACAGGGAAAGGCTGTCTTCATATTGCAAGTTCTGTGTTCTTGCCAGTGTTCATTGGGTGACGTTTTCACCTGCTGGTGCCTGAAGTTAGTGTTTTACAACCTCAACAACTCGAACATCCTGGTGCTACTCATTTAGCATTGAGTGACGTTTTTATTTCCTGTACCAAAGAGTTAATTTTCTTTTCGGTGGACTGAGAGTTTTCTTCTCACATCCTTGTGTTTATAAAGTAAAATTTAATGTTACTAAGAACAATTTTGATTAATAGATCTTAGTTTTTACACACTGCTGCCTCAATTTAATTGGTTTTAAAGGTTTCTCATTTGAACTTTTTTTTTAGTTAGGCAGATTAGTATGGTTTTTGTATTTTAATATAGATTGACTACTGTAAAAGTTTAATAGGTTGAAGTTGCAAAAGATAAAGCACTTTTCACAAGATATTTTGGTCTTGCTTTATTTCTGCAGGAAAAAATGAGAAATAATAAGAAGTCTACCTTTATTTCTTTAAGTGAACTATCTAGCTTATTGGGCCCTTTAAATGAATGCTGAAACAAAATGATAAAGTGAAAAGGTAAGGGCCCTTTCTGATTACAAATGAAGAACTCTGCTTCTTGCTCTGTGTGTAATCCGTAATGCCATTAAGGAGTGATACTGTCATTTGTCTATTTTGTAAACCAGGTTAGACTTAAAGAACACTTTAAAAATATACATATACCAGGGTGTCCCAAAAATGTGTACACACTTGGAATAATTATTAATTCCAATTGGTTAAATCTGAAAAGAAAGAAAAATCAAATGAGCTGTCAGCTGTTAAGTGTGTATACATTTTTGGGGACACCCTGTATATATAAACACTTCCAAAGAGGAAATGCAAATATACTTGATTTAAGCAAAACTGTAATAGAAAATTGAACTTTACAAAAAAAAAAAAAGGTCTCTATGCTGTTATTCACTTAACATAAAAAAAATTAAGAGTAAGAGTATTTTAAAAACTTAATTCTTCTCAGTAATTCATTTTATAAAAAATGGGAGAAATAAAAAACCTTAGAAAAGTACTTATAATTGTGCAAATGTAATATTGCTATGTTTACTATTCTGGTTTTCTATGTTTCCTAAAACTTTCAAAACGTTCATTGGGTGACCTTAAAACTGTGGCTGAAATTGTTAAAAATTCTGGCAAGAAGATAACAGTATGTATGTATTGGAAAAGTAGACAGTCACATTTGAGAATGTTTTGCATCATTTTCACTCAACAAATATTCTCTCATTGAATGTAGATACAATATATGGTTTTGCAGTGAATTCTGAATGGAAAAAAGAATCAAGTCTGAAACTTATATGAAACATGACTTAGGATCATTTGAATGATGTGTAGAAATACAGATATACATGTCATTAGAGGTAAAAGCAAAATTGAAAGCAAAATGGGAAGAAGCAACAATATGTCTCTCTGTCAATAATATATTTCTTAGATTTTGTTGCCACAATATTAGTACTGAGTTATTCAACTTGTTAATGCATTATTTAAATTAATGTGGCTGAATGCAGTTATTTATTCAAGTGATTGGGTAGTAGAGAGTTCACCACTATCCTCTGTCTTCCAGAGATGAGTATTAAAAAGAAATTTCTACTGTAGCATAGGTACATTAATGCAGAGATACTCGAACGTGAGCTGCGGGTCTACGGGAGAACAGGGTAGGCTTTGGGAGGACTGAGCACAGGTGAGTGTGCTTGTATGAGCTTTATGTCCCTGAAATTAGCCTTTTTTAAAAAAAATCTAACTAGCAAGTTTAATGATTAGGCAAAATCTGTGATATTTTGAGACTTCCAAAATTGTGTATCAACCTCAAATTGTGTCTAATATCCCTAAAATAAAGGACATCTATTTTAATAATGTTATGTTCCAATGCCATATAAAGATGCCATTTTTGTTTTTTAATTTATTTTTATTGTTGAAAGTATTGCAGATGTCCACCCTTTTTCCACATTGACCCCTTCTAACCCACCCCCACCCCCTGCCCCAGGCCTTTACCACTCTATTGTCACGGTCCATGGGTTATGCATATATCATACAAGTTCTTTGGTTAATCTCTTCCCACCCACCCCTGGCTTCCCTCAGAGATTCCACAGTCTGTTCCATGCTTCTGTGTCTCTGGATCTATTTTGTTCATCAGTTTATTTTTGTTATTTAGAGTCCACATATGAGTGAGATCATGTGATACTTGTCATTCTTTGACTGGCATATAAAGATCCCATTTTTAAGTCATTCAGGCAGTTATTTCGTTCAGTGGATATGTTTACATTTAAGTGCTAATGCCACGTTGTCTATTTCACCTTGTCTGCTCCCCTAAGATTACTTAAAGTCTTCACTACCATTTCCAGTGCTGATGGTGATGCTAATGGTAAATATGGAAAATAGTTGAGAAGTAAGAGACTAGATTGAGAAGAGGGAGGGAAAAGAGGACAAGTGTAAGCCATGTGTCTAAGATATACTTGTTTAAATGAAGAGTCTACACTGGTTCTTAAAATGAAAAGCAAACTATGTACCTACCTTAAGAATAATGTTGTTGTTTAATTTATTTTAGTGATTTAGTTTTATTCTTGTAATAGTTCTATTTTTCTTTGAAGATTGTTTTTAATTTAAATTGTGGAATTTTTACTTCTCTTGAAAGGTATTATGTAATGTATTTTTAGAAATCTTATTTTTAAATAAATATTTTTTAAAAACATAGGACTGTCTTTCCCCCACTTCTTTATTTATTAAAATCAAATCAAACTCTAGACTATAGCACTATCAGTGTAACAGATCAATTTTTTAAAAGTTTTATACAATTTGGATGACTATTCAAAATTAGTAGCCTTAGGATATTGTTCTACCATAATCAAAAATTCACTATGTGTTCAAGAAGAACTAGGTAGACGTACTATGGTTGAAATTGGCAAATGCAATATTCCAAATTAGGCATATTTGTCTTAGAGACGATCCAGATGGATAGATTTAATCACACAATTGAACATTTATTGGGCCAGACACTTTTGTATGGAAATATTTTTTCTTTGAGAAGTTATTTACATAAAATGCATAGAGTTTTAGTGTATGTCTAGGTATTATTTTAGATCTAGGAATATTGAATTACTTTGCCTTTGGTCTAATGGAGTTATATTCTAAGAGTTTCTGGATAGCTTTTTATTGACAAATTTCTGAAGTCTGAATTTAAAGTTGCTTTACTTGTACATGGGAGTTGTCACAGAGGAGTGTATATTAGTATAAATTGTCAAAAATATTATTTGAAAGGACAAATCAGTATATCTTAGAAACAATGAAGAAATAAAAACTGCACTGAGGCTGATAGATAGAGGCTTGACTTTTTTTTTTAATTTCTTGAATTTTTATTGCCAGAAAAGTAAAGTTGATAAATATTCTGGATTAGTACATTAAAATGACTTGGTAGAGTTGCATATAAAACTGTAAACTTTGTTGCATTGGTAAATAAAAGCAAATTGTTGCATTTTTGACAAACTGTCAAGGATTATACAACTTTAATCTTGTTCCTTTTCCAGTTTCCTTTGCTCTGATTCTAAGCAGCATTTACAATAATTATGCTCTCTTTATAATGATAAATTATCATTCTCAATCTTTTTGGTCTCAGGACTCCTTTACGCTCATAGACATTATTGCAGGCCCCAAAGAGTTTTTCCTTATGTAGGTTGTCTTGATCAGTATTGACTGTGTTAGAAATTAAAACTGAAAAGTATTTTAAATGCTTATTAATTTATTTGAACATAATAACAAGCCCATTGCATGTTAACAATGTATTTTTACTTAGAGACCCATGATTTTACATTGTTTGCAGACCTCTAATATCTGCCTTTATAAAAGAAAGTTGGATTTGCATACTGCTTCTGCATTCAATCCATTGCATTGGTATTGTGGTTGAACTCTCCAGAGAAATCCAGTCTCATGTAAATACTGTACAGACGTTTCTTGACTTAACAATGGGGTTACATTCCAATAAACCCATCATATGTTGAAAATATTATGAATGAAAGTGCATCTTAAGACACATAAACTTCTGAACATCATAGCTTAGCCTGGCTGGTTTCTACTGAATGTACATTGTTTTCGCACCATTGCAATACCTTAACTTGGGGATGATCTGTGGTTAGAAAAATGAGGAATATTTTCATAGTTTGTTCAAGTGACTGTGCACTTCTGTGATACAAAACAAAAACTCAACATGTGACGTTTTCTTGAAGTTTAGTTACAATTTTGGACCAGAAACAATACAAAGAAACTTTTTATATTCTGTTATATTAAAATCTATTGGTCTCTTTTTTACTTTGGAAAGTTCTCTTAACCCATACATGATTTTGTGACATCATTCATTGGTCATTTGGGAAATATTGGAGTAATGCTGATCTTCCAAGTGTTGACACATTTCATTCTATAACATATTAAATTGGGTTAAGTTAAATTTAAAAAATTAATAGTGCCACTGATCTTGTCAGAAAAGTAAGTACAGGAAAGCTGTTAAGCTTGTAATGACATGTTACATTTTTCACAATTCTGATTTTCACTTGGTTTGAATTTTATTATTGGTAACCACATTCTGTCAGTGGTTTTCCTTGAAGTGTTATATTCACTCATTTTTTTAGAAAATATTTGCCATATACCCACATGTGAAAAACCATAGTTTGCCAGTTATTCTTTCAACTAAATGGGGTTTCGTGAAAAACATGGCTCACAGCTCACAGTCGCACCAGTACTTTTCCTCAAGAATAAACAATCGTACTTTGGAATGCAGGTGAAACGCTTTGTATACTGCCCATGTTGACAAACAGAATATTAAAAATATACTCAAAATCAAGATTTAATAAAGTTAATCATACTGATTCACCAAGGGGATTACTAAAGACATCATTTGTATTTGTATATTACTGCTTTTGAAGCACTTAAAATATATATAGCATCCTTAAAGATTAATATCTATTTAGCATTAGAAAACAGACAAAAACTAAAAATACATGATAATATAATACTGCAAAATCATTTGAGAAGCTGCCAGATCCTGTAGAAGAACAAATGCATGCAAATGCTGCTCGAGGCTGACCAATTACCCATAGGAGCAGCAATTATATTAGCGTGCAAGGGCAATTGGAGGGAAAATTGGACCCTGTGGACATCCAGCTGAGCAAACAGGACTGAGGAAGGATAGAGGATGTGTGTTAGTTTGAAAAAAATAGATCTAAGCTTGCTTAAAAAATATTTGTATCAGTCACAGCACATTCTTTGTATGTCTTCTGGTTGCGCGTGGTTTTCAAATTAGCCCTCTTTTCCAAACAGAAGAGCACCTCTGCTTAAAGACCAAACACCCAAATAGCAATGTGTTTTGCACATAAAAAGGCCAGAGTAATTCAGGAAATAGAAAACTTGGAGTACACATATCCAAATATTCAGATGCTACTGTACATATACACATGTATTACCAGTAGTCCTTTAACTGTGGCATAGTCTAGATATGTATCCTTCTTAATGCTGAAATTTATTATTTTTATAACTAGAAGTGTTCCCTAGCTCTAACTTGTGATGATTTTTGACAAAAACTGAATGATTAAGGATCTAATATGATGTGGAGGTTTTATAGTTCCACATTGAACTATGGATGAGTAATCCTTGATGAATAAGTGATCACCATCAAGTTAATGAAATTTATTGTATAAACTAGCGTTCCCGTTGCAGGAAGAATCCTGCAATAGGGTTTCCTGCTGCACTCTATCCTGCCCCGCCTGCTCTCCTCCCTTCTCCCCTGCCCCGCCTTCTCCACCAGCCCGCCTGCTTTTCTCCCTTCTCCCCCGGCCCCGCCTCCGCTCCTCCCTTCTCCTCCCCACGGCTTGCTTGCTTCTCCGCAGCTTTGCTCCCTTCTGCAGCTCTTGGCTTCTTTCTACGCTGTCTTGATATGCAAATTAACTGCCATCTTGGTTGGAGTAATTTGCATACTTGTCCTGATTGGTTGGTGGGTGTGGCTTGGTTGGTGGGCATGGCTTGGGTGTAGCGAAGGTGCAGTCAATTTGCATATTTGTCTATTATTAGGTAGGATTGTACAGTAAGCTGTGTAGCTGTAAGCCAAATACCTTCATTCTATTGAACAGGTTCACATTTATATTGCAACTAGAAGTAACTGATTTCAAAGTTTTTTGGGTAGTCTACACTTGTTATGACTTGATGTTCTTGAGTGTTTGAAAGCATTTCAGATATTCTCAACATGGAACAGTACCCACAATATGGAAAATAATAATCCATGTGCATTTATTTTGTTTTGGAAATAATTTCAGTAATTTGAATGATCATGATATTCATACCCTTGTAGAATTTTCTCCTTTTCCCTCACTGGAGTTAACACAATTCTAAGTTTGTAATGTATCATTACATATATGTATTTATATTTTTATGTGTATAAACATGAAAAATAGTTTGATCAATATTTAAAATTTATATAAACCTCTTTATAGCACTTCCTGCTTTCTTTCCTCTAAGAGTGGTCGGCAAACTCATTAGTCAACAGAGCCAAATATCAACAGTACAACGATTGAAATTTCTTTTGAGAGCCAAAATTTTTAAACTTAAACTTCTTCTAACACCACTTTTTCAAAATAGACTCACCCAGGCCGTGGTATTTTGTGGAAGAGCCACACTCAAGGGGCCAAAGAGCCGCATGTGGCTTGCGAGCCGCAGTTTGCCAACCACGGCTCTAGAGCACTTACCATCTACAATAAAATATGAAAAATCCTCACTCCCACTGTCCTTCCCAAAGGTAGCTACTGTTTTAATTTGGTATCTATTATTCCTCTTCAGAATGTCACATGCATGGTTGTTTGCTTTTCTAGTGAAACTAACTTGTGTGATTTGCATTTAAAAAAATAATATATTGTGGTGATCATCCCTATCAAGACAATAGTCTACCCCATTCTTTTTACCTTTTCTGTATATTGTATCATGTCAGTATCCTCTAATTTAATCATGCCTCTATAATAAACATCAAATACTTTTTTTCCATATTGATAACAATGCTATAATAAACACTCTTGTACAAAAATCTTTGTGGCCAATTGCTAGTATTTTGTAGGTATATTCATAGAAATGAAATTGATAAGTCAAAGGATGTGGACATTTTAAATTTTGATAAAAAATAAACTGTCTTCTAAAATTCTTTAATTTACACAATCTCACTTAATCCTATTTTTCAAAAATTTGTGCCAGTCTAATAGAGATGAGCATCTGTTCATCCCCCCCCCCCCCCCTTCCAGATTCCTTGTTTATGTTGTTTGGGTCATTTAGTTCTCTATGTTCAATGTTACTAACTCTTTATATTTTCTGGATATATTTCTGAATTTTAGCTGTTCCTTATTTTTCTTTATGGTGATTGTTCTGTTAATCACCATATGCTATTTGCTATGTAACCAATAACCCCAAACTTAGTGATATAAAACAACCAACCTTTTTCTTTTATGGTCACAGATTTTATGTGTCAGGGATTCAGAAAGGACACAATAGTTTTTCTCAGCTAGAAATACTTGAAGACTGTGAAGGGGAGTGTATTACTAGAGACTCACCAGCCAAAGCCTCATTCACTCACATGTCTGATGCTGGCTGTCAGCTGGGACCTCATTGGGGCTGTCATCAAGAACACCTTCATGAGCCTTTCCGTATGTGTGCCTGTGTTCCAAGAGAGAGTGGTCCAAGAGAACCGGGCTGAACCTACATCACCTTCCATGACCTGGTCTCAGAAACCACAGCCTGCTGTAGTCACAAGCCAGCCCAGATTCCGTGAAAGAGGATGGAGACTCCACATCTTGAGAAGAGTGTCAAAGCCAAATTTCACAAGAAAAGCATGTTGCAAGGGAGATATTGTTGAGGACATCTATGGAAAATAAAATTCATCATAACCATTATGTTTTATGGAAGAATTCATTGATCTTGAACTAAGACTTCTGGGTTTTATCTTGTTAAAAAAAAGGCCTTTCCTAAATCAAGATGATGTATTTTTCTTTTCAACAAAACTTTAATCATCTTATTTTTTTGTACTTGTTGCTGAATCCATTTGAAGTTTATAAACTTTATTTTAGTCAATTTTAATGGTTTTGTATATTTCTATACAATTTTATTTTTGTAATAAGGGTATACTGGGAGACTAATTTTAATTTTTTTAGATGTACAAATATCACCAACACATTTAGATGTACAAATTATCAACCAACACATATTTTACAGTTTACTTTGTCTCACATCTGATTTATAATGTCACTATGTTCTTGAAGGTATATAATATGTATTTAATTTTAAAAATTTTTTTATTGGTTTTAGAGGAAGGGAGAGGGATAGAGAGATAGAAACATCAATTGATTGGCTGCCTCCAGCATGCCCCCTACTGGGGATCGAGCCACAACCCGGGCATGTGCCCTGATTGGGAATGAACCCATGACCTCCTGGGTCATGGGCCAATGCTTAACCACTGAGCAACACCAGCTGGGCATAATGTGTGTTTAATTCTAATAATTATTGGTAAAAATTTCAGAAACATTTACCTATGTTTTTCTAATTGTAACCTGTTTTTTTTATAACCTTCATTTATTTGAAATAAATGTTTCATATTGCTGTTCCCCATTCCCACTTATTATATGATATGTTTTAGAATTTTATATTATTATTTTAAATCTTCCACTTAAAAGTCAACTGATCAGTTTTATCTCACTATAGATTAGGTTTGCCTTTTCCAGAACTTCACTTACATGGAATTATACAGTATGTCCTCTTTTTCCAACAGGCTTTTCTGCTCAGCATGTGTTTTGAGATTCATGTTGTGAGTATCAATTTGTTTCCTTTTGTTGATGAATGATAGTCTATGGTATGAATTATCCTTAATTCTTATTGATTTCAATTCCTAAAGTATTAAGGATTGGTATTATTTCTTTAATAGATTTCACCAGTGAAACTGGACGTGGGCTTTTCTTTGTCAGATTCTCAATTACTCATTTAATTTGTCCTTACAGTTCTATTCAGGTTTTCTGTTTTTAAATTTCGGGAATTTGTCTTTTACATCCTTGGATACATTTATTTCTAGGTATTTTATCTTTTTAATGCAATTGTAAATGGGATTGTTTTCTTAGTTTCCCTTCCAATAGGTCATTATTGGTGTATAAAAATACAACCTATTTCTGGATATTTATTTTGTATCCTGCTACTTTACTGAATTCTTTTATCAGTCCTAGTAGTTTTTTTGGTGGAAATATTTAGGGTTCTTTATATACACCATGATGTCATCTGCAAATAATGACAGTTTTACTTCTTTTCAATTGTGATGCCTTTTATTTCTTCTTGTTTCATTGCTTTGTCTATAATTTCTAGTTCTATATCAGATAACAGTGGTGAGAGCAGACACCCCTGTCTTACTCCTGATCTTAAGGGAAATGCTTTTAGTATTTGCCCATTGAGTATAATGTTTGTGTGGATTTGTCATATGTGGACTTGATTTTGTTGAAGTATGATTCCTCTATTTCCACTTTGCTGAGAGTGTTTATCATAAATAGATGCTGGATTTTATTATATACTTTTTCTGCATCTATTGATATGATCATGTGATATTTTAATCCTTCATTTTCTTTATGTGGTGTATCACATTTATTGATTTGTGTATACTGTACCTACCTTACAGCCCCATAATAAATATCATTTGATCATAGTGTACGATCTTTTTAATATATTGTTGGATCCAGTTTGCTAATATTTTGTTGAGGTTTTTAGCATTTATGTTTATCAAAGATATTGGCCTATAATTTTCTTTGTAGTGTCTATCTGGTTTTGGAATTAGGATAATGCTGACTTTGCAAAATGAGCTTGGAAGTCTCCCCATTTTGGTGGGGTGACCTTAGGCAGTAGGTGTCCTCTGGGGCTCAGTGGTGCAGTCTCTTTGAACAACTGAGCTAGTTGCTCCAGCAATGTCCCTTGTGAGCCCTTTTGTTGTAGTTGAGTCTTTATTACTGTTGGTCCTTCCATGGGTGGAATTGATCATTGGGCTGGCTGAATATGAGGATCAACACCTATCACAGTGTACAAGCTGCTCTGTGGGGATTGACCTCACAAAGAGGAATTCAGCCCAGTAGTGTCTGGTGCCTTCCAAGATGTCCCATTGGGTGTGCTACTCAGCTCAGGTGAGTTATGGAGCAGGGTGGGGCTGATGTGGGTTAGGGGTAGGGATGGGGGACCCGGACATGGGGCAAGGCACAGGCAGGATGGATGGGACCTTCCAGCTGGATGTGTTACTCCCAGGTCCCTTCATCTCCTTCACTCCCAGCTCCTCTGCCTCCCTCGCTTCCTGAGATCTCAGCCCCAGTGACAAGGTGATCTCGGATATAGGGAACTGCCCTCAACACCTTAAAATCGTGTTTACATTAGACTGGGAATCTCCACTTCTAGATACCTGTCCTAAATAAAGATTTATGGTCACAGATGTTCACTTCAGCAAGATGATGGGAGTGAAAAAGTGGAAATGGCTCATGTTCCACAGAAGGGGCTTTGGAAATTCTGATGTGGGGAGACAGGATGAAGAGGACTGACTGGCAGTGTCCACCTCTAGGGAAATAAAGTTCTGGGAGGGCACATGCCCGGGAATCCTTCCTGCCTAACATCCACAAGTGCACATACACACATACACATGCGAACATGCACAGGCACCCACACATGGGCACAGAAACACAGGTGCACACAAGTGCACATGCCAACACATGTGCACACACACGGAAAGGACTGGAACAGTGAACAGCCCTGTCAGAGTTCTCCACCCTGGAAGGACTTTGTTCTTTGTTCTATGAGAGCCAAATTTTTTAAACTTAAACTTCTTTTAACGCCACTTCTTCAAAATAGACTCACCCAGGCCGTGGTATTTTGTGGAAGAGCCACACTCAAGGGGCCAAAGAGCCGCATGTGGCTCTCAAGCCGCAGTTTGCCGACCATGGCCCTAACCTGATAATCCTTTTACTGTTTACCAAACTTTACCTTTGATATGCCTGTATGCATTCCTAAAGGGCAAATGTGTATTTAAGTGAATAAAAGCTGACAAGGCCAGGGTTTCAGTGAGCTTCTCCACTAGAGAGAGGTTTCCACCTGGCCCCCCATGCCTTCTAAATTCATATTTCTTGTATAGTATTTTCATTTATGCACAGCCCCTTCAGATCCTGAACACTCTCTGCAAAAGGTTGCAGCAAGCAACAAATGTATAACATTGAACGTATGATTTTAATATTTTTAGAACTATCAAAGTCATCAATGCATTATAAAAATATATATACATCACCTCAAGGAGAAGAGATTTGCAAGTCCCACCGCAAAGGTGGCTCGGTGGGTATTTCTCAGGCTCTGCCTCTCTCATTCTGTTTGTTTCTGTCACAGGCAGACTCATTCTCACATATGCAATTTTGCCTGTTGACATCACATCTATGGGGTCTAACAGGTAGGATCTTGGATGTAGACAGTGGGTCCACATGTCTCACATGAGAGGACCCATGAGGTCTTTATCTCCAGGTACATAGAGACCCCTGCACCCACTTTTGCAGCTGCTCAGCTTCCCTCATCCATGTGGACCAGGATTGGTGGATCCCATTTCCTCTCCATGGACATTAGTGTTTTTTCCAATTCCCAGCTATTTCATCAGTGCTCTGATGGGTAGTCTGAAAAATACATCTCTGAACAATTGTGCAAGAGTTTCTGTGGGGTAACCTCCTGGGGGAGCCCTGCCAGTGCAGGTGTGCACCTGTGGGACTTTGGCAGGTCCAGCACACTGTTCTCCCAGAGGAGGGGCCTTCTTCCCAGGGGATCTGCTGGGGCTTCTGCTGCCTCACATTGTCCCCAGGGCTGGTCCCCACCAGACCAGAAGCCTGCCAGTCTGAAGGTGACAGTGCTCTCCCCCCAGTGTTGACAGTGCGTGTGTCCCCATCAGGGAAGGGGGGCATCTCTGACATGTACTGGTGGGTGCCCTGCCTCTCATTGGAAGTGCCTGTATTTGCCCTGTGTCCCTTTAGAAACACCCTACTTTCCAGCATTTTCTGCACCTCAGGGCTGTGACACCTCTCTCTGCCCTTGGGTTGTGAGGAATATTTTCCAGCCGGCCCTGATGCGTTTTCCACAGGCTGCTCCTCTTCGGCAGGTTCCGGAGAGCATTCTTCAGCTGGGATGGTGGGTCCTCAGTTAGGTCTGGTGCTGCTGCACAGGCCGGCCCCAGCTCCAGAGCTCAGCTGGAGGGGCTGCTGGAGGTGGCAGGACCACTGGAGGTGACACCCCTCCAGGTCTGCCCCTGCATCAGGCTCCTGGGACTGGACAACAAGTGTTAAAGCAGGAGTCTGTTCTGCCTCCTGGGCTGGTGCTGGAGTTGAGAGAGAAGAAAAGATCATCCATGTGCCTGCATGTCCATGTGCCTCCCAAAGACAGAACACAGCTAGAGTCCAGGACCCACCACATAACAACCTCCCTGCCCACAGTCTAGCAGGTGGGTGGTCTGAGGCCAGTCTTTGCTCCCGGCCAGGCTCAGGGGGTGCTCCCTGTGTGTCTGGCACCATCCCTTCCTCATAAGCTCCCCTCTCTCCACCCCCACATGCACTTCCACTTCCCATTCCACCCCCACCTCCCTGACCTTCTCACCCTTGGGCTCTGCCTCCTTGGGCTCTAGGTCATCTGGTCTGGTTTGATCAACACGGGCACAGGTCTCCAGGTTGGAATCAGAAATCATGAGCTGCCTGGGGAAACAGGGCAGTTTCAGGGGAGGAGTCCCTCTCGTGCCATCCACGGGCCCTGGCTCCCCAGACCCCCAAGTGGCTCACTCACTTTCAGGCCCTCGGTGGTGTGGTTCACTGGCCCCTCACTGTTGGACATCGGGCAGGGGTCTTCATCAAGCTGTTCCTCCAGGTCTTGCGTTGAGCTCTGCAATGGCAGTGACCAGCAGCTGGTTGGGAGTCCTTAAGCCCTGCCCAGCTCTAGTCACTGCTGCTTCTGCTCCCTAGACCTGCTCTTCGGTCAGGCCCAGCCATGTGTCTGCACAGACCTCCACCCAGGGGGAATGAGATTCACCTCCAGGACTTGGGATAGCCCCATGGTAAGCTCACCAGGCATCTGATCCCCCCCTCCTCATGCTGTTCCTTCTATACACACACACATATACAGACACACACACACACACACAGACAGACACAGAGAGAGAGAGAGAGAGAAAGAGACAGAGAGAGAGAGAGAGAGAGAGAGAGAGAGAGAGAGAGAGGGACATAGGGCTGGTGAAGTGGGATCACAGTGGTGGCCTGGCCCATACAGAACCACCCTGGGCTCCCTGTGTTACCGTTGGGTCCTGCCGTGAAAAGGACCACAGGCCTCTGGGCTGAGTTTGGAACCTGTGGCGGCCAAGGCAGAACATACTCTCACTGTTGCCTTTTTGGAGGCCACAGCCTCAGGACACAGGCAGACAAGAAAACATGGTGTCCTCTCCAATGTCTCTATCTGAGTGAGCTGGCTAGGGGATGTTATAGAATGTGGCTGCCTGGTTACCAGGGTTCTAAGTTCTATTGGGGGCCATCGTCAGGAAGTGAGGTCATTGTTATTGTCTGAGGAGATGCTCAGAGTATGGGACCCAGGCAGTGACCTCATTTCTTTTTTTGTGAAGTTATTGGGGTAACATTGGTTTGCAAAACCATATAGGTTTCAAGTGTACAACTCAAACATCTGCACACTGTATTGTGTGCTCATTGCCACAGGCAAATTCTCTTTCCTTTCCCATTTTCCATGCCTCTGCCCACCTCCATCTATCCCCACCCCCACCCCTTTCCCTCTGGCTATCTTCACACTGTTGTTTGTATCTATGTGTTATATATATATGTTTTGGGGCTAATCCCTTTGCCTTCTTTCATCCATTCCCCCCAACCTTATGCTTTTGACATTTGTCAATCTGTTCCATGTATCCATGCCTCTGTTTCTATTTTCATCACTTTTATTCATTAGATTCCACAGATAAGTGAGAGCATATGATATTTGGATATTTGTCTTCTCTGATGAGTTTATTTCAATTAGCATTATAGTCTCCAGTACATCCATACTGTCACAAAAGGTAAGATTTCCATTTTTAGAGCTGTGTAGTATTCCAGTGTGTAAATATTCCATGGCTTTTATATCATTATTAGAGGGCCAGTGCACGAAATTCGTGCAAGGCTGGGGGGGGGGGGGGAGGGGGGTGTCCCTCAGCCCAGCCTGTACCCTCTCCAATCTGGGACCCTTTGAGGGATGTCAGACTGCCCGTTTAGGCCTGATCCCAGTAGAATCAGGCCTAAATGGGCAGTCTGACATCCCTCTCACAATCCAGGACTGCTGGTTCCCAACTGCTCGCCTGCCTGCCTTCCTGATTGCCCCTAACCACTTCTGCCTGCCAGCCTGATCACTCCCTAACCACTCCCCTGCCAGCCTGATTGATGCCTAACTGCTCCCCTGCCAGGCCGATTGCCCCTAATTGCCCTCCCCTGCAGGCCTGGTCCCCCCTAACTGCCCTCCCCTGCAGGCCTGGGTCCCCCCCAACTGCCCTTCCCTGTAGGCCCGGTCACCCCCAACTTCCCTCCTCTGTCAGCCTGGTCACCCCTAACTGCCCTCCCCTGCAGTCTTGATCACCCCCAACTGCCCTCCCTTGAAGGCCTGGTCCCCCCAACTGCTCTCCCCTGCAGGCCTGGGTCCCCCCCAACTGCCCTTCTCTGCAGGCCCGGTTGCTCCCAACTTCCCTCCTTTGCCAGCCTGGTCAACCCTAACTGCCCTCCCCTGCAGGCTTGATCACCCACAACTGCCCTCCCTTACAGGCCTGGTCCCTCCCAACAGCCCTCCCCTGCTGGCCTGATTGCCCACAACTGCTCTTCCTTGCAGGCCTGGCCCCTCCCAACTGTCCTCCCCTGCTGGCCATCTTGTGGTGGCCATCTTGTGTCCACATGGGGGCAGCCATCTTTGACCACATGGGGGCAGCCATCTTGTGTGTTGGAGTGATGGTTAATTTGCATATTACTATATATATATATATATTTTTTTAAGATAGGATAGAGGCCTGGTGCATGGTTGGGGGCCAGCTGGTTTGCCCTGAAGTGTGTCCTGGATTAGGGTGGGGCGTGGGGCAGCCTGGGTAAGAGGCCTGTGGTGGTTTGCAGGCTGGCCACACCCCGCCAGCGACCCAAGCAGAGGCCCTGGTATCTGGGATTTATTTATCTTCTATAATTGAAACTTTGTAGCCTTGAGCGGAGGCCAGGGCTGGCCATGGTGAGCTGGAAACTTGGCTTCCTCCATCGCTGGGGGAAACCCAAGCCTCCTGCTCTCTCCAGCTCCGTGGCCGCAGCCATCTTGGTTGAGTTAATTTGCATACTCGTTCCTGATTGGCTGGTGGGCATGGCTGGTGGATGTAGAGGAGGTATGGTCAATTTGTATGTTTTTCTTTTATTAGTGTAGATCTACTGATGGGCAATTGGGCTGTTTCTAGATCTTGGCTATTGTAAACAACGCTGCTATGAACATAGGGGCACATGTATTCTACTGAATTAGTACTTTGGGATTCTGAGGATATATTCCCAGAAGTGGGTTCGCTGAGTCAAAGGCAGTTCCATTTTTAATTTTTTGAGGAAACTCTATACTGCTTTCTATACTGGCTGTACTAGTCTGCATTCCCACCAGCAGTGCACTAGGCTTCCCCTTTTGCCACATCTTTGCCAGCACTTGTTGTTTTTTGATTTATTGATTATGTCAGTTCTGGTAGGTGTGAGGTGATATCTCATTGTGGTTTTAATTTGCATCTATATGATTAGGGACATTGAGAATTTTTTCATATGTCTATTGGCCATCTATATGTCCTCTTTTTTCCATCTTTTTATCTTTATTTTTGAAAGTATTACATATGTCCCCCTCTTTCCCCAATCAACCCCTTCCAGCCCCCACACCGCCATCACAGGGCCTCATCACCCCACTGTCTTTGTCCATGGGTTATGCATATATGCATACAAAGTCTTTGGTTGATTACCTCCCACTCTCCCCCACCTTCCCTCCAGTGTATGTCCTCTTTGGAGCAGTGTTTGTTGAGGTCCTCTCCCCATTTCTTTTTTTATTTTTTAAATATATTTTATTGATTTTTTTACAGAGAGGAAGGGAGAGGGATAGAAAGTTAGAAACATCGATGAGAGAGAAACATCGATCAGCTGCCTCCTGCACACCTCCTACTGGGGATGTGCCCTCAACCAAGGTACATGCCCTTGACCGGAATCGAACCCGGGACCCTGAATCCGCAGGCCAACGCTCTATCTACTGAGCCAAACCGGTTAGGGCCTCTCCCCATTTTTTAATTGGGTTGTTTGTCTTCCTGATGTTAAGGAGTATTTTTTTTATATTAACCCTTATCAGATGTATCATTGGCAAATATGTTCTCCCATTCAGTGGGTTCCCTTTTTATTTTGTTGATGGTTCCTTTTTCTGTGCAGAAGCTTTTTAGGTTGATGATCCTAGGGTGGGGTTGAGACTCCACACTCCTAGTGGGGGAGGGACTTTTGCAGCAGCACTATCCCTGTTGCCTCACCTGGCTGCAGGGGCTGGCCCCATCAGAGTATCCACCCGTCTTACCAGTCTCTATGTGGCTTCTTCTGTAAATCCTTGGTCTTCGGGAGGTTAGTCAGGTTGATTGCTCCATAATTTAGCTATAAATCTGGGTTGGGGGCAGAAGCAGGTGCATGTAGCTTCCACCTACTCTGTAGCTCTCTTAGAATCCTGTATGTCCTCTTTTAAATACGTATGCATGGTTATAGCAGCTATATTTTAAGCCCTGTGTCTGTTAAGTTCCATCATTTCTGTCATTTTCACATTCATTTTTATTGACAACTTTCTTCATCTTATGAAGTTACTTCTTTCTATGTCTGTGAAATTGTCCCCAACATCCCCATTTTACAGGTGAGAATATTAAGATTACTTGGCTATTAAATGGTAGCGCCAAAATTCAGACCTAAAATCTGTATTTTTAACTGACAGTGCTATTCTTTCCCAAGATTGTACATTTGGCTCAGTCTTAGTGATGCTATTTAGAGTTGCCATCTTTGGGTGAATGTTTATGGGTATCAATTGGAGAAGTTGCAGGAGAGGCACCAGGGCTGTTAGAAGCCATTCTCAAGCAGAAGTCTCGTTTTCCCCTCGGGGGTCTTTTCAATTTTAGGATTCTGTGATTCAGACATAAATAATAAATATGGTCTAGTAGAGGTTAATAAAACACTCATTGACTTACTGCCAACTTTACTCTAGGTCCCAGTTTCTTTGGTTCTCTGAGGGAATAACTACCTCTTTTGAATTAATTTCCCCGTGTGGATTTGAATTAATTCCCTCAGGCCACAGAATTGTAATCTGGAAGAGTTCATTTGGCGAATGGCACTCAGCTTTTCTCGCCCTGGTTTGCCAAAGACACTGTGAGGCTTTGTTTGAACACAGGCAACAGTACCGGACGGCAGATGTTTGTAAATACCATTTGTCTAATTGCTCGGGCACTTGGTAATATATTTTTCTCCTAAGCTGTGGGAAACATACCCTTTATCAGCTTTAAAACAGAGTGCAACTTTGGAGGGCCATTCTGTCAGTCTTTTTTCCTTGTGCATCGGTCCAGACAGATGGAGTTAACAAAAAGAAGAAAAAGGGGAAGCTGTTGGCAGTTACCCTCAACTCTGCCTCTTTGTAGAAATGAGTACCCTTTTCTCATCCCACTCCCCAACCCCTAAAAACAAAAACAAAAAAACCCTACCAACAAAAAAGCACTCACCATCAAGCTGAAAAGACAGTCAAGGAGACGGAGGGTCACATGGCGGCAGCCCTCCCTAGCAGCACATCTTACAGCATCTGAATTCTGGGAATGTCACAGGGACCTGGCATTGCCTTCTGTCTGCCACAGGCACTCATGGGGGGTTTACGTGGGCACAATAAGAGCGCCCAGCCTGGCCTTACAGTCTGTGCTCAGTAACTTCAGACTTTCACACACTGCAGAGCCCTGGCACTTGCGTCTTGGAGGACATGGCATGTGGCAATTGCATTGCCAGTCCTTGGCGAGGCCCACGAAAGGAAATGAGGCTCTAAAGAGCCACCTTCATTGATGTCTTGTAGCCCAGACTCGTTCTTTCCCAGAATCAGCACGCCATGCATTAGTACCATTCTGCTCCACCCTTAAAGAACTTCCAGTGGAGGGTTTGATTCTGTAGGTCTTTTTTAAAATTATTATTATTGATTTCAGAGAAGAAGGGGGAGGGAGAGAGATAGAAACATCAATGATGGAGAGAATCATTGATCGGCTGCCTCCTGCATGCCCTCCACTGGGGATTGAGCCCCCAACCCAGGCATGTGCCCTCACCTGGAATTGAACTGTGACCTCCTGGTTCATAGGTTGATGCTCAACCACTAAGCCATGCAGGCGGGGCTGCCACCCATCTATTTCTAAATAATATGCTTATGAGGCTACTTATTTTTTCAAAGGTTAGTATCGTGTATTGACTCGTGCCTTATTGCCAAGAAGGAGTTGAAAATGCTAGTGAAGAATGTATTTGTGGTCCTAATGTATTTGTTGCGAAGTTGGTCCCTCTGCCGCCCATCTCTTTGGTTGGATGTTGGTTCTGTTGCTGCCTGTTATAGCGGAGGTTTGGCTCAAAGGTCTTCTTGACCTTGGCACATTGTTCTTGTTTCAAGTTGCCTGGAACAATGTGTATGGAAGGGGTAGGCCTGTGGCTGGAGGCTTCCCTGTGGGGGAATCAGGCAGGTATTTTGACATTTTAGGGGCAGCTCACAAAGGTCAAGGTGTTTAAGTCTTTTGAGTTGGTCCGTTTCCCAAAGAGGAACCCTGCTGTTACTGCTTCGGATGTTTAAGTCTGGTTGCCAGCTTTCTCAGAGCTGAGTCGGGCCTACGGCTGGGCATTTCTCACCTTTTAGACTTCCCTTTGCTCCCTGTTCTCAGAATGGCGCCCACCATGAGCAATGCCCGATCTTTCCGACTCCAGAGATCCTCAGACTCAGCCTCTTCACGGTTAAACCTCCAGCTCCTGAGTGAGGGGGGTATTCACCTGGCTGGGCAGAGAGCGTGAGGAAACCCAAGGACCAGTGGCTTGTTGTCCATCCAACAAATCCTGTGTTCAGCTCCTCCCACCCCACCTCCCAGCATCCAGCCCCTCGTTGCTGAGGCCTCTGGGTTCTGGGATGAGATGCATTTTGTTGTTTGGCTCCCCAGCACCTTCCGGCACAGTCCTTTCCTGGTCTGCTAAGTGGGTCCCTGTGTCTGCTTTCCACATCCCAGCGTTTTGTTGGAATACTTTTTCACCTGTGTTGTTCTTCTCTCTTTGCCCTTGCAGGCTCATGCATCTTTATAAAGAATCCTCTTGGTATCTGTCACTGCGTTCCCATGAGGGCGCAGAGGAGAATGCATCTTCAATCCGCCTCTTTTAACATGGAGTCATGAGTTCCACTCTAAAGGGTGATTAGTGGGGAAACAAAAACGGCATTTTAGGTCAAGGAAACAGTAAGTCCAAACAGTAGATTTCAGAAAGGGTCTTGTGTGGTGTTTGGGAAATGGGGGCTGCCGTTTGGCTGGCGTAAGGGGTAAATGGGCAGGAGAGCGAAGGGCAGTAGGCAAGGCCCCTGTGGTGATAGATCAGTTGTGAAAACGGACCCATCCCTCCCTCCCTCGATGCACACGCCTTGCAGTGTGACTCTGCAGCCTCCTCCAGCCGACGGGAGTCTGCTCCTCAGCCCTGGGCTCTGGGCTGCGTGTGATGGTGGTGGCAGCAGAGATGATGTACGGTTCTGACTGAGCCACACGGGGCTTGCATCTTTCACTCGCTGTTTTGGAACCTGCCCGGGTGCCATGAGAACAAGCTCAGCTGGCCTCTGGAGGATAAGAGGCATGTGGTCCAGTCTTCTCTGTGGTCCCAGCCGATAGCCACTCAGTCCCAGAAGCAGCCACCTAGCTGCCTTGCAGGGACCACACATAAGGAGCTAAGTTGAGCCCCTTCCTCAGACAAACACAGGGCCTACCTCATGCCGGGCTGTGTGTAGGAACCACAGTGTGAACCCGACACAGGCGCTTCAGTGGCAAGGAAGGGAAAAGGATGGAGAGTGCCATGGGAATGAGCTACCTCAACCCACGGGCTACAGGCTGAGGACCATAAATACATTCTTCACTAGAATTTCCTCCTCCTCCTCAGCCTCTCCTCTATCCAATACCAAACAGATTAGTTGAGAATGTCAGAGTCATTCTGAGTGTAGCTCATTCCAAAGGAAATACAGTGCGAGCCACATAGGTAACCTAAAATTTTCTAGCAGTCCCATTTTTTAAAATATATTTTATTGATTTTTTTACAGAGAGGAAGGGAGAGGGATAGAGAGTTAGAAACATCTATGAGAGAGAAACATCGATCAGCTGCCTCCTGCACACTCCCCACTGGGTATGTGCCCGCAACCAAGGTACATGCCCTTGACTGGAATCGAACCTGGGATCCTTCAGTCCGCAGGCCGACGTTCTATCCACTGAGCCAAACTGGTCAGGGCCCCATTTTTAAAAGTAAAAAGAAGCAGATAAATTCATGTTCCATTTAACTTAGTATGTTCAAAATTTTATCCCCTCATAACAATTCAAAACTTGAGAATTAATTTAAAAATTGAGTCATTTTATATTCCCTTTTTTTTGTACACACCTTTCTGCAAGTTACAGTGAATATGCTAAGTCTCAGCACACCTCTTTCAGACCAGCCTCCTTCAATCCCCAGTCGCGGCTGCCTGGGCGGAGTGCGCTGCAGTGGGCAGGGTGGCCAGTCTCCTCACCGGCGCCTCCCTGGGCACCCAGCTAGTCCTGGGCAGGGCCTCCGGGCCTCCGGCTCTGGTTTTGCTTGCAGGGAGGCTGCCTCCTCTCTGCTGTCAGTGGTTGATTGGCCTCAGGGAGACCGTAGCCTCCCCCAGCGCCCAGCTCCCAGCAGGCCCCTCTCCTGAGGGTGAAACATGACCGCGGCCAGGCCAGGCCGGCAGGCGCACTCTGAGCAGCCCTGTGTGCAGCCCTCATGAATCGCTCTTTCTTCTCCAGGGCGCGCAGAGCCCCTTCCCGACTCCCTTTACTTCCAGGGCAGCATTCGATCGGCCTGCGGAGGGAGCCCCACAAGGCTTGCTTTGTTCCCGGCTTGGAGTCGTACCATGTACCTGCTTTCGATAAAAGTCTTTACCCTGAAAAGCCACTTTTTTGGTCCCTTTTCTTCCTTTCCCGTTTGTACAGAGCCAACAATCAAACCTTCACTTTCGACATTTAACCTTGTAAAATATGAGCGGGTTTCGACTTTGGCAACGGATTTGAGAGTTTCCCAGCTCCCTGCCTGGGGTTTGGCTTTCCCAGAGGAAGGCTAGGAACTGGGCCTCGGTTCTGAAGGCTCCAGAAATGCCTTTACAGGATGTGCCTTGATGAGCTGGTGCCTCTATGTCATCCTCTTATTCATAGTAAAATCTTCCCCAAACTGCAGGGGACGGTGGCCTGTAAGGAAAATGGGTTTGACAAAACTACTGGGCAACTAGTAGTTCAAAGAGAATCGGGAAGCCTGGGCCTATGCGGAGGGACATCAATGCCATCCCAAGGCTGCCGGCTGCCAGAGTCTGTGCATGGGAAATGGAGCCAGCCCCGCTCCCCACCCTCCCCGCCTCAGGTGACCCGCTCCCGAGAGGATGTTATAATGGGGGCCTGCAGGTCACCAGTAACTTTGGCCGCTTATTTTAAACCAGGAAACCTTACATTTGCAGCACGGCAGGACAGTTGGAAATCCTCTCAAAAGATTTTTCTTGGGGGCCCCTTATAAAGAACACTGGAAACAAAGCAGCTCTGTGGAGGATTCAGGCGAGATGGCCTTTCGGAGGCTTGTTACAGAGGCCTGGACACAGGATACTTCTAAGTAGGCGACTGCAACGTCTGCCTTAGGGGAGAACCTGGGAGTTAGTGAAACCAGTTTCCTCCGGAGGGCTGGAGTTTGGACTCCTTTCCTCCTCTCCCTCCCCATTTGATTCACTTCAGACTCAGCCCTCCGGAGCCAGGAGTTTCCCACAGAGACACCTCAGTTCAGTTCAGTTCAGTGAATAGGTGTTGAGCGTCTCTGACTAAGCACTGGAGATGCAGCCAGCCCAGAGCAGGACCTGTTCATAGCACTCACCGCTCTCAGGCAAACCTTTCATTTCTTCTCTTGAATAATCGTTACCTCCTGATCTCTACACCAGGAGTTGGCAAACGAAGGCCTGAAGTACAAATTTGGCCATTGATCTGTTTATTTGTATTTTAAATTTTTTCTAAAATTATGGTAAAATATATATAACATAAAATCTACCATCTTTCCCATTCCTATGTGTATCCTATATAATAAAAGGCTAATATGCAAATTGACCGAATGGCAGAATGACCGGTCACTATGATGTGCACTGACCACCAGGGGGCAGACGTTCAATGCAGGAGCTGCCCCCTGGTGGTCAGTGCACTCCCACAGGGGGAGCACTGCTCAGCCAGAAGCCCTGAGCTGGGCTCATGGCTGGCAAGCACAGCGGTGGTGGTGGGAGCCTCTCCCGCCTATGCGGCAGCACTAAGGATGTCCGACTGCTGGCTTAGGCCTGCTCCCCCGTCAGTCGGACATCCCCTGAGGGCTCCCAGACTGCAAGAGGGTGCAGGCCGAGCTGAGGAACTCCCCGAGTGCACGAATTTCGTGCACCAGGCCTCTAGTAATTCAATAGGGTGAAGTATATTCACATGGTTTGCAATCTCCAGAGCTCTTTTCATCTTGCAAAATTCAAACACTATACCCGTTAAACAACAGCTCTCCATCCCTCCCTTCCCAGTTCCTGCTTACCACCATTCCACGTTTTGTTCCTATGCATTTGATTGCCCTAGGTGCCTCAGATAAGTGGAATCGTACAGTACCGGTATTTGTATTTGTGTGATTGCTTCTTTCACGTAGCATAATGTTCTCAAAGGGTCAACCATTATTGTAGCATATGTCAGAATTTCCTTCCTTTTTTCTTAAATTTAAAATTTATTTGTTGACACTATTGCAGATGTCCCCCAGATTTCCCCTCTTTGCCCACTTCTACCCAGCCCTCCCCCGCTTTTTCCCTCCCCACTCTATTGTCTAAGATTCGTCATTCTGTTCCATGCCTCCGTGCAGGGATACTTTCCATGACCTTCCCAGAGGACCGCCTTCTCCATGTTCTGCAAGGACACTGTTTATCTTGCCTCCTGTATAGTATGTCCCGTGCTCTCTACACCAGCACCTGGCTCTCTAAAGGCATTTAGTAAATGTTTGTTTAAGTAATGAACAAATGAATAAATGGGTGGGTTTTCTTAAGTAGATTTTCTCTGTGGATCAAGAACCTTTCAAATTCTCCAGAACCACTTTCCCCCAAAGAGAAAGTTTTCCAAAACTATTTCCCCTTCCCATGGCTACCTTCTCCTATCTTCATTTTTCTTGTTATTTATTAAAAATATTGCATAATGGAAAGTGACTGACCCTTAATTTCTAACTGACTATTTTTATTATACCCAACTGAGTGCAAATATGCCATTCCATTACTTTGTTATTTTTTCAATATTTAACATACATATTACTCATAAAAATGTTGCTTCCTGTTTTATTTCCAGTGTGACACATGAAGGCTCCATAAAATCGACCAGAGAAAATGAAATGTAGTGCCGACAGGAGATTTTATCTATTCACATGGCTCCCCGCTGTCAACTTGTATCATGTAATTCTACTTAGCACTCCTGGGCCCATTTCCTTCAAAGGACTTTCCAAGCATTACCTAAGTGATGTGGTGTATGTGAGGGGACGGGACGCCAGGAACTCGAGCTGTAAATGTAGAACTGTTAAACACAGTTCCGAGGAAATTAGATTTTAGAGTTGGAAAAGAAATATGGTCCCGACACTAACACCCTGTCTCAATTCGAATGACCAAACCTCCACCTCCCCTCCAACATCTCCTCTCTGAGGACAAGGGGGATATTATATTAAATGGGAGGGTGGCTGAGAAGTGGTGTTCCAAAGATTATGAAAAGATATAATCCCCCATGGGCAGCCACATTAAAGGACTTTTTTTTTTTTTCAGGATTGTCGAAAAAGAAACCACACAAAACTGCCCTCACATCATAAGCAAGACACAGTATCCTACACCTGGAAAAACCACTAAGGGTTTAGAACAACCACTATTTTAAATGATGATAATGATAGCCATCACTATTTATTAAGTGCCTACTATGTGCCAGGTGTTTTGCACGTGGTCTTTTTAGTCCTTTTTACAAAACTTAGAACAAGGTAATGCTTCTACAGAATGGAAGGGTTTTGCCCAGTCCTGTCTCTCTGACCTAGGAGCGTTCTCCCATGTAAGGAGGACACTTTTTAGAAAAAACTGCTGTATGGAGGAGGCCAGAGGCTAACTACGGGATTGTGCTCACAGAATGAAATTTTCCCAGAGTTTTCCGGATCACATGGAAAAGTCTGGAAGGTTCACGTTCACCACTGGGAAGTGGGCCTAACAGGTATTGAAGGAAAGGCTGCTTTCAGTTAAAATGCTTTATACACGATGGTATCACCTGCAGTTCTTTAGCAATTATCATGCAGTTGATTGGGGAATTTCAGAGTGTTATAATGGGAGAGTATATGAAGATCCTTTATACTCCACGCCAGGTCCTATTTTCACGTGTTTCTCGCTCCCAGTCCAGTGACCTCTGCCTTGGAGCAGCAATTCTTTAGTTCCAGCTTCCGGCAGGGGCCCGCTGTCTAGTTCCTCACGGTGTCTGCAGCGTCTAGCAGCTGCCCGGGGCCTAGGGACTCTAATCTCATCGGTTACACGAGTTCTCTCCAGGAATCTTAACCTTTCTCTTTTCCTTTCAATGACCCTATAAAAAAGGAAAAAATTCTAATTATCTTCAGACCAATGTCACATTTTGGTGCATGTATTTGCATTAGTGTTTAGGATTGTGCTTATGACAAGTGGTCCAGGCCAGTGGTCGGCAAATTGCGGCTCGCGAGCCACATGCGGCTCTTTGGCCCCTTGAGTGTGGCTCTTCCACACAATACCACGTGCGGGTGTGCACGTACAGTGTGATTGAAACTTCGTGGCCCATGCGCAGAAGTCGGTTTTCAGCCTGGGTGAGTCTATTTTGAAGAAGTGGCGTTAGAACACTCAAGGGGCCAAAGAGCCGCATGTGGCTCGCGAGCCGCGGTTTGCCGACCACTGGTCCAGGCTAATCAGAAAGACAACCAAGCAACTAAACGGGTAATGACAGGTACGTGCTGAGCAAAGGCAGGGACATCGCCAGGCCCTCCACTGTTGCCGCGTGGAGCTCACACGTACCTGCCTGTGGCCATCAGGACTGCGAGGTGAACCAGTCATTTCGTGTCAGCCAGAGAACGTCACTTGTCACATCAATGTGTTCGTTTGACTTCCACGGGATCTGCATTTTATTTTTAGCTTCGTGGTTATAGAAGAGCCATGAGCAACATTTAATCTTGTTTGTGCCTATATTTAAGTAATCTATAACAATAAAAGCATAATATGCAAATTAGACTGGACGTCCTTCCAGATATCCTTCCGGACAACCTTCCAGACCAAGCCAGGGCTGCGAAAGAAGCCCGGGTCCCAGGTACCAGAGGGAAGCCGGTGCCAGAAGCCGGGGGAAGAATGGCCTACTCTTGCACGAATTTCGTGCATTGGGCCTCTAGTATTATAATAAAAATAATTTATGTCAAGCACTGATGTCTATCAAAACTTCGAAGTAATACAATTTCAAATTGTTCTTGAAAATATTAAGCCAGACAAAAACAAGGACAGAGCCCTATGACATGTACCTTGACGTATTAAACCACCGTTTGGGTATATTTGTTCAGTCGGGTAGAAATGCACATATTAGCACGATTGCCCACACTGTGCAGTGCCCTTATCCACAGGATATAATCCCCAACTTCATCTACCATTGATCAAAATCAAGACACACAATGTCTTGGGCCGCCTCCTCACCTGTCAGATATTTGAATTTAATATTTAAAGAATGGTACTATCAGTATTGTTGGGCTGTTGATTTATTCATCTTTGGTTGATTTATTAATTTTTTTGTTCATTCAGCCAGTCATTTAATTAGTATTAGCTGTGTAATATATTATACATTATACCAGGCAGTGAATTCTTATTGCTGCAAGGTTAGTTGATAAGAGCATATACTGCAATCATGAATCTACAGTTTAAAATGTTCCTTCCTGTTACTGAACAATTAATTCATCTTTTAGCAATATATCCCATATCAATAATCAGGTAAGTGTGCACGGAAAACATTGAAAGGATATTTAGTATGGTGTCTGTGGAGGATCGCAAAATGGCCCCCAATCCCCCCATCCTTACTAGTACATGTCCACCTCCTGTAATGTGACATTGCAGGTTCTCCCACCACGTGCAGTGGGTCAGATTCTCCATCCCTTCAAATCCGGGCTGGGTGTGTGACTTGGGTTGGCCTATGAGACACTAATCAATGTGCTGGAAGCAGAGGCTTGAACATGGGGGCTTGCTGTCTGAGAACCTGAGGCCACTGTGTGAAGAAGCCCGGCCCAGCCTACAGGATGAGAGAGGCCCTGTCATTTCAGCTGTGCCAAATCTCGTTTCCTCAAACAAACGTGAGCGTAAGTCAATGGTTTTTATGTCCAGTGGTCGGCAAACTCATTAGTTAACAGAGCCTAATATCAACAGTACAACGATTGAAATTTCTTTTGAGAGCCAAATTTTTTAAACTTAAACCTCTTCTAATGCCACTTCTTCAAAATAGACTCGCCCAGGCCGTGGTATTTTGTGGAAGAGCCATACTCAAGGGGCCAAAGAGCCACATGTGGCTCGCGAGCTGCAGTTTGCCGACCACGGTAGTTAAGCTATGAAGTCTAGGGGTATTTTGTTACAAGTGAAAACTAGTCAATAAGGTATTATTTGTAATTGCCAAAGACTAATCTGCTTATATGTCCAACAGGAGACTGGTTAAGTGAAATCTCATTCATTCATTTATGCAGTGAAAAATGAGACTACCATTAGGAATGATCTTGATATATGTTTACTGACAATGGGAGCTATTCTTATGTGCTGTTAAGTGAAAAAGTAAGACAGTATATAAAATCTCTCTCTTTTTTAAAATTTCTTTATTGATTAAGGTGTTACATATATGTCCTTATTCCTCCATTACCCCCCCCAGCCCCCCTACTCATGCCCTCACCCCCCTGTTGTCTGTGTCCATTGGTTAGGCTTATATACATGCATACAAGTCCTTTGGTTGATCTCTCCCCTTTACCCCCACCCTCCCCTACCTTCCCTCTGAGGTTTGATGATCTGATCGATGTTTCTCTGTCTCTGGATCTGTTTTTTGTTCATCAGTTTATATTGTTCATTATATTCCATAAATGAGTGAGATCATGTGATATTTATCTTTCTCTGACTGGCTTATTTCACTTAGCATAATGCTCTCTTTTGCATAAAAAACAAAAACCTAAACAAATTAAGAATATGTCTGACATTATACTCTATTGGTTATTTCTGGTGATTTAAAAAATATTTATATTAAATTCTTTGCTTATCTCTATTGTCTCATTTGTCTACCTGGATTAAAAGAAACAATAAGCCCAGCTGGTGTGGCTCAGTGGTTGAGCGTCGACCTATGAACCAGGAGGTCATGGATTCCTGGTCATGGCACATACCCGGGTTTTAGGCTCGATCCCCAGTGCGGGGCATGCAGTGCAGGAAGCTGCCAATCAATGATTCTCTCTCATCATTGATGTTTCTATCTCTCTCCCTCTCCCTTTCTCTCTGAAATCAATAAAAATATATATTTAAAAAATAATCAAAAGGGTTTGTTTTATGTAGAAGAGATACTGAATACTAGTACAGTCTCATTTCTATAGGTGATACTTTAAATAATTTTTAAAAAAGCCATTGTCTGTGTACAGCCCTGGTCCCTGTCCTGTGCTCTTCCCTCTCCCGTCACCTCTGCTCTGTGAACCACCCGCAGCATCTCTGCTTTTGGGTTCCCCTTCCGTGTCTCTCCTCTTCTGCTTCCCTCCCTGGGGCTGTTGGCCTCCATGAAACATTCATTATAATTTTATTCTTTGCTTCTGTCCCAGCGCCTGTCTATCTCTACTCGGGTTGCCCGGCTGGATCCGTGTTTGTGGATGAAACCTGAGAGCACTTGGCCACAGACACACTTTTGTCTTCTCGGTAAGGAAAGTAATGTGAGAAGACGAGGGATAGAGCGAATGCTACTGGGGGCACGAGTGCAGCATGGATACGGGAGGTGGGCGATGGCAAAACAGTGGAGGGGAATCCGTTTTCAGGCTCAGTGTCAACTCTCCCCACATGCCTGTTAGTGCTTATATTATGGTTTTGACTAAGGAGGTAAGTATCTTCTTCAGAGTGATTTTAAAATTCTAACTCACCTTGAGGTACGCAGACAGCCCCTTTTACTGGTGGAAATATTGAGTACCAAGATGACTAGATGATATGTCTTAGGACAGAGGTCTGTCCATGACCTTGGTCATCTGATTATACCAGTGGTTTATGTACCGGAAACTTCCACAAGTAGATGCTCTGAAAGGAATAGTGTGGCCACACTGTTGGGTATTTCCACAAGAAAAACAGCAATATGCCATTCAAAGCTTTAAAGTGAATGAATGCAAACATAACAGTTAATGGGCTCTGATGGAGAAAATAACAATAGTATTTGTCACGACCTTTCTACCGATCTCCTTGTCTGTATCCACCTTTCCCTATGTAGATATCATGAAAACACATTTTTAAAACGTGAGTCTACATAGGTAAAGGTACTGTGTTTACCATGCATTTGGGGGCAGTTTTTGAGCCTTTGTATTGGGTTTTTCCAAATAAAATGCTAAGTGTTGCAGTGTAATTATGTGGTTTTGTGAGCTTGAGGATAGTTTTTATTTTTGAAATTGGTTCAGCCCCATGCTTGCCCTAATGGTTACACATGATTGGAGGCTTGGAGCGCTGAAATCTGCTTAGTGGAAGGTAATCCTGCCCTGGTAGTCATTCGCTGTGCCTGGGAGGTGGTGCTGGGTGAGGGGGGGGGGGGGGCGGGTGTTTCATACACTATCAGCCTAAATGGTCGCACCGATGCTGAACTGCAGCCACTGTTAACTGTGGGAGTGTGTTAATCTGTAATTACCATTGAACCGCTTTCTTGGCGTAACCAAAGATTTATCTATCTGGGGTACTTTAATACCATGCAGTAATACGGAAACAAATTCCTCCAGCTCTGTAAAATCAGACGAAAGCACATTTTTTTCAAATGTGCTCTCTAAAATCTGTGTCTTATTCTCTGTCTTTTATTGGGAAATCCATATCTTATTTAACTGTGCATTTTTTTCTGGATAAATTTTTTCTTTATAACTTATCACCTTTAAGTCCAAATATATTGAAGAAGTGAATAGCAGTGATACTAAAATAATGTGGTTTGAACTAAACATTCTCTGTTTAATCACATAGAAATGGTCTCAGCTCTGCTGAGCTCCACCTACTGCCCACCCCTCCCCGGGGTGAAGGTTGGAGGCTGAGTTACCACCATAGGGGGAGAGTGGGTGTTAGTACTTAATTAAACTCCAAGAAAGAATGGTGTGCCAGTTTGCTAAGTCAAATCAGTGCTCTCAGATATGATGTGCAGAAACCATTTGCTTATTCATCACATCTTTATTACCTGTTATGCACCAAGAACTGTGCTAGTTTCTCTGGATGCCTCTTGCTGAGACTCTGACCTCAGGAAGATGCAGCTGAAGTCTCATTGGAGACACAGGCCCCCAAACATACCTGCTTTACAGTGTGATAAGTGAAAACGCCAGAGGAAAGTATGTATGACAATCGTTTGGTTGCAAAGGGCCAAAGAAGTCTTTGCTCAGAGGAGAAATGATGATGGTAGACACAGAGGGTTCCAGCACAGGTGTTGGAGCAGCCAGACCTGGATACACATTGCACTTCGGCAAAGAAACTCGCTCCATGACCTTGGGCGGACTTGCTCATCTGCGCTCAGCTTTCATTTCATTCTCAATGGAAATGGGATAAATAATACTAGTGGGGAAATATGTGTAAAATGCCTAGCACAATCCCTGGTACATTGTAAGCTCTCATTAAATGACAGTTATCATCATGACTATTATTCGCCACCTCAGCTTTATGGATGAGAAGATGTAGGAGCAGCGCAGGGTTTGCAGACTCTTGGCCAGGTTTCTCCCATCACAGTGACGCCGGGGAGCTGAGAAGCCAGCCCCCTGGCATTTTTCAGGCTTTGTCCAGGCTGTGTCCTTCTGTGTAACAACAAACAAATGGCCACATCACCTTTGTACCTGGGGAAATGAAGGACATTTCCCTGGTAGGGCAGGCGGTTGCTATTCTTTCTCTGTGAATTTGGCCCAAGATGAGTGAAACGGGGAAATTAGATGGATTAGCTCAGGCACAGTTGGGCAAAGGGAAATGATATTGGCATAGTGAGGAGATTGTGTTGGTTCACACACAATGCATCCTTAGCAAAGGCACCTGCAGTAGTGAGAGTAGAAGTCTAATCCTCAGTGGGAGTGAGAGAAACCCTCGCTTGCTGTTGCACTGGCAGCAGGAGCCCTATCAGCTTATTTTAAATATTTAAAATAGAAACTGACCCCTGGGCTTCCACCTCATGCCTGCGTGGCCTCCCTCTCATGGCAGGCTTGTGCTTACCCCTAGGCCCACCTTCACTGGCCTGCGCCTCCCCTTGTAATTGCATTGTTTCATCTCTTCTCAGTTGTGCTCTGTCTTCCACCATTGCCACTCTGTTATTTGTGTGCATTTTTAGTATCTTAGATGCCAGCTTCTAGCCATGCTGAGGTGCCTACTGGGAAGTCCAAGTTATCTCCCCTCTTATCAGTGATCATTGCTTTTGTTGCTGCTCTGGTTAAAAAACTGCATGGGTTTTGAATGGTCTGCCCCTCACCTCATATTTTACATTACCTATTACTTGATCTCTCTTCTTCTGATAAGGAATATGTATTCCCTGCATTCAACACTTTACGTTATCACAGGAGTCCATCACACGAACGGGTAATATAAGGTGAATTTTATTATTATTCCTATTTCACAGAGGAGAAAGGGGAGGCTCAAGAGATTAAATAACCTTTCCGAGGGGCAGAATTTGAGTTGAAGCCAAGGACTGCCTGGCTGTCGTCAGCTGTGTGGCCAGTGGCGACCCTATGGGACGGCACAGCTCTAGGCCGTGGTGCTCTGCGCCCTTGTGCCAGTTCTCTGAGCTTAGTGGCATTCTGGACTTGCAATATGTGAAATTTTAACATAAGGTCAAATTCCCTGCCAACTGGAATTGCAGAATCAATGCTTAGGGTCATAGAATGGTGGTTTTAGGAGGGACCGCTTGTTTTGTTCACATTTTTATAAAGTATAGTGTTAAGATTTTAAAAAGTATTTGACTTCCTGGTCTTTTTTTCTTCCAAGGCTACATAGATGCGGTTAACCTGAAAAACAGAAAACTGGGAGATACTATAATAGCAAAGTTCAACTATCTGAAAGTCAAATCTCTGAGAAAGGACTAAATTCTGTATGACCAAAGGGGAAGGACTGGGGACAAGGGGAGATGACCACAAGGATAGCGATGGATGAAGTTAGCTCTACGGAAAGAGAGAGGAAGCCGGCTTGGAAGGCAGTGGATTTGTAGCTTTAAAACTATTCATGCACTTAGCCACTGGTGGGCATGTTGTAAAGCAAGCCTATGCACTGGGACTTAACTGGTCTACATGCTTACATCCCCAAGAGTCTTTAAGTTAGCAATGGCAAAGTTTGTTTTTAAACTTTGTGGGATCACCTTCAAAGTTTAGATTTAGATCACCAAATCTAAATGTGGACCTCCATATGTAGATTTTGGCACCAGAGTGAAGATGTCTGTCTACTCTAGCTGTCCAGGCAATAGGCTGCCTTGTGTCGATGCCTGCCATAGGGTAGAGTTTGGTTTCCTTCAAAAGGTGGTAACAAGCCTTCTTGGTTTATTTTAGAAACATCCAGTAAGGATTCTTTAGCCTTTGACTTAATGTTGTGATGTCAAGGCCATACTACCCAAATGAGATCTGCATTTCAGAAGATGTGTCATTGGTTTGTTATCAACCCTTGGAAGCAGAATATGATGGCAACCTGACAATTACTTCTTCCAAAAAACGATAGAAGGTGAGTCTAAATGGTGGTAAGAGATCCAACGTCAGGAGGAGCCTTGTTATTTCGATGTTAAGTACACAGTAGACCACAATAGTCATTCTATAGTCCCAGGAGGACTTCCTATGTTTTTTGGCTTAGGTTAGGACAGTGTTCCTTAAACTTTACTATGCGTATGAATTGTTATGGACTGAATTGTGTCATCCCAAGAGCCACATGTTGAAGCCCTAAACCCCAACACCTCAGAATATATGTGTGTGTATTTGGAAGTAGCACCTTTAAGGAGGTAATTAAGTTAAAATGACGCCCTTAGAGCAAGCTCCACTTTAATCTGACTAGTGCCCTAATAAGAAGAGGCGATTAGGATAAACAAGAGACATCAGGAATTCATGCCACGTGAGGACACAACAAGAAGGCAGCCACGTGCAAGCCAAGGAGCGAGGCCCCAGGAGAAATCAATTATGCCGACATCTTGATGTTGGGCTTCCAGACTTCAGAGCTGGGGGGAAATAACTTTCTGTGGTTTAAGCTCCTTACTCTGTTGTATTTGGTAATGGCAGTCCTAGCAACTAATGCATGAGCTACCTGTGTTCTTCTTAAAATGCACCTCTGGTTCAGTAGGTCTGGGGTAGCGTCTGCGTCTACACTTCTCATAGCTTTCAGGAGATTCTGATGCTGCTCGTCCAGGGATGACCCTTTGAATAGGAGCTACTTTATGTTGCAGCAACAGTTTTACTCTGAAATCACAGTGGCTTAACAAAACAAAGTTTACTTCTGACTGTGTATCTAATGTGGGTGGGCTTGAGTGAGGGCATTCACATAGCCATTGGGGATCCGTTACCTGGTATGGTATTTGTTACCACATCAGGGAAAGAAGGTGTTGAAAGGCTGCCCATGAACCATTCATTCCCTTAGTTTGAGGGGATGCAGGTAACTTCTGCTTCTGTTCCCTTGGCCAGACGCGTCATGTGGCCTTGCCTAACTGTAGGAAGTCTTGGAAGTGTAGTCTTCCTTGTGGCCAGAAATGAGACGATACCTGGGATCAGGGAGAGCAAGTAGTTTTTGCACTTCATTCCCATTTTAGCCTTTTAGACATTTTACTGCTATCTAACAATACTGCTAAGTGGGACAGGAGCATACTTGAGTTTCCATTTGAGAAAGGGAATGGTAGTATTTTCCCCTTAAGCCCACTGAACTGTATATTGTAAACTGATATTTGGGGTCATGAACAACACCTACATCCTCAAGATATTATTACAAGTCTCTCTTTCTCTTGTGATGGCCTCTCTCTCTCTCTCTCTCTCTCTCTCTCTCTCTCTCTCTCTCTCTCTCTCTCTCTCTCTCTTAAAGAAAGAGCTCTCCGTAGAACATGGTGAATGGAAGGTGCTTTCATCCCCCCACGCCCAGTCCCGGAATGTGATCACCTGTCCTGTCCGCTGGTTCCAAGGGAGACCAGAGCCTGAGACATGACACCAGCGTCTGAGATAAGAACAGTGTGAGCCACAGGAACCATGGCTGGTGTGGCATTTGACAGCCCTGCTTTTGGTTTCAAGCTCCAACACTGACTCTGGGGCCGAAGACTTGCTTTATCCTGAGCCTTGACTTCCAAGTTTGTAAAATGAGAGAATTATCCTTGCCTGTCATGTCACAAGGAATAGTGCCCAGGTTTCTCCTTTGTCCACTTCTATGAAATCTTTCCCACTTCCCAGACTCTTGCCTTCCCAGTCCCACAGGTTCAGGCTACGGTCCTTTTCCTTCAGAGCACCCATCATAGATGCAATTTTGTCTTTCCTTGTGTGAATATGTGGTTAACGTCGTTCCTCCCCCACCCTCCCCACCCCACAGACTATGAGTAGCTCTAGGGAAAGGAGCCCGTGTATTTCTGCCCGCCAGCACCTAGGACTGTGCCTGGCACATGGCAGGTCAGTGATATGTTTCCCTAAGAAATGATGACTGGCTGAGGCAAGAGAAGCCTCTCTAGTTCCAAATGTGCCCCACTCCCTGTCCCCAGCCCCCAGCCGGCCTTTTGGGACCTTCTTTTCCCCTTTGTCATTTCTGAGTTTGTTCGTGCCTCCTTTTACTTGTCTTACAATGTGTGTGGCAGAGAGAGAGAGAGAGAGAGAGAGAGAGGAGGGGAATGGAGGGGGCAGGTGTTTGGGGCACAGGGGGAGATTTGTTTCTTTTTTAAAAATATATTTTATTGAATTTTTACAGAGAGGAAGGGAGAGGGAGAGAGAGTTAGAAACATTGATGAGAGAGAAACATCAATCAGCTGCCTCCTGCACACCCCCTACTGGGGATGTGCCCGCAACCAAGGTACATGCCCTTGACCTGAATCGAACCTGGGACCCTTGAGTCCGCAGGTCGACACTCTATCCACTGAGCCAAACCGATTAGGGCGAGATTTGTCTCTTAATGGCAGCCTTGGAGAGATAACCCTGCCCTTTGAGCCCAGCGAGGAGACCCTGACACAGTGATTAAGAGGCTGCAACTGGCTTTATTCCTTCCAGGAACTGTTACACTGGAGGCCACTCAGGGCCGCCTATCGCTGCCTTCCATCAGGGCCAGGGGGTTTCACGTTTATCTGGGGGTTTCATGTTTATCTGTGTTGCTCATATGTTGAACTTGCACCACCTCCCCGAGTGTTCTCAGGAGCCCGAGTTGTGAAATCCGCCTATCTTTTGGCAAGATTTGCCTTGTTAGGAAGGGGCAACATGACAATATATTGTTACTCTGCCTTCACTGTGGCTTTTTTTTTTATCTTATTCTCTGCCTGTGGAAAGCAGAGAGAGAGAGAGAGAGAGAGAGAGAGAGAGAGAGAGAGAGAGCTGTTAAGATCCCAGGGACTGGGCATGCTCATGGCAGCAGGCTCCTCTGAAGAGTATCTGGCCCTGGTTTTAGTCTTCAGAAGTTCAAACATTTAGATCAGGCGTCCTCAAACTACGGCCCGCGGGCCACATGCGGGTGTTTTTGCCGTTTTGTTTTTTTACTTCAAAATAAGATATGTGCAGTGTGCATAGGAATTTGTTCATAGTTTTTTTTTAAACTATAGTTCGGCCCTCCAATGGTCTGAGGGACAGTGAACTGGCCCCCTGTTTAAAAAGTTTGAGGACCCCTGGTTTAGATGGAGATGTATTTACTTTCTTTCCCCCCAATTTCTTATTCTGAAATGATGGTCCATTCATAAGTAGTTGCAAAAAATTGTACAGAGAGGTCTTATGCACCCTTCACCTTACTTTTTATTTTTATTTATAAATGGAATGTATGAGCATTGTGACATGTCAAAGTGCATAGCATACAGAGTGCAAGCTCCTCCTCACTTACAGGTGAATATCCTCCTAATATTCTCTGCAGGAATGAGTACATGGAGGTGGAGATGTTTATATGAAACTAGAGGCCCAGTGCACGAATTCGCAGTGCAGGAATGAGTACATGGAGGTGGAGATGTTTATATGAAACTAGAGGCCCAGTGCATGAATTCGTGCATGGGGGGGGGGTCCAGCCAACCCACCCTGATGGGGGCCTATTGGAGCTGGGCCGATTGGGGGAAGGTGACTCGGGAGGTTGGCTGGCCAGTCCCACCCCCAATTGGGGTGGGAGGGGCCAATCGGGGCTAGGGCTGGTAGGGAGAGGGGTTGCGGGAGGTTGGAGGGGGCCGATCAGGGCCCCCAATCAGGCTGATTGGCCGCCGCAGTGCAGGTCATAGTGACCGGTTGTTCTGGTCATTCCAGTTGTTCTGGTGTTCCGGTCACTTGGCTTTTATATATATAGATGGGATCATGCTCTCCAGCAAATGGGATTCTGCTTTACCCAGGATCTAAGTCAGGAAGCCTTCCCATGCCTGAGGCCGTAGGTGCCACACGTTCTTGTAAACAGCTACATAAAAGAAAACATTGCAAACACTTATGTTCAGAAACCATGGCAATTTTATAAATTTACTTTAAAAAGGTTAGTGTAATTTCAGAATGAACACACTTTAAATCTAGACTTATCCTAAAACAAACAAAGGCCGTGCTCTAAGGGAAGCTCAGTCACTGGTCCTGGTTGCAATGAAATTCTCCTTCCCTGCAAGAAACTCCTGCCTCCGGACGAGCAGCAGGTGGGTCTAACTAGTGTGTCTCCAACCTTAATGACCAGTGTTTCCATTCCTTTAACTGCGCAGTCTCCTTGTTTGGGAAGGTAAGCAGTCTGCTGCTTGTTTCAGAAATGGTCTTTTGTCCAGCATGCTGGATGTGGCGCAGGGTGTCCCCTTGGGAACCATTAGGGATGGGCGAAATCAGTTAAATCAGGTCAGGGGGGTGACCAGAAGCCACTGCAGCAGGTGTGGGAGCCTGGTGCTCCCCAGTGGGCGCGCACCACCTATGCCCAGGATCTGCTCAGACCGGATTTCCTTCCAAAGGAGATGCCACAAGATCACAGACCCCCCTCTGGACAGCATCATGGAGAGGAGACGTAGAAGGTGCTGCATTGCAGATTGTAGCTGACTGTTCCGATGGGCTCAGGTACTGGAGTGGGGCCCTAGGGGCTGGAACCCCTCTAGGTCCACACTTTGGATCCCTCCTATCTCCTCTGAGCTCAGTCAGGAGGGCTCTGACTGGAGGGGGTCTCAGTATGTGACACCCCGAGGGTGAGGGGACTTAGCTCATAAAACGCCACAGGTCCCTCGCTGAATCCTCAGAGAGGAGGGAGAGCTGGGGCTGCTTCCCCGGAGGATCAGGAGGATTTAATACTTCTTTGCCCCATTCCGCCTTACATGCCACACATTCTCTTCTCGGCTACCCTCACGCTGACCCCGGTCCCAGTGGAAAGCTCACAGAACTTTCCTGACCCGAGCCAGTGTTTTTCTGCCAGGTCTGGGTAAATGCCTGGATAACGTGTCTGACTATTGGAAAAGAGCACTTCCTACCATTAGCTGGATTTGCCTTTCTCCCATTATTTCTCCATTTTTGGATCTACCACACCCCCATGCTTGGAACCCAGGAGCCGTGGCTGACTCCTCTCCTCATCAGCCTGCACACCCAAGGCCTGCTCCTCTGCTCTCCATAGTCACTCGAGCCCTGCACCACTGTCTGAGTTCAGTCATTCCTTTGACAAGTATCTGAGTGTTTGTGGGCCAGCCTCTGGACAGGGATGGTGAGCAAACGCAGCCCTTGTCATCCCTGCCTGCCTAGAACATAGGGTTTAGGAAATTAGTCTTTACTGGTTTTTCCTGTCTTCTCACTGAGCTACTACTCTATTCTTTCAGCTTTGGTAACTAGTTCATTCCCCGTGGAGTCTCCAGCACATTAAGAAAACAAGCAAACAAAGCCCAGAACGGACTCTTAATGCCATGGCAGGAGAGAAAAAGCACTAGATGAAGAGGTGAAGAGAAAAGGTGAATTTTAGCCCCTCCATTGATCATCTGTGGGACTTCTGGGAAGTCTTGTTCCCTAACCTGGGGAATGGAGTTGGAGCAGAAATGGAGGGGCCTTTACATGGTCTTAGCTAATCCTCATAACGGCTGCATGAAGGATGTCATGGTCCATCTCCTTTAACAGGTAAAGAAACGGAGGCTCCCAGAGCTGAAGTTACTAGTTCCAGATTATACAGCGAGCAAGTGGGAGCCCAGAGCCCAGGACAGACCCCGCAAGGGGAACTTTTCTCTACACGCTGCACTGTAATCTCACTCGTGAGCACAGGGCCCTCGCCCTCCGCCGCATTAGATCAGATGGGAACTGAACATCAGGGCCAAAAAGCTGAAAATAACCTCAGTCATAATAGTTTAATAAAATGATTCTCCAAATAGTATCTAAATGTGGAGGCTTCCATGGGTCAAGAGCCCTGGCTGGTGACCACTCCCATCCACTGAGCCCCGTGGGAGGGAGGCCAACCCACAGCCTGGGGGCTGCACAGACAGACGATGGACAAGAAGCCAGCAAGCGCCTGGCAGGGTCAGCGCCAGCAAAGTGGGCCGGGGGCCCCAGCAAAGGCCACGGGGATACCTGAAGGGCTCCAGTTTGCTTTATTCGTTTCTGCTCTTTCCTCTCTCTCTCTCCTTTCCATATCTCACTGCCTCTTTGTTTCTCTTTTTTCTCCAGTTGTCGTTCTCTCTTTTTTGTTTTTTAAATCTCTTTTTTAGGGGAGGGAGTTGTTTCTTCCTCCCCTGCTCTCCTTCCCCCTTAAGCACTAGTGTATGATTTGGATCCAATTGTGGGCCTCTATTTCCTCACCTCTACGTAAAGTGTGATGGTACCAACCACATACAGAGCTGTTACCCACCCGACTCCACAGTCAGCACTTGACTTCTACTAACTGCTCTCTAAACCTCGTGTCAGTAAGGTGCTTCGTTACTACCAGTGCGGTTTTCCAGACAAAACCGAGGCTCAGAGTGCAAGCGACCTGCCTCAGGCCACAGAGTCTAGGTCAAAGCAGGGCGACGTGAATCCTGGCCACATGGCTTCCGGGTCAGAGCCTTGACACACGCCTGCTGCTTCTCACCGAGGGGACGGCCCTGAACGGTCTCAGGTAGTGTGGGGCCCATAGTGGCCTGTCGGTGAGTGGCGGTGTCCTCTGCCTCAGCTCTAGGGTGACCCCTGGTTTATCTGCCAGGGAGAGAAAAGTCCAAGTACTCCCAGGGCATGACTAAGCAACAGTGATGGTTGCTCTGGGGCAGTGGTCGGCAAACTCATTAGTCAACAGAGCCAAATATCAACAGTACAACGATTGAAATTTCTTTTCAGAGTCAAAATTTTTAAACTTGAACTTCTTCTAACACCACTTCTTCAAAATAGACTCACCCAGGCCGTGGTATTTTGTGGAAGAGCCACACTCAAGGGGCCAAAGAGCAGCATGTGGCTCGTGAGCTGCAGTTTGCCGACCATGGCTCTGGGCTAAGGATCTGGCTTTTCCCCAAGCAATTGTTGTCCTGAGTGAGGTGAGGAAATTGGGGAGGCACTGGAGGTGCCTGGCTGAAACCCTGGCCGGGGGTGGGGGGTGGGGGGGCAGGTGGGAGTCAGGGAGAGAGCACTGAGCAGAGGCAGATGGAAACAAATTGGGGGAAAACTGATATTGGGGGTATTTTAGAAATTTAATCCAGGGGGATTAGTAATACTTCATTAATTTCCCCACAAAGCTTCCTCACTTGTCGTTAGTGCTTTGAGAGTTTTGAATTGGGTTTGTTTTTGTTTTTTTAACATCTGGCTCAGGTGAGGTGGGTTCAGCGAAGACATCCAGTCCCTGGCTTCCACCTGGGAGCCCAGTTTGCCCGTCTCTCCCGTTTACAGGCCACCAGCATGCCTTGTGTTACTGCGCTTCACAGGTGTGTGTTTTTACCAATTGAAGGCGAGAAGACTGCAGCTGGCTTTGCTGAGGCCGCCGCGGCCTGGAGCGGAACGCAGCCTCCCCGAGGCACTGCGGCCCCTTGGCACGCTCAGAGTTTCCCTCTGCTGAAAGGCACCCCCGGACTCCAAACGGTGAGTGGCCGGCCCCGGGCATGTGCCTTGTGAATACCACCCCGGTCCTGAATGTGTTTCCTCTCTAGCTCTGCTAGTGGCCGCCAGTCACCCGGTCTCCGGCATTCCTTAGCTGTGCCAGTGAAGGGCTCAGGTTTGTCACGTCTGTCCCTGTTTCTTCACACACACCCCGCCCCCCGGTTCACATATTTGTCCATAAATGCAGCCTCTCTGCCGTGGCTTCCTCTTCCCCTTGCTTCCCTTGTCATCTGTCAACATTTCCCACTTGTGTTGCCAACCACTCCAAGGAGGTGTCCCCACAGTGACACCGACGACGGACATTTCAGCAGATGCACCTGTGCATCAGCCATGCAACGTGCCAAGATTATCCCAGGGTTCTGAGGCAGGCGGCAAAGGGCTGGTGGGTTGAATAGTGTTCTCAGGGCAGCACCCCCAAGTCAGGCTCTGCCCGGAAAGAGCCCTTTGCAGCAGAGAAAGGTAGATGAGGGGGGGGGAGCGGGGGGGGGAGGGGTCCTTTCCACAAAGAGCACCTGAGAGAGGGGGGCCGCGGCAGGGACTGACTGCAGAGAAGAGGCAGGAAACGGGTAAGCCACGGCCGGCCCAAGAGAGTGCTCAGGTGAAGTGGGGTCCTGAGCAGCCCGAGGAATACCTGTCTGGCCCATTCCTTGCACTGGCCCCACCCCAGCAGTTGGACTCCTTCCTGCCTGTCACGACTCTGGGTGAAGCCGGTTGAATAGCCCAGTGTCTACAGTGGGATCCCGGGCACATAGTAGGCATTCAGCAGCGCTGCGGTTATCTGGGAAAATGCAAACAGGAGGCTGTGATTACCACTAATGGGCGTATTAGGCAGTCATTGCCGAAAAGAAAAAAAAAATACAAATAAGGATTGAAGAATGGGGTGGGGAAAAGAGAGAGGGAGAGGGAGAGAGAGAAAAGGCGGCACTGGGCTCAGGGGTACTTCAAAGGCCGAGGCCCGGGTGGGGCATTCAGTCCAGTCCCTCCCCCCGCCCACCCGCCAGAGAAGACACACAACAAACGTGAGGAGGGAGGGGCAGGGTCCGGGCAGGAGAGGATCCGCGTTCCTGGAGAAGGGCAGCGTCTGTGCTGCCAGCACTGAGTCAGGCACCGTAAGCGCCTGCCTGTGTGAGACTGGCTGACGTCTCCCGAGTGAATACAAAAATACCCGAAGGACGCAGCTCTCCACAGCAGTTGCTTCTGAAGTTTGGAGTTACAGGCGAGTCAAGTTGCCTTTGCAGCCTTGCGCACACCGCACGCAGAGAAGAGGAAGCGCCGGTAACAGCGACTCCCCCCCCTTCACTTGACCAAAGCAAATAGGCCTTTGTCTTTTTCAGTTGTCTGCAGCAAATGTCAATTCTGACCCTAAAAGTTATTCCGAGACTACGGGCAGGGGCAGTGCGCACTGAAGGAAAACAAGACAGGATGCCAGAAGAGAGGTTGCCGGGTTTGGGGGGGTGCTGTGGGGCCCTGAAAGCCAGTACCACCCCTCCTGGAGATGTTCTCGCCTGTTTGCATTTTAGCAGAAGTAAGGCCAGGGACCCATCTGCGTGTCCTGCCCGGGTTTCCGACGGCAGTGGCGTGACTCTTGAAGCTTCTTGCTGAAGATTTTTACTCTTTAGAAAAGAAGAAAGACTATTCCGAGCAAGTTGCTTTCCTAGCCAGTGTTGGTTCCTGCTCTCTGTGTATGAGGTGGGAAGAGCCAGCTCAGAGCCCAGGAGGAAGGGAAAATGGTCAGTGCTGAGGAGAAAAGGAACCCCCTCCCCAGAGGACCGAGCGGGACTACCTGAGGGATTGAGTCTGGAGTTGGGATGATGGGCAAGCCTGGCCCTCCGCTCTCTTTGCCCCAGGTCCTCGCTAGCAGAAGGAAATAGCATTTCTAGGCCATCTGCGGAAGGGAGTGGGCACCGGGCCGACGCCTCCTGGCTGGGAGGCTGTCCCCAAGGCGGATTTGCCCTTGCAGACTGCAGGGCTCTTCTTGAACAGTGATTTCAAAGAGTTAAACTGCTTCCATATGTCCAGCCTGAGAATGGAGTTTGTAGCCTTTGGCAACCTCGGCTGAATCCAGCTGCAGCTGCTACCTGTGTGTTCCACTGTGTGTGTGAGTGTGTATGAGTGTGTGTGCGCACACACACACACACACCACGCCCGTGTGTGCAGTGATATCTGAACCATGTTCCGACCGTGTCAATGAAACTGTTATGTCTTTGTTGGGGGAGATATTAATTCTGAGCAATTACAGCTCCCTCTGCCCTCACTCCCTCCAGCCCCCCTCCCCTCCCTTCATCTGCTCAGCAAGGACCATGGACCATGTCAAACAATATACAACAGAGAAGAATGCAAATAAACTTTAGTCTGCATAGCCCAGCAAAGCAGTTAGCCGCCCACTTGCAAGATACTTAACTCTTGTACACATGATACACAAAGAACGCTAGCTACTTTCACCAATCCCTTTAGACCAAAAAAAAAAAAAAAAAAAAAAAAAGGCGAAAGAACTGATCCTTGTCTTTCTATCTGTGAGGTTGCAGTTCCTCCTGCTAATAAAGGAGCTTTTCCCATGATGCAGTGTGATAAGGATTGGCCTACATGTAGTCCAGAAAGCAACCGCCGATGTCTCCTTGATTAGGTGTCTTATCTTCCATTGAGCCGCATCTGATGAAGATTGCTGACAGCATAATGGCTGGGAAAACATCGGACAGCTCCATAAAATGGCAGCTATGCTATGACATGTCAGCCAGGACCTGGTGGATGGTAAGTGTGGCGTGATAACATTGTTTTTCACCCACCCCCAAAACTCCCCCCCCCCTCCTTTCTTTTGAGCTCCTCCTTTATTGTTCCATGCACGTGTTATAAAGTTCGCTGCCTGCAGAAAAGTTCAGGCTCAAGTTGTGGGAGCCTGGGGCGCCGCCGTGCACCAGTGTGCTAGATAGGATTTCCCTGCTATTGTGGCTAGGGACATAGGCCTTCTTCTTCTGCTTCTTCTTCTTCTTTTTTTTTTTTTTTTAAGGGAGTGTGAGTTTTTGTTCACTTAAAAAAAAAAAAAAGGAAGAAATAAAAATGTAAATGGAACAGCCTCGGCCCCAGGCCGGCTGGTGTGAGATGTATGGAGGTGGGGGCAGTGAGTGGGCGACGGGAGCCTACTTGGCTAATTGTTCTTGCATTAGTCTTAAAACAGAGTAATGTACTTCTTTCTTCGGCTCCTCTGAATAATGATTTTGATGGTGTATTGTATCATGTTGTGTGCGGTTCCCTCATCAGTATGCGACTGTCCCCCACGCTTTGCCTTAATTTGGAATCCACCTCCCTTTCAATGAATACTGTAACTGGAGCAACCACTGATTACTATGCCACTCAGCGTAATTAAATTTAGTTAATGAGGATATGCATATTCAGTTCATTATATTTCTTTGCTCGGGCAAATGTGTGTGGGTTTGTTGCTGGTTTTTTTTTTGTTTTGTTTTGTTTTGTTTTGTTTTATCCCCGTATTTGTTCAGCTGCAAATTTGGGGAAGAGGAAAAAAAAAAAAAGGCATAAAAATTCAGGACATTGATGAATTCTGGGATTCAACTTTTAAAATAATATTGGGAGGAGAGAAGTCATAACTTCCTCTCATCAGAATGCTGGGATTAGAGGCTGGAGTTTGGGGAAAGAAAACCTTTCGCATCCAAAAAGCGCTACATGAAAAATTTCAATCTACTGATTTCTGGTGTGTGGACAATGGTCTGTTGTACACAATAGTCGTGACATGAATGGGGAAATCTGCAGGCAACCATTCCAGTATGAATATTGCATTCATTCTTAGGCTCATGCATCTGAACATTTATTTTCTTTCTGCCTTCTTTTCCTTCTTTCTCCTTTTCTTCCTTTCCTTGTGCCCCTTTCATTTGTGCCTTGACTCCGCTTGCTTGCTTGCTTGCTTGCTTTGGTAATTATTATGCTTACTGCAAGGGCTGTTTTCTCACAATTAGTACAGTGAGAGACAATGGGCACTTTATTCTAAGTGGGGAGGGGTATGGCTAGCCCTGTGGCCAGCCACCCCCGGTGCCCCGACAGAAGGGAGCGCCTTCCGATTAGTCCTGGCTTCTGGCACTGCCGGCTGGGCAAGAGGGTTTCTTACTAATGTGTTTGCGTTTCCCGAAAGGTGGACGTTACGCTGTTGCTTCCAGGATCTTCCTGAGCCCAGGGTACAGAGGCGTCAGCGCACTCTGCACTTCTGGTGCGCTTTCTCACTGGTGTGCGATGTGGGAGCTGCCGCTGCTACTTGTTGCTGTTCTGAGTCCTCTGTCTCAGAGAGAAAGGCCAGTTCCTCACGGAGAGACGGAAGCCTGCCTCCCTTGCTTTCTTTCTCTCTCGCCATCATTTCATTCCAATTGCAGTACTTTTTTATAAGTGATATAAACTCTAGCGTGGCAGATGTGCATTTGCTGGTCGATTCTCCCATCCGACTCGAGCACTGTGTAGGGATCTGGGTGCGGTGAACTCTTAAAATAACGGACAGATATTTGGAGAAAGATATTGCAGAATGTTCACATGAAAGATTTGCTTGATGCGGCTGTACCAAGAACCTGGAAGTGATGTTTTAATTGTTACTGCTCATCTTAACTATTATTTTAGGCAGTTGACAGAAGTGAGTTTTAAAAATCAGTATTTTTTTACCAGCTGGAAAAGGCATAGGTTTTACTCTTTTTCTCCCCCTTAAAAATCGGGATTCTTATGGGTATAGTGAGATACTGTGAATATTTCACTGTTAAATTTCATCATTTTCCTTGTGCACAGAGAGACATCACTTCCTAAGAGAAGTGTGGTGTGAATGCTGTTGTTAAAGATTTGTGTACACTGATTATTTTTTAAAGTCACGTTCTTTTATTGCCCGAGAGGATGCAGAATATGTACAGGGACAGGTTCAGAGGTAAAATGTGCAGTGCAAAATTTTTGCATAAGTTATTTTTACATTGAGTCTTTATTAGGTTACATGAAGGATGTGCACGTTTCTTATTAAGGACAATTCCATTTTAATAAACTTTGTTAGTTTGGGGGGAAATGTCCGAGAGATTGATATTTAATGTGTCATCGAAAACTTGGAATGGCAGATGCTTTGTGGAGGACATAATTAATCAAGCTACATTATTGCTCATCACAAGTAATGTATTGGAAGAGAGGGGAGAGTATGGTGCTGCTTTACCAATATTCCCCTGTGCTGGATTTAAGGAATATTTTTAAAAGGTGTTTTAAGGTTCTTACAAACTAGTTTATTCTTCTCTCCCCGTGACAGTGCTTCTTTTATTTTTACAATTACTCTGAGGTTTTTGTGTAAGAAAGGATATCGTATCCTTATTTGGCTTAATCAAATGAAATTTTAGTAACCAAATCCTGAATTCCAAAGCTGCAGTGTTAAAGTATCCCTCAATTGCTTCCTGACTTATTGTCTGTTTCACTTAGATTCTCTCGTTGTGTGACAATGATCATAAATTCTACTTGACAGGGAAAAAACCCAAACAAGACGTAGTTGTCCAATTCTACATCTGTTTTCCTTCCTAGATAGGCATGTTTTAGTAAAACAGAGGGAGGAAAACCGTTTTATTGAGACAGCTAAAAATAAACAAGTACAAGAAGAGTAAACTCTTGTGTGTGTATGTGTGTGTATGTTAAATATCATCTACATACATGCAGTTTTTTCAATGGTGCATACGTTTTGCTTCTTTAGATTCTTTTGCATGTAACTTCTTTCAGGGGAAAATCATGTGAGCCGTTTAAGTTACAGTTGGTTGGCTATATTTAGATTTCTGTTGATGTTCTCTCACCTTATTTAAAATACCACTTGTAAGTGTTAAAGATGTATCCAATAAATAGCACTAGTGCATTGATGGTTATTGATGATGCTATAGGTTCCTTTTGAACCACGGGAAAAGGAAATTAATTTGGGACCCTCCATTCTATTTTGTACTGCTTTTTCAAGCTCTCTGTGAGACTCATTACAACTTCTTTGTTAGCTACTTGGTACACCAGGGTAACCAGCATGCACCAAACAGTTTTCTCTAAATTTCATAAGTCTAATCCTTTGATCCCATCAGAACCAGGCCAGACCATTTGTAAATTTACCTTAATCGTGACGGGTAATTATTTAAATGTTAAGCCAGAAAATTAATTTGAAAAACAAGTTGCCAGTCTCTGAGACTTGAAATTCTCATGGTCTTGTAAATATCAATCAAAGAAAACAGGCATATAAGCCTAAAAATTGAACTAGATCTCATATTATCTAAGGCACAAAGTTGATTCTTGATTGAGCACCAATTTACTCAATGTTAATGTACTTTTTATTTTTCTTGAAATAAAATAATTTACTTTTTGAGTAGTTGTTATGTTTTAAAATATTGAACAGGTACCTTTACATAATTTTATCATTTGAGCCAAGACAATGTTAATAAGGTGACAAATTCATCCCTTTTTTTACTGGTTTTAAAAAAATCAAATATTTAATACAAATTTTAATTAAATAACTTGACAAATTTCAGTATAGGTTCGACAATATTAAAGAGACTGTTTTCACAGCAAATATTTCTCTCAAGTCTTCAAGAAGTTGAGGAACTTATGTTTGCTATTAGCTATTTTTAACTGAAAATCCTAAAATTAATATATTTTCTTACAAATGCTGGAACTAAAATATGTTACTATATTTTACATTACTATAAGCAAAAGAGTTCCTAAACAGTCTAATTAATATGCTAAAGATCCATATGAGAAGCTCTTACCTAGACAAATGAACACATTTAGACTTTTATGGTAATCAGCCAGCCATGCAAAGAAATACCTGGAAATCAAACTTATATATTTATTTAATTTCAAATTTTATTTCCTTTAGAAGTATAATTGAATATATAAATGTAATTGAAACTGATGCAGATAATAACCACATCAACTAGTTTCCTGAGATATTATGTCTACACATCACATCAATTTCCAGAATTAGAAGCTATAAAATTTGTCTCATTTAACAAATTGTCAAGAACTTGCTATATGCCATGCAGTGTTCTAGGTGCTGGGACGACCAAGGCTCGCTCTCCATTCTGGAATCAAACTCAGGTCCCAGGGTTAGAGGCAGGGATACTCATAGGAACAAAGGCTTCTGAGTGGTTTCTGGTTTCTCTGTCTGTCGGTCAATATCTGTAGATTTGCCACTCATTGTCTAAGGTAGTTAATGCACCTTTTCAATACTCATTCTCACAGATGAATGTTAACATTGACAATTACTTAAGCCATCTCCTATACAATTAATGACATGGATAAAACTAAAAATTTATCAAATATCAACAGTAGTGATAATAAAATAACAACAGTAGAGATGACGATGATGATGTCTGAGTGAAAAAAAAATGATTTCAACATTTGTAAATAATGTTAACACTTTTCTGCCAGTTAAAATTTTGTCACAGACAGATTGCACTTTTAAAAATTACACATTACACATCTTCCATACCTATGTTCTTTAGGGATGCATTTTCATTTGTAATGCCATCTTAGCATATTTAAATAAAAGCGAACTGTATGAAAGATGTGGTTAAATACATTAATGTTCTCACAAGACACTTTCTGGTCTGTGAATGATTTTTATTTCATTTTCCATGATTCAGTTTCGCGTACATGCTTGCATAAGAAATGCAACACATACACTTTGGATAAGGAAATATCCTTTGAATTATGCCTTAGTAGTGATTAGATGGTTGTTAATGTAATCAGAGAGTAAGGAAACACAAGTGCCTGTCTATCCTCTTTTCCAGTTCTTTTTTGGATGCAAAGGGTCATGTTCTCAAGGCGCGTTATCTCTTCCATCGATGGGAAAGCTGGTGTTGATTTCCCAGTGTAGAGACTAGTCAACAAAAGGAGATATCTGAGGCGCACCATGTTGCTGAAACTACAGCATATTTCTGGAGCATAGCTGAAGGATGTCCATCACTATCCTTAGGCATTTTAAAATTCTCTGAGATTCTTTTGTGACATTTTTCATACTGTGATTTGTAATGTATATTCTGAGGGGTTGAGAAAATGAACTTGGGTATAGGAAAATATACCAGCGAAAATATACCAGGCCAGTGAAAGAGAATCCCATTCCTCGGTTACATTTCAATGTGTAAAATAGGGGAATGCGCCTTCAGTGCAAAAATTCTTTTCAGAAGAGGCTCTGTTAAGGAATATATGCATCTGTACTATATATTTCACTAACTTCAAGCGTTTTTAAATGTTATTGCATCTTATGTGCCTAGCAAAGAGCCAGGAGTCCAAAAAGTACTTGATAAATGTTAGTTATGATCATTACTATTTCAGCTTAGACTTAGCATGCTTTATAATGGGGCAGCTTTAGCATATCATGTCATAGACAGCTTTAGTAACAATTTTTATTTCTCACTTTCTTAACACAAATTTTAACCCAGCACCTCTCTTAAAAATGACTTTATTCATAAGGCAATTATATTTTAACTTCTCACCACTCTGCTCATTTTCTGAGGTTATACCATAATGGATATGTTTATGAGCACAGGGCTGAATCCTGGGAAATGTAGATTTGGTGACCTCTGGCAAATGCATGTGCCCCCCTCACGGCTGCCGGAGCCAGCTGTAAGGTGCAGATAATCATACTCATTACTTGTCTCTCCAACCTGTCGTGAGAATGAATGAGACGGAGCCGGTGAGGCACCTGGTGAATGCAGTGTAAATACCAAGTCCAGGACACAGCCCCAGGGGCTGAAACAAGCTGTGACTAATTATATAGGCTTGGGTCTGAGCACTTAGTAGGTGCTCAAAAAAAAAAAAATACACAGGGTGGGTTAAGTGTCTGTAACTGTAGCCGTTTCTATGGGGCTTTCATAGCCACATTGACTTTATTAATTGATATACTTTTTTATGGGAACTGCATACATCAAGAAAGTCCTAAAAATCCAGTCTTTCCCATTTCAAATTGTAGCAGATTTTTTAAAAGCAGAGCCTGCTGAAGTATTTCCTTGTGTTAGTAGTGAGATTCATAGCTAATATTACACATCAGCTGAATTTTATTTTATTTATTTAATATGTATTTTTTATTGATTTCAGAGAGGAAGGGGAAGGGAGAGAGAGATAGAAATATCAATGATGAGAGAGAATCATCGATCGGCTGCCTCCTGCACGCCCCCTACTGGGGATCGGGCCTGCAACCCAGGCATGTGCCCTTGACCGGAATTGAACCTGGAACTCTTCAGTCTGCAGGCCGATGCTCTATCCACTGAGTCAAACCAGCTAGGCCCATTGGCTGAATTTTAAACATTAAATATGATGATTTTAAGAGCAAAAGAAATCAGTGATCAAGCGGCCCTCCTATTTGCCAGGTGTTTGCCAGGTACTTTGGGAGGCAATTTATATCAGTGAAGTAGGAACGATCAGCCCCACTGGGCAGATGGGGACGCTGGATTCAGGTAAAGCAACCTGATAAGTGAGCTCCCCTCCTGAAGGGGAAGGAGGCATAAGAACACTGAAATCTGCAAATTCTGAAGGTCGTCTGCGCCTCCCCTAGAACCCAATGCTAGACTACGTCATCCAGTGACCTGGGCTATGACATGACGTGTGACCAGGGTCAGTGTTTGCCGCCTTTCCCCTCCGGCTTCAAGCCTGACCTCCTTCCGAGGCCCAGCTCTCCCTGGGCGTTCAATGGGCCGGTTTGCTCAGCCTCGAGCTGCGTCTGAGAACAGTGCAGCTCCGGGATTGGAGGTGGCTGGATTCTTTGGAAATGTGATTCCATTCATCTTTCCTCGAGACAATTAGACTCGCTATAGTCATAAGCCATCTGGGGGAAATTTTTTTGGAAAGCGATTGGCAAGCAGAGCATTTCCATTTTCAGGTTTGATGCTATCTGTTTATCTCATGGGGCCCTGGTGGGGCTGCAGTGAGATACTACATAATAAACGATGTGAAACTGTAAAATGCAAAACGAATCGAAGGTACACATATTAGTATCTGGTGGTGTTAAACATAAACATGGGTGGGGGAAGGAAAGTGTCCTCGAGTTTTGCCAGTGTTTTGGAGCGTGAGATAATGGTGAATTTCCACCAGGCACAGAGAAAATGCTGGCTGTCTCGAATGTTATATGATGCCCTTTGCAAATTCTACTGCTAAACTCGGAGAGCTTAATCCTTCAGATAACAATGCACTACTAGTTCACCAACAGCCCATGCAACAGCAGCGATAGCAATACCCACCACCACCCTTTGTACATTTAATGGGAAGGCATGAAATAAAGAAAACTTCCAAAATGCTACCTGTACCATCTTGCAGTTCATCTCTTTGATGTTTTATTGATACAAGTTTTTATTTTTACTTGTCCCTCAAAAGACTCATATTGTAATAATTCTTCGCTGAAGTGATTATTTTAACTTAGCATGTATTAAAATGGGAAATATTTAGCTTATCACATAATAAAATGGACAACACGTTATGCTCTAAGTAGGATTTTTTCCTCTTATTTTCAGGATCGTTAGAGGTAACAATATCATTAGCAATTGTGTGAACACAGCCACCCTAGTGTATTTGTTGTGTTTTTATGTAGTATACAGGCTGTATAAATGTCCCAATACAAATGAACCTACTTTATTATATGACATTTGGTATGTAAGGATATAAGATTTGTCTCAGGTGTGTAATCAAAATTATAAGCCTCAAGAGGATGGGGACCAGGTCTTATTTACCAGTTCTAGACAGGATTTTGCACAGAAAAAGGGCCCTTGATGAATAATGGTTAGATTGCATCAAGACTGTCTCTATCCCTTTTTACTAAAGGAGGTGGTGATTTCAATGGGTGCTCAAGTCCTGAGTTGATTAATGACAGGCTTCTGCTCTGGGGCCAAAGTTATGAATCACCACACTGCCCTTCTTCAAGCTAAAACCTAGTAAACGAGTTAGAAGCATGTGAGAGTTATGGTGAAATGAACAGCAACATTTTAAAGCTGAGGTTGAGAGTGGAAAGAAGGCCCATAAGCAAAAGCAGCAAATTGGTATTTCCCTTCAAGCAGGCAGGCTCATGGTCATTACCAAGAGGTAAGGCAGCAGACGAATAACCATCTTCATCAGCAACAGTCATTGCCTACTTTAAGTCTACCCTTATCACAGTGACTGAGACCTTTCAAGGTCTGGCAAGTTAGAGAATTTGCAAAAGGCTAATGTATTTTGGGGGATAAATGACCATAGCAAGATGACTGAAATAAATGAGGTTTTTTGTTTAATTTCTTATTTTATTTTTAATTTGTGTATTGATTTGAGAGAGGAAGGAAAGGAGAGAGAGAGAGAGAGAGAGAGAGAGAGAGAGAGAGAGAGAGAGAGAGAGAGAGATCACTTTGTTCCACTTATTTATCCATTCATTGGTTGATTCTTGTATGTGCCCTGACTGGGGATTGACCCTGCAACCTTAGCATATCAGGATGATGCTCTAACAACTAAGCTACCCAGCCAGGGCTAATTTCTTATTTTGGATGAAATAAGTTTCACTTAAGAGGTTATTTTTCCACTCTGAGGTTTCAGTTATTTTTCCATGTCTGTTATCTTTATTGCAATGTTGGGAAAGACCTCGGTTGTGGACTGGCATTCTAACCTTCAATGTTTGGGTGAGGGCTCAGGGGACCATGCTCAAAATACCCAAAACCTAAAATGAACTGGGTAGAATGTGGAGAAACATGGGTCTTTGGGAAAGTGAGAAAGAAGGCATGAAAGTACTTGCTAAGAAGTATCTGCTTCTAAATGATTTTGAGAAGGGCATAAAATAAAATAAAAAAATCATCTACTTGGACTAGGCCCTGTTTCAACCCATATAGGTCGGTGTCAGAATGAAAACCAAGAGCATTGCTGCCCTGCCCAGCGCCTGCTCGGAGGGGGCTCCGGTGTCACAAACCCTGCAGCCCAGTCTTTAGAGCCGAGCCTGGGAGGGCACCCAGCCCTACTTCTGTGTCCTGTTTGCCCGGTGCTGACGTAAAGTGAGTTTGGGAGAGTTTCTCAAGTCCCCTGCCAACTGTTAGGGCGCTCTCAGCTCGATACAACTATCCCTGTCTCTTGGATGTATTTTCACATCTGGCAGAAACTAGTCCTGTAGCAACGGCTTTTGTTTACTTCCTCCCTGCCACACACACTTCTTTTCGGATATTTTACTATGAAAGGATAGTAGAGAGTCACGCGAGAAAAGGGCTGCAGACCACGATGCTTGCTCTCGAAGCCTCCAGTCACGGCTATGACCGGGATGATGCTCCCTGCAAGCAGAGGCTCTGGGGAAGGGGCAGTGCGGGAGCTGTGACCGCAAGACAGGCGGTCTCCACTCGGCCTTGTAGGTGTCTCCGGCTCTTCCTACCACGTGTCAAGGTTGAATGCTGATGAGGACAGCTCACCTGGTGGATGTCATGCAGAGGGAAATAGACTTAGTTTCTCAAACTTGGACATCGGGCAGATACAGGTGGGAGGATATGAGACTAAAACAGCATCCTATATGTTGTAGCATCCCCTGCAGAGGCCAACAAACACTGCCTTTCTCGAGTCACAGGTCGTTTGCTGTCATTGACAGCCCTGAACAACCTCACACAAACTTCTTTCGCCTTCTCTGTAGAATCTCATCGGACTGGCTCTTGGGTGGATTTGTAGACTACAGCAGGTCCTCGAATAATGTCGTTTTGTTCACCGTTGTTTCATTATAATGTTGATGAGGGAAAAAATTGATTTCTGCCCCGGGCCCCTGTCTGTGTGGAGTTGGCACGTTCTCCCCATGTCTGCATGGGCTTCCTCCGGGTGCTCTGGCTTCCTCCCAGAGATGTGTGTGTGAGGGAACTGGCGTGCCTAATTGTCCCAGCCTGAGGGAGTGTGAGCGTGAATGTGGCCTGCGATGCAGGGGCGTCCTGTCCGGGGTGGGTTCCTGCCTGGTGCCCTGAGCTGCCGGGACTGGCTTTGGCCCCCTGTGACCCTGAACTAGCATAATGGGGTTGGAAAAATTACCTTACTTGTTTTTATTCATCTTTCTTAAATGTATGTATAGCTCACATTGATTTCAGTGTTGGATGTTAGAACTGTGTTGGATCTTATTTAGAAACTAGAGGCCTGGTGCACGAAATTCATGCACGGGGGGTGGGGTGGAGGGTTGCGGGGGAGGTGGTCCCTCAACCCGGTCTGCACCATCTCCAATCCAGGACCCCTCGGGGATGTCAGACTGCCAGTTTAGGCCCGATCTCTCACCAGCAGTCAGACATCCCTCTTGCAATTCGGGACCGCTGGCTCCTAACCGCTCACCTGCCTGCCAGCCTGATCACCCCCAACTGCCCCCTCTGCTGGCCTGATCACCCCCAACTTCCCCCCGTGCCAACCTGATTGCCCCCAACTGCCCCCCCTGCCAGCCTGTTTGCTCCCAACTGCCCACCCTGCTGGCCTGATTGGGGTTGAGGGGTCAATTAGGGGCGGGGCCAGCCATGGGGAGGGGCTGTGGTCAGTGGGATGGCCAGCCACACCCCCGAATGTGGTAGGGGTGCTGATCGGGGGCCAGCAGCCTGGGGGAGGAGCCATGGGTGGTTGGCTGGCCAGCCCTGCCCCTGATTGGGGTGGGGGGCCAATCTGGGGTTGGGCTGGGCAGGGAGAGGGGCTTCAGAAGATTGGCTCGCTGGCCCTGACCCCTATTGGGGTAGGGGTGGGGTGCGATCAGAGAGAGAGGCTGCAGGCCTATTGTGGTGGGGCAGACTGATAGAGGGTGGGGCTGGCCCGGGGTGAGGGGAGTGGGGAAGGAGGAGGCATTTGGCCTGCTGGCCTGCTCTTTTTTTTTTGGCAACTTCACGACTTTTATTTGTGGTGCCTGTGCTATGTCTCAAAAATACCTTCTCCCCTTGCTTGGGACAGCGTTGGGGAGGGGGCAGCAAAAAATAGAAGATGTCCCTCCCTATTGCACACGGACCCTATATACAGGCCCACCCACCCAGGCCGGTGGGATGCTTGGCTAATTCTTGGATCCCTGCTCAGGGGCGGGAGGGGTGACTGGTGGCAGCCCACGTGAGAGGGGACCTCTGGGTGGCCACTCTGGTCCTGGCTACTGGTCCTGGCACTTCCTGGTCCTCGGTTCCTTCCTGGTCCTGCCTGCAGCCCTGGTCCCTTACCTGGCTCAGCCTCCCCTCTCCCTTAGGGTTAGGGTTAGGGTTAGGGTTAGGGTTAGGGTTAGGGTTAGGGCCTCAGCTTGCCCCCTTGGCTCCTGGGGGCTCTGTCTTCCCCTCCCAGCCTGGAGGTCCCAAGGGGAGGTTATGGCTTCTCAGAAGACTCCCCAGCAGCTCTGTCACCCGTGTTCTCACAGGGGAAGGGGTGCATGTGGCAGAAGCAGCTGTATAAATGCGGCTGCAGGGGCAAGACCTCCGGCGTCACTAGGACAGTTTGCTGATGATGCGGATCAGGGCCACATTCTCGTCCTTGAGGCGCTGGTTGTCAGCCCGGAGGTTGGACAGTACCTTCAGTTCCTCTTCCAGCTCAGTGGCCTTGCGCTCCAGGGCCCTGCGCTCAAATCTCTCCAGCTCCAGGAGGGCTGGCCTCTCTGCAAAGTGCTCCTGCCTCTGCATGGTGCGCTCCAGCTCCACCTTTAGCTGCTCCAGCCCCAGTGTAGTTTGGGTCAGGGCTTCACGAAGTCTCCTGAAGCCTCCCTCAGCTCTTCTGATTCAGGCTGGGGTTCTGGGTTTAGGTCCTGCTGCCTCCAGGGGGAAGGGCTGGATTCTGGGGTGCTCACGCTGGGGGGTGGGGGTAGGTTGCGGGCGCTGCTGCAAGTCCCTGCCCACCATGCCTGCTGCGTGCACAACCTCCTCCTGTCCAGGGCTGATGTCCACTGGCTTCGCCTCCTCCCCCTCTGCAGGTTCTCTCCTCTTCTTGCCAACTCTGCCGGTGCTCTCTAGAGCCCTGTGGTCCCTGTCCCTGCCCGTCAGGTGCCTCTACTCCCTGGGCAGGGCCATCAGAATTCTCAACCCCACAGACTCGGGGCTGCCAGGAAGGGTCCAGGCTCTGTGCACTCTGCTCATGATCGGGATGGGAGAGTCTGATCGGGGGCAGGCCGGCAGCAGGGAGGGGCCTCGAGGTTGGCCACTGGCCCCACCCCCTGATCGGGCGGTTTTCTGGCTACAGTGGGCATCATAGCAACCGGCCCAATCAGGGCCATCTTCTGCCCGTTCACCAGTCCCCAGGCCCAACGCCGCCTCCACTGCCAGGCTGTCAGGCTGTTGGGATCACCAGCTCATCCCCAGCTGCTTGGGGGCTCAGGCTTGCAGGAAAGCAGGCACTGGCAACTTCACCTGTGTGTAGGGTGGGCTACTGATGAAACACGCTGCGCGCTTGGGGTGCTCACGCTGGGGGGGGGGTAGGTTGCGGGCGCTGCTGCAAGTTCCTGCCCACCATGCCTGCTGCGTGCACAACCTCCTCCTGTCCAGTCATGACTATCATGGTGTCCTGGCCTAATTTGCATATTACTTCTTCTTTTTTTTTAATTTCTTTATTGATTAAGGTGTCACATATTTGTCCTCATCCCCCCATTCCCATCCCCCCCCTCCCCACGCATGCCCCAACCCCCTGTTGAACTTAACCGTTGGATAGGCTCATATGCCTGCACACAAGTCCTTTGGTTGAACTCTCCCCCTCCCCCCACCCTCCCCTATCCTCCCTCTGAGGCCCGATAGTCCCATCGATGCCTCCTTGCTTCTGGTTCTGTTCTTGTTCCTCAGTCTATGTTGTTCATCATTTCCCCTAGATGAGCGAGATCATATGTCACTAGATATATACTTATGAGAACTGAATGTGAGACGAGCTATAATAGTTATGCTGACAGGCAGATGGATCAGTCTGTAGTGAGTTTCTTTCTGGACCAACAGTTCTTTTGAGACCCAATTTCAATGTCCACCAGTTCCTTATGTGTACATGTCAGCACTGACCCCTCAGCTCTGGATGGTGGACAAATGGTGGTAACGGAGGTCCGACTCCCTCTGGTTTGGTCTCGGCCAGACCCAGGGGCACGGCTTCACCCGGACTAAGGGGCACGTGGCCTCACCCGGATCTAGGGACGTTTGGCCTCTCCCAGCCCCAGGGGCACGTGGCCTCACCCGGGCCCAGGTGCACGAGGCCCCACCCGGATCCAGGGACACATGGTCTCACCCGGACCCAGGGACGCCCGGGCTCCCCCAGACCCAGGGGCACGTGGCCTCATCCGGGCCTAGGCGCACGAGGCCTCATCCGGATCCAGGGACACATGGTCTCACCCGGACCCAGGGACGCTTGGCCTCTCCCAGACCCAGGGGCACGCAGCCTCACCCGGGCCTAGGTGCACGAGGCCTCACCCTGATCCAGGGACACATGGTCTCGCCCAGACCCAGGGGTGCGTGGCCTCTCTCAGACCCAGGGGCACGTGGCCTCACCTGGACCTAGGTGCACGAGGCCTCACCCGGATCCAGGGACACATGGTCTCACCCAGACCCAGGTGCGCTTGGCCTCCCCCAGACCCAGGGGCACGTGGCCTCATCCGGGCCTAGGTGCATGAGGCCTCACCCGGATCTAGAGACACATGGTCTCACCCGGACCCAGGGACGCCTGGCCTCTCCCAGACCCAGGGGCACGTAGCCCCACCCAGGCCTAGGTGCACGAGGCCTCACCCAGATCCAGGGACACATGGTCTCACCAGACCCAGGGACGCTTGGCCTCTCCCAGCCCCAGGGGCACGTGGCCTCACCCGGGCCTAGGTGCACGAGGCCTCACCCGGATCCAGGGACACATGGTCTCACCAGGACCCAGGGACGCTTGGCCTCTCCCAGACCCAGGGGCACGTGGCCTCACCCTTTATATATATACTAGAAGCCTGGGGCATGACATTAATGAACTGGGGGCAGAAGCGGGGGGGTGGGGTCCCTCAGCTGGCTTGCATCCTCTTGCAGTCCAGGGCTATCACAGTCAAGGACCCCTCGCTCCTTACTGCCCGCTTGTAGCAGAGGCGGGAGAGGCTTCCACCACCGTCACTGCACTTGCCATCCGTGAGCCCAGCTTCTGCCTGAGTGGTGCTCCCCCTGTGGGAGCACACTGACCATCAGGGGGCAGCTCCTGCATTGAGCATCTGCCCCCTGGTGGTCAGTGCGTGTCATAGCGACTGGTTGTTCTGCTGTTTGGTTGATTTGCATATTAGACTTTTATTATATAGAATAGATTGGGTGATGAAATCTACCATAGGAACTTAACTACTCTTATTTATCTCAGTGAGCCTGTGGTAACATTGGATTCCTTATTCCTCATTTCGCTTACATTGCAGTTTCTAAGAATCTATGAAGGATGTTAAGTGAGTACTATGTGCTATGCCAGTGGTCGGCAAACTCATTAGTCAACAGAGCCAAATATCAACAGTACAACGATTGAAATTTCTTTTGAGAGCCAAATTTTTTAAACTTCTTCTAATGCCACTTCTTCAAATTAGACTCGCCCAGGCCATGGTATTTTGTGGAAGAGCCACACTCAAGGGGCCAAAGAGCCGCATGTGGCTCGCGAGCCGCAGTTTGCCAACCACGGTGCTGTGCAATATAATTATGACCAAGACTTATGTCAGGAGACAGCAATGCTTTTTTATCCGTAAGTAGAAGGAATAACACTAAATTGCCATTTTATTTTTCCAATAAGATATTAATTATCTTAGGTGAGTCTATTCATTTTTCTGGCATCAGAGATGTTTATAAATGGTACCCCATCTAATGCAAACCACATGTTAATGTAGCATGAATGTTCAATCAATTAGTTTACACACACAAATGCTGGAATATTGATGACACATGTTAGCTTTTAGTGGGAAAAAAGCCAGCGGAGCTCATCTGATGCATTGATCCTTGGGACACGCACACAGATGTGAACCTTTGACTTCATCACAAGTGATTTGGCTGACAAACAGTAGCTTGTAATTATTGTTGTGCCATCATAAATTAATTAACAAACCAATCAATCAGTTCAGACCCGGCAGCCCAGGCGGCCCAGCCACATTTGTTGCTTTGGGATGTTTCTCTTCACTTTATCTCCCTCGCACGTGCTTTTCTTATCAGATGCCTTGAAAACGTTTGCTTGTGCAGATTGGCTTCTCCTAAGCTCCATTAGGGCATTCCAAACAACAGCGTGGTGTAGGGAGATGTTGCTGATAAATTGATTAATATCCTCTTAACTCTTGGCCCTGGGACTGTCAATGGGTAAAGCAAATAATTATTAAGCATTTAAAAGTTTTTGGCCAAAGCCAGCTCCCCAGGCAAGGAATAGGCAAACAGCATCCCAATCTCTCAGCGAATAGGCTGCATTTAGGGATTGCTAATGTAACAATTCCCAACCTTTTTCAAAAAATGTACTTCCTTGGTTATGTTTCCACCCCTATCCTGTATTTTGAAAGATTTCATTCACTGAACAAGTTGTATTTAGTGAACTGTGAGCGATTGCACTTTTTCAGACACAACCATTTAATAAGCACTCCTGTGTGCCAGGTTCTCTGCTAGGGACTTTGTATGTATTATCTCATCTAGTTCTTGCAACGGTACTGGAAAGTAGACTCAACTCCCATTTCACAGCAGAAGAAACAGCTCTGAGGGTTTCAGTAGTTTGTTCCCATTTACAAAGCTAACAACGGGCCGTGCCATGATTGAGAGCCAAGTTGTTTGTATTTCCATTGCACCACGATTAACCAACCCAGCAGAGAACTTCTGAGCAGCACATTACAACCCATGCTACCACATCACAAAGTTACTGTGTGTGTGTGTGTGTGTGTGTGTGTGTGTGTGAGTGAGACACTTCAGATCTAGTCTCTAAGCAGATATAACACAGTGTTGTTAACGGTGGTCCCCATGCCTTGCTGGGCATTAGATTGCCAGAACTTGCTTTCTTATAACTGGAAGTTCTTGGGTACTTTTCTTCAGTCTACCCCAGAGAGTTCCAGAAAGAGTGGGAGACCTCTGAACCCTTTGTCCTGCTCTGCCCCTGTTCCTCAGAAACACCACCCACTTCTGGGTCTCAGTTATTGCTTTCCTTTGTTTCACTTTGTCTTCTTGTACCGAATAAGTGGGGGCAGTGGAGTGGCAGTCACACTGAGACGCAAATGAACTAGATGGGTCTGGAAGCATAAGCAAACTGTTCAACCTCTGGGCCTGCCTACCTGAACCACCTCAGGAGCAAAGGAAATGCCCTGGTTTCCATCTTTTTGAGACCTTTCATCATAACCTAGCACACACATACACAAAAACATGGCCGGAAATTAAATAACCATAAAACATTCTTTACTTATAATGGCTACAATGCACTTTTAATAGTTTCATTTTCTTCATTTTAAATGAAGGTGTTGTCTACCTAAGTGGATATATTGACCCACTAGTGAGTTGTGATACATGGTTTGAAAAACACTCAGTGAATGAGAAAGTTCTCTGCTAAGGTTGAATTCAGTATCTGCATAAAAGTCCTTCAGCTTCTTGTGTTTAGGGGGTCTTTTACTTGAGTCCTTCCTTTGAAAGGAATTTCATACTCATTGGAAGAGAGTGATTATTTGGGGGACTGTGGTCTTGGTCAGTTGCCCCATTGTACAACTTGCACTGGAGGTATTTCTCCTCTGAGCTACTCTAAGGATGAAAGAATCCACCCAGTCAGCCCTTGGACCAAGATCAGGAAGAGAGCAAAGTAGGTAATGGTTACTGGGCTGGGTCCATCTTTATAACGTGTGTTGAATTCTTTTTTTCTTTTATTTTATTGTTTAAAGTATTACATATGTCTCCTTTTCCCCCAATTGACCCTCCCTGCCACTCCCACCCCCCAGGTCAAGCCCTCACTGCCCCAGTGTCCGTGTCCATTGGTTATTCTAATATGCATGCATATAAGTCCTTTGGTTGATCTCTTACCCCCGCCTCTCTCCTGCCTTTTTCTGAGGTTGGGTGGTCTGATCAGTGTTTCTTAGTCTCTGGATCTATTTTTGTTCATCAAATTATGTTGATCATTATATCCCACATATGAGTGATATCATGTGATATTTATCTTTCTCTGACTGGTTTATTTCGCTTAGCATAATGCTCTCCAGGTGCATCCATGCTGTTGCAAATGGTAAAAGTTCCTTCTTTTTTATAGCAGCGCAGTATTCCATTGTGTAGATGTACCACAGTTTTCTAACCCACTCATCTGCTGATGGGCACTTAGGCTGTTTCCAAATCTTAGCTGTTGTAGATTGTGCCGCTATGAACATGGGGCAGGGAGCATATGTCTACGCCAGATAAACAGCACCTATTAGGACAGACCTTCATTTTGTAAATAAGGTGATGGAATGAGATTGAAAAATTTGAATGGAAAAATAATGTGTAGAGCCTTTAGTATTTAATTGCCCACTGGACACATAAAGAAATGTCATTTTAGTGAAAATCAAATAAGATGAGTAGAAGAGATATTTTCCTAAAGAATTCCCCCACCCCTGAAATTTTTAAAAGAAAATCTTAGGTAGTATGTAAAGTTATATCTAATTACATATTGTATATCCTCATGTGGAATGGAGGAAAGTTAAGAGTTATAATTTTTTTAGAATATAGAAACATATTCTCACTAATCTGTATTTTATAATGTTGATAAACTAGAGAACTAAAGGGCAGCACAAATTAAAATAGAAGAGAGCACAGGATATAAAAATAGCTTCTGGAGGGTGTTTTAGATTATATTAAGAGTCAGAATTGCATCATGGTTAAGAGTCTTAGCTTTGAACGCCAGACAACCTGGGTTCATATCACCCATATGCTATTGACCAGCTGGATTACTTAGACAAACAACTTAACTTCTCCATGCCTCAGTTTCCTCAACTTTTATATATGGGGATAGTAGCAGGATCTGCTTTATGAAGGTTAAATAAGTTAATATACATAAAAAGCACTCTGCCCAGTATAGAGCAAGTTAATTGACTATTAATTGCAAATGAAATGTAATATAATGCTTTACAATAAAGTGCTTTACAATAAGTAAGTCTACAAATAAGGTGGGAAAAAAAAGTTAAACAACTCCTCCTCCCTCCCTCCCCAAAAAGACAGAAGCTACCTGTTAGGGAAATGATTCTTAGCAGTCACGCCTGTGACTTTAAGGGCCGTCTCAGCCAACTGAGTTCCAGAAAGACTTCACTTATCATTTGTTCTGACACAGTGGTATCTCCTAGATTCCGAGCTCCTGTCCATTTTTTCCTCTGTACTACTATTGTCAGTTATTTCATTTTCCCCCTGAACTCAATGGCAAATTTCAAGTACAGATGGGATCTTAGCCTTCCATTTCCTATCTCGACTTCTCCTCCCCTGCCCCCCCATCCCCTTGTTCAGGATCATTCTATAAGACTTGCTGAATGAGTTGAGCTTGCCTTAAGTTCCAGTTTCTTAATCCATCGTTCATGCTTTCCATTCACAATTTATAAATTATATAAATATAGTCATATATTGAATAATAAACATATATTTTAAATAAAGTCAGGCCTGCGTTTTACAGATGTATCCCAAATACACACTCAACTTACAAATGAGTTGTGCTCCAAAAGGTCACGTAGTCAGTCATTAAATATCTTGTAACATGTGCAGTAGGTCCTCAAATAACCCGTCAAAGATGACTTCACCCACAGTGTCCCGGGTGCGATGATGGCTCCAGGCAACCAGGGACAGGAGCCTGGTACCTTTCCGCTCCAGGGGAAGGGTCCTTCCTCCTTCCAACAGCCACTTTCTCCTCCCACAGCCCCTTTCTCTGTGTGGACAAGGACTTCATTAGCTCCAAGGGACTGAGAGGAGAGCCACTGCTCTAGTCCAGGAAGGGGAATTGAGAATCGGCAATAAGGCCTGAAGCCCCTGGAGAGTGCAGCCAGGGTGGAAGCGGGGCAGTAGGTACATTTACTCCCCCCTCCTCCCCGTCTCCTTTCTCTTTCATTTCCCCAGTATCGGCAAGGAAGAGGGGGTAGTCCTGCAGCTTTCCTTCATCTGTGACCTGGTTTCTCCTCTCTCTCTCTCTCTCTCTCTCTCTCTCTCTCTCTCTCTCTCTCTCTCTCTCTCTCTCTCTCTCTCTCTGATTTCTTCTCATCACTCTATTAAGCCCAAATCTGCAGGACAGAATAGTGGAGGTTGAGGGTTAGGTTGAAGGTGGACTCTAACAGGCACCTTTGTCCTTTTCCCCTTTCTCATTCTAGTCTATTCCTTCTATCCCACCAGCTCATCCCTGATCCCACCACTATGTACATGATGAGAGCTGGGGAATCTAGACTATAGATTGAATTATGGATGGTGTTGATCACTAAGATTCTTACCAGCAATGGGCCTCTCAGTGATCATAAAGGTGGGTACAGGAGGCAGGGAGAGAAGTTCCATTTTCAAGATAGCTATGCTCAGCCAGCTAGAGTAAGTCAAGAGCTGTGTGTCCATAAACCAGAGCACCGTCCTTTATCACTTAGCTTACCCCAAAACATAAGGCCATGGGTAGACAGGTCCTTAATCTTTATAGAAAACATAAATATCTTTGTTGAGGACATTGTTGCTAATGCCTTATTTAGATCATCCATCTTTACAATGTATATACGCCCAAACCTTTTCCTTCCTATTAACACTGCATTTGCAAATGCATAAATCTACTCATTCTGTCAACACATTTTTATAGAGCGTTTACAAAAAAAAATGCTGTGTATGAACAAGGCAAACTTCATTTCCTTCCTCATGGGGATTACTTCTAGTGTAGAATGCAGTATGACAAGTCCTTAGTTGGTGAGTTATTGGCTGTTGTGAAACTATATAAAAAAGGTACCAAATTTATCTTGGAGGTGATTTAGTTTTCTCCAGATGCAAGCAAGAGGAGAGAAGATTCATTTGTGCAGGGGGATCAGCCCATCCAAAGATCCAACAGACAGAGAGAGCATAGAAAAGGGCGTCATGCTGAAAGTGAGGCCACTTAAATTGAGCAGAAAAATCCACATGAAAGCCCTGCTCTTTCACTGATTGATGTAAAGGAAAAATGTCCAGGAACAGGGCCCTGGGCTATTAAAACATCCCAACCTACACACCACCAACGCCGCCACCACCACCATCACCATGCCACACTCCGCACACCCACGGCAGGACAAGGATTTCATTATAGTGAAACTTCACAGACGTAGATCAGATAACAGAGGACAAGGGTCTAAGCTCAGATGGCTGCTGTTCTGCAAGTTTCTGGTTTACCCAGCCTGTTAGACTGCAGCCAGATGTACTGTGTTACCTACATAATCCTTATCAGCAGCATTCCATCTGTGTCACCCAAGTAGCGGGAATTAGGCAGGCACCCTTTTGGCAAGGGGCCCGAAGGGTACAGAACGCAGGTCCGCCTTGGAGGCATGTAACCCACAGCCCTCCAAGCCGGGAGAGAAGAAAAACACATTTGAGTTTCTGCCCCAGACACTCACTTGAGTCGCTCCCGCATTCCAGAGAGAGGTGGGTGGGTGGGGTGGGGGAACTTGGAGGTTAGCTGTGGGGCCTCGGAGTGATGATTACTTCGTAATGGAACAAATTAAATTATGTGAAATTTTAGATGCTTTTCCCCTGCCCTAGTGGCTCCCAATCTATTTAGGGGTAGTCAGGAAAAGGGGACCTCCACAACAGCTGCCTAGCTGCTTGAGCTCAGAGAGGAAAACCATAATTTGTCTGTAATCCCTAATGCCAACAGTTGTTCATTAAGAAACAAAACTAATGTAATCTTGATTATTTGCTCAGATTTCTACTCTATCATGTTTTGTACATCTGGCAGGCTAATGTAATTTTCCTCAGAAACCCAAAGCAATCTGGTGCTCAGACAACACCATGCAGATTTAGGTAAATTCCAGGCTCAGATTAGCATAATACTAACTAATCACGAATATCATTTGCATTCATTAGAGTGTTGGGGGGGGGGCGGGAATTGTTTCTAAATGGCAGAAAATTGAAAGAAAGATTAAGGGCAAGGGCTTGAAAATCCTGTTTGGCTTGATGCGACTATATTACAGATGATTTTTCTCTTACAAGGCCTAATATTTAATGTGCAAGTATTAATTAGAGTATTGGAAAAACGATTGCATCTAATTAGAAGAAAACGAAGAGAGATTAAGGACCAGGCGTATGGACTTGCTTATGCTTGATTCAAGTGTGGAACAGATAATTTCCGTGCAATGCCAGGGAGCTTAAATGTGTAAAAGATCGGTGATTAATTTTTTTAGACGGAGCCAAGCCTCTTTTTAAGATAAGGGAGAAACACCCTTTCTTTCCCTTATGGAGTAACAAGTTATTGGTCAGTGCTTTTGTTTTTATGATCAAGGAGAGAAGATAACAGAATTAAATTTCCAAGTCTGAAGTACTCCCATGAAGCCCACACACCGGGAAGATCTAAAAGTCACGGTAATAGATCCCAAATGATGTACTGATTAAAAAAATAATAAAAAGCTCCCACCCCCCACCTGCTGGTGGTTAGCGGTTTTCCTTGCAGTTTCCCAGGCCCGGCCATTTGGCATAAACAGCATTGTTTACAGGCCGGGTGCTGGGGCCTGTGCCGGACTGGGGTTGCAAGCAATTGTCTGTAAATCCTGTCTCTCCACAGCTCGGCTGCTGTGGGGCTAAATTCAGCGTTGCCTTCCTGAGGGCTCAGAGCAGGTGCGGGCCAATGGCTTTGGCTTCTCCTTCTGACAGATGAGCAAGCTGAGCCCGCTCGCCTGGTGGGAAGCCAGCGGGGCAGCCATTCGCAGACATGACTTGGACGGTCCCGGCTAGCCAAGCTGCTCGCAGAAGCCCGACTGGGGCTCAGGCGTTGGCCTCAGAGTGGATGAGGGTCTGGGCAGCAGGGTATGGGAGCTCGTTACTCAAGCAGTGGTCTGGGGAGCAGCAGCCTTGGCATCATCTGGAAGCTTGTTGCACATGCAGAGTGTCAGGCCCCACCCTAGACCCACTGAGTCCGAATCTGCATTTGTACGTGGTCCCCGGGAGACACAGCGACTCCTTACAGTTTGAGAGGGGCTGGTGTCTAGGACATGCAGTTTGGGGGCATACGTCTCACACGGAGAACTTGTGACAACTCACATTCCTGCGCCCAAGAGGTCCGTGGAAGGGAGGATCCCTGGCACCACACTGGAGAATCTGTGAGGTAGAGGCATGAGTGTGGGTTCCCATCCCCCTCACCTACTGTGTTGGTGGAAAGTTACTTCATGGCTGCCTCAGTTTCCTCATTTCCCACGTGGGAAAATAGCTCCTGTTTTAGAGGGTGGTGGTGAGAATCGAGTGAGCTCATCAACAGAAGGTTTAGCGCAGTGCCCTGTCCACTGTCCCTGCAAAGATACTAGCTCCCTTCCCCCCATTTCTGCTGCAACCCACTTCCTCCCCTGCTGCTGTCCCCAGGTCCTTCCCCTGTCCCCCAAGTGCCCACTTTAGTGGCAGCTGCTCATTGGCTTCCACTCCTTCCTTCACTGTGCAGCTCTGTCCTCCGACTGGATTTCCAGACTCCACGTTTCACTAAACCTTCCCGACTGTATCCGTGCCGTAGCCTGTTCTCCTGGTTCTTGTCTAAACTGGAAGGTGATGCCGAGCTGATGGCTAAGATTGTGTGCAGTGTCTTAAATGTGCCATTGTCTTAAATATGACTTGGGAGACAGTGTCGTTACCTAGTTGGTTCTCAGCCACGGCCTAGAACCATCTGAAGATCATCTAAAAAATGCCGAGCCCCTTCTCCACTGACATTCGGATTCATTGCCTGAGGTGAGACCCCAGGCAGTTAAAAATGAGTGTCTTTAGGAAAGGAGCCAAGGCGACAACAGAAAGGGTTTTAGCTCAAGAGGACCTTTGAGCACACATCAGAGTAGATGATGTCAGCCATGTCTTAAATGAAATGGATGCTAAGTGTTGACCCATATTTCACTCAGTTATCCTCCATACCAGTTTTTAGGTTTTTGTTTTCTTTCACGAGAAATACACCTTGGAATTAGCTTTAGATATCAGGAGCCCTTCTTTGTTAAATTTCTTAAAAACTCTGTGGGGGCCTTAGAACGTCGGCCTGTGGATTAAAGGGTCCCAGGTTCGGTTCTGGTCAAGGACACGTACCTTGGTTACAGGCTCCTCCCTGGCCCAGGCCCTGGTCAGGGTGCGTGCAGGAGGCAATCAATCGATGTGTTTCTCTCACATCGATGTTTCTCTCTGTTTTTCCCTCTCTCTTCCACTCTCTCTAAAAAATCAATGGAAAAATATCCTCGGGTAAGGATTAACAAAAACAAAACAACAACAACAACAAAAACCTTGTGGGAAAGCCATTTCTTCTTTCAAAAATGTACCTAGGAATATCTTTAGTACTTAAGTAATTCCACAATGTCTCCCTCCTGATTTCTGTAAACTGCTTTTTGGAAGAGAGCCAAGCAGGTGTGCAAACCCAGGAAGTTGGGGGATGTTTGTGTGTGTGTGTGTGTGTGTGTGTGTGTGTGTGTGTACACATGCATGCATGCATGTGTGTGTGTGTACTTGAAAGATAAGATACGTAATAAGAAATTTTAGTTTAGCCTCTTAGTGGAGGAATTACAGAATTGGATAACAGAACAACAGGTATCAGATTCCTGCATTCCCATATTAGAGTTCTGAAAACAAATACCACATCAATACAAAGTCTAATAATGTTCAATACATGCAATTACCTTCCTCATTTATCTGTCTACTATAAAAGCTACACTGTCATCAATTTTTTATAGGCCAAATTCTCTAGCTGTAGTATAATGAAACTAGTAATTAATAAAAAGTCATTGAAGACTGAATAACGTGCACAGGATTCCCACTAAAAAATACAGATTTTTAAGAAAATGAAAGGTAGTGCCTGGCTGGCATGGCTCAGTGGTTGAGCATTGACCTATGAACCAGGAGGTCACAGTTTGATTCCCAATCAGGGCACATGGTGAGGATTGCGGGCTTGATTCCTGTCATTGGTGCTTCTCTCTCTCTCTCTCAATACTCATTCAACTTACTATATGTTGATTATAATTAGTTTGTATGTATTATCTCATTTAATTCTCTCAAAAACCCTTTTACACTTAAACTAAGTCACAGAGAGGTCAAGTAATTTTTTCAAGGCCACACAGAGAATAAGTAAGGGAGCTGGGTTTGAGATAAAATAATCTGTCTGCAGAATTGGTATTTTTCACCAGTGTGTTATATAGTTAGTATAAAAACTTATAGAATTTGGTCAACATTATAATTAAATAAAAACTATGGCTTTTCATTATTTTTCATGTCTACTTTTATTTTAAATGAAAATAGCCTGGCTGGCATGGTACAGTGGTTGAGCATTGACCCATGAACCAGGAGGTTGAGGTTCGATTCCTGATCAGGATACATGCCTGGGTTGTGGGCTCGATCCCCAGTAGGGGGCAGGCAGGAAGCAGCCAATCAGTGATTCTCTCTCATCATTGATGTTTCTATCTCTCTCCCTGCCTCTGTAAAATCAATAAAAATATATTTGAAAAAAATAAAATCAAAATATGTGAATTAAGCCTTTACATCAGAAGATGGGAATGAAACAACAAAATAAATCTAAGGAGAGTGGGAACATAAGTTTTTTTTCTTTAAAGAAAAAATTATTTAGAAAAGAATAATAGGGAAAAAAAATAGTTGGTCCCTTGAGAGGGGAAAAAAAAAAAGAGTAAACTAACAAAAATATGTAAAGATAGGGTTAAGCAAGAGGTATTTTAAAAATAAAAAGAATGTATCTCTGTTCAGGCATATGAGAAAATCTAGAAGGAGTAGATGTTCTGTAAGGAATATATAAGCTATCAAACATTGGCTTTAGAAGTATACAACCTCAGCAGTCATATCATCACGAAACTCCTTTCAAAATTTAACATAGAATTTTCTCTTAAAAAAACCACCAAAAAACAAACAAACAAAAAAACAAAAAAAAAAAAAACAGAAAATTTTGTAACACTTGACTTTATGGGGAAATTCTTTCAAAATTTCAAAGAATTTTGTTTATGTCAGGAGCATAAACAAATATGGAAGGCTATTCAATTCATTTTACAAAGCTAGCCTCTCTGATTCTAAAACATGACAGAAAGAGGAAAGAAAGTAGAGATGGAGGAAAAGAGAGAGGGAAAGTAGAAGGGAAGAAAAACAGGAGGGATGATAGGAGAAAATTTACTCCAACTTAAATTATAAGCAGTGATGCCAGAAGCTAAGTAAAATATTAATATACTGAATCCAGCACTATATTAAAAGCATAATAATTTGGTGAATAAGATTGTGGGATTTTTTCTTTAGAGATCTGGGGTTAGTTTTATGTTTAGATTTCTATGTTTAATCCATTAGATCAATAGTTCAAAAGAAGAAGTAAACCCTTATAGTTATCTAGATACATGACAACAAAGATATACAGAGAAATATGAGGCTACTTTATTAATATTATTATCAACTAGAGGCCCAGTGCATGAAAAGTCATGCACTGGAGGGGGGATCCCTCAGCCAGGCCTGCCCCCTCTCACAGTCTGGGAGCCCTCAGGGGTGGGAGGCGACCCGGCAATCAGGGGAAGGCGACGCCCCCATCACACCTCTGCTGCTGCCACTGCTAGCAGCGCAAGCCTTGACCGGCCCTGGTTACCTGAGCCTTGGGTGGCCCTGGGCGCCTGGGCAGCTGCCATCCGAGGCTTGCCTGCACCTCGGGCCTGCCCTGGGTGGCTGGGGGGCTGAGGGCGGGTCTGGCTGCACCATGCACCTGCCACCCCTCCCCACCCCCCGGTGGGGCTGAAAGGACCGGGGGACTCCTGCGGGGCTGAGGTGACTGGGCACCGCCATCTTATGGCTATGGGTGCCGCCATCTTTGTGACAGCATGATGGTCAATTTGCATATTCCCTCTTTATTAGATAGGCTATCTATCTCAAAGAAATAGTAAAAAATCATACTTAATAATGACACTGTAAAGTTTCCTAGAGTCTGTTCTATATAATAGTCCCTGGTGAAACCTAAAAATGTTCCTCAAAATTAAGTTTCTATGCCAAATTAAGCTTCTTGGGAAACATTTCATAGCATGACCTCCTCTAGGAGTTTCACCAGCCACATATACATAGGGTTTGAAAAAAGTTTCTTATTGAACCATGGAGCCTTTTACTGATCATTTAGGATTATTGCTCCTCAGAGGACATCTTGGGAAATATTGAGTTAGAAAACATAATGGGAAGAAATCCCATTCACAATTGTATAACATACACAATTGAAATAATTAGGAATAAGCTACACAATTAATGTACAGAATGTATATGAAGATAAGTACAAATTTTACTGAGAAACTCTCATAGACTTGATTATAGAGAATCTCATTCTTTATTCCTAGGTAAAAGTTTAATTTTGTAAAAATATATCTCTAAGATTAATTTCTAATGAAATAGATTCAACTTAAGAGAGCTTTTTTCTAACTTGTAAAAATAATTCTAAAGTTTAAGCCCTAGTGTCCATCAGTAAATGGGTGAATTAAAAAGCTGTGGTACACAATGGAATACTACTCAGCTGTAAAAAAGAAGGAAATCTTACCCTTTGTGAGATGATGGCTGGACCTGGAGAGCATTACGCTAAGTGTAATAAGCCAGTCAGAAAAAGATAAGTATCATATGATTTCAGTCATGTGTAGACTCTAATGAACTAACAAGCAAAATAAAGACAGCCTCATAGGTAGAGACCAGGCTGGTATCTGTCGGGTAGGGGGTGTTGGGGGATTGGAGTGGTAGAGGGATTGAGCAAACAAGACAAAAAAGGAGAGAAAAAACTCATGGACATGGACAACAGTGTGGTGATTACCAGGGGGAAAAGGGTGAAGGGAGGTGAAGGAGGGTATAGGGGATAAATGGTGGTGGGCAGAGACTTGATTTGGGGTGATGAACACACAGTGTAGTCAGCAGATGATGTGTTTTAGAATTGTGCACCTGAAAGCTGTATAATCTTGTTAACCGATGTCACCCCAATAAATTAAATGAAAAAGAAAAACTAAAGTTTATGTGGTAAAAGAAACAGTCAAGAAGATCCAAGAAAAAAAAAAGAAAAAAATATCCTCATTTGTTAAAATATAAGTTTATAATTTAAAAAGCATGTATGTTTCTAGAGTAAAAAAAATCAGACAGCACAGCTAATAGAATGAAAATCTCAGAATCAGAACTAAAGCACATGCAATATTCAGAATGTATGTGAAGCATTGCAGCACAGTGGCTAGGGGTGTAGGTTTCAGTGGTCCTACTTAGTGAATTCTAATTTCAACTCTGCCTCCTATTGCCTGTGTGATCTTGGGCAAGTCATTTAACTTGGGTATAAACATTCCTTGTGTATAAACATAGGAATAACCTACTTCTACTTATATAAAGTAGAAATAATCTTAATACTTTATAGAGTTAACATGAAGTGATGAAATGTTTATAAAATACCCAGAAATTGGTACACAATAAGCACTCAATAAGTGTTTGCTATTATTATATAATAACTAGAGGCCTGGTGCACAAAACTGTACATGGGGGGGGGGGGGTCCCTCAGCCTGGCCAGGGATCGGGCCTAAACTGGCAGTCAGACACCCCTCTCACAGTCCAGAACCACTGGCTCCTAACCACTCGTCTGCCTACCTGCCTCCCTGATCGCCCCTACCCACCTCTACCTGCTGGCCTGATGCCCCTAACTGCTCCCCTGCTGGCCTGATCACCCTCTAACTGCCCTCCCCTGCCGGCCTGATCACCCTCTAACTGCTCCCCCCTGCCGGCCTGATAGCCCCTAACTGGCTCTGCCTCAGCCCCTGCCATTGTGGCTTTGTCCAGAAGGACATCCAGAAAATGTCTGGAAGATGTCCGGTCTAATTAGCATATTACCCTTTTATTAGTATAGATATTATATATTTTTAATTATGTGACAAAAGGGCCTTTTAGATCAATGGGGAAATTTAAACTACATTAGATATATAGAGATGGGACAACTGACAAGTATTTGAAAACATTTATTAGTTGCATCCAAATATTTATACCATACACTAAAAGAAAATATTAATGGTTAAAGTAAAAAGAACTATAAAATAGCAAGAAAAAAGGTGGATATTTGTCTAAACATATCATGAGGACAGATCCATAATGGACAATCAATAATCTTGATCATATAAAATACTTATATTATATATAAATACACTCTTTCAGAAATATATAATTAATACATTTATATTATATAAATATATAACCATATAATGTTATAAATATATAATTACATAATATGAGTATATTATATAAACAATTTATATATTAAAAAGTGAATAAAGATTTTGTGTAATAGAAGGGATCATAAAGATTTCTATACAAGATAATTAATTTTAAAATACTCAAAAATATGAAAAAATATAAAGAAGCAATACAACACACACACACACACACAAAGAAATACAGAAGGTCTGTGAATATATCGGAAAATCTTTACTGGCATTCAAAGAAATTCAACTTTAATCAGTAGGCAACATTTTTCTCCTGTGTAACTGGTAAAAAATGGATGATTTCTAGTACTGGAGGGTGAAAGAGGCCCTTTCAAACATTGCTGTTGGGAGGATAGATTGGTAGGCACAATACAAACTAGAGAACAAATAGGAGGTATTTATAAATAAAATTTAAAGTAACCTTTTAAAACGGGCACATCTTTGGACTAGCAATTCATTGAGGAAATGATTGTGAATGTGGGGCACAAATTTAGTTACAAGGAACTGAAGCAGCATTGTCAAAGCTGGAATCATCTGAAATATTAATGCCATGGACTTCCAACACGGGAGAAGAAAAGAATAGAATTCAGTATTGCAGTCGCATCACTAAGAAGAAACAAAAACACATAGAAACAAAGGCTGAAAAGCTGCACACCAAATATTTAACAGCGGTTATCTCTCAACAGTGGGATAAAGAAGACTGGTTTCTTAAAATGTGATTTTTGTTTTATAGTGCTTTTCTGAGTTCTGCAAGTTTACACAATGAGAAAAAATGTCTTTGTCTTTTAACTGCCTTTTAACAAGACTTACTTGAAAAGGGATCTGCATTTAGAGAATAGCTCGCTCTATGGAATGAAATCTATACAATTTCTTCTGCAGTTATGATACACACAAGAGGCCCGGTGCATGAGATTTGTGCACTGGGGGCTGGGGGAAGGTGGGTCCCTCAGCCTGGCCTGTACCCTCTAGCAGTTGGGACCCCTCAGGGGATGTCTGCCTGCCGGCTTAGGCCCGATCCCCCCAAGAATCTGGCCTAAGCCAGCAGTCAAACATCCCTCTCGCAGTCCGGGGCCCTCACTCCTTACCGCCCACCTGCAGCAGACGCGAGAGAGGCGCCAGCCACTGCTGCTGTGTTTGCCAGCTGGGCTTCTGGCTGAGCGGTGCTCCCCCTGTGGGAGCACACTGACCACCAGGGGGCAGCTCCTGCATTTTGAGTGTGCCCCCTGGTAGTCGGTGCGCATCATAGTGACCAGTCGTTCCACCGTTTGGTCGATTTGCATGTTATGCTTTTATTATATAGGATTATATATATGCAAAAGAGCTACAAGTACTACATCTGTGGTTCTGATATTAATACCCAATTTCTTCTCTAAGACTCTGTTTTAAAATAAACAAAACTTTTGTGACAAACACAAACTCACACTTTAGCCAACAGCATCAAAGAAAAGTGTATCTTATGTAGCTGGGGTGGATTTCTGGTTTCTCATTGGTCGCCTTCCTGCCCTTTTCCTGTTCCCTCTGTGGTTTTTCCCAGTGCATGTCTGTCCCCACTACGATACAGTATTGCTTTCTTCCATCAGAGCTTTTTTTTTTTTTGCTAATTGAAGAGAATTCAAAATCTTTAAAAATATATTTTATTGATTTTTCACAGAGAGGAAGAGAGAGGGACAGAGAGCTAGAAACATTGATGAGAGAGAAACATCGACCAGCTGCCTCCTGCACACCCCCCACTGGGGATGTGCCCGCAACCAAGGTACATGCCCCTGACCGGAATCGAACCTGGGACCCTTGAGTCCGCAGGCCGATGCTCTATCCACTGAGCCAAACCGGTCTCGGCAAGAATTCAAAATCTTAAGCTCCAGCCAATCATATCTCAGGTATAAAATGAATGTTATAAACTCCATTGTGAAGAAAACCTGCTGCTTCAGAAACACTCTGAAAACAGTCTGTCCCTGCGTTGTTGTATTTTTGTTTTGTTTTGTTTTTTGTTTTTTTTTGTGTGTTTTTTTTTTAACCAGGAAGAGCTGTTTTCCGTGTGAGCTGGGTCCTGTGGCTTGCTGTCTTCCGACTCTTCTCCCTCTCCATGGCGCCCTGGTGCTTCAGTGGTGGGAGGGCTGTTTCATCATCCCCCGGCCCTTTGACATCAGAATGACTTCCAGATTGGACCCAAGGAAATACATTGCAAGGGAGGGGGGTGGGGAGTGCTGTTGATGCATTTATTCCCTACGTAGTGCCGGTTGTATTTGGAATTTGCCAACTAGACTTTTCCTGGCCTGTGATAGTGGCATCAGTGGCATTGATAACAGTACGCTTCAGGATGTGCCGGAGAAATTAGGAGGTGGGAAATATGTACTTACCATTACATTTTTTATGAACTGGAGCCCAGTTTAGCAGAGGCAAGAAACGGCTCAATGGTATGTTCCTCAGTGATAGGCCATAAGGAACTAATTTTTGCCATATTGTCTTGGGTGGGGAAAGTGGGTGGAGGCGGATTGTCATTCACCTTCTGCAGCACAGGTGTGGTTGGCCACTGGCAAAAGTGCCAGTGCTTCCAAACTAATGATCACCCTGCTAGCTGGCATTCTAAATTATCCAGAAGGTTCCTGTAAGAGAAAGAGACTAGGATATAAGCTAACCACGGTCTGTTTTGCTGCTCGATAACATCCCCAGCACTAAGAGCAGTGTCCAGCTCCGAGTAAGGCCCTTAGAACGCTGGCTGAATGAATCAACTCATCTCAAGAAAACAACGCCTTTGAAACATTTCTTTTAAGCAATATCTGTTCTGTTTCCTGGGGTCAGCATCTGTGTTACTTACACCTTCATCCTCATGCTCTGAATAACTGATGTGCTGAATATCGACCCGGAGGAAATATTAACGCACCAAAGAAAGAGTCATTGCATTCAGTATCTTTGTCACTTTAAGGCAGGAAACCAAACTCATCAGCTTTAGTTTGTGAACAGGGTTGAGTCAAAGAGGTTTCCACTTTCAATTAAATATTTTAATTAAGCTGGATGTTAGACAGTACCCTTTTGGTTCCTAGTGACCCAAAGCAGACAAAACGGGGCCTTATTGGGTGGTAGAGTCCAAGGAAACGCGGAAGAGCTACAGTGTAGGATGGAGAGGCACGTGGCTGGGCCACGCTGGAACCAGAGGCCAGACACCTACCACCCGCTCTGGCTCACATGCTAGCTACCGAGTGTTTACTCATTCCCACTGGCTGCAGAGAGCATTTCCCTGTGAGATGGGACCCAGGACCCAGTGCTTCCTGGACATTTATCATACACCTCTCCACATCCAAGAGAAACTTTTTGTTGGTTCTAGATTTTATTGAAGCCCCTGGGAAGGATTCTGCTTAGACTAGCTTGGAAGACCCTCACCCTTAGACTCATCAACAGTTTCCTAAGAATGAGGTGACATAATAGGATGAAATTTCCCAAAATGAAATTTATGGATGAGGAGGGGCAGTTTCCAGGAGAAATGAGGGAGGAGGTTCTGGACAGACAATCCCGTCCATGTCCGCTGTGCTCACCTGCGAGAGATCACTGCTTTACCACATAAGCATTACATGCTTATGCCAAACTCTTTGGATTCCTGTGCCTAACTTGTGCCACAAGGAGAAGAACATGTGTCACCTGTCCGTTTCTTATGCAAGCAGCCGTGAGATGGAGGCCGGCTTCCCCAGGAATCGTGTGTGGGTGGCAGGTCCTCCTTCGGACCATTTGTCTGTTGAGATGGCGTGCCCTACCTGGTTTGGATGGTTCTTTTTTCTCTCGCCTCCACACAATCAGAGTTTTAAAACTGTAGCCTCTTTCTTCTCTCTCTCCTCCAAACCTAAGAAACCCATGTGCATTTCCTCTTATCAGCAACTACCCCCCGCAACCCACCTTTCCAGAAAACACATCCCTTCTTTCCTCTAAGCATCCTCACCTACTTTCTCCCACGTGACAGCAAAATTCAATGACAATTTTGTTTTACTTTGAAACCTTCATGATTTCTGGGTAGAGAGTGAGCAGGGAAAACAGGAAATGGTAAGGGTGAGGCTATTTAGAATAAACCCAATCTACATATTCATAATTTCAATAAACATGTGCTTCTAGCATCTCTCCATGCTTATTTTGCTCCACAGTTTCTCCAAAAAGAATGCCCTCTAATTATGTTTCATATTTTCCTTATCAAGCCCCCATTTCTACCCAGTGTGGAATTATTGCCCATTTCCTTTCAAGAAAGACTTAGGAGACATGACCATTGAACCTCATGCCGCAGCCTGTCCCCTCTCCTCTTTCTTCGGGAGACAAGGTGCTCTTCTCCCAAGGTCTGGACGCGGGCAAGCCTTTCCATCCTCCTGAGCACGTGCATGGCTGGTCATGCCAGATCTTCCTTATGGGCAGCGGGATCATGCATTTCACAGGGTGAATCTTCAACTATAATGCCGCCCACCCCCTCCCTTTCAGGCTATCTCTCCTTCCCCAACCAACATAGAAATGATCAAAGTAAAACTGCAAGGTTTATGTGAACAGTGACATCAAGAGGGAAGTCAGGTGCATTCAGTTCATAGGATCTGAAACTCACTTAGTTTTGGGGCCCTTTGTAAATATATAATAAAATCTTAATATTAGAACAAAATATTACAAGAACAAAATTAAATATGAACATCAATAATTGTTTTGAATAGAAAAAGAAACTATACCAAGTTACAAACTTTTTGTTGGTATATATCACAAACCTCACAAAAATCCAGAAAAATATAATGTCTTGGTTTTGCCTGGCATGCATGTTTCAATAAGACTTTTTCTTCATATGTGGCTGAGTATTGCATATTGCCTCTTTGTATAAGAGCAGTTTTCTGATACAGTTTTCTATGGAGGTAATAGATAACCCAGGATTCTAGCAGCGTTGCTAAAAATGTTATTTACCTTATCGAGAAGTTTCAGCTTTACAACTTGTTTTCACTAACAATAAAACTACAACTTCCTCTGTGGTTTCTTGCTCAGGTAGTCTTTCTTGGTGGTGGGCATCAGGGGTCAGCCCTTGAGGAATTTCAGCCCGTTGATTCCCAGGCCGGGCCCCCCATGGGGGCTGCTGTACCTGGTCCATCTGCGCTGCAAATGTCCTGCTGCTCCCCATCCCCGCTCCCCCAGCCACACCCTTCTGCCCACCAGGTCCTAGAGGTGGGGTAAAGGGACTTCAGGAAGAGAGCAGACTAGCCAATCCTACTAATTCTTTTTGGGGACAAATACAGAATCCATATTTTTAAAGAGTCCCACCAGGGCCAGGTGTCCATGGGGCCAGGGGTGGGGCATGTGAGGTTTGTGTTGGTAGTTCACCTGCCCCGACAGCAGCCCCTGGCCAGGTCTCAGGTGGTGGCCCTTGTCTGGACGATGCTTCATGTTCCTTCTCCAGTTCCTGCCTCCGCCCTGCATCTTTGGAAAAGGCCTCCGCAAGGTGAATGCTGCAGCTCAAGCTCCGCTGTGCTTCCCATCCGGGAAAGATGTGGACTGTCTCCCAGTATTTATGACGAAGTAGAGGAGGAGGGAGGAGAGCTAACATTATTAACTGCCTGTTGTGTGCAAAGTGCACAGGCAACATCCAGAGACATCTCCTAAGGAACTGATTTCCTGACAGAATGGGATTCGATGGGGTTCGAACAGAAGAGTTTTTGCACCACTCTCATGCCGTCTTACTCTGTTACATTTCCTGCCTGTGGACGTAGAGGCTATTTTGGGCAGATGCTTAGCTTCTTAGGTCACTTTCAGGCATCAATCAACATTCTCATTTCCAGGAACCTTCCCTCAGTCCCTTATCTGCAATTCTGAAGTCCCCAAAGCACTAAAAATGGAAATGTTTTTGAAGTTTACTACCAAGTCATTTGGTGAACAAGCCTGACATAAACTGATGTGAGGTGTTTATTGTCATTCCATACAGCCACCTTGTGTGGATAACAATTTATTGGCTGCAGAAATATTAGCCTGTTTGATTATGGGGTGCAGTCCCACACCCACTGATAACAGGATATGCCTTTCTAAAAATCATAAATGAATTCTGAAGTCCACCTGGCCCCAAGGGTTGTGAATAAGGGACTGTATTTGAATTGTCGGTGTGTTTCAATATCGAAATGTCGATTTCTAATCCAATTCAAAGTTTCTCTTCCTGGGCAGCACAGGTCTGATTCATGGACCCTGTAGAGCAGCGATGAGAAAGAGGTGAGGCAAGGTGGTCCTGCTATTTCATAATTATTCCATCTTATTTTTCCTCTCATCCTCGCCTACTCAGCAGCCTCTGTCTCCTTCAGGGTGGGGGTGGGGAGGAGGAAGGACAGTGATGTCCCTGATGCTATTGTAATCTATCTGGGCTTGGTGTCCTCTGTGGCTCTTTCTCTGAGACAGTCGGATGCCTCCTAATGCACCAATGCAGTGGGCAGTGAGGCTCAAGGGCAGAGAGGATTTGGGGAAAGTCCTGTTCAGCTGGTTCAACATCTCTGCTTAGAATGAGGGAGTCCTTGCTCTCATCTGTTCTTGTCTTTGGAGCTTCAACAGAAACAAAGACACGCCCCCTTTAAAACTCTGCTTGCAAATCCATGATCTCATGTTTAATGCTCACAGTTCATCTGTATGGTGGGTGTAGCCAATTTTACAGATAAAAAAACCAAGGTAACAAAGCACCTACTTACTCATGCTGGTGGGTAAAAGTGATTTTAAAAGAAAGAAAATCAAAATGCTAAGATTAGGGAGCAAAGGGCACAAGGTGACTTAAGAAACTCTTTATGTCAAGAAAGCCAAAAAAAAAAAAAAAAAAGGTGAGTTTGAAGGCATCGGAGCCTTCTCATTTTATGAGCAGCCACAAATAAAATGGCTTATTTGAAAGGCAAAGGAAATATTTGTCTCTAAAGAGAGAGTAGAAAAGAGGAGCAGAAAGAGTGTGTAGTGTCTGGGCAAGAGGAAAAAAGGACATGATGCACAGAAACTACACCACTATGCTTTCTGGAACTTTCTGTTCCCACTCACCGCTCCTCAAAACCAAGAAAGAATATGTAATCTTTAAAAGTCAAAAGTGGGTTTGAGATCCACTGGGATGAGTTTAGAAGCTCCATTGTGCTCAGAGTGGGTCTAAATTTGGAAATAAACTCAATCCCACAGATTCATTATACAGTTGGCATGTAGAGGAGAGGAACTGAAAACTTTCCTTGTCTAAATTTCTCACTTCTTTGGAGAAGGAGACTTAACGGGAGAGGCTGACATTTCAAAGACAGAGCTTCGCTGGGTTTAGAAACCGGGGAGTGGGCGGCTTTCAGAAGGCACCTGTAAACACCATGCAGATTAGCTGTGGGAAACGCGTGAGAGTCCCGGGATGGCATGAGGAGAAACAAAGACGCATATTCTCCTCCCACCAAGAGAAGAAAAATGTAGGACTCTAGGGCGGCAAGGAATGTTTCATTCACCCTTCCATTCATTCAAGAAATACTTATTAAGTTGGGATTTTTTTTGTTTGTGTGTTTGGTTGGTTGGTTTTTTTTGCTGGGGTTGGGCACTGGGATACAGAAGAAAATAAAATATTAAAAAAACAAAAAAAGTGGGTTTATAATTACAAACAGATAAGTGCTGTAAAGCATAGTCTGACCTTTTACAAAAAGGTGTGATAAGGGGAAGGGATCCAGGGTGGGAACCGAGAAGTTTCTCTGAGGAGCTGGATCTTGATGTGAGCTCTGCGTGCATAATAATGAGGCCTAATGTTAATTGAGCTAGTCGTGTTCTAATTTTTTTTTTTTAATATAAATTCGTGCGAGCCTCCCGGCACTGGGAGGTGAACACATGTTCTTGCCTCTGGCTGGAATGTTCTCAACTATTTGTTCACTGAATGTCTTGGCGAAGTCAGTGTGGTGGGAGGTAGGCTATGAAGCAGGACTTTCCAAGTTGGAGTCCTCACTGCCCCGCTGACTGGCTGTGTGACCTTAGACAACTTACTTACCCTCTCTATGCCTCCGTTTTTCTCATCTGTTATACTGGGATCCTGATAGCACCTATACGTATTACTACAACATGCTGCAGGAATTTAAAGCAGACCAGTGTGACTAGTGGAAGAGTGGTGTGAAATATAGCTGGAGAGGCAGGCAGGGTCCAGATCTTGCATTTACCAATAATTGCCTACTGTGTGACTGGCTCTGAGCTGGGGGGTTTACATGTTATCTCAGTTGAATGGCTTCTCTTTAAGGAAATGCTCATTAACCGAATTAGTGGGAGAATAAAGAGCAATCATGCTCTTTCAAGGCTGTTGGGATACACTGCCTAAGGCTAGGATTCTTCTTCAAAAAGGAACAGTGCCACCTGAATAGCTCTCTGATGGTTAATTAAACTCTTTTCTCAGCAGGTTCTAATGGCAGAGCCTCCTGGGTTGGAGCAGAAGTAATGTGTGCAGTTAGCTGGAAGATACGAGCTTTGCACCCAAAAGACTGGGGCTCAGGTGCCATTCCTGCCACATTTCAGGATGTGTGAGCTTAGGCAAGTCAGTTCCATGAGCCTCATTTTCCACATCTAAAAAAGACCTTAATCAGAGCTGCCTCTCCAAGTTGCTAGAGAGAGAGATCAGGTGCGCTAATGTACATGACAACCATTTTTATAGTTCATACAGTACCATACAATGTTACGCACCAATCGGTTACCCATTGAGAGTTGACTTCTTCTGCTTCCCTGTGCCGGTAATTGTACTGGGCCCAGGCTGAATGCCTCATGCAAGTCAGGGATACAGGAGCGGAGCACCGTAACCATCTCTGACACCCTTCCCAGCTCCCATTTCAGGAGCTCTTTTTCTCCTTTCACTGGGTCCTCCTCCTTCCACTTCCACCATCCTGGTCCTCATCCCAAGGCTTTCTGCCAGCCATCAGCATTTCTGCTTACACAGGTGTGGTTCAATAAGGCTGTACTCCTCCCAGGAGGAGTGTTTGTCACGTAGATGGACACCTAGAAAAATCTATACTAGCATCCTCAGTATCAGCACTCCCGATCTGTCTTTCAGTCTGTCTCCCCGTCCCTTTTCTCCTCTCTCTCTCTCTCTCTCTGTCTCTCTCAACACACAGATATATACACACACATACACATAGTCACACAATTGCCAATGACTGCCACACATGGTCTCCAACTGCAAAACCCATCTTCCTGGCTAAATTCCCAGTGCTCAGCTCCAAGTCTGACAGACAATAGGTGCCCACTTAATGTTTGCTGAGGAAGGGAATGGATGGATGGATGGATGGATGGATGCATGGATGGATGGAGTGATCAGTACGATCATGAGTGTTTCTAGTGCTGTCCATGGTTGCAGACAATTTCTAGACAAGCTACTGTAGTTAGTGTTTTCCAGTATCTCTCACCTCACCAAGAACCCTGTCACACTTTCTCTGATTTGGAACTCCAGGACACCCTGATTTCCTCTGAATTCCATTCCCCACTCCTATGTATATCTTGTCTCCATCCTGGGATGCCTGAGCTGTTTCTCAATGTTTGAAGTTGTCTATGGGTGTATCCTTAAGGGTTCTGTTCATCTCATTCTGAAGGGAGCTTATGCACTTGTCTTTCAGCTGGGATTTAGTGTTCTGCGGGCCCTTGTCCGCCCTGCTCACCCCAGCTGCCCAGTGGGAAGCTGGAGTCACTCAATGCGGGCAGGTTGGTTCCACTGCAGGGCCTTTTGTTGTTAGGCTTTTTTGATCAGGCTCATCTTGGCTCAAACCAAGTGTGAAGCCCACAGCAGACCCTTTGCCTGTTTTGCAGTGATAACGCAACTCTTGGAGAATTCAGACATCTGGAAAGGCACCCACAGCTTCTCCTGACTTTCTAGGGAGGCATCAGGATAGAAAAAGCACAAACTTTGGAGACAAAGGAAGATCTGGATTTAATCTCAGCCCTGCCACTTTGGGGGCAAGAAAATGTTCTTTTCTTAGCCTTGGTTTATTCACTCAGAAAATGAATATAATCGCTCTTTTATTTGTCTAGGACTCTCTTAGTTACATGTGACATAAACAAACTGGATTGGGGGGGGTGGGGCGGGCAGGGGATGTGGGAGATCCATGGCAGTCTGTTCAGTTTCAGGCAAGATTAGAACCAGGAACTCAAATAACCTTCCAAAGTCTGACACTTTCTCAACCTTCCAGTTCTACTCCCCTCTGTATGTTATTGTATCCTTAGGATGCCTGTCAGCAGGTGGCAGGAGAAATGTCCTTATTCAACCAATCAGGAAAACGAGATCCTTGCGGTTCTAGCAGGCATAGCTCAAAGAAGAAACCTGCTTAGTCCAGCCTGGACCACGTAACCACCTCTGTGTCCAAGGGCTATAGGGTTGGTACTTGACAGCTCACCAGGGCTAACGGCACTTGTGAGATATGGTGACTCCATGGAAGGGATGCTGGAAGATGAATTCAGGTTCATTACAGAATGCCCTCAAGGGGGTTCTTCCGAGGCATATAGAAAGTGCCTCATGTGTTACGAGATGGCATTTGAAAGTCTCTAAAACCTTGTCAGACACACAGTGGCGTTCAATAGACTTTAGTTTTTTTCTCCCATTCCCGACCTCCTTTTTAAGATGAGAGATTCTCAGTTACAGATCCCCACGTCTACACCATGAGTGAGTGATTCTCCAGGACACAATCTTCCAGAAATGGACGAATGCCCTTTAGGCAGAGCCACCAGGAGGCAGTAGCCAAAATAACTGGAACCTTATGACACTGCTTGTAAGAACCTTCACTTATGCAGCTCATAGAGGTTTCCCAACATTCAGCTGGGTGACACTGATAGAATATAGTGTGAAATAATCCCAAACAAAGTAACATTGGGCAAGGTTGCTCCCTACTAATAAGATAAAAAACAGAAATCCAGACACCTAGCATATCACCTAAGGCTCATTTCCCAAAGCATTTTTCTATTAAAATTTGACATGCATTCAAGTAGCACAAATTGGGCAGGATCAACCCATATGCAGATTCTCATAACTTTGTGGGAACCTTGTGATTTATAGATTTGCTAGAGGCCCGGTACATGAAATTTGTGCATGTGCGGTGGGGGGGGGGGGGGGGGGGGCGGTCCTAAACCAGCCTGCACCCTCTCCAATCCAGGACCCCTCGGGGGATGTCCGACTGCTGGTTTAGGCCATATCCCCAGGCAATCAGACATCCCTCTCACAATCCGGGACCACTGGCTCCTAACTGCTCACCTGCCTGCCTGCCTGATCACCCCTAACTGCCCCCCCTTCTGGCCTGGTCACCCCCAACTGCCCCCCCCCCCCCCGCCAGCCTGGTTACTCCATGCAGCCCGCTTCTCAGTCATTTGGTCATCCCTCACTAACCCCCCCTGCCCACCTGGTCACCCCATGCAGCTTGTCTGGTCATCCGTTCAGTTGTTTTGGTTGTGACGGTCGCTTAGGCTTTTATATATATAGATTATATGGTACCACTGAGTGTGTGGAACATTCTGCAGCTTGATCTTAGAAAAACTACAATGAACTAAGCCTTGTTAAGCTGGACACCACCTCAATTTGTAGAAAAGGAAATACATAGGGCTCATTATAGGTGTGTCACAAGCTAAACAGGGAATGAATGTAGACTATTTTGTGTTCATAGAAAGCAAAATAAACTACAATGATTGGTATTTTGTTTCCCAAGGTGTCTAATAAACTCCCTGCCCACAATTATTGGCTCAAGTAAGAGGACAATCCTTGGGGAGGAATCTGGCTCTGGGAGGGGAAGTCTTAAATGTTTCTAATTGGACTCTTTTTTTTTTTTCTTGCTGGGGAACAGTAAATGCTGCATGGATTGTGTGGTGCCTCAGTTATATGGGCTGTGAAATGTAAGGTGCCAAGGCTTCTCAATGTCACAACAAGAAGTAGTTGAGATGGTGAAAGGAAAGAGATGGGGGGCTCACAGAGTCTGAAGATGAAGTTCACATGGGTTCACTTGGGCTGAAGTGAACAGTGATCATCCACATTAACAGCAGCAATAGGGAGTGCTCATTACGTGCTCAGTGCCTGCCGAGCCCTGAACTAAGCACTATAGATGTATTGTCTTTTTAAAATATGGCAAAAGCCTTACCAGGTAACTTTTATTATTCCCATTATACAGGTGAAAAGATTGAGGCTTACAAAGTTTAAATAACTTGCCTAATATTCCACAATTAGTACATATAGGATGTGGAACATAAACTCTTTTTGGTCCTAGAGCCTTAGTTACTACCCCATAATAATATCTGGATTAGAGCAGGTGAGGTTTAAGATACACAGTTTGGGGGGGGGGTGGGAATTAAATACAGGGGGACTATACCAAAATAGAATTTTCTAAGCTTTTAGTTTATCTTTAAACATGCTTCTGGTCTAAGAACAGGCTTTTCTTGTACACTAGCTTTTGTTACCTCCCCATCTGTGTTTTTAATAAAGATAATTAGGGTCACCTGGGTTCAACCAGCCCTTCTTATTTATAATTATGGTGCACCTGGATACCTGAAAGAATGTACAGATTCATCTTTGCTCCCAGGTGATGCTTGGGATGGTTTGTCTTGCCCTGAAAAGACAAGCAGTCTTTAGTGAAGAATTTGGGAAATTGGGCATTGAACCCATCCAAACAGTCCAGCAATTAAAATTGGTCTCTAGCTCTGTCTCTCAGACACAAAATTTATTTCTCTTCTCCTCAACCTACTGTTGCTGTGATGTTGGCAAAAACACCGAGTAGCTCTGCTGATCCTGGATTTCCGGGAGATACCTTTGGGATGGGTGATGTTAGTTTGACTTTTTTTTCACCTTGACCTCAGCATACCTCCTCTGGAATCTCTCAGAACCACAATCATGGCATCATTTGCCCCCTGATTTGTTTTCCACAAGCTGTAGATATAGTCAACTTGCAATAGTAGCCTTCCTTGGACCACAGTATTCTTCCCGGCATTTTATTTATTCCAGGAAGACAGAAAATGAATGTCAACATGACTGCTGTAAACAGAGAGAAGACCAGGTAGCAGATCATTTTGTCTGTAGCACAAACAACACTCAAAGGTACTCCACTGATGCAACCTGAAGATTTTTAACATTTCCCCCCAATTGCAGATTTAAGAAGAATGTGTTTGGAATCAGAAGATTACATGACTTTCAAAAAGTTAAGAGGCACAGTCATGGTTTGAAAAGAGAACATAAAGCATTGCAGTACATACTTTGTTGGGATGACTTGAATGAGGGTTCTAGAGAGTAAGTGAGGGCAGTGAGTGGGAAAGGCCTTCACGGACCACTTCCTGGGTAGGGGAGAGACTGGGCAACTGGCAGTGGTCGGTCTGAGGGCCTCTGAGGTACACACACAGCAGAAACAAGGAAACAATCTGTCCTTCTGCAATAAGGAGGAGGAGACCCAGGCAGTCTTTGGGCCCCACAGCTTTTGCTGAGGGAAAATGGTTGGATAGAAAGGTAGTAGATATGTTGAGTCCTTCTTTCAGAAAAAAAGCAGAAGCAGAAATATTGATAGACTTGAAGGAATGGGAGCCTTGGAGCTATACTCTGTGGACCACTATTTTGCCAGTTTCATAGCCTTCCATGTCAGTGACATCCTTGATGTGAAAAGAGCCTGATCCCCTGACCTGCGAGCAGAGCCCCGAGGAAGCCAGTCCAGACTCAGGACCTCTCTGCACACAGCAGCAACTCAATGATCCTTTCATGGTTCCATAATGTCGGGGGGAAATTAACATGTAAGGTTTGTCTTTGACCAATAGCATGATACAAGAGCCAAAAATGAAATCAAGAAATCTGTCAATAGCCCTCTCAGGTTTGGCTCAGTGGATAGAGCGTCGGCCCACAGACTGAAGGATCCCAGGTTTGATTCCGCTCGAGGGCACCTACCTTGCCTCCGTTGCAGGTTCCCCAGCCCTGGTTGGGGTACGTGCAGGAGGCAACCAATCGATGTGTCTCTCTCACATTGATGTGTCTCTCTGTCTCTCCCTCTCCCTTCTGCTTTCTCTAAAAATCGAAGGAAAAATACCTTTGGGTGAGGATTAACAAAACAAAACAAAATTTGACAATAGACCCAAAGACATTCAAGATTTCCTAATAAGAACTTTGAGGATGTTGAGTCAAATATGAAAAGGCTATTTATTACCCTGAATGCAAATGCCTCCCTTGAGGGGAGGGATTGTTGTTTTGCTTTTTTGCTAAATTTGAACATGGACACATTTCATTTGCCTAATGAGTGGAGGACTGCAAATGTGAATTCCGCTCCAACATCCCACCAGGAACCCTTAAAATAAAAGACAAACTGGAAAACTTCCTCTACGAAAACCTCTCATGTATCAGCCAAACCCTGAAACAGTCTGAGAGAAGAGGTCCATTTCCACAGGTATGCTCAGCGATGGTGCCTTTAATTGCTCTGAAACCCGATCTAGCTTAAAAGAACTGATCAACTTCAAAGGAAAAGCGTGTCCTCTCTGATTCTGCCACTTTAATTAATGAGAAATAATTAACAACCCTTTTGCCTCAGAGGAGCGTCCCCATATTGTGAAACAACCTTTACCTACAAGGGGAAGAGTAAGGAGGGAAGGAGAAGGAAAAGAGCCTCACATGGAGATTAAAGGAAGCCCTTCCTATTGTCTGATCTGTGCCAAAGTGAGAAGCGCAGAGCTTCCACACACAGCTCACCCCGGGCCTGCGGAGGGTCCATTCAGCCATATTCTCACTCAAGATTCAAAATTCACCCCAGAGACCTTCACAGACACCTACTTTGAGTTGAGTAGGAGTTCTGAGCGTTCGGTTCTTAGCGTGGAACGGATAAAGGAAGCATGGCACCCTTGCCCCCAGGGTGTTTATTTCACAATCGAATACAGCTTTGAAATAGTTAAGCATTAAACTCCTGCTTTTATGGGAGAATTTAACAATGGAGTACATTCAGGGATTCTCCCCTTTTAAAAGATCTAATGATAAAATTAGAGAAAAATGCTTTTTTCTTTCTAAAAATTGGTGAAATCACGTTTCAAAAGCAAAAGAAAAAAAAAAAAAGCTTCTGCCTCTAGTTACAGTGCTCATTCCTGGTAATCTAAAAACTAAAACAAAATGTATAGCACTATCCACTCATATTGAAATAATAACATCATCTTCTGAAACGTGGTGGCAAAATGTAAGCCCTAAGAATAGGAGCCACACCAAATCTCTGACTTAACAAATGAGGTCCCGAATGGCCCTCAACCCCGTTTTTGTGGACACATCTGTGTCATAACAAAGGAGAGAGCATTCGCTTAGTGTGAGAAGGACTAACTGGGTCCAAACCTGAGCTCTACCCCTTGAACAGTAGAATAATCATGGCTCTCCTACCACCACTATAATGGGCTATAACCTCACTGAAGTGTTTACAAAACCCTGTTAGGCATATTCATCATCCCTTGTCAAACATTCGGAATATGAGGTTCAAAGAGATTAAACAGATTACCCAGCTGATAAGTCGTAGAATCACAATTTAAATTCAGAACGAACCAGGTTCAGAGCATTCTACAGTGGACACACCCACTTTCACCTCAAGGCCATTTCACATGTAACATGGACCTGGCAAGACCTCTGTCACGATATTGTTGATAGGAATGAATTAAATGCGGTAATGAACTTGAAAAGGCCTTGTAAACGACGCAGTGTCATAGCATGCATGAGATTCTGAGACTCTATCCATAGAACATAGATTCAGAAACAAGATCTTCATTAATATATGTCTCCATCATCGTGATTTTGATGTTTTGGGTATCTTTCATGAAAAAATGGATGCAGATTTCTGTGGGGCCAGTAGGAAGTCATATCTCATTACTGTCTTTGAATTTTAAAAAATGAGTCTTTGAGTTAATAATTAAACTTCTGGCTAATGTCAGGAGGACAGCAAAAACTCAAGATAGAGAGCAACTTTCACAAAATAAGTAGAAACTTATAGATTATTCCACCAGGATTTTCCCCCTTTCAAATACAGAAAGCTGTGAGTGTCTTGAGAATGCCACAGTGCCATGGACTATTTATAAATTCCTGGGAGGCCTTCTGCCTGTCACTGTTACATCTTCAAGCCAGGCCCCTGGCTTTCTTCAGCCTTGTCTTCTATTTGTCCTCTTGCCCACATGCTCTGCCCCAGAATGGTTATCATCCTGAAATATCATCCTCTTTCATACTACCTGACACTACATTTTCATCCCTCTTCCTGGTTTTGATACATGCTTTTTCTTTTCTTTTTAAACCCTCCAGCTCTGTCCCCATCACCTGAGCTTGCCTCCAGACCTCCATGGGAGAGCTCAGGGAGATGGGTGGGGACAGATAACAGTTTTGTAGCTCAGGGATATTTTTCTCTTTTCAAAGTCTTTGATTTCTTCTAGTCATGGAAGGATATGTGTTCATGATGAATACTTTTGCAATGTCAGAAAACTAAAACTATAGAAGAAAGAACCTTCCCATAATTCCTCCATTCAAATACAGTAGAACCTCATTTCTCAAACTTAATTCATCCCAGAAGGCTGTTCAAAAACAAAATCATTTTTTCCCCATTAGAAATAATGTAAATTGAATTAATCCATCCCAGGCCCCTAAATGATTCTCTGTTTTAACCTTTCTTATATACAGGCTGAGAAGCAAATTGTTCTAGATGAGAGATGTTCAAGAAATTAGGTTCCACTTTACTGCTAACCTTTGGGTCTTGGTCATTCTGGTTGTATTTCTCGGCATAGGTTTCCCCCATCCACTTGTGTGTGTTATGAGGGTGAATGGAAATATGTTAAATTTTAGGTGTCTGCACTCTTGTCCAATCCTTCCTCCCTCTACCACAGTCTGCTAAGGAATTCTTTCTTTGGGGATTAGCCTCTCCCTTTTCTTGCCCCCTGCTCCCCTTTTTATACCAACACCTAAGGAGATTCAGAATTTCCTCCTCATTCCTCTGTTTTTCTTTTTGTAGTAGTTGGAAATTTTATTACTTATAATATTTGAAAAGTAGATGTGTCCTGGACATTAACTTACAATTTTACACTAATGATGCTCCAATATTTTGACATCACTCTTTATAGAATGCTGGATTTTACAAAATCCACACACGCTCACATAGGTCCTCAAAGTCATGCTTACTTTAAGGTCTATTAAGAATGCAAAAATGTATTTTAAATTTTCATATGTTGCTTGAATTGCATTTGAGATTTTATTTTTATTGAATTTATTAGGGTGACAATGGTTAATAAATTTAAATGGGTTTCAGATGTATAATTCTCTAATATATGATCTATTTATTGTATTGTCTATTCACCACCCAAAGTCAAGTCCTGCACACTGTTCTCCCAGAGGAGGGGCCTTTCGCCTTGTCCCCAGGGGATCTGCTGGGGCCCCTGCTACCTCACAATGTCCCCAGGGCTGGTCCCCACCAGACCAGAAGCCTGCCAGTCTGAAGGTGACAGTGCTCTCCCCCCAGTGTTGACCGTGCGTGTGTCCCCATCAGGGAAGGGGGGCATCTCTGACATGTACTGGTGGGTGCACTGCCTCTCGTTGGAAGTGCCTGTGTTTGCCCTGTGTCCCTTTAGAAACACTGACTTTCCAGCGTTTTCTGCACCTCAGGGCTGTGACACCTCTCTGCCCTGGGTTGTGAGGAATATTTTCCAGCCGGCCCTGATGCGTTTTCCACAGGCTGCTCCTCCTCGGTGGCAGGGACCAGGTTCGGGAGAGCATTCTTCAGCCAGGGGTGGAGGGTCCTCAGTTAGGTCAGCAAATGCTGCCCAGGTGGCCCTGCTCCACAGCTGCAGCTGGAGCGGCTGCTGGAGGTAGCACAGCCACTGGAGGTAGACATGCCTCAGGTCTTCCTCAGGATGGACTGAGGGGTTACAGGAGGAGCTGCCTCCACCTCCGGGCCGGTGCTGGATTTTTGAGAGAGGAAAAGGTCACCCATGTGCCCGCATTTCCATGTGTCCCCCAAACACAGCCCAGGACCCACCACAGGACGTCCTCCCGGGCAGGCAGGCAGCAGATGTGTGGTCTGAGTCTGGTCTTTGCTCCTGGCCAGCCTCTGGGGTGCTCCCTGTGTCTGCACCAACCCCTCCCCGTACACTTGCATGCACCCCCACCCCCAGCCCACCCCCACCTCCCCCACCTTCTCACCCTTGGGCTGCCTCCTTGGGCTCCAGCTCATCAGGCCAGGTCTGTTGAACATGGGCACCGTGCTCCAGGTTGGAGTCAACATGTGTGAGCTGCCAGCGGAGACTGAGAGGCTCCAAGGTTGGAGGCTTATGGGGCCTGGGTGGCTTCAGTGGAGGAGTCCCTCCAGAGGCCCTGGCTCCCCAGACCCCCAGGTGGCCTCACTTACTTCAGGCCTGCTCTGGCCCTCAGTGTTGTGGCTCACCTGCCCCTCACTGCTGGACATGGGTGGGGGTCTCAGTTAACCTCCTTGGCCTGGGTTGACTTTTGCAATGACAGTGACCGGCAGCCAGTCAGGAGGACTCAAGCTGTGCCTGGCCCTCCCCACGGGAACCCCCCTCTACACACACACACACACACACACACACCCGCACGCACACGTGGAGGGGACATAGGACTGCTCAGGTGGGATCAGAGTGGTGGCCTGGCCCAAACAAAACCTCCCTGGGCCTCCCTGTGTTACCTCTGGGTCCCGCCGTGAAAAGGACCACAGCCATCGTCTGGGCTGAGTTCAGACCCAGTAGTGGCCACGGCTAAACATACTCTCATCGCTGCCTCTCTTGAGGCCGCGGCCTCGGCACACGGGGAGACAACACGAAAACATGGTGTCCTCTCCAATGCCTCTATCCGAGTGAGATGGGAAGGGGCAGTTATAGAATGGGGCTGCCTGGTTACCAGGTTCCAGGTTCTGTTGGGCTCCACTTATTTGTATCTTCCTTGATTTCCTTCCTATACTGAAAAGTGTAGGTCTTTTACCTCCTTAGTTACATTTATTTCTAGCTACTTTATTTTGTTGTTGTTGTTGTTGCCATAATCAGTGGGATTGTTTTCTTAATTTCTCTTTCTGATCATTATTGGTGTATAAAAACACCACCGATTTCCAAATATTAATCTGTGTCCTGCTACTTTCAGGCCGTGACCTCATTTCTCAATGTTGTTTCTCTCAGGTGGGTATATGACCTCATTTCTCAATGTTGTTTCGCTCAGGTGGGTACAGAGAATTGAAGTTGCATTTTGATGGGCAGTTGAATTTCATTGGTGGAAAGAGGAGTTTCATGGCAGGTGCTAAATGTTAGAGATGTTCACAGTAAAGAAAAGAGGGAAAGGGAATTTTAAAAAGTATTATTCAAAGTTATAATTTGGATCTCTTTCTATCGCCCCACTTGGACTGCTATACTGCACTGTCAATCTCCAAATCTTCGTGGCTTGAAGCAACATTGCTATTCAGTCACATGACATATTAACTGTGGGCCACCTCTGCCTCAGCTCTGTATCCTCTTCATGGCTGAGCCCAGGCCGAAGGGCCCGTCCTAAATGCTCTGTGACAGGCAGAGGGAAGACAAAGATGGTAGAAGCACTACTTGAGGGCTCTTAAAGCTTCTGCTGGCAAGTGCCATTTGTCACTTCTCACCTTGCTGTGCTAAAGTGACATGGCCCAGCCTGACATCAGCAGGTATAGAGATGTAATGCTCCCTCAGTGGGGAAGCCATGCATTTGCAAATCTACCTGAGATAGTAAATCAAATTCTTTAGGAAACAGGTTCTTTGAAGGAGATATGCTTGCAGGAATTTTATTGAGGGTGCTCTTAGAATAGCACCTGTGAGGGAGTAAGGGAAACGGGTTGGAGCAGAGGGGAAAGGTGAACTAGGATGCAGTCTCCACTAAGGCTTCGTCTGTCCCCCAGGGCGCTCTGAAACTGAAGCGGCCCTTCACAATTGCCCCACATTGAGGCAAGGAGGCTGGATGTTTGTATGGCAGCACCGACCAGCCATTGGAAGAGGCTGTCCCTGGGAATAGGGGCATGACCTTGGGCAGGGCAGTCCTGTAACCACGGGCAACATTTCTGGAAGCCGGAAGAATGAGCGTCTCTGGCCAGGCGGTGCAGTCTAGGTGGTACACACCACGTCTGTACACATACTCTTTAACATTCTTTAGGAAACATCTATAAGGACTGCAATGGCTTTTCATTATTATTATTATTTTCGCTTTCTAAGAGTGTCCCACGGATGCAGCCAAAGTCAGAGGCTGCTGTGGGGCATCCATCAGTTTATGTACATGGGATCGCAGGGATATAGACCTGGGTAGCCTGCTTTTCTTTTGTGCTGTTTTAAACATCTTCATAAACATCATGTATCCTGTAGTTGAAGGAGATAGAAAATAAGCCAAAATAAGAAAGCTGAATCTATTTCTCAATCCAATCTCACCATGCTTGCTTCTCGGAAAGTTTGCAGGAACTAATGATTAGCTTAGAAAGCCATGGTACTGGCTGCTGAGCCAGCCGTGGGTGGTGTGTGGGGTGGAGAAGGAAGGGAGAGAGAATTCTGCTTTCCTTTTTAATCACATGTCTGATGCGTTCCAGAAAGGAACTTAAATTCTTTGATTTTTCTGGTTTTCCAGTAGGAATCACCCAGCTGTCATCCCTCTGAGGATTTGCTAGGGGGAAGGGGGAGAAGGAGAGTATGTGTGGGCATCAGGCATTGAGGCTACTTAAGTCAGTGGGTCCTAACCGCCTGTCTTCTGTAATCTGAGTGTGTTAGCAGTTCATTTCCCAAAAGATCTTACATTTTAACAGGCTATTTCTTTTCATTAGATCTGAAAAGTGTTTCTCTCTGCCAGAGATTTTCTTTCTTTAAATATTCTAACGGAAAAAGGGTACCTATAATGCAAAGTGATCATTGTGAGTTCTCTGCCCTTTTACCAATTTTGGCTGGAACTTAGTGAGGCAAATGTTACCTTAACAATTTATTTTTTAAAATCCCTACTGCACATAAAGGGAGGAAAGGCAACGAAAAGTCAGTTTTTGTATATCTTCAAAGCGTGTCTGAATCCAGGGCAACTTTTCAATGCAGTAATGACCCCGACTTGGAAGATGTCTTCTGGCCTCATAAACCCGGTTTGTCTTGTTCAGACAAAACCTTCCCTGGTGTGTAAGCATGTGAAGCGTCACTCGTTAGGGAAGGGGAAAGACAAGAAAATGTATTTGGATAAACTGACATGAAAATAAGGCTGCACTTACGTTTTTAGTTCCTAGATAGAGCAGCCAGCTCTGCAGCTTTGATACCTGCCATGCCCTCCCTGTGAAAATCCACTTTATACATTAATTTCATTGCTTTTATGCTGGCAAAAATAGTAGCTGTTCAACATAGAAAACATAACATGTAGAAAATGATAAAGAAATAAACAAAAATTGGATATTATCTCACTACTCAAATATACCCTGCCATGCAAGGAATATCATGTTTAATATTTTTTGTCTCCCCTGCACATATGTAAGTATGAGCATGTATGTACTTACACGCATACCTACTGCATACCTGCCACAGTGTTGAAGGCAGACGTCTCACGTGGGGAAAGCCTGCTGTGTAATCCAATTCCCTCTCTTCAGGACCAACAACACTTCATTAAAACTGCTCTCCTCGCATTTGTCCGCCACCTTCTTTTCCTTTTTGCTTAATCCTGGGCACTTTTCCCTTCTTACTTGGAGCTTGTGATGCTGGCCACCCCACTCCCCTTTGTAACAGCCTATGCCTGCCTGGACCTCCATGGCAGTGACCCCTCCAGGGCATTCTCCTGCTTCTGGTCCGCTCACCGTCCATGGCCTTGGCTATTGCCTCCTATTTGTTCTGTGCTGCTGCTCCTGAGAGCTCTGTCCTAAGAGCTCCTCCGTCCGAACTCTCCATACATATTGGACTACTTTTGGTTTTCCTAAGGAGCTTTATATTCTGTTACTCCCAAATTTTTTCTCTTAGTGCTTCCCCATTTCTGCAACATATCCCCTTGGACTTCATGCTTCTATACACACTTTACCTGGATTACTCTTACTCATCTTTAAGGTTTCAGTTTAGGCTCAGTTGGTTGGATGTCGTCCTTAGACAGGTCTCGGGTTTGATTCCCTGTCAAGGCACATCCCCAAGTCTGCAGTTTCAGTCCCTGGTTGGGGCCTATACGGGAGGCAGTCTATTGATATTTCTCTCTCACTTCAATGTTTCTCTCTCTCTTTCTCTCCCTTTCTCTCTCTCTCTCAAAAACAAAAAAAAAAAAATCAATGAACATGTCCTCGGATTTAAAAAAAAAAATGTCAGTTTTGACATTACTTCATTTGGAAAGTCTTTGCTCCAAGTAGGTGTGCTTCTTTAGTGTGTGTGTTTTGTTTTAGGTGTGCTTCTGATGTGAGCCCTTAACACCATCCTTTTCCTTTATCTAGGACTGAGAACACTGTTTTGTAAATACCCATTTGTTTGACTGTATGGCCTATCAAACTGTAAGGCTAAAGCCCATCTTGTTAGTCATCACTGCATCCCCAACTGCTGGCCGTGCCTGGAATTTAGTGGTCTCACAACATTTATTGAATAAAGAGATGCCAACAAAATGCTGCACTCCATTTTCTGTGGAGCTCTGTGAGTTTCATCGGTGACGATTGGTGCAACAACTATGTCCGCTGACTTCCTTCATCATATGTGTCTTAGTCCATTCAGGCTGCTGTATCAGAATACCATAGAGTAGGTGGCTTAAACAGCAGACAGTTATTTCTTACGGCTCTGGAGGCTGGACATCTGAAATCAGGGTCGATTCTTGATGCGGGCTCTCTTCCTGTTATGTCCTCACGTGATCTAACTCAGCGGGTGGTGGGTGGATAGGGGTGAGTATCATTCTTGTGTTTCTTCTACTTTTTATAAGGCCATTGATCTCATCATGAGAACTTCACCCTCGTGACCTAATCTAACCCTAATTGCCCCCCCAAAGATCCCCTTCCAAATACCATCAGATTGGGGATTAGGGTTTAAACTGGTGGGACACAAATATTCAGTCCACAGCAATAGGATAGACACATGATTTCTTTTAAAAAAAAATCTCCTTTGAGGACAAAACAAGATACATTTGCCTTTATCTGCAACCTGTGTGTTTAGATCAAAGTACTAAATAGTGAGGGACGTTCAATCCAAGACCCAGCCCTGGAACGAGCGTGCCATATCCTTTCCCTAAAGGTCTTTGACTATTGGACATGTCAGTGAGGCCTCCAAACAGATACAGGCTTCCAGACAGCATTGCCTTAATCCATCTTGTTTACTATTAGTCCCTCCGCTTTGAATGGAGCCTGGCATATTGCAGGTGGTCAGGGATTCTCTGTTAAATTAGTGAATGAAGTGCAGTGTGTTGTTGCTCTGAGGCCGAAGGTGGGAGGTAATGGGAAGTAAGACTAGATGGCCATTCAAGATGTAGGGAGATCTAATTTACAGTTATTTGAATCCACATAGGCCTTTGTTTGCTTGTTGGGTTTCTTAGTTTATTCATTTCGTTGATAAATTTATAAATTCTTAACTATGGTTCTCCCAAAAGGTGTCGAGGTTGCATATGGAAACACGCATTTTTCAGCAGAATCATAGAGAACTAGATGAGAAAGGTGGAGTAAAGTTAGTACACGAGGTTGCGTGCTATAAGGATCTGCATCATTTGGCTCTGAACTTGCTATAAGCCAAAACTAAGAGTTAAACCAAGCCAGTTATAAGGTTTTCAGTTTCCATAGATAAAAATAAACTCGTTGCCAGGGAGGCAGAATGTAAACTGCATTACACAGGGCAGGGATTTATCTCTCTTTTTTTCCTCACTATTTTATTTTCAGTACCCAGAACAGTGCCCAACAAAAACTGAACGAGATACAATCTTTGAATGAACTAAAAAGTATTTTTCCTAGTCTTAATAACTAAAAGATCTCCACAAAAGGGGAAACCATGTAATAAAGTACCTAGCATCTTCAAGACACCCCTGTGATGAGTAAATATTTAATTCCCTAGAGCTATTTATTTTTTGCACTTCCATGTGAACTAATGACATGACATATAACTCAACAAAATGAATTCAATAATATCAATTCTATAATTTCAGTTGTAGCTTTTTGAAGATCTGTCTTGTGCAGAGGATAAAATATAGGCTATTTTCAGAGAATGTCCCATGAAGGTTATTTCTCATAATATTTGATGAGAAATAGGCAGCAGGATGTCTGAAATAATATTCTTCTGCGGGAAACTATAGTGCACGTACTCTCTACGTGAAGGACAGCCACGTGCTTTGCCGCTCAATGGCCTGTGAGCAGGGCAGTGCTACTCCTGGATTCTTATTGTAACTCCCCTGTCTTGGTTGCTGGGCCAACAGTTTCCTTTCATCCTCCCAACAAATGTAAAGGTCATACTATCATGAAATCCCCATTTTACAGGTGACAAATCAAGGCTCAGACAAGTTAATAATAAACATTACAGAACAACCAGTGGTGTTAGAGACAAGATTTGATCCAGGATGTCTGACCTCTTAATCAATATTGATGCCTATGTAGAAGCTTCCAAGATATGTGAGAATTGATACCTTTCTCTTTCTACAGCCGTCATAAACACACTTGACCAGTTCTCTCTCTAATCAGAGGTCGGACTTCCTCAGAACCCTACTCAGGACCTTAACATGTTCTATCTACCATGCAGCAGTGAAATAAGTGATGTGATAACAAAATAACATCAAAATAATATCTTAATCTCCCAAGCATATTGTGTTGTTGAATTTTAAAAATAATTTTACAATCACACAAAGAAGCTGAATAGGATTTTAGAAACGTACAGTTCTGTGATTTTCAAACAGCCCAAGCAGGCATTTCTGATTCAGTCCATAGCCAGTTCCAAAAGGGCCATTTCCCTGTGTCTTTTCCTTGAGTAAATAATGCACAAGACAACCATTGTCTGAGAGCAGGATCATAATGCGTTTTCTTTTTATTTGAATTTTCATTTATTGATCTTGTTTCTCTTCCACATGAATAATGCATCCTTTCAGAAGGCTTCCAAATTCACATTATTTGGCACACTAAATAAAAAGTCCTTTCTTTTATGCAGTAACAAATACAAATTATGTAGTCAATGTGTTTTTAAATTGTTTAAATATGTATTTACATGCTCAGCCGAAGCATTATTAGAGTTGTTTGTATAGCAAGTGGAGTTTTAAAGTGTCCAAATATCTGTTCATCATAATAAAATAACTTTAAATGAGTCTGTTGTTGTTCATCTGGGGGAAATGGCATATTTAAATATTGATATAAACAGCATTCCCTGTACTAACTAGAAGGGGGTTGTAGCAGTTTAGGCAAACAATGCAGGCCTTTAAAGGGTCTGCACAAATCGAGACAGTTGAGTAATGCATTGTATCAATCTTCCCAAGCATTCTTTGCTTTGTGTTCTTCTATATAATCAAAAGAGAACCTAAATAATGTCCAAGCTGTCTTCTCCCAATTCATCTTCCCAGAACAGCGAATTGCCTGTGGGAGGGTTCCTGCAAATATGAATTAGTGAAGGAAGCTAGCAGTACCCCAGAGGGCGGACACGAGGCTGGGCGGGTGAGCAAGATATGCCCCGTGCCCCAGGACCATCAGAATGGGGTTGGGGCAAAGATATGGTGATTTCATAGCTAACTATGCCGTTGGCCATGGCACTGTATTTGGCAGGGATTCCTTTGAAAGAAGAGAAACAGAGGAGCTATTTCTGATACAGGCAAAGGAGTTTGGCAGGAGTGACATACAGGAACTAAGAAGTTCCTCAGATCAGTGACCAAAGAGCGTCTTGTTCATGGAAAAAAGGAGTGATCTGCAACACAGCATTTCAGAGAGAATCTGGTGGTCATTTTCTTCTGTGGTTGATCCAGTATTTAGAAGATTGGGGTAAAGTCATTGGGGATAGAGAACTATAGAGGGGTTGGGGAAAATTTAGCCAGACTGGTACTTAGAGGACAATCAAAGGTGAAGATGGCACCCATGCAGGGAATGGGTTGAGGGGACAGACTCAAGAACGAGCAAGACGGGAGAGAACACGGGGGACTGAAGAGCATGATTCCTATCTTGGGTGAGAGTCTTGGGCAGACATGGAGGCCCTGTGGGTCTCAGCTTCCTGTCTGCCCAATTCTATCATTCTATGTGTTGCCATATTTGACTTTTCAGGTAAAGAGAGACCTAATAAACTCTACCATGTATCTGTAGGAGTGGCCATGGAGGCGGGGGTGGAGGGGGGATCACTTAATTTACTGATGGCCAGCAAAACCTTGGGACCTCAAGAGATTAGTCAATGGAGGAAAAGTCCTGAAGGGATGAAAGAAATCCAAGTTCAACAGGAAGAATAAAGAAAAAGATCAAAAGCTTATTTTCTCTTTTGAAATTATTTTAAATTTATCTTTATTGTTGAAAGTATTACAGATGTCCCCCTTCCCTCTCACCTTTAACCCCCTCTCCTGCTCTCCCCAGGCCTTCACCACACTATTGTCTGTGTTCATGGGTTCTGCATACATGCATACAAGTTCTTTGGTTAATCTCTCCCCTCCCCAATCCTAGCCTTCCCTCTGAGATTTGTCAGTCTGTTCCATGCTTCTATGTCTCTGGATCTGTTTGGTTCATCAGTTTATTTCATCATTAGATTCCACATATGAGTAGATCATGTGATACTTGTCTTTCTCTGGCTTATTTTGCTTAACATAAAAGCTTATTTTCTTTTCTCGTCCAGAGTGTGTGAGTCACCCTTCTCTGGTGTGGGTCTTTCCTGAAGAAACCTCTGACACAAAGATTCTTCTGCAAGTAGACATTTGGGAGATAATCCCAGAAAACTGCAGGAGAGGGATGGGGAAGTGAGACAGGGGAGTGAAGGATGCCAATACAGGGTCCTTGTCTTACTGGTTGCCTAGAGCTTGAGAACTCTGGGGACAGTGTAGAGCAAGCATGTCAAACTCAAAGGCTAACATGGGCCAAATAAACAAGGTTTACATTTATGTGGGCCACAAAAAAAACACAAAAGCTTCAATTTTCATAGAAACATAGGTTTATTTCAAAAAGTATAGTATTAAAAAAAGAACAAGAGCAATGATAAAATCAGTATTTTCTTCCATACACTTGGCATCTCTTCTCTGCTACTATCTTTCCTACTTTGGGGGGAATCTTGTTCGCAGTGATTACTTTCAAAACTGACCCAAGGTGAAGGTCAGTAATTCTGGATCGGACAGGAGACTTATTACCTTTCGTAACTGTGAATAACTGCTCACACCATTATACTGGCTGGGCCGCAAAAATATTCGTGTGGGCTGTATGAGGCCCGCGGGCTGTGAGTTTGACATGCATGCCTCTGCATTATTCCAACAATGGTGTTAGGACACTGAGCTACTTGTTGCTATATATCAGCCCAGTCTTTGGCTATTTGTCCATCTAATTGGTTATCCATCCAGTCTTTAGATGAGAGTTGTCATTGGATTTGCTCTCTAGCACACCCTACTTGCCTCGTACCCAGGTCTATCATACTCCCCATCTGGCAAAATCCTTAGGATTTTGTATACTGTCACAGGGTTCATGGTGAGCATCCAAGGGGTCAAGGGTAAGACACCAGCAATGTCTGCTACTACCTTTTATGTTTTTCATGAAAGTAAAAACCAGCATCTGAGATTTCTCCACCAATGTTGTTATAAAATGATGGCCAGCAGAAGTGGTGTGAAATGCAGAAAGGCTTTGTTCTTGAGGATGAGGGAGTGGTTAGCCGTACCAGGACATCTACAAACAGATGTATTCCCATCTCAGCAGGAGACAGCCATGTTCCTCTAAGCGTTGATTACACTGTCCCCCCTTGGTGGTTCCCTTGTTTGTCTCATTCATGTTGTTCTCATTTACCTCCTTTTGCTTTGGGAATTTGCCAGCATGGAACTTGTTTCAACGTCTACACTGATTAGATACAAGCTTATGTTAAGCTGGAAGCCAATAAACGTTTGGCTGGGGAATTTATGGGGCTCATTTAACTCAAAACAGGGTTTTGGACTGAAAATGCAAATAGACACGGGAAGGTTACAATGAAGGTATAAATGCTAGACACATAGTGGCCTGTTTTCTGAAGCAGGGACACTTCACTTTTGAGGACTGATAGCAAGGAGAGCCCTCAAGTTCCTCCATTCAGAGTCCTCAGGGGAGACGGAATACATGGGTCTGATGTCATTGGTGATTCTGATATTTGCTTTGAGCTTCTGATGAGGCCCCGAAGCAGTATGGTACGGTGGAAAGGCTCAGGTTTAAAAGTCAAGAAAACTTGGATTCAAATCCTGTGCAAGGTAATTAATTGCCTTGTGACCTTGGACAAGTTATTGAAACTCTCATTTTCCTAAAAAGTCTGGGTAATAAGTACATCTCAAGTTATGGGGAAGATGAAACTAAGACACAATAACTAAAGAACTGAAGAGGGCCTGACATAAAATGCACTCCGAATAAGCAATTTCCCTTCATCTTTTGTTGTTTTTCCAGTTTAGAAAGATGTCTATCTTTTCTTCCTTTTTTTTTTAAACCATCAATGGTTTCCAGAAGTTTCACACGATTGTGCAACCACCACCACTCTCTAATTTCAGATTTATTTTTCTTTTGATTTGTTGACAATGGGTTTTTGTTTGTTTGTTTGTTGTGCCATGGTACTTACAAAGAGCTGTAGGAGACCCCCTTTCTTAACAAAGCCTTACATTTGAAATTCAGTTTGTGCTACCAGCTGCATTCACATCTATGATCACTGTGGTCTTCCTCGGGAAGCTACATGATTCATTACAGAGCCTGCTTTGCAGTGGAGACACTGAGAGGTGACCTGAGGACAAAATCTCTGTGAAGGTGATGTATTAGACCTTGTGTCTCCATTCTGAAATAGTACTCAGCGGCAGCATTTTACCCCAGCAACATTGCCAACATGTGCGAGGCAATGTCCTGTGGAGGAAGCAGGTGTGGCTCCCAGAGTGAGGTCTCAGCAGTATGGACAAGGTTGTCAAAAGGAGTGTGGCCAAAGGCTCAGCAGACTCACCCCTACAGATGTCTGTTACTCCCATGGTACTTTGTCCTTGTGGGCTTCATATCTGAAACCTGCTGGTATGGGTTTCAGTACTATAAGGGTGTTTCCCATTTTTTAAAAAAAGGAGAAGAGGGCCATTGCACCACTACTTCTTGGGGCATCAACGCACAGTCTCGGGCCCCCTGGAATCATGGCACAGGGTGCCTGTCTGCACCTTTCCTCAAGAGTCAAGGTCAGTGTCTCTAAGATTAGCAACCTGCACAAACTCCAACCAGACCTACATTCTTTTGTCATTCACTAGGTCAAGGATTTTGGATCCCTATTCAGTTGTATTTCCTATCATGTTTTCCTATTATGTAGGGTTGCAGTGGGTTTAAGGTGGCAATGTTTAGGAATCACTTCTTGGTCCAGTCCTAACTATTTAGCACCTGCAAGAATGATATAATATGCTAATGACTATTTAAAATTCTTATAAGAGTCTTTAAATATTTCCCTGTGAATGTGTACCCTGTTGATGGGAATGAAAACACATGCTGTTTTGTGAATAACTTGATAGAGTCCATCAAAATTTCAAATGTGCTTATCTCTTAACCTGTAATTCTAATCTCGGGCTATTCCTACAGCAGTCCACTCATACAAATGTGAGACTATCATGTGTAAGAATGTTCACTGCATCATTTTCCTAGTGAAAAATTGGAGGGAAAAGCTAACTATATATTGATAGAGGGGATTCCTAAATATAATGTACTATGAAATACTTCTCATAAGGTTGATTTAAATGACATGGAAGTTACAGAACAATATGCATCATATGTCCCCATCTTATAAAATGTAATAATACCAAAATAATCCGTATAGAAAATCCAACCTCTTTGTTTCCTTTTTTAAAAAATCATGATGAGTGTGTTCTTTCTTATTTTATTAAAAAAAATTTGTTTAATCCTCACCTGAGGATATTTCCCATTGATTTTTAGAGAGAGTGGAAGGGAGAGAGGAGGAGGAGAGAGAAACATTGGTGTGAGAGAGACACATCAATTGGTTGCCTCCCGCACATGCCCCAACCAGGGCAGGGATTGAGCCTGCAACTGAGCCTTTGACCAGAATCAAACCCAGGACCCTTCAGTCCACAGGCCAGCACTCTATCCACTGAACCACACCAGCCAGGGCTCTTTGTTTCCTTTTTATAGTTGTGAGGTCTCTTTTGGGTGGACCCTGTTAAGTGATGCTGCTCAGTAGTTTTAATGAGTTTGGAGAGGAAGATTTTGCAGAAAGGGGTGAAGAAGTCTAACTTGTCCCACACATATTTGAAGGATGGAGGTCAGAGCAGAAAATATAAGAAGGGGTGGGGGGAGAAAGAAGGAGAGAATTGGTGGGAGTCTGGTAGGATGTAATGCAAAAGCAAGTAAGAAGCTTCTTGGAGCAAGGAGGATGAAAGTATTTTTAAGAACAGAAATAGTTAATGAGCAATTTAAATTATTTGCTGTGCCCTTCATAGTAGCAACTCTACCCCATAATCCTCAAATCATTGGTAATGTCACTGTTTCTTTGTATGCATACATCTGTGTGCATCAGTGTGAGGGTAAGGGTATGTGTGTGAGGGTGTGTGTGGGTGTGAGGGTGTGTGTGGATGTGGGTGTAAATCCAAGACGGGGCCAAGTTGCAGAACTGAGACAGCAGATATTGAAGCAGAAGCCCTGATTGGCTTTGGTAACATATCATCTCACTCCACCTTTGTGAAAAGATGCAGACATTTGGGGGAGAGCATTGGACTTCCTCACAGCATGAATCAGGGGTTCCAAATCTTTCCAATTTGTGATCGGTTCTCTTTGCTGTGCAAAACCTTTTTAGTTTGATGTAGTTCCATTTGTTTAATTTTTTTATTTTTTTCCCCTTGCCCAAATAGAGCAGAAAATAATATTGTTATGGAAAATGTTAGAGATCTTATTGCCTACTAGAGGCCTGGTGCACAAATTCATGCACTGGTGGGGTCCCTTGGGGTGGCCTGCGGAGATCGGGCCCCAGCTCACGCCCCCAGGCTCGCAGCCCCAGCTAGGGCTGCAGCCTCGCAGCCCCGCAGCCCCACCTGGCACCCCGCCATGGCCTGGTGCTGCCCCCTCACCTGCTCCACTATACCACCTGCAGGGTGATTGATCGGGGCCAGGGCCCCCCGCCCACCTCTGGTCACTGTCTGTGGGGCAATCGGGCCCCCACTCGCACCCACCTTGGCCTGACGCCGCCCACTCACGGGCTCCATCAGGGCCCACAGTGCCTCCACTGCTGCCCACTGCCAGCGCTGTGTCACCGATGCCCACCATGTTCTGCACCACCCCTGATCGAACTCCCGAGGGGATAATTTGCATATTAGTCTTTTATTATATAGGATGTTTTCTTTTAGTAGTTTATGGTTTTGAGACTTACAAAAAGTTTGTAATCCCTTTTGAGCTTATTTTTGTATATGGTATAAGAAAGTGGTTTGGACCAAGGCCGTATCTAACATCAAAACTCTGGGAAGAAATGAAAGGGTTCCATGTGCATTATGATAGGAAGAATTAACATGATAAAAAGGAACACGTTTTATAGGTTTACCCCTTCCTGCTGAGTGATCTTGGGCAAGTCACCTACTCTATGCTTTGTTTCCTAAATTGCAAAGTTAGGATAATAATAATTATACTTCCTTCATGAGATTTTATGGAGGTTAAATTCATTATTGAGCACATATTAGATGCTCAGTAAATGTTAGGGGGGGGGGGAATCCTTCTTGAAAGCAGAGCAGTCAGTGTACATGTCAAAATCTATAGTTTGAAGTTGATGTCAGGGTTGTGTAGCTTCATTCCCTTCTCACACCTTGTCCAGCAGCCACCTGAGGACTGTGCTCAACACCCGTATTAGAGTGGAGTCAGCACCCGTGAGTTGGCAGTCAAAAACAAGAACAGTTACTAAAGAAACACTGTGTTGCATTTCAGAAAACTTTTCTTTTCATAACTGGAAAATAAATCTATAAAATGTCTAGTAAAAGTGATGGCATTTAGGAAATCATTATGGGCCTAGATAAGATGAAAAAAAGAATGGAAAGCATGGGACTCCTTCTTGTGGAATACCATTGGAGAGCAGGTATGGCCAATGCCATGCAATACATCCATGGAGCTCAGTGACTGATGCCAAGAGCGAAGGGTGGGCCGTACGGCCTGAGTGAAATGGGTGCAAGGCGCGGGGACAGGGTTTCAGGGCCAGGATTGCAGGGCTGTGGTGCTGGGAGAGGAAGTACAGAAACCCTCCACAGAAATAGTGAAAAAGTCCCTCCTTTTGCTGGTGAACAGCAAGATCTGCAAACAGCCCATTTTTTAATAAGCTTGGATTGACTTTTTTACTGAACTGGGGACCTCCTCAAGGCTTTCTTCTCTAAAAAATTATTAAATTACAAAAGCCAAAAGAATACCTTCAATTCTAGACTTATAATCTTGGCCATATGTCAGATGACCATTGCTTTTTTTGCCACTAGGTTAAAAATTATATTCCCCTGGTGTCAGATGATATGAAAATGTTTGTTATACAATGGGATTTTCCCAGGGATCCCTCTGAGACATACTTACCCTGTCCTTCAGTGTTTCCCCAACAGTACTGAGAGGGATTCTGCATACCCCAGGCCTCGGAGAGTCAGGAGGTATTTATTCCATCCCCTCCAGAACTATGCAGATCCCCTGTTCTTGAGCGGTGTGCAGAGTGGGGGTGGGGGGGGGGATCTACACCAGGAGGTGCTGAACATTGAGTTCTCCTGCCAAAGCCTGGATGCTAAGATACATCACTAAGTATGGCTCAAGAAAGCTAGAAAGGGACGTTGAAATAATTCTAGAGCGGTGCTTTTCAAACTGTGTGTTTTGGTTTGGTTTGTTATTTGCAATCTGTTCAGATGAATACTTTTATAAATTGTAATAAAAGTGCATTACTAGACAAATGAAAATTTAAAAATCATACAAGTTCCAAATTTTAATTACTGCGTTCAATGGGCATAAAAGACCCTCTGTAAAATTGTCATCACATTTCTGAACTCCTGCTTATCTCACTCTAGACCTGGACTGCAATGTTCTGCAGATGGACACTAAGCCATGGGTCACGACTTTGAGGAGCACCAGGCTAGAGAATATTGAGAACAGTAGGTTTTTATCCATGACTTGGACCCAGCCTGTGACCATTTCAGAGCACACAGCACCATGTGCACTGTTGTGCTCACTTAAAGGAACACATCTTCAGGAAGACACTGTGTTGCAAAGTATTTTATCGTGAGGGACACAAAACAAAGGCCATCTCAAAATTTCAATCAACCTAATGATCCATAGGTAATGCATTGATCAAGGAACATTGTTCTTCATCTTTCTCCATCATTCCTATTTTTATGTGTGAAAAATGCCTACTACAGGAGCTGCGAGGGCAGTCTAAAGGGCAGGAGAACCCACTGAAGGAAAAAAAGTGTAGCCTGAGTCTGGGATAAAGGCAGAGAATGAGGTTTGCCAAGGAGCTGGGGCAGTAAGCCCTTGACAACTCTATGTCTGATGAATGTGGGCAGACCAGTCCCTTCAGAGGCCTCGGGCGATTAAGCCAATTTTCCTAGGCCAGGAGACAGCTCAGACTGGTGTCTGTTGGGCCATTCTGAGACTGAATGTCACGAGTTGGTTTGGTAAAGTGGCCGACTAAATTTCCTGGATAGGTTCCAAGGCCCTCTGTCAGCAACGTGGGGAAGAGAGTAGGGATTTGCTACTCTTAAGCAGCAAAAAGTGGAACCAGAAAACCCAACTAATAAAAGAACTATATAAAGTCTGGCCAAGCCATCCGGTGTCCAAAGACAAGCAAATATGGTATTCTTCCTGAACAGTGGCCATAATTTTAGTAGCTGTGCAGTCTTCTAACTTAGTTATGAAAACATCGTCATTTCCCCATGTCACTGACTACTTCTTTCTATTTCTACAAAATCCATATTTGGCCCAAGCTTTAGCAAAACTCCTGGGGTGCATTCCTCGTGTGATTTCCATGTTCCTGTCTAACTTGTTTATAAGTAAGGCCCACCGACACCTGAACTCAGGGAGGAGGCAAATTCACTAAGAGCGGTTCAACTTTCATGCAGACTTCTCATCCTCAGTGTGCACTGTCAGTACTGTGGGAAGGAGGTTGGAGCTTATTCATCAGACCTGTTCAAGTGAAAAACTAGATCAGTGATTCTAAGTTTGTTGCTTCCTATCATTATGGAAGTTTATATATAATCTCCACAGCATTTTTTAACAGCAACATTATGCTAATTGAACATATGCTTACTTTATAGATTATTGTCTCCAAGAATATCAATACATATGGGATTTTTCAGATAATTAATGCTTTAAATATGAGCCAAGCTCAGTTATCTAACCACTTCCGGTTCATGGTCAGATTTTAGGCATCATGCCTCTCCATTTCCATTCTTTTCTCATCTTGGAGGTGGAAAAAAAAATTAGAGTTCATCCACTCCATTCTGTTCTCTTCAGAGATGGGGAACTGGAGCCCCTTTGGGGGTGGGGGACAGTGAAATGAGTTACTGAAGGTCTTACAACAAATTATGGGTAGGGTCTAGGTTTAATTCCCCTGACTCCTTGTCCAGTGTCCTTGTAGGGATTACCTCTTAGTTTTTGCAGAAGTCAGAGTTCACCAAAGAAACCCTGAATATAATTGCTATGGACATATGGTCTTGAATTTATACTACAAGATGCTAATCACTGCCTGCCTGCTCATACCCTCTCTAAAGGAAATCGCCCTACCCCTAACCCCTGCTGCCTAAGCAGCCAGATTTTGTATTATGGAACTCCTCTAATCCCATTGTTGTTAATTAGTCTGGAGACGACCATCCTGCCCTGTGGAGTTCATCCATAGGAGGGGTACAAAGGCAAATAGGACAATCAGATTCCCTCTCAGGAGGGTGAACCAAGGAAGAGAGAAAGGTTGCTTTCTGGAAGTGGGATCATGAAGTCAAAATAGGAATAAGTTGAAAGAATGCAACAATGGCAAACAAAAACCATATGCAATTCAGTTATGCGAGAATGGGAATCAAGAGCAAGTGCAGAAAGCCAGAGAGTAGAGTTGCACACAGACCCTGCAACGTGGCCACAATGGCGTTAACAGTGAGCGCTGCACCAGGCATTGTTCTTAGTGTCTTACCCACATGAACCCGTTTCCACCCTCACAACAACCTATGGGCTGGATGTTACTGTAAGCTGTGTTTTCCGATGAACAAACTGAGGCACAGAGAAGTTAATGAACTTGATCAAGGTCATACAGCTCACTTCACTGCTGTAGCTCCTGTAGGTCTGTTTGTAACCCATGTGGTAATCCCTGACATGGTTGTTGTTGTTTTTAACAACTGAAAATATATTTATGTATGTAACCACAACAAAAATAAAATGTTAGATTTGAAATTCTCAAACAGATGATAAAATCTCACCTGGGAAAGGCATGACCATTTATGTCGCAGTTAGCATGGTCTTTATCTCACAGTCCTTTACTTGAGTTAGAGTTAGAAACCTTCCCAGGCAGAACCCAGGTGGGCAGCCAATAACAACGATGGGGGTGGCTTCCCAACCTAATTTCAGCGACTCCACACTTCCAGGGAAGAGCCCTGGGAACCGTCCATCATCAGGCCTCTGTGTGATTCTCATCCTCGGGGAAGTTTAGCAAACACCGGGCTGAGGATCCTTGTCCTGTGTCAACCTCCCACGAGCTCTTTCAGGTTGACAGTGTGTTATAGTCCTTTGCCAGACGATGAAATGGTGCTAGAAATCCATCTCGGGCTACGCAGTGGAGAGGTGAGAGTCCACGTGACTCTACAGGCCCTTACACTCTGGCTGACAGTGTGTTTTGCAAACTTGTGTGGTGCCCATGGAGTAGGAAAGGTCTAGGCGGGGCCTTCTGATAGGAGGGCGCTGAGTCAACCACTGCTAACGGGTTCAGGGTCCTGCCAGGTTCAGTTGGCCCCTCTACAGTCCAATGTTTGCCTATCAGCCAACTTTGCAAACAGTGGACATCAAGAAATCATCTTGAAAGGGAAAGAGGCCGCCCCAGGAAAGCGGACGCAGGCAGCAGGGGTCCAGCCTGGAGTGTACAGAGCGTGAGAAGTGGGCATTGCTGTGCCTGTTCTCCTGTCTGGTCCCACGTATGTTACCTGGGTGGGTGAGTGTGGAACATGTGGGAATAGGGTGTGGTCAGGGTCATGGGGAAGGAGAAAGGTGGGTAAGGGGGGCAGAGGCTGTGGGGGTGAGAAGCTACCAGTATCTCTGGAATTATTTTCTTTCCAATTGCAGGTCCTCCTTCACCTCCGGTTTCAGAGAGAGATTTTATATGAGTCTAGGCCAGTGGTCGGCAAACTCAGTAGTCAACAGAGCCAAATATCAACAGTACAATGATTGAAATTTCTTTTGAGAGCCAATTTTTTTAACTTAAACTTCTTCTAATGCCACTTCTTCAAACTAGACTCACCCAGGCCGTGGTATTTTGTGGAAGAGCCACACTCAAGGGGCCAAAGAGCCGCATGTGGCTCGCGAGCCACGGTTTGCCGACCACTGGTCTAGGCTTTTCAACTCCTCACACTTGTTCTAGGTATTGCTTCCTGCCTGCTTCATCATGTTGATGTGCAGTAAAATCCTTAAAATGAAGAGGACTTGTGATTTCTTTGGGAAAACAATCAAGAAGTAGATTTGGTTCCATCTCTTCCCAGTTGTGAGATCTTAGACAATTTACTTGTTAGAGTCGAGTCATGACTCCCTTGTCAGTAAATGAGTGTGATCCCATCTACATCTTGACATTGTCTTAACATTTAATGAAATATGTATGTAAAACACCTAGCATGCAAAAATCCCTCACAAACGTTAGCTCCTTCTTCACGTGTGTCCTCTCTCTCTCCACTCTATCTTTCGTCTAGTCCCTGCCAGCATCATACTAAAGCGGATTGTATCTCATAGTCCAAATCCTGCCTCAGAGAAGCACAGAGAAAAGGAACGAAGTGAGAGTCCCTCTGGGCAGTGATTTTCACACGCGCAGAAACAGTGCAAAAATGTAAAGTTCCCCCAACCAAATGGAGTGCCCACTCCCACCCCTCTGCTCCGCCTGGGTCCCAGCTAACAAAGAATCTCTGTTTATAGAGAAGTCTGTATTTCTTGTATCTATATTATTCCAGATGTTGAAAATAACCGCTTTCGCTGCCCCTGAGTGCCTTACACCCGTATCTTCTCATCTTAGCTTACTGGCTAAAAGGTTTCTTTTAAATAGCATTTCACCCTCCTGCTGGAAGTACAAGTACAAGCTTTTTTTTTTTTTTTTTTTCTGCATTGGTTACCTTTATTGTAAGTCTCTTGAAAGGTCCTTATTCATTCTCCCATCTTAAAGTCTTGCTAAATACTGTGATATGCAACTAAGATATGTAGCATCATGTTTCCTAGTGAACTTCGTCCTCCGACACCCAGTTCGAGGGGGATGTCTGAATTGGTTTTCTGCATTGGCACTTTGTGTATAAGCTGGTTTGTTCCCCTCTGAGGATAATTTCCATACAAAAATTCTGGGGAAACTATTTAATTCCCACTGCAAAGTCAATTACTCTCTCTCAGGTAAAGTGACACCCCTCTAAGATGACTGCCAGGTTGAAGTCATGCAGGCCTGGGCTTATCATTTCTACCATTTAATGTCAGCACTGCTTTTTTTTTTTTTTTTTAAATCTCACTGAGCCTCAGTTTCTATACCTATAAAATGGGGGTAAGAATGTCTGCCATATATGTTTACCGTGAAGATTGAAACAAATATGAGGCACCTGGCAACCTGCAAGGATTTTGCTGACACAGATCTTAATTTTCCTCACGGATGTATCCCAAGAGCCAAAAGCAGTGCCTGGTTCATAGTAAGTGCTCAATAAATATTTATTGAATAAATGTTGAATCAATAAATATTTATTGAAGGAATAAACATGACTGAATGAATAAATATACATCAAATGAATAAATGGCTATTGAATGAATAAATAAATCATATCGAATGAATAAACAGTCTATAAAGCTCTCCAGTGTCAGAACAGAGACACGTACCCCTGGACACGCAGTAAGTTGTTAATGGGAACCAGTAGCCACAGGCTCATTCGGCTACTGTAAGGCTGTTTCCATCCTCTCCCCTCTTCTCTCTGGCTTCTCTAAGGCCATGTTGCTCCTAGGCACGCACCCCCAAGTTTTATAGGCTTCTGAATACCTTGATGCTGTGCTTGGATCCACCTGTGAGCTGGTCAGCTCCTGTGTGCTGGCTGTGTGGGAACAAGGGCAACCTCCCGTGCCCAGGTGGGACAGGTCACAGGGGGGCTGGCTGGCTCCCTGTGGTACAGATACAGCCTTTTCCTCCAATCAGGACAGCCTGTGGGGTCCTCGCTGCCCAGAACTAGGGTGGACTTGCCAAGTGATCAACTCTATTTAGATTCTAAGAGATACTTGTCAAGAAAACAGCGACTACTTCACACCCGCCTCCCCCCCAGTTCCTTGAGGGGGAACCCTAAGTAGCTGTCCTTAGTGTGTGGATGGGTTTTGCTGTTTCTCGGCCCCATTGGCCAGGCACACTGGCACCTCACAGCCCCTCCCAACACACCAGAGCTTCAAGGCCTCCATCCTAGCTCCTGAGGTGGGGAATCTCTTTGTAACTTCCCTGAAATTCACTGCACCCAGAGCCCCGGCTCCTTCTCAGGCAAGGTGGAGATCAGCCTCGCCTGTTTTGTCTCACGGGGGTGTGAAAGCCAGGCCACTCGCCCTCGACTGTTTTCAGGATCCGGGTAAATGCTGTGTCTGCTGTGGCCTCAGCCCCAGCTCCCCTGCCATCACCCAGGGTTTTTATCTGGTTAAAATGAACATCAAAGGCAGCCACAGAGGAGAATAAAGAGGGAGGAGATATCACAAAAGGGGCTGTGGGGGGCAGAGGAGAGAGGGAGGAGAAGAGAAAGGAGAGGGCCCCTCACGGGGAGGACTGTGCCAGTCCCCTGTGGGGAGGGGGAGGGAAGGCTCAGAGACAGGAGAGCCCCCTGTCTGATGGGCCCCCGGTTTTGTTTTCATGCGGGAAGCCCCCGCCTCCATGGCTTTTTCCTCTGGCTTCACGGTCTCTGCAGCACATGGAGCAGGAGGCCGGAGGCAGAATGTAAAACACAGGCCCCCAGGATGGCGCCCTGTTCCCGGCTTCCCATCTGCTCACTGCCGCGCAGGAGCGCAAGGCCTGTGTGTTTGATGTGCCCTGGAGAAGGAGGAAAGACGGGCCCTGCCTTCGTATTGCCCGCTGCCACCACTTGGCAGCCCTTCAGGATTTTATGACAAATAGCAATGAATAATTAACAAATCATTTCGGCTGCTACCGAAAGCCCGAAGAGCAAGAACAGCAGCGCCCCAGCTCCCGCCACACCAGCCAGGCCTCCACAGTGTTTCCCCTCTTAACACAGGCGGGCTAGGTGCCGCCTCTGAGAACACCCCAGGCCGGCCGGCCGGGGGCCAGCTCGCTCCTGCCTGCGCTCTGTTACGGGATAAACAAAGCTGGCATCTTGGCTTTCTCTCTGCCACGCTTTTCTGTCTTAGACCGAGTTTTGAGGGATGCGTGAGCTCTTTGAGCTCCATTAGAGCAATCGTGTATTTGGGCTGGGGGGACACCTTCACCTTCCGCCCCCAGAGGACACTGAGCACTGTCTGGAGACCCTGTGATTGTCATAACTGGGAGGGGGGTTATGGTTGTTACTGGCCTCGAGGCCAGGGGTGCTTCTCAACATCCCACAGCGCACAGGACAGCTCCCACAACAAGCATCAGCTCACCCCAAAGGCCCACCCTGCAGTACAGTAACAGAGTAGGTGCCCCCGCCTCCAGTTAATTGGGTTTCAATGCTGCCTGGTGCCCGGAGCGAGCCCAGGACCAGAGAAACTTGGGCTCCCTCGAGTGGTGACTCACACTATGACAGCCAAGACGTCAGGCCCAAAGCACAGGCTTAGATAGGGGCGTGTGTGTGTGTGTGTGTGTGTGTGTGTGTGTGTGTGTGAGAGAGAGAGAGAGAGAGAGAGAGAGAGAGAGAGAGAGAGAGAGAAACAAGTCAGTTTATCCATCACCAATTACGCTTCGGTTGATGGCGACAGCAATATTCATGAATCATTAATGAGCCATTTTCCTCTCTCCATGTTGTTAATATCTATGCAGCAGCTTTGGAGGTGAGAGCAGATTTCCTTCTGATTAGTCAGACAGAGTGTTTATTTTTTGAAATACGTTCTTCTCGTTTAGAGAAGCTCTTGAGTGTGAATTCATGTGCTTTCTTTTTTTTTTTTTGTTTTCTCCCTAAATAGAATCTCCAAGAGCTTCCATCATGTTTCCTCGTCCTCCCTTTGGAAAGAGGACGTTAGGAGCAGCCCGAATGAATGGGTTGTACATAATATTTCACTTACATTTTTTTTAGGGAAATGAGGATAGAGGATGGAAGGGAATTTTAAGATTCCAATTCTGATCAAAATAATCCTAAATAGTTCAGATCTTAGACTGTTCACTCAAACGTATCTCCAGTGAAGAATTTTCAGAGCATCCCTTATCTGTGAGAGGTCGTTTGATCTCCCATCCAGGTAATACTTTCCAGTGGATTGTCTAAAGTCTAACGCACTTTTCTCATTTACTTGGGAGCCTGTCATTATGTTACTCCCATGTTCATATTAAGTATAACAACAACAATAATGATAACACTAGTTATTGGGTAAACCCTCTTGGCAGATCCTGTGTCACATTCATTAACTCATCTTCATTACAATCATGGGAGGGAATATGACTGCATTTTATTTTTTTTTTTTTATTTTTTTTAAAGATGCAATCTATAGTTAATTCTACAGTTTCTTCTTTATTTTTTTAAAAATATATTTCTTTATTGATTTCAGAGAGGAAGGGAGAAGGAGAGAGAGATAGAAACATCAATGATGAGAGAGAATCATTGATCGGCTGCCTCCAGCACAACTCCTACTGGGGATCGAGCCCACAACCCAGGCATGTGCCCTTGGCCGGAATCGAACCTGGGACCCTTCAGTCTGCAGGCTGACGCTTTATCCACTGAGCCAAGCCGGCTAGGGCATGACTGCATTTTATAGACGAGGCACTAAACATCAGAAGATAAGTAACTTGGTAAGATCACTGAGCCAACAAGGAAGCAATCAGGACAGGCATCCAAGTCTATCAGATCACACAGTTAACTGAGGTTTTCTGGGCTCTGATCGATTAGAACAGTTCTCTACCCTGGCCCTCAAGGTCACTGCCAACCCTTTCTAGCCAGCCTTCCTTCTGTGACCCTTTCTTCATAAACCCTTCCCATCTGAGACCATCTCCCAGCTGGGCCCAGCTATGCTCTTTCTCAACTCCAGATCCTACGCTCCTTTCCCTCATCAGAAATGGCCTCTCTTCTCCTCCCAGCACTTCAAATGCAGTTTTGCTTCTCAGCCCAGTTCCCATCACCACCAAGAAGCCTTTCCTTGCCTTCTCCACTTGAGAACACGCGCTGTCTGGTGTGGATGCAAGCCTGCCTGAGTCGGAAGTTCTCGCGCAGTCACAGACTGCATTGCCTATGGGAGGGAAACCTGTCCCAGACATTCACTGGTTTTACAAGGCGAGGTTTTGTGCCTCTTTCTTTATCGGAAGGCTTCACTGAATATAGAGAGTATGCAGATATCAAGTTATAATGTGGTACGCCTGGAACTTATATAATGTTATTAACCAATATAAACTCCATACATTTAATTATAAATAAATAAACCAAGTAGACTGAATTGAAACCAAATCCACCTTCACAGAATTGCTGCAATAAATAAATGAGAAAATGAAAACACTTTGTAAACATAAGGCATGGTTAGATTATCATCCTGGTCTTTTTTTTTTTTTCCCCCAATTTTTATTACTTTCTTTGTGTGTGTGGTTTTTGTTGTTGTTGTTGTTGTTTTTCTTTTCTTCTCCAGCTACTCCTGCCAGTTTTGTTCAGTCTGACATGAAGTAGGTCAGCCGTGCTGGGCTGGAGAGAAATCGAGCTTTTCTTCTCCTTCCCAGGCCTTCTAGCTGTAGAAATGCGAAATGTGGCCAGCAGCCTCAGATGCCACCACAGGGTGTAATGTGTAGAAAAGAAGGGAGAAAACTCAATGACTTCAGTCATGTAAACTATCCCAGTGGTTTCTTGTGTCCCAGAAAATACAGATTTTAATAAAATATGAGAAAAATCCACTTAATTCTGCCACCCTGCCACGGAGAGAGGGAATATAGGTTTTCTTTGTCATTAACAGCATCACCATCCTAACACCAATGGGCAGGGGAAATGGCGGCTTTGTCTAGGGTATTTATTAAATGATAGGCAGAAATTGCCGTTGGATTTTCAGTGGAGTTGCATTGATGAACTCGGAAAGAATTGACATTTTTTCCTATTGAATCTCTTTATGCAGGAACACGCTGTAGCTCTATTTATTCAAGTCTCCATTATCCCCTTTGGTGCTGATGCCCATAAAGACTTTTAATATATTGTGTTAGATTTATTTCTAGGTAGTTGCAATTCCTCATGCTATGGCCATCGGCTGTATTTTATTCACATCATTATCACCATTTTCATGTCCTTGTGTTTTATAAACACTGTACCTCTGTATAAATATTAACATTCCAACTTTGCTGAAATCAATAAAAATATATGTAAAAAAATAAAGTGATGTGCCACATAGTATATATACTGGATACTGGGCTGGTAGGCAGAAACCAAAAAAACATGTTTTGTGCATTAACCCAAAACATTAACTGCACATAAAGATTTTTTACTTTAACTGCAGATAATTTAAACCAATTATAGTAAGATAACCAGAGATTAATTTTGGCTAGAATATAAAATTTGCAGGTATATATGTATTTTTTTTAGTACTGGGCACACTGCCCAGGTTTCTCAGAGGTTCCTAGTCGGCCTGTGCTTTGGTGTCCTTTGGGCTAAATGCCTGAGATGCCCTGGGAATAAGTAGCAGCAAAGATGTACACATGTGACAGTCGAAGTTCTCCCTTTGCTTTTCCTCTCCTCTGGTTGTTCATTGGACTCTTCTGGAAGATTCCTTGATGCTTTTGGTACACCTTTGTCTGATTTGGGTCCAGGGACCCTGAGAGACTAACTGCCACCACGGTTCTCTCATCCTCTCCTTCTGCGCTCTGCCCCCTGACTAATCTGCCACGAGCATCATCTTCGTTAAACCACATCACTGAGATTCCCTGATCCACGCCTTTTCTTGCATTTTCCCTTCAGAAATCCACATGTCCTCTTCTCACCCCTCCACTGACTAAAAGCCTTGATAAATCCACTTGTCCGTCTAGTTCACATCTTTGAGTGAAATCTTGCTTGGCTGGTGGACACTCCACTAGTCCCTCCCTTCTGTGAAATCGCTGCTTTATCTCACTATTGGCACGTTTTTTACATGTGTATTTAACCTGAATGTCTTAGGTTTCAAAAACAGAGAAATCAGCCCTAGCTGGTTTGGCTCAGTAGATAGAGTGTCAGCCTGCGGACGGAAGGGCCCCAGGTTCGATTCAGGTCAAGGGCACATGCCTGGGTTGAGGGCTTGATCCCCAGTAGAGGACATGTAGGAGGCAGCCAATCAATGATTCTCTCACATCATTGATGTTTATATCTCTCTTTCCCTCTCCCTGTCTCTCTGAAATCAATAAAGATATATTTAAAAAAACAAACAACAACAAAAAGACACACAGAGAAACCAAACATTTAGTTACATTTACATTAAACCCAAATTTCTGAGGTTGAAATAAAGAAACATACTCATATTTTTATTTCTTGGCACCTGTGTTTGTCTAGATCATGTATCTCTAGCTGTTCATTCAATCTGTCGACAAATATATATTGCATGCCTACCATGTGCCAGGCACGGCACTCTGATAGTCATTGGACATTTGTATCAATTCAAACTAAGCTAAGCTAAGCAATGGTAACAAATGGCCCCTAATCACGGTGGTTTATATTCACAAAGGTTTATTTTTTGCTCATGTTACATGTCCATCCCCACTCAGCTTTAACTCTGCTCCAAATCTTTGTTTCAGGACTCAGGTTAAAGGAGTTGCCCTCTCTGGGATATGCTGGTCTCATGGCAAAGGGAAGGAGCAATGAGAAAACCATGTCAAAACTCTTAAAGCATCTACTTAGAAGTGGCACATGTCAATTGCACTCACATTTTATTTGCCAAAGCAAAACACACAACTAAGCTTGAGATCAGTGGGACTGGAAATATAATACTCCAGTAGTGAGGGGCCCTTTAGTGAAAGGCATTGAATATTTTTTAACAAATAGTAGAATGAATCACAGCAATAAAGTGCTGAGAAAGACAGATGTAGTACTGATCTCACAGAGGTTACAAACTATCAGGAAATAAGGACATTAACCAAATAATAGCACAACTGAGACAAATGCTGCAAAGGAGAAAGGGAGGATGTTAAGAAAACCTAAAATGGGTAAACCAACATAATCTGGGTAATTGAAAAGACCCTCTTTCTACCACCTCCAAGAGATATTTCAGAGTTAATTGAAGTTACCTAGGTAAGAGAGAGGGTTGCCTCCTGGGCAGATGCTTCCGATAACTTGAGGTCATTCAAAATTCTTCAATATACTAAATTGATCAAGATGATCAGAATTAGTATTCTTCTGCTTTGCAGATTTTCTGCATCTTAATTCAATAAAATAATTTTCTCAAAGTCTCAGTATTCCACATTCCTTATTAATAGGTTTTTGCCATATAACAAGTCAGAGATAACTTTAATGCATTACTGTGTTGACATTTTTATTGGTTTTGAGGGACTCTAAATGACAACTTCTAATTAGACTGAGATATACCTTTCTACAAACAGCAGCATGTAAGTCTTGATATTTATACTACCTATATATTTTCACAATATGTGTAATTTGTGTTATTTTTTTTTGGTAGTAATTATAGAGCAAGAAAATGGTTTAATCATTTGGATGGGAATGTACCCTATCCCTAACATGTAATTATTAGACCATTTCCACATTCATAAGATAATATTACTCTCAATTATTTACTGAGAAATAAATGAGTAAACTAATAATGATGCTGGGGTCTTCGTCTTGCTTTCCAAATGGATGCCTCAGAAGAGAGCCTTTGTAATTCCGTCTCCATACCATATGTCTCTGTTGACATTAAAGTGCTTAGTTCCAAATGAGTTGGCTTCATTCAAGCATCTTAATTCAAGAGTGGATGATTAGATCTTAAGCTAAAAACCTATTAGGATGTAAGCACTTGTGTTTTTGAAAGGTATTAAGGGAACATCATAGTATGGTTGTAGCTAAATCCTCCCTATCTAGTAGTGTGTTGGCAAAAATCTCATTTGATCTTCAAACGCTACTGCCTAGCTTCATGTCAAAGTTAAGCACAGAATGAGAAATCTGCCAAGTGTTTGTTATATAATACACAGACTGGAAGGTGTCTGCTTTTATCCTTTTCTTGTAGTAGTTTCCAAGATCCTATCTCTTAGCAGAGATAGAGAGGACCATGTCCCTTTTTCATGGGGGGAAAACAACCCCACCTTGAACTAGATTCCAAACTCAGAGCAGGAAGCCACCTTAACGGGACATCTTAAGTGAATGCCACTATGGTGGGATTGTGTGCCCAGGTTTCTTTTTTAAAAAAAAATAATTTATTTTTTTAATTTTTCAATTAGACTTGAGGTATAATATAGTTTCAGGTGCATAACCCAGTGATTGGACATTTATATAACTTACAAAGTGATCATCCCGATAAATCTTGTACCTTCTAACACCATACATAGTTATTATATTACTATTGACTATGTTTCCTATGTTGTACTTGACATCCCCTTGACTATTCTGCACCTGCTAATTTGTACTTTAAAAAAAATTCTTATTGTTGAAAGTATTACATATGTTTCCTTTATCCCCCACTGTCCTCTCCCAGTCCAGGCCCCCCACCCTTCTATTATCTGTGTCCATCGGTTATGTTTATATGCATATAAGTTCCCTCTGAGGTTTGATGGTCTGTTCGATGCTTCTATATATTTGGATCTATTTTTGTTCATCAGTTTATGTTGCTCATTATATTTCACAAATGAGTGAGATCATGTGATACTTATCTTTCTCTGACTGGCTTATTTCACTTAGCATAATGCTCTCCAGGTCCATCCAACACATGAGGTTCCTTAACCAGCACTATGCTACAAAGCAATCATCGTGAGTTAAAAAAGATGAATCACGTTGCAAATACATTTAATCCCTTTGAGAAAGCACATATTGATCTAAATAAAACCCAAAATATGATTGTTCCTGCTTTTATTTAACCACATGTGTGGTCCAAACTAATAGGATTCTCCCTCTTTCTGAGTTAATTTGCTTTGCCTCCATGTAATCCTATCATCAGCAGGGCACAGTGATCTTTATACAGGGAATGGGAAAATCATTTGATAACCATCTGCCTAATGTTTTGGCAGAAATTTGTTTAGCTTACAGAGCTACTACCAAACTGGGACTCCTCATCAGGAGTTGACATTTCTACTGGGGAACGGGGCAGTATAAACTCCTAGGACTGAGCTTCTGACAGGTGACTTATGGAGCTCCTGATTGTATCACTGCTGAAGAAAGACAACATGAATTTATCATTATCTAACTTCAAATGCACGGGCTAGTTTCTCCCTCGGCCCCTCTGTACTCTCTTCCCTTTCTTTCTTCTTTTACTTTTTTATATAAAAGATATCATGGATACATTGAACCAGTAAAGGTGGGATTTTATGAAAACTGCTTGGGAAATATTAGTAGCTCATACTTCTCATTCCATAATCCCTCAGTGTTTTCCCTGTGGTTCACATCAACTATTGACAGCTCCTTTATTGCTCATTAGAAACACAGGTAACCACGAATGAATAGAAAAGAAATGCTTATTAAAACAGGAATGTAAATTGCTGCAGAAAAACATCAAAGTACTTATTGACTTAACCATGAAAAATAAGATCAGACCTCTGAGATTAACTTGTATTGATAATACCTCTTAACTGTATCCTCTCCCACCCCCAAGGAGCTTTGAGTACCACAACAACATTATCTGGTCCAGACATGCAAATTATAACAGGAATATAGGTTCAGAACTTGAAAGAAGTAAGTTTATGCTTAAAAAAAAATTAGGCTTCATGAATCTAAACATTTTCATGAAAATTTAAATTGAAGCATGAGAACTAAGACCATGATGGGAGTGGGGTGGGCAATTGAAGCTGCCCTACTAGAGAAATGTCCCCACTAGGATGACTTCTCTCAAACTCTAACTTAAATGAAAGATTAAAAAAATCTGAGTCACTGGAAGCTAATCAACTTATGCAAACTCTGATATAATACTACTGTGACAATTGGATGTTTGGACTCTGGCTTTACATTGAATGATATTAGCAAACTGCTATCAGTTTATTTTAGGCCTGAAATGGTATTGTGGTTCTATTTTTTTTAAGTGCTTATCTTTTAGACATACATACTGAACAAGTCCTAATGTTTTAGAGACACATTCTAAAATATTATGAAAAAAAATAGTTCATCTTTGATTTGCTTCATAATGACTTTGGGAGGAGGAGTGCATGGGGATATTAAATAAAATAACATTGACCAAGTGTTGGTCAATGTTGAAGCTGAGTGATCGGCACATTAAAGGTTCAGAATACTATTCTATTTTGTATATGTTAAAAAGGCTTCATAATTGCCTGGCCGATGTGGCTCGGTAGTTGAGTGTTGACCCATGAACCAAGAGGTCACTGATATGATTCCCGGTCAAGGGCACATTGTTTGGGTTGCAGGCTCAATCCCAAGCAAGGGGTGTGCAGGAAGCAGCTATTCAGTGACATTTCTCTCTCATCAGTGTTTCTGTCCCTCTATCCCTCTCCCTTCCTCTTTCTCTAAAAATCAATAAAAATGCTTCATAATAAAATTTAAAGTAAAAAATATAAAGTTTATTAGATATACAATGATGTAATAAAGAATAATCGGGTCAACACCTCCCCACTTTCCAGCTGAAGAATTAAAACATAGAAATGTGGTTGAAAAAATTATAAAGCAATTCTTTTACTTCAATAACTTGGCTACATTTGTGATGTCCCATTGGAAGGGTAGTTGACTCATTCACTAAAGTTGGTAACACCTCAAATGTTTACCCCAGCTAGCTAGAATAGATCTGGATTCAGGCTTCACTGAGCTAAGTCACGCCTGAGAATCAAAAACACCTAGATTGAAATGCCTGCTCTAATTACAATTGTGTGACCTTCGGTAAAGTTCCAAATTCCTCTGAGTTCCATTACCTCATGTATGAAAAATATGTTTAGAAATCCCAACCTTGAAGGACTACAGGCAATGTCTGTAAATCACATTGTTGGCACTGGGAAAATAGTAGCTGTTTTATTTGATGTTTTTAAAAGAAGGCATGTGGACATTTCCCAACTAAAATATATGAGCATCTCTGAATAAGCAATACATACATACTTTATGGCTAGATGAAACAACAAAGTCCAATTTGCTGCTTATCAAAGGAAACGGATCATCACCTGGAAAGAGTTTTAGTAGCATCTGGGAGTGGGGAGGACAGGGTTGGGATAATTATGAGTTTGGAGGGGGGTCTGATTTAAGGTAGGTCTTTAAGTGTAGCATAAGGGGGCACATAATTGAGCAAAATGTATTATAGTTAAAGATTGGTGGACATTGAGTTAAGAGGATTTAAAAAGGTGTCTTGAAGTCTTAGTTTGGCTCAATTGATATAGCACCGGCCCTCAGACTTAAGGGTCTTGGGTTTGATTCCGGTCAAGGGCATGTACGTGGGTTGCAGGCTCCATACCCAGCCCCAGTCAGGGCATGTACAGGAGACAAGCAGTCGATGTGTCTCTCTCACATTGGTGCTGCTCTCTTTCTCTCCCTGTCTCTTCCCTTCCCTTCCACTTTCTCTAAAAGAGTCAATGGAAAAATATCCTCAGGTGAGGATTAACAAAACAAAAAAAAGGAGTTTTAAAGGGTAAATTATTTTTTGAAGCTATCTGACACCCTGAAACTTTGGCTTCCTGGGCAAGAGTTTCCTGGAAAAATAAAGTTAGGTTAATGTACTCAAATAGTAAAGTTGTGTTAATGTAAACAGTAAGCCGAATGGATAGAGATGATTTTTGTTCTCATTCATATATGAGCTCTACACAATATTTTTATTGCTTGTAGTTTTATTTTTAGGTCCAAACGTGCATGAGGATTATATGATACTAGCGTTCCCATTGCAGGAAAAATCCTGCAATAGGGTTTCCTGCTGCACTCTACCCCGCCCCGCCTGCTCTCCTTCCTTCTCCTCCCCCCGGTTTGCTTGCTTCTCCGCAGCTTTGCTACCTTCTGCAGCTCTTGGCTTCTTTCTACGCTGTCTTGATATGCAAATTAGCCGCCATCTTGGTTGGGATAGTTTGCATACTCGTCCTGATTGGTTGGTGAGCGTGGCATGATGGGTGGCCGTGGCTTGGGCGTAGCGAAGGTGCGGTCAATTTGCATATTTGTCTATTATTAGGTAGGATGAGTGCATTTTAACAAAATTAACTTTCTTTATGGTCACACTTGCATCTCCAACATTCTTTATTGCTTTTTGTCACCTCATTTGAAGGTTTCTACTGTCCTATGGATATCATTGTAGCTTTATGCCAGTGATCCTCAATTTTGCCTGCACATTAGAAACACTTGAGGAGATTTTGAAAGTCTCAAAGCCCAGGTCCCCCCTCAGGCCAATTCAATGAGAATGTCTGGAGTGGGGCCTGGATATCAGTAAGTTTAAACTCTCCCAGTCATTCCAACGTGCATCCAAGGTTAACAACTGTTTGACACCTAGCTGTAGAAATATAACCTTGACTGGGGAATTATAAGAGCCTCGCTAGATCCTGACACTAACTACTAACTGATGAAAGTTGGAGGAGCTTTCTAATGCCATTAAACTTCAATATAGCCCTAGCTGGTTTGGCTCAATGGATAGAGCACCGGCCTGTGGACCAAAGTGTCCTGGGTTCAATTCTGGTCAAGGGCATGTACTTGGTTGCAGGTTCCTCACCAGTCCAGGCCCTGGTGAGGGCTCATGCTAGAGGTAACCAATCGATGTGTTTCTCTCATATCAATGTTTCTCCCTGTCTTTCTCTCTCTCTCTCCCATTCTCCCTAAAAAAAGCAATGGAAAAATATCTTCAGGTGAGGATTAAAAAATAAATTTTAGTATAAATATTAATAACGACTGGAGTTATGTACAAACATCTTGACCTTAAAGGTCTGGATTCATATCATATCACATTGCTCAGGTACTTAAAGTTTTATGGCAACCTTCATCTTCAGTTACCCACTCCAGCAACTTCCTTTTCTTCACTGTATTATCATAGTGCTGTTCTTTTATTCATTCCTCTCTGGGAACCACTCCATTTCTTGGATTTGCACATGTACCCTGTCATCCCAGGACCTCCTTCCCCAACACACACAGGCTCATATAAGACTTCTGCAGGTGTAGCTGAGTTTGCTGGAGGCTGAGAAGATAGAAGTGTTAGATTGCAGAAACATAAAGATTAGTGTAGAATATTAGAAATCAGAAAATCCATGGCCTGAGAAAGTCCTTTGGCCACTCTCCATGCTGAAGGTTACCCCCTCCATCCACCTTTTTCCTGCCACTCTCTTTCTTCTTTGCCCCTCTCTCAAGAGAAAATGAAATTTTCTACCACTGTCTTATGCAGAGCATCCTAGTTTCTTGCTTCATCCCCATCATCAGCTTTGTAATCCCTTTGCATATCCAAAGACTCATTAATTCCTCTGGTAGACAAGCATCTACTCCAGGTAGCACCTCCTCTATCCCCACTAGATGCTTTAAGCAAGGAAAAGAAAGTACTAGAGAAATGTTGCTACCATTCTCATGGGAATTATGGCAGTCCTTTCCCAACCTCTTAGAATATATAAATAGCCAATCAGTTTAGATTTTAAATAAAAATATTTTCCCCACTACAATAATTTAGTTCCTTAATCCTTCTAGTAATTATGCCTACAGTAGTAGGTGCTAAGAGATGTATAAGCTAAATGAATAACATATCTTCCAAGAAGAATCAGTTTAGTTGAGGACAAGAGAGAGATTTATAAGCCATGATATAATACAAGAGACTAATTGTATGTTCAATTAACTCAGCTTCCAAGAATTTATTTCAGTTGATTGATATTCACCTTTCTGAGATCCATATTCTATTATTATTATTATTATTATTATTATTATTATTATTATTATTAGCGAAGGATCAGGTTTTTCTCAGTCCTATTTGTAGTAACATGTATGGTCAAACCACAAGTTACATACATGTTTTTCATTCTTGGTCACGTTTTCTCTGACTTCACTGGTCAGAAGGCCAGATCATTTTGGCTTTAAAAATAAATAGAGAACTTCAATTTCTAAGGTAGGTACCTGGGTCAACCTTCCTTCTATAGACAACAGCTTGTCTAAATGATATGAAAACCATCATCATAAAGCCATCAATGAACTCCAAAGAAAGAAAATAATCTCCGTGGAGTCACTGAAGTCATTTATCGAACCAGATGAACTCCTGTTTTCACATCTTCAGGGAATGGGAGGCAAATCCCAGGGCCCACCAAGATAGAGACTCCACAACCTGCATCCCAAAGAGCAATATCTTCAGACTGAAAAATGAACTAGAAACAACCCTGCCACTTCCCACCCTCAATCAGAAGACTGCTGAGAAAATGTATGGTTGTTGTTGTTTTTTACCTTGATGCTGAGAGAAGGCGAGAAAATGAAAAGAAAGCACTTCTGAGAACTTGGAACTGCAGCTCATCTCAGGTTAACAGCCTGAATTCACACTCCCTGAATGGTCTGAGAAACCTCAAGCCAAGAATTTAATTGAGAGTGACCCCAGACTAGTCATGCCACAAAGTGCACAGTAGAAACAAATGTAGGTCCTCTCTGAAGAATACATCTTCATTTTAAGCCCTCAACATTCTCATAAATAGAACTTCAAGAATAATGAACAGACCATAATAAAAAGTAACTAAATGCACAGGGAAATAAAGCACCATGAGCAAGAACAAATAAACAAAATCCACATACACGGAACAAACACCAACTCATAAGGACTTCAGATCATGGAAGTTTCAGACACAGACCATAAAACACTCTGTCTAATATATTTAAAGAAATAAATGACAAACTTGCAAGCAACAATGACTTGTGATATGTGAAGCGATTTTAAAAGAACTAAATTGAACTTCTAGAAATGAAATATAAAAATTTTCAAACTCAATGAAATAAGGTATTACTGTTGGTTTAGGTGTGATAATAGTGAGATGGTTCTCTACCAAAAAATTAAATATTCTTATCAGTTAGAGATGAGTACCAAGGTATGTTCAGATCAAATGTAACTTCAGATGAAATTACATGATATCTGAGATTTGCTTTAAAATGCTGTAAGAAAATTTTGTTTGAAGTTTCTATTTTGAGAAAAATTAAATTAGTTTGTTGGAATGTTGATAATTATTGAAACTGAGTAATGGACTTGTGGAATTTTTCATACTGTTTCTTTTTATCTTGTGTATGTCTGAAAAATGACATAATGACAAGTATGGTTGTTTAAGAGATAGGGAGTCTACTTAGCTATGTGGGCCCATTCAATTTATTTTTTAGAGTATAATTTTTAAAGTGTATTATTATCATAGGTAATTTCAAGTCATGTTACTGTAAGTATGATACACATATACATTTTCACAGGCTGATAAAACTATAAATATGCAAGGCTGGTTTAATGTTTGAAAATTAGTGTACACAGTGACAGATTAAAAGAGAAAAATCATGTCAATAGGTAGGTAACAAAAAAAGTATTTTCTAAAATTGAATATTATTTCATGGTATAAATTCTAAAAAAGATAAAAATTTCTAGTGGAAATGGGCAATAGAAGGAAACTTCTTTAACCTGATAAAAGATATCTACAAAAACTTATAGTAAATATCATTTGTAATAATAGATTAAGCTGTTAAGAGCATTTCCTTTAAGATCAGGAACAAGACAAGAATATTTACTGTCAGCCCTTCAATTCAAACTTGCACTGCAGATCCTCACCTGAACAATAAAACAAGGAAAGAAAACAGAAAAGAACAGAAATTACCAAAAATGTTACAATTGGCAGATGTTATATATAATTCTAAACATAAAAAAATCCAAAATACATACAGGTTAATTATTAGAACTGATGAGAAGGTTTGGCAAGGCTCCCAGATAAAAGCCAATATAGAATAATTAACGACATTTCTAAATATCAGGCACAAATAGTTGAGAGGAAAAAAAAATCACTAGACAATGAACAAACTACAGCTACACACAGCAACATGGATGAAACCACAAACATGGTTTTGAATATAAGAAGCAAGCCACAAAGAAATGTATACTACATTGTTACATTTATATAAAACTTTAAAAAGCACAATTAAACAATTTATGGCTGAGGAATGCACAGATAGGTGGTAAAGCAACAAAAACAAACAAACAAGGGAATGATTATCACAATAGTGAAGATATTGATTCTCTCTGGGAGAAGACAGAGAGTGCACAGTAAGGGCTCACACGATTCCAGCAATGTTCTCTTTATAGAGAGGTTGAGCTTATTTCCATGTTTTAATTATTAATAATGTTGTTATTTTTTTTTACTCTTCTGGCATATTTCACAATTTTTAAAAGTTGAAGGATAAGAACAAAATTCAGTAAATGTAAAATGTCTGCATAAGGAAATGATAGCTATAATATCTAAGAGTTTTATGTTGTTGTTTTTTTTTGTTTTGTTACATTTTTTAATTTTCCAACATTCTGATCATAAAAACATCTTGCTCTTGGGCATGAGGTTGATAATACTCCAGAGATCACTCTTATTTGGTCAGAGCTTCCACCATTACGATTATGTTTATGACTTCCAAAACTCGATTTCCATGGCTTCCTGTCACCCATTTGTCAATTTCTTCTAGACACTGCCTTCTAGACAGAGCCACTTGACTGACCTACTGTCATTTAAAACTATAGGTCTGGTTTGATGCATGTGTGGAGTTTGTGAATACTCTTCTTGATCAACTTTCTCTCCCTAGGTGAGTTCATTCATTGCCTTGTTTTGAAAACCACCTCTATGCTGCATCTCCCGAACATCTTGTTCCAACTCTAAGCCTCTCTTGTGAGTTCTGGGTTCACATATCCATCCGCCTACTTGATATCTCAATTTGACTCTTTCATTGGCAGCTCAAACCAGCACATTGACTATGCAGTTTTGCATCATCAGAGGCATGAGAAGTATAAGCATACTTAGAAAATAACCACCAGTTTTGTATTGCTGGTCTCAGTGTGGGAGACTGGACAGAAATGTAGAACATGTAACTAGAAAAATAGTTTGGGACATATACTAAAGGATCTTAAATGTTGTGCTTAAAGTTTGGACTTTGTGGACAATGGCAAGTCACAGAGGAATTTTTATTTTTTGTTCATTTATTTATTCAGTCAATATTAAGTGATTACCTACCATGTACTAGGCATAGCGCTCAGCACTGGGGATACATCCATGTACAATACAGAGTCTGGAGAAGAGAGATTATTGAGAGTGTTAGGAGGTAGAATGAATGCATTAAAATTGTTGTCAGGTTAGGAAAAAAAATGGGATGGAAAAGTGTGGCTAGAGAAAGGGACTGAGGATGACACCAAATTTTTCTTCTGGCTCTGGAGATTGGGGGGATGGCGATGCCTTTGCCTGAGGTAGGTGATGAAGGAGGGGAAGGTGGATGGGTGGGAGGCACCTGAGTTCAGCGTGGACAGTGAGCCTGAGATGGCTGTGGGGCTTTCAGTAAGGAGGCTGAGTAGCTAATTGGAAACTGGGGATTGTGTTTTAGGAGAAAAGCTCAAGACGAAGCCCTGGGTGTGGGACGCTACCTAAGGAAATAATAGTTGAGCGTGGTGGGTGGAGGCAGGTGGCACGATATTGCCAAGAGGGAGCAAGAAAGTGATCATTCATATTACATTCAAAACACAATTGGCATCGGAAAGTCAAGTAGTCCTAGCATTGCCTTAACTAGCTCCTAGCTATGTAGCCTTAATCTCCTTTGCCCAAAGTTTTGTGAGTCTGCCTCGTACTGTCCCATTATTTATTCAGGGAAGGAGAAAGCCAACACCACACATATATAGGAAAATCTTAGGATGGTAGGTTTAGAGATGTATGAAAAGTTTGCCTGTGCCTGACATTGACCTAGTCACAGCCATGCCCAGGGTTAAAGCACTGTGTGAAGCAGTTCCTGGCAGATTGCAAACACTATACCTGGTAAAAGTAACCTGTGTTCATTTATAAACATTATCAATACCATTATTACTAATAGAAATAGCAGCTCATGGTTAATTATGGTTTGGATTGTGTCCCCGCCCCCCCCCCCAAAAAAAAATATGTTGGATTTATAACCCCCAGTACCTCAGAAGGGAACCTTATTTGAGGATAGGGTCTTTATAGAGATAAGTTAACATGAGGTCATTGGGGTAGGCCCCAACCCAATATGACCAGTGTCCTTTAAAAAAGAGAAATTTGGACACAGAGACAGATATACACACAGGGAGATGCCATGTGAAAATGATGGCAGATGGGTGATTCATCTACTGACCAAGGATTGTCAAAGTTTACCCACAAACGACCAATAGCTTGAGGAGAGTCCTGGGGTAGATTTCCCCCTACGGCGCTCAGAAAGAGCCAGCCCTGCTGACGCCTTCCAGAACTATGGGGCGATACATTTCTGTTGTTGGAGCCATCTAGTGTGTGGGACTTTGTTATAGAAACCTTACCAAACTAATGCATGGTGGTGTATTATTTGACATTTTACCAAATGAATTTTTTGCTCATTCTCATTTAATCCTCACAACCTCCTGTGTGCAAGGCATTACCAGTGATCCCCTTTTCTGGGAATAAGAAACTAAAACTATCAGAGATCTAGGTTTCTGTGTGATAAGACACAGGACACAGGAATTTTCATAAAGAGAAAGTCAGGACATTTCACCCATGGGCATAGCGTTGCATAAATGGTATAGTAGAATATGTTGGTTTAGCTGATAACATTCAGCCACGGGCAGTCTCGTGGGTTCGAATCCCAACTCTGGCAGTTCAGGCTGTGTGTTTCTAAGTTTCTTAACCAACTCTGTACCTTAGTATGATGAGAAAATAACAATACCTAAGGCTCTCATGAGGATTAAATGGGTGAATTCCTGGGAAATGTTTAGCATAGTGCCTGATGCATTAATGTGTGCTCAACAAGTAGTAACTATTTTAAAATATTAAGAAGCCCTTCACGAATTACGAGGGTCATACAATCACAGTTGCCTCTCGTGAATGTACTGTGCAAAATGCTTTGTGTGTATGGTCTCTAGGTGTCTGGGGGTAAGGGGTGCATGGCAACTGCTATCTGTTCCACAGGCAAACATGGCTTTGCGGTAATTCTATCCCCAGGGTCCGTTCAGTTATCCCTGGGGAGGTCCTCTGCCCATCTTAACCCCTCAAGAAGTTCTTTGTGAGGGTAATAAGGATTCAGGCCATCTCGTTAGATGTGATCCAGCAAAAAAGGAAAGAACTGGGGCTTATATGCAACTGGGAATTAATCAGTTAAAAGGTCAGAAAGTAAAGCATGGGTTCTTGACATAGATGGATCCCACATGCTTTGAACTTTGAAATCACTGCATAAGTTTTCACTGTGAGCAAGTTCTCTATAAAGGCATTTCACCACACAAATAATGAGTAAAAGAACACAGTCACCATTCTGAATTTTTTAAATGCAATTAAAATTGGTGCAGACCCACAAGCCTTGCCAAACCCTGCTTTAAATAACAGTTTAGAGAACCACAAACTTCAATTCCTTTTGGCAATGTCTTGGTTTTCTGTGAGGCACTATAGGTTATTAAATGCCGTACCTATTTATCTTGCTAATGAATAGTTTATCCTACTTCAGTTAGGCTGGTTTCCCCTCTCTCTCTCTCTCTCTCTCTCTCTCTCTCTCTCTCCTCTCCCTCCCTCCCTCCCTTCCCTCCCTCCAACTCACTCAAATAATTGATGATAATTAAGGGAAAGCTATCAGGGGACCATGCTTTTCATCTAAGATATCTTTACAGCTCTAGGGTTACCTGGTGTAGAAATCTGTCTTCATCTTGTAAACTTAATATCTACCTTTCATATCAGTACTGGCTATCATAATGATGATAGTAGGAATAATTATAGTTATATGTTCTATGCAACACCTTTCAAAACATTCTGAATATTTTATATTGTCTCTCACTACCTTTGTATAATAGACAAGGAGTAGATTTATTATTCTTTCTAAAGTCAATGAGGCAAAGGTGGTCAAATGAATGTTCCCAGATGATAAACTTCATTATGAACAAAGCAGAACAAAACATGAACAGGTGATGTCATGTTCATTCCATCAAGCTATCCAGTTCCCTGGTTCCTCTCTCTCCGGTGACGGAAGAACTGAGCCCAGGAGATGCTAGTAGTATTTTCACAGATGTCTAGCTTCCACACTGCTGAGGTCTGATCAGTTGGATAGTAATCCCTTCCCGATCTGGGATGTGCTTATTTATCTCACAGCTCGGCTTCGGTCAAGAGAGATGAGGGCCCCAGGGATTACTGACACTCACAGAGGCGGTCAGAATTGGACACAGACCCTGTGTAATCCAACAGAAGTGTACTTGTGAAATGTCTTTCAGGAAAGGCAAGGTTAAACTCATCAAGAAAACACCTCAATATAAGAAAAAGGGCCAATTAAACAGCTCTTAAATAGTTAGCAGCTCTAAAAAAAGACCAGGTTTTGGAGCTTGATCCACACCCAGCCAATTCCGTGTTTTAACCTAGTCAGCCAATGCTCTGTACTAGGCACTAATGTCAAGTGTGTGGGAGACAGAAAAAAATAGTGCACTCTTTTGCAGTGATCTATAGTCATGGATCTCCTCCAACCCCACCCCAACTCGGGCCAGGAGCCTCACACACGTGAGGCCTCAATCACTTTAAGAGCAAACTCATCATCATCACTTTAAGACAAAGAGAAGGCCCAGTTGCTGAGCCCAGTGCCTTGGTCATTCTGTACAGAAAGGGATTTGAGGAGTGATCTGGCTCCTCTGTGTCTCAGTCACCCCTCCAGCTCCCCCCAAAGGGTTCTGGTGCTCACACTTACCTCCTGACTAAATTGGCGCCAACATTGGCTCCTTGAGGGCAGAGGGACAACAGGACAGCCTGAAACTGGGAGACTGCCTCTGCTTTGGGGGCCTTCTTGATGCGTATGCTGCAGCAGTCTCTCTGCTTATCCTTACCGTGTGTGCCAGTCACAGCCTATCTCTGGGATTGGAACCACCTGTCCAGACCCCGAGGCATCCTTCCCTCTGGCATCTAACTCGCCACCTATCGTCATAACCAGCACCCAGTTGGGAAGCCACAGGCCACCTCTGGGCTCATGCCTGCTCTTCTGGCACCGCCTCATCCTGGCCTGGAGCTCAGAGCAGCCGTTTCCCATGTCTCCTTTGACCAAAATATGCCTAATAATTACTAATGACTTCAGACTAGGCACTTTTTAAAATGCATTACATGTTTATTTAATCCTCCCAATAACCATATACATTTGACATTATTATCATCCCATTTTTATAAAGGGAACTTAAGCACGGGGAGATGGCAGTATTTGTCTAAGGCTATCGGCCCTGCATCCCCCAGAAGCCCATGCTTAAACTTCTTTAAGAAGAGTAGCTCCACAGTGATTGGCTAGAACCCTCATGGCCATAAATCCAGAGCGCTAACTGGTCCCCATCCTGCCAACACTTCTCTTTCTTAAGACCTCAGCCTCCTAATGTGATGGGAAGAAAAATGTAGTCCTGGGGCATGTCCTCGCTCCCCACTATTAGGCCAGCCCTCTCTCCACCCCCTGCTTCCTCTGGGGGTCCCGTCGCCACCACTTTTTGTACACGCAGAGCACTAATGCTCCGCTGCCCCAGGCCTTCAGCTGTTCTCGGGGCTCTGAGTTATTATTGCACATTATCATTAATGGATCAGCCCCCCCCCCCCCAATAAGGTTTCCAAATAGAGGCCTGGCCTGCCAGATCATAAAGGTTAGGCCCACGTATTCCAGAGGGCTGTGTCAGATGAGGAATTCTATTAGGAGGCGTTGCATCTGGAGTTTTCTAATGGTGCCTTCAGGCAAAAATATTAAAATTAAACCAACCAAAACCCCCTGGCCCCATCCCACCACCCTCTCACCACCACCACCATTCCACATTCCCCACAGCAAGATTTCTGACTTGGTTAAATACAATTCATTAATAAGCATGGGGAAAATCACCTCGAGGAGTTTACTCCTGAAAATGTAAACTGTTAAACATTTTGTGGTTACAGGCATTCTGAAAATAACCCATGTTCTCTATTGTTTTGTGATTTCTCATAATCAAAGATTCTCTGTACAGGCAGGAAGCGTTACAGAGATGGTAAACCTATGGCCATTTAGCTTTCACTGTTTTTTTTTGTTTTTTTTTTTTATGATAAAGGTGACATGCTTGAAGGTTTGAAATCTGGAGCTCCCATTTACTTGGGCTTCCTCTGCTTTCCCCTACTTTCTTTTCCCCTAAAACTTCCCAGGGATGTGTATGAGCAATTCTTGGTTTCCTTACAGGAAAAAAAAATGATTTGCCCAGCTTTTCTCCCCTCCTTTCCTTTCCAGCTTCCTTTTCTCTCTCTTCCTCCTGCTCTTTCTTCTGCCTCTCCCCCTCTTCCCTTCCTCCCTGCCCCCCTTCTCTCTCTCTCTCTCTCTCTCTCTCTCCTCTCTCTCTCTCTCTCCCTCTCTCTCCCTCTCCCTCTCTCTCTCTCTCACTCTCTCTCTCTCTCTCTCTCACACACACACACACACACACACACACACACACACAAATACTGTTCACTGGTATGGGAATGAGGTTCTAGAAAGAACCCACAAAATAAATAGTTTTACGGTCCCTTATATCCTCAAAGCTGGCTGGTCCAGGACTAGATGGGACTCTGGGAGGAGGGGACAGGGAGCCCATTTTGCAGGGCGGTTCCCAACCTGTCTTTGTCTGAAAACTGGGCGCTGGGCCAGCCCCAACCCAATGGATTGCTGCTCTTGGCCTCCAGCCCAGTGATGGATCTGACTGTCATTTGCCTACCCCCAGTGAGGCAGGAGGCAAGCTGAGCAGAGGGATGAGGAGGAGAAACAGAGTTGGTCTGGGGGAAGAGGTGGGCGTGGCCATGCTGGAGAGAGGACTCAGCTGGGGAGGTGGGGGCCTCCACCGGTCCAGTCCCGGGGCCCTCTTGCCAGCCCTGCTCCTCTGTTAGCATCCATCAGGAAAGCCAGGGAAAGTAACAACTCCATCAGAAGAATCTGGTAGTCAGGCAGCAGGCGGAGAGGCAGGGAGGCAGTTGCTCCATCACTTCTAACAAAAAGAGGCTGGAAAGCCGCATTCTTCTTTTTAAAAGGGAAGTCCATATCTTCTTCCGGAAGGAGTTCCATAGTTAAATGCCCACACAAGTGAGAAATCTTCTTTACACCCAACTTAAATCAAGAGATCAACCCCCGTGTATGAAAATATGTTGCCACAGGCAGGGGGATAAGACTGGCAACATTTAGAAGCTGACAAAAGACCAGCTCCCATGTAGTTTAGAAAACATAAGGGATAGCTAAACAGCTGCAGGACTTACCTGTTGTCATTGGGATTTTATCCCTTTACAATTTTTATATTTGGCTATTGTTTGTCAGCTTATTTGTAGAAATTAAATTTATGATATATCAGAGATATAAAAAATCTGAGAGGTCATCTAGTCCAATTCACCTTACCTTACTGATGAGGAAATAGACTCTGAGAGGTCCAGGGACTAGCCCACGGTCACAGGTAGAAGAGCTGGAGAGAGGACCAAAATCCAGACAAAGCAAGCGCTCGCTTGCTCTCTATATATACCTTCCCTGCTTTTCTCTACTTCAACCCAGCTTAAAAACTTTAAGCAATATATGTATGTATTGTATGTATATATATTCCTTTCCATGACACTAGCTCATACATTCCATTTACCTATTATTTATCTGTATGTCTCTCACTAGACTGTAAAAATCATGAAATCGTGATACATGTCTCTCTTGTTCTCTGTTAAATTCTTAACCCTTTGCACTCGCTTGCTTTTTTCTCGATTCCTTTATTTTAATGCTAACCGTGTCGAGTCACACTCGACATCCGAGTGCAAAAGGTTAAGAGCCAGAAAAATGGATGGATTATATTAGGTCCCCAACAACTATTTGTGAGTGATGAATAAAGTAGTAGGAGAGGGATAATAACCTCAGTGTTGACATAGTAAAGTAAAAAAACACAATCATATAGTAGATTAAAATGAAGATGGAAATGCCATTAGAAGGCATGTTTTTAAAAAAGTTTGTCTTTATTATTGAAAATATTACAGATGTCCCCCCCATTTTTTTCCCATTGACCCCTTCACCCCACACCCACCCCTCCCAGGCCTTCACTACACTATTGTCTGTGTCCATGGGCTATGCATATCCTACATCATAAAAGCGTAATATGATAAGTGTCTGGTCGACCAGTCATCTGTTCAACCAATCAAAGCATAATATGCTAATGATATGCTAAGGCCACTCAACCGCTCGCTATGATGTTCACTGACCACCAGGGGGCAGATGCTCTGACCGGTAGGTTAGCTTGCTGCTGGGGTCCGGCTGATCGGGACTGAGTGAAAAATGCCAGACACACCCTGGAGCCCTCCCACAGCCCCTCCTCCCAGCTGGCCCCATCCCGATGGGCCTCCATTGGGGCAGGGCCAGCCGGACCCCACCCATGCACAAATTTGTGCACCGGGCCTCTAGTATGCATATAAGTTCCCTGTTTAATCTTTCCCCACACCCCCACACCCATCTTGCCTCTGAGATTCATCAGTCTGTTCCATAAAAGGCATGTTTTGATTTTATCACTTTTTCCCTTTGAAGTGGGTCATAGGTCATTGGTGCTTGTGGAAGGAATATTAATATACTAGAGGCCCAGTGCACGAAATTCGTGCACTGGGGGTGGGGTGTCCCTCAGCCCAGCCTGCACCCTCTCCAATCTGGGACCCCTCGGGGGATGTCCGACTGCCCGTTTGGGCCTGATCCTGGTGGGATCGAGCCTAAACGGGAAATCAGACATCCCTCTCACAATCCAGGACTGTTGGCTCCCAAATGCTCGCCTGCCTGCCTTCCTGATTGCCCCTAACTGCTTCTTCCTGCCAGCCTGATCACCCACTAACCACACCCCTGCCAGCCTGCCAGCCTGATTGCCCCTAACTGCCCTCCCCTGCAGGCCTGCTCACCCCTAACTGCCCTCCCTTGCAGGCCTGGTCCCTCCCAACTGCCCTCCCCTGCTGGCCTGATCGCCCACAACTGCCCTCCCTTGCAGGCCTGGTCCCTCTCAACTTCCCTCCCTTCCTGGCCATCTTGTGGCAGCCATCTTGTGTTCACATGGGGGCAGGATCTTTGACCACATGGGGGCAACCATCTTGTGTGTTGGAGTGATGGTCAATCTGCATATTACTCTTTTATTAGATAGGATAGAGGCCTGCTGCATGGGTGGGGGGCCAGCTGGTTTGCCCTGAAGGGTGTCCCAGATCAGAGTGGGGGTTCCCTTGGGGCATGGGGGTTCCCTTGGGGCAGACTGGGTGAGGGGCCTGTGGTGGTTTTCAGACTGGCCATGCCCCCCAGTGACCCAAGTGGAGACCCTGGTATCTGGGCTTTATTTATCTTCTATAATTGAAACTTTGTAGCCTGGAGCGGAGCCAAGCCTCCTGCTCGCTCCATGGCTGCCGCCATTTCTGTTGGAATTTATGTATCTTCTATAATTGAAACTTTGTACCCTTGAGTGGAGGCCTGGGTCCACCAGGGTATGTGGAAAGCTTGGCTTCCTCTATCACCAGGGAAACCCAAGCCTCCCTCCTGCTTGCTCTGTGGCCACAGCCATCTTGGTTGGGCTTAATTTGCATACTCGCTCTGATTGGTTGGTGGGCGTGGCTGGTGGGTGTAGTGGAGTGATGGTTAATTTGCATATTACTCTTTTATTAGATAGGATATCCCCAAGAAGACAGTGAATGGGCAAAAGAGCCTGGTAATTGTTCAAAAGTCCATTGCAGTTCAGTAGTCAAGAATATTCCAGAGTCTATCCACATGGTGCCTACCATTATCTACTAGAGAAGCCCATGGAGATGCTAAAGAAAAGCTGATGTGCTGACCTCCTCGAGGGCTGGACCTCTCTCCAATGGTCAGAGTGTTTGTCCCTGGTCATGTCTGCTGTTAGGCATATAGCCTCCCAGATGTATATCTCCACGCTTCTCCACTGGTTTCCCATGAGTGGGATTGCTGGAAGCCATTAGTGCTGTTCCCCTGAGTTTTCCAGCGCTGCCTTCTTGGTATAAGGCCCAGTGCCCTTGCCAGTACTTTGGTAGCAGGTCGAGCTAAGTGATCAGTTCTAGCCAGTGAGTTGTGAGAAGAGTCTTTAGTTGCTGGTTCTGGATACTCCAGGGCTCTCTTTATATTTACAAAGCAATGAGCCATGTTCATGATGGCAGTTTCCTTACCCTGGGTTCCTGCATGAGGAGACACAGCACAGGCCCTGCAATGGGTGCGGAGAACAAGGAGGGGGAAAGGCTTCCTTACTCTCAGCTACTAAGACGTCAGCATCGCGACGTAGCATAACCTAGCCTGACAGATACGGAGTGGGAGGCTCTGCAGGGGGTGTAATGATTGTGGCATTTCGTAGTATTGAATCTTGTGCAGAGAAAGCTATTTCCTTTTCAGATCTCTTCCATCATTCAGATGAGCAGAGAAGAAGCCCTGCTCAGAGGCTACTATGTCTTTAAGAACTCTCCTACTGTCACTCACTTTCCTTTGAACGGAGAGTAGAACTTGGACTCAGAGTACAGGCTAGCTTTTAATTCCGTTGTTTTGTTTTCAGATTTTATTTTATTGTGCTCTCTCTTTATGGAATGAGATACTGTGTTTTTAAAAAAACACACACATATAGATTATTATAAAATTTCCTTCAAAAATACATTTAAATAAAATAATATAACTAATATTTAACAGTGCTTACTATGTGACAGGCCTACTTTAAGTTTTTGGCATGGAATAACCTATTCCAGTGGTCGGCAAACCGCGGCTCACGAGCCACATGCGGCTCGCGAGCCTCGGTTTGCCCCTCTGTTGACTAATGAGTTTGCCGACCACTGACCTATTCAATCCTCATACAATCTATGAAGTAGGTTCTACTGTCTCCACTTTACAGATGAGAAAACTGAGGCACAGAGGTTAAATAAGCAGCCCAAGTTCCCCCCAGTTAATACATAACAAAGCCAAAATTAGAATCCAGAATGTCTGTTTCCATAATTCATGCTGTGTGAGCTGACTAAAACATATTTTCCTTTTTATGCAGTTGGTATGTGCCCATAGCAAAAATCATGAACGTGGCACGCAAATGATGCCACTTTAGGAAACTGCTCGCCAGCCAAGAGATGTGGCTGTCCCCTTGCCACAGAGTGATTCTTACCGGATTCACCTGCATTCCTGTTCAGGCCAGAGAGAGCTCTGCCTTGGTTCCCACACAGAATCTCTAGGGCTCGGGCACTCAGAACAATGTTCTATGTGACTGTGGAAGGAAAGCGGATTTGTGAGAGTTTGAAGGAAGACAGAAGGGACTATAGAGAATTAGAGGGGAGGGAATGAGTGGCCATTTGTGTCTGAAACTTTTAGACTTCCTTCCAGAAGTACTGGAGCTGCTGGCACCCACTCAACAGATGGATGGGGGTCTTGCCACCCCACATACAGTGCCAGCTAGCCCCAACTACGCCCAGATCCTCCCTGTTCAGAAGGCTTAAAGGAGACACCCGAGAAGAATTCATTGATTAGAAATATATTTTCTGTATCTTTTCTTTTAAGCCATTCAACCCTGGGAATAACTTTTCACAGACTAATTTTTAGAACAAGGAAATGTATTAAACATTTCCCCTTGAAATGTATTCAGTATGGAATGCTCGTTTCTTTGTGTGGTGGGTTGCTAATGTTACTGGCATGATTTCTTCTTGTGGCTTTAAGACCTACATATTTGGGAGGACGGGGGGGGGGGTAGCTTTAGGTATCAGTGGGTTTGAAAAGGGGCCTCTTCTCAGTTCGGGCTTCCTTACTCTGACTTCTTCTAATAGGAGAAACAAGCTTTCTCATTCTCCCCAGTCCTCAGGCCATTTTGTGCATGCCATGTTTTTTTATGGCCATGCTGCCTGAGACATGGAAATAAGGCTCGTGGTGGAGAAACCACAAAAGAGGCTCAGAGTCATATGTCACTCCGTGCGGCATACTTGGTGGTGGCGGTTGGGGGGTGGGAGATCTGTATTCATTATTGGTTAAAAGTAGGAAGCGTGAGTCAACAGACTCGCTTCTCTCGGTCTTATTACCTCGATTGCCATTTCCTGGACAGTAATTCTCGCGAATCCGACCTAAAACAGCTTCGCCAGTCAGCCAAGAAGACCACGTCGGTTTCAGTGTCCAGCCACTTTGTTATCGTTCCTCGGAATAATTAGAGCTTTCTGAACCGGTGATCCTCTTTCCCAATATCAAGAAAATGTACATCTTTAGGCAATAGATGGCAGTGTTTCCACAAATTATAATATGGCCATAGCCCTTCAGGGAAGCCCAGTGCTCAGCTGTCCTGTGGCTCGCCGTGATCGTATAGTGGTTAGTACTCTGCGTTGTGGCCGCAGCAACCTCGGTTCGAATCCGAGTCACGGCAGGAGGGGAGGAGGCTTTTGGAAGAGGACAACGCCGGTCCCCGGTTGTAGTCCATGCAAGCAGCATTTTGCAGCGAGACATAGAATAATGAAAATCAATGAAAGAGAAGCCGCTACAAATATTTCAGATTCTAGAGAGATGACATACACGGAGTGGCCCTCTGAATGCGCTCATCCGGTGGCGAGCGTGTTGTGTGTTTGGTGTTTTTTTTTTTTTTTTTATCTGCATGGACGGATAATATGATAAAACTGGAGTGCAGTGGGCATGTAATTATTATTAATTACAGCTACTTACGCCCTGCTTTGAGCGACTCGTCAGGCCTGCTTGCTTTTGAGCCCTGCCAGGGCTGTACAGTAATAACAACCCTGAATTATTTGGAAAGATGTCAGCAGTCCGTGTGGAAATCCTGTTTAACCAGGCATGAATTGTTGTTGGGAGGGTTTTTTTCCAGGATGACAGAGAGAAAATGAACTGTCCCTTATCAGTAATTGCAGGAAACATTTTGTTTCTATGATATGAACTGGCTGTAATTTCACTTTCCTGCATCATTGGATAATGTAAGAAGCCAGTTGTTGCTCAAAACGAAATTCTCTGAAGTGGGCATTTGGGCCTGATAAAGGGCATATTCTAAGTAGACAATAGGGCTCGGGCAATAAATTACGTCCATATATGGTGAAACTTTTAAAATGACATTTTCCAAAAGACTGGGGTTTGTATTATAAATGGCTAAATGTTGAATTAATGTGAGTAACATGGCTTTAATGGCCCTTTCTCCAGGACTTAAACACATGAACAATATAGCCCGAAAATGTAAAATATAAGTGTGTTATAATGAGGTTTACTGCTCTGACATTATTGCCCGCCATGTTCTAAATAAGGGATCACGAGAATTTCCATTTTAATGCCTCTTGCCCCTGTTTCGTGGATGGCCTAGCAAAAACTTGTGTTCGTTATTTATGGAATGCTAAAAGCAATTTTAAATAAAAATATATGTGCAGAGGGTAGACACAGAATCTACTAAGTTCTTTCGGAGTCAGTGAATTCCTAGAAATAGTATTCTAGAAAAACTGAAATATAGATTGCCCCCCCCGCCCTCGTCCAAAAAACAAAACAGTTTCTGTTTGCCTACGGCCCTAAAAGGTCAGCCTCAGAATATCATAAAGTAAAAAGGACATATTTCTTGTTTTCTCCAAGACTGGCTTTCAGGATCATTTTTTACTCTGCGTCTCTTCTTCCCTTGGCTTATTCCCTCATCCCCTCCCTGCCACAGTCCCCCCAAATTCTGCCTCCCCTTATGCAAAGGGCCTATTGTGGGCTTTGCCTCAAGACTGCAAGGCCTTTTTATCTGGCTGGTGCTAATAGTACTTCTAAGAAGAACATTGAATTGCAGTTGTTCTTTACTTAAAATCAGCTTACAGAATAGCCCATCCAAGGTTTTTTATAATTTATAAGGAGACTTAAAATGCAAAGAATTGATCATTTGAGGAAGAAAATCGTGTCAATCAGAATTCAGTGTTTGCAAGTGACAGAAATATAACATGTCCTGAGTTAGAGAGAGACATGTACCCAGATATGTGTTCAAGGGAACTTCAGAAATAATTGGTGTGGCTCAGTTGGTTGAGTATCATCTCATGTACCAAGAGGTCGCCAGTTAGATTCCAGGTCAGGGCACATGTTCAGGTTGCTGGCTTGATCCCTGGTGGGGGGGTGTGTGGGAGGCAGCCAATCGATGATTGACGTTTTTCTCTCTCTTTCCTTCTCCCTTCCTCTCTCTCAAAAAAAAAAAAAAAAAAATCAATAAAGAAATATAAAAATAATTGGAACTAGGTTATTAAAGATGACCAGGACACACTCTATATCTCATCCCCCATTTCTTTCCAAATGTTACCTTTCTTCTCTCAAACTAACGTCTATGTGACAGAAGACGTGGCAGCCAGAACGGATTCCTGCTCTTTATATCTTAGCTGCTGCTGTGTCCTGCAGCAGAGCCCCTTAGGAAGATGTCAGAATATGATAATTAATTTGGACACAGCCTGGAGCTTGGGACAGAGCAACTGCTTGAACAAAGGGAGCCCTTCATCTTCTCTCTCCTCTGTCTTTGCCAAAGGGGTTCTTCTCGCCCCGGATGACTGCTCTCCCAGCGTGGCCAGGAGAGAGTGAAAACTCATCTGACTTGGCTCACAGAAACCCACTTGAACTTGGGCAAGTTATCTAAGCACTCAGAGAAAACAGGAGGGGAGAGTTAAAGCAAAAAATTAAAAGAATAATATGCAAGTAAACAAAGAACACCTCGTCTAGAGGTACATAATGAAAATACAACACTGGCATCTAGCAGAGATGCAACAAATAATATTTATTTCTATTACTCCATAGTGTCCGCATATTGTCCTCAGCTCCACCCAGCCTCCATTGGTAGAGGCACTAGAGTGAGATTTCTATTAGGAAAAGGGTTCCCCGCCATGGGTTCCAGAAGTTAAAGATGTGGTAGAGTGGATCTAAACCAGGGATAGCACAAGTCAGAACTCACCGAATGACCAGGTCCTTATCCAAGGTTGCTATCCTGGTTTACTCCCCCTTCACGTGGTGACCATGACCAAGAGTCATATAAATCAAAGGTTGTGTCCGTCGACTAAACGTTTGTTGACATTGGATGTCCTATCTGTCTTCCTGCTGATGTTAAAATATATTGAATTTTTGTTCTAAAACCAACTCGATATCAAGTTGGTGTTCAGAAGTGTTAGAACAATTATCAGAAGAAATGAATTATAATTTTAATTACATTAACTTTCAGACAATTTCTGCTGTTAACCTTTTAAAAGGCATTTCACAAATATCTCAACAGACTCCATTGTGTCCATTCACATTGTCTACATGTTATACCAAAGCCAATACATGCAAATGAAAAATCAGAGTGACTCTGATAGAATCTTTCAAAACTGCCTCTCTAAAATTTCAGGTATAAAGCATTTCAGGGCAAAGGTAAGCCATTCACAAACCAGATTCCTGACAGCTTTTTAACATTAATGCTGAAATGTTAGAGTGCTAACTGAATCCTTATTTTGATCACATGGCTTTGACAGCTACACTTGTCATTAGTCAATGACATTGTTATCCCCTGCATTTGTTCATGCAAATAGTGAAATTGTTTGCTCATTGACAAGTCAGGTAGCCTGCTTTTCTTTTTTCTTTTTTTTGGGCGAGTCAACTAAAAGAGCAAGCGAAGTCTTAATTCTCTGTATAACCTGTTACCTTATGTCCCCCAGATTGGTATCGCCGCAGTGGTCTATTAATGTTTGCTCAAGCAAAAAAAAACACACAAAACTACCTATGTGACTGTAATTGAGTAGCTGCATTAACAATTCAGAAGTATACCTGCTTGCTTTATAAGCTTATGGCTTTAGCGGAATGCTTCTTTCTTGCTCTCTTCAATCTAGTAGAGCAGAGTAACTACTTAATCTCCAGCATTAACCTGTTGAACTGAAGAGAGTTTATATTCAAGTATATTTATATCCATATCTCAGTGAGTTTTCATAAATAAAAGAAATGATCATTTATTTTTCTGACCAGGTCATAAACTAAGCAGCCTAAAGTAAATTAATAATGAATACTTTATTTCTTAAAAATCAACATCTATCCATCCCCTCATTGTAAAGACTGTAGTTTAAGTCTGTTCGTTGTGCAATAAAAATATACTAATGCGTAGAAAATGATGTGTTAGTACTGAATCTGAATGGATGGGGCTCCCTCTCAGGGAGCAATGCTGGGCAGAAGGGATGGGCGGCGTGTTGCTGCAGGCCCCGTTGTGGGGGTGGGAGGTCACACGTCCAGCTCATTGGAGCAGTAGTGTCCCCAGGAGTGGCAGGTGGTGGTGACTTTGCAGAAAGAGCACTTACCCACTGACAGCTGCTGCAGCGTCATTCGCAGGGTCTGAGCACTGGGAGATGATGTGTGAGCTGTTTCTCCTCTCTGTGGCTCAGCCAACAGCAGCATGAGACACTGTGGCCCTACCTGTTCCCAGGTATTGTTACTTACCTCAGTCACGCCGCCCTGAAAGGCTGAAGATCTGTGGCAAGGCCTGGAAACATGGGCCTTCCAAAGAGGTAACGGGCAGAGGAAAATTCCCACAAAAGCTGAACCAGAGAGAAAGGTTGCCCTAACAGACCGGATTCAAATTCCAACTCTGTCGCTTTTGACAGCTTGACTTTGGACTTGACCTCTTTAGGCTTTGGTTCATTAGCCACACAGGGAGGACACGAGGGTTAGATAAGGTGACGTATATCTGGTGAGTCCCGATGACGATGGTAGCGCTCCCCTCCCTCCTGTCTTTTCCCAGAAACACAATCTTCGCTCTGTTACTTGTGTGGACTTCCCAGCATTCGAAAGTCAACCAAAGGGGAAAAGCACACAACACGCCTTGGCGTCAGCCTCTGGTGGGCAGCAGCTTTCACTCACCGTGTCTTCCCCTAAGCTCTGCCATTTCGGGTCATGTTGCCAGCAGAAAGGGGACTCTATTTTCCATCTTGTTTGATAATGAGCAGAGAGCTAGGCAGGGAGGTCACTGTCAATTGGACTGAAGAGAAACAGAAATTGCCACTAGATGGCACTGCTTGTTATTGTTCGTCAAAGACAAGGGCCTTTTTTATTTATTTTTTCCTTCCCAGTTTTTTTTTTTTTTTTTTTCTCTCCCTGGGTTCCTGGCCCAGGATACCTGCAACTGGGATCCTCATCATACCCGACTCTTCCATTCTCTGAAGGGAGGTTCTGTTTTCACCATGTTATCACCTACAAGCTGGGGCATTACTGCAACAGAGGTCTTTATTCAGAGGTGACTTTAAGAGAATATATTGTATGTGGATGCCAACGTTCAAAGGCTCCAAAGCAGAAAATTTTATTTCTAAAGGAAGTATGATTAATGAAGCCACGTAAATCTCTGTAGATTTATGCAGAGGCTGGAGTCCTTTCAGAAATCACAGCATACAAATCAAAGGAGCGGGTTTTTCTACATCCTCTTTCACTTTCTCTTATTCTCATTTCCGCACCATCTCATCATTTTCTTCCTTTCTTCTCTTTCACAGTTTCTTGAATATGTTTATCCCAACGTCCAAAACAGGAGGACAATTGATCAGAAATCCTAATTATAGCTGGTTCAAGCTCCAGCCAACCATGGCCATTTCTCTTCATTCTTTCTCCAAGAGATCTGAAGACAGGGTTGTGCTGTTGCAATGAACTCACACACCTCACAGACCGCTTACAAAACCTGAGCAAATTCTGAAACTCCACATAGTTCAGTATCAGTAAAGAGTCTTACTCAAAGAAAGCCGAATTTTTCCTGACCGGTTTGGCTCAGTGGTTAGAGTGTCGGCCCTCAGACTGAAGGGTCATAGGTTAGATTCTGGTCAAGGGCACATACTGTAGTTGCAGGTTCGATCCTTGCCCAGTTGGGGCATGTGCTGGAGGCAACCAACCTATATGTCTCTCTCACATTGATGTTTCTCTCTCTGTCTATTCTTTCTAAAAGTCAATGCCCCCCAAGAAAATTATCCTTGGGTGAAGATTAACAAAAAGTAAAAAAATAAAACCAAATTTAAAAATCATGTAGATCTCTACTGAAGGTTTTCTAGAAGAGGTGGTGAGGGAATTTTAGAGATTGCCTCACATAAAAATACATCTAAAAATCTGCTTCAGACCTATCTGTCTCCTTCAAATTTCCCACTTATACCAGCTTCTAACTGGGCCCCCTACTCGCCTCCAGGTTCTCCAACTATCCACCCTTCTCTTCGTCTATGTCCTGTTCACACGCTCTGTCCCATCCATAAATGTGGGCCCTCTACTCTCTGCTATGCTGGGAGTCCCCTCTGCCCCTGACAGTGGTCTCCTCCAATACCATATTGTCTAGTGTCTTGGCGTGTAGTCTGGTGATTAAGCATGTGAGCTCTGAAGCCAGATTCCTGTGTTAAATTCCAGTTCCACTGATTACTTGCTAGGTGACCTGGACAAGATACTAAGCATCTCTGGGCCTCAGTTTATTCCTATATAAAATGTGGGTGATAATGGTATCTACCCCAAAGGGTTGCTGTGAGTACTGCATGAGCTGGTATAGGTAAAGCACTCTGGTTCACAGAAAGTACTATGTAAGTATTCACTGTGACAACTATTATTATTGTAATTGCTATCATTATCACTATTATCACATGCCAGGTATAATGGTAGGGAAAGAGAACACAAGTATACAAAATAGACAATAGCTTTGTCTTCATGGAGCTTTCGGGCTGATGGAAGAAACAGAAGGCAGCTGGCACCTGCAATTCAGCGTGGGAATAGGATGAAAAGGGAAGCCACAGGTATGGTAAGAGTACACACAGATATTTAGCCCCTAGAGGGCAGTCTAGAGAAAGCCTCCCGTTGGCACTGAGACCCCAAAGGGATTGAGGAGTGGTCAGCACAGAGATGCACTCATCTCTTATGGGTTTAGTGGGAAGGACGCAGCAGAAGGGAGGGAGCCTGGTTCCCCTTCCCCCTGGGTCTCAGCCTGCCTCCAGTGCAGTGAGGCCTGAAGGGAACACAGTACCATTTTGCAACTTGAAGGTTTTACATCTTCAGGAGCTATAAGAGGCTCCCAGATAAGGCACATATCAAAGCAAACGGGTACAAATGGATTTACTTCTGATTGTCCTCCTGGGCACTCCCTGAAGTACCCCGCCATCCTTTCAGCTGGAGGGAAGGTGAAGGAGAGGGCAGACGTTCCATGACATCTGGTAGGCTTGATGAACCAGCGGGGACAGAAAATACAGAGATCTGTACTCATTGGGAAAGTTTTTCTTTTTCCTGCTTGTAAGGCATAAAAGACCCAGTTTTATCCGTTATCAAATATACTAAATGCTCACACTACAAAAGATGGAGATGCAATCATGAAGACAATGAGAACTGTCATGAGAGGGCATGTGCCGGGGGGTAGGGGAGGCCGGGGGAAGATCAATGGGGAAAAGAGACATATGTACTACTATTTGCAATACTTTAAACAATAAAATAAAAAATTTTTAAAAAAGCACCAAAAAAAAAAAAAAAGAAAGAAAGAAAAGAAAGCTATCATGAGCTTACAATCTAAAGGAAAAAATAAACAAGCATAAATTCAGTTATAATCCAGCAAAATGTGTCATTATAAAGTCTCATGAGAACACAGAACTAGGTAGAGAAACTATAAAGACACACCAACTTAGATCTGGTCCATGAAGATTACAGTAGTAGAAGGGAGTAGTGATGCAGGATGAAGCCAGGAACAGGAAAGTCATTTAAAGATTAGCAAGATTATCAAACTACGAATAGAAGACCCTTATTTCTTTAAGCCAAAAATTGTCATCTAAATATAAGACTCTTGCCTTGGCCAGTGGCTCAGTTGTTGGAGTGTCATCCTGTACACCAAAAAAGAGGTTGTGGGTTCAATGCTCAGTCAGGGCACATACCTAATGCAGCTTTGATCCCTGGTCGGGGCATATAGGGGAGACAACCTATTGATGTCTCTCTCACTTCGATATCTCTCTCTCTCTCTCTCTCTCTCTCTCTCTCTCTCTCTCTCTCTCTCTCTCTCCCTCTCTCTCAAAATCAATAAAAACATATCCTCAGGTGAGGATTAAAAGAAAATTTTAAGACTCTTCCTGAGTCACAATTAAGGAGGAGTTGCGAACACTCACATACAGGACCACTTCGTCATTCTTCCAGACAGTATCACCTCCATTTCCAAAGCATCCCCAGGGAAGAAAGGCAAAGGAAAAAGAAAGGGAGCAGTTGAACACTGATGCGGGAGATAATGAAAAGAAAGGACTTGTACCTATAATTCTCCAAGAAGTCTCATTTTTCTTTCTTTAACCAAAAAGAATCCACAGATGAAGTCCCCTGTAGAGAATCAACTGAGATGCAAAGGGTGAGAGCCTCTTTATAAATGAATGAAATTAGACCTCTGCAGTGAAGTAGCTCATGGTCCAGTAAGACAGCCAGCCAAGTAAACCAATATTCTAGTCCCACACAATATGCTTTTGATTAATTATGCCAATCCTACAATTTGAAGTAAAACAAATGCCTGGGGATTAGGTGACCCCAGGGAAGTTTTATGAATATCAGAAAAGGTTGTAGCAATGTCTGAAATTTCAATCACACTAAAATTCAGATGCACAGAGAAAATATAGTCTCTTTTATTGTTTACCAGAGGCCCGGTGCACGAAATTCATGCACAGAGGGGTGTGTGTCCCTCAGCCCAGCCTGCATCCTCTCCAATCTGGGACCCCTTGAGGGATGTCCGACTGCCTGGTGGGATCGGGCCTAAATGGGCAGTCGGACATCCCTCTCACAATCCAGGACTGCTGGCTCCCAATTGCTCGCATGCCTGCCTTCCTGATTGCCCCTAACCTCTTCTGCCTGCCAGCCTTATCACCCCCTAACCACTTCACTGCCAGCCTGATTGATGCCTAACTGCTCCCCTGCCAGCCTGTTTGCCCCCAACTTCTCTCCTCTGCCGGCCTGATCACCCCTAACTGCCCTCCCCTGCAGGGTTGATCGCCTCCAACTGCCCTCCCTTGCAGGCCTGGTCCCTCTCAACTTCCCACCCTTGCAGGCCTGGTGTCTCCCAACTGCCCTCCCCTGCTGGGCATCTTGTGATGGCCATCTTGTGTCCACATGGGGGCAGGATCTTTGACCACATGGGGGCAGCCATATTGTGTGTTGGAGTGATGGTCAATCTGCATATTACTCTTTTATTAGATAGGATAGAGGCCTGGTGCATGGGTGGGAGCCAGCTGGTTTGCCCTGAAGGGTGTCCCGGATCAGGGTGGGGGTTCCCTTGGGCGTGGGGCGGCCTGAGCGAGGGGCCTGTGGTGGTTTGCAGGCCAACCATGCCCCCTGGCAACCCAAGCAGAGGCCCTGGTATCTGGAATTATTTACCTTCTACAATTGAAACTTTGTAGCCTAGAGTGGAGGCTTAGGTCAGCAAGGGCAGGCAGAAAGCTTGGCTTCCTCTGTTGCCTGGGAAACCCAAGCCTCCCTCCTACTCTCTGTGGCTGTAGCCATCTTGGTTGGGTTTATTTGCATACTCGTTCTGATTGGCTGGTGGGCGTGGCTGATGGGCATGGCTTGTGGGTGTAGCGAAGGTACGGTCAATTTGCATATTACTCTTTTATTAGGTAGGATGTTCAACCCGGTTTTTCTTACAAGCCCCACCTAATAAATGGACAGGCAAAAAATGACAAAATGCCCAATTCAGTTTAGATTTTAGTCCAATCCCAAAGTGTAAATATACCCTGTAAGTAAAACTCAGATTTTTGAATAGTGGTTTAGTATTAATTATTTCTACCCTCTTTCCCCAAATTCTCTACAGGAGGGACTCAGGTGCGCAGTCAGAGCGGGCAGCAGGGCTCGCGTGACTTTGTTGGGGCAGAGCGAGGGGTCATAGACCACAGAGTGCCCCTGCATTGTCCTCTATTCCTGATGGTGCAAATACTGAAGGCAGTGCTGGCGACTCTGGCTTTGGCTTCTCTCACTTTGGTCAGGGCCAGTGGCCCTTCCTGGCTGACTCAGCCTCATCCTGGCTCTCTGAGATGCTAAGGATCCCCATAAGCTCTGCCACATGACCGATCTGGCCAGTGACTCTCAGTCCATCTGCCTTCTGAGTGCTATATGCCACATAGAAACATAGGGCGGAGCAGTAAAACAAATTCTAATTAGTCCGCCTGTCCACACTATAGGCTAACCGCGGTTCTCCTAGGTAGGGCCCCTTGAGCACTCCTTATCTACCCAATTTTCCTCCTCCTGCTCTAGCCAAAGGCTTGTGAGGGAAAATGAATTCAACCTCCACCTTCTCTCTCCCTCATTGTAGCCCTCAAGCTGCTAGCACGGGACACAGCGGGCTTCCCTTAACAACTTCTCCCTACCTACACGTTCCTTATATAAAATTCTACCCAATCCCCAAACTTAACTCCCACTGATGTCAACTTGGAGCTGAAGAAATTTTAAAAATCCTTTCCTTCTCCCTGCCCCCTATCTCGCGCTGGTTATCTCACTCAAGAGGTCAAGGACCCACCCTGGGAGCTCCGCCTCTGAGTCAGTGAGCCCCGAGGCTCAGGTCCCTGAGATGCAGCGAAGCAAGGACTCAGTAAGGAAATTAAATTTATGTCTTTAATATCCACAATGAGCATGTCAGTTTTAAGGTGATAGAACTGTATTTCCTTGTCTTCTAATTGGGCAGTCCAAAGAATGTTGCTTTGCCGGCTGCCTCTGGGTAAACTGTGGCAAGAGTTTCAAGCTCAAATAAGGTTAGGGAATGCCGAGTTAAACAGAGTTCAATAGGTTTATTTACTGTGAAACCATCAGAGCCTGTGATATGCTAATATGTTCTCTGAATTCTCTTATACTGTTTCCCAAACTCATTTGACCATGGAACACTTTTTAAACAAATTCTGGGAACAGCATTCTACAGAATACAGGGATGAAAGAGGCTGAGAATCCTTTGTCCCCAGAACCAGCATATACCTCCACGCCTCCATCCCACCTTCATTGAGTGAACAAAGCAAGTGTTAAAGCAAAAGTGTTTCTAGATCTGATTGGCTTCCTAACTGGGCCCTTTCTTTACTCCCTCGGACCCTGTGCTTCTTTTTTTTTTCTTTTTTTTGGGGGGGGGAGGGATGTGTGTGTGGGGGACACAGCTATGACATCAGTGTCATGAGTATAGAGTACCTGGGAGTTAGTTGGAGACACTAGAACTTAAAAGTTTACCACAAAGGAAACAAGCCAGCGTAACCCCCCTATGACACTGGCAGGTAAAAGGGCCTATTTCCCAGGCTGCTCTGGGAATTGTCCAGAGGGATGCGTGCCTGCCCGAGTTGTCCTCGTGAAGGATGGGAAATGGATGGTGGCTCATGGTGAAGGAATGAGGAATAAAGATCTTATGACTTTCAATATAAAAATACATATGGTGTAAGATCCCTGCACTGCTCCCACCATCAGAAAGAATGCAAATGTTGCCTGCATGGCCTGACCAACAGAAACAGAATCTGAGGAGACAGAAAATCAGGATCAACAGGAAAGTTCTGGCAAAAATGTTTTGTACAGAACATAATGATCTTAAAATAGGTTCCCTAAAAGGGGCATTGCCCCTAGGAAAAACAATCGAATCCCAAGGGATATAGATGAGTTTCTAGGGAGGACAATGATGGATGAGAGGAAATGGCAGGAGAAAAGCGTGGACGGCCAGGATAATGGGCCCAGTGACCCTTTTACCTTCCTCCAGCTTTTCTTCTGTCCCTGTGTAAACAGAGAAGAGGCCCGACTCAACATACAAAGTAAAAGCAGGAGAAAAATAGCTATTTCATATGCAGCCACATGTGGGCTGAAAGTATAACTCATAAAAAAAATCAGTCCCATTGTACACATGTCCGTGTAAGAGGGACTGATTTACACGAGAATCTTTAGCATGAGAAAATACCCCGGCACAGCGGGAAAGAGCAGGGAATTCCAGGGTTCCAGAAGAGTCGCTGCTAACGGCCACTCTGTACTTTCATGTGTAGGAGCAATAAAGCCTCCTTAAGAATGAATCAGAAGAATACTCTTTGCCTCTAACCCCATTGCCACTCCAGACCCCTCCGATGTCCTCAAAACAAAGCATGATGTACGCATTATTTTCTAAATTAATCAATCACAAGTACTGATGTGGGTAGCACTCTTCGAATTAAATTGTAATATTGTCATTGGCCTGTGGGCATACATGTTCCTCAGGAAGGAGTCAATAGAGATAAGAATGGTAATTTGAACTGTCATGAATCGATATGACTCTCAAATAGAATAAAATAATAAAATAAAATAATAAAATAAAATAAAATCTACCCATAGCAAGACTACTGTTCTTGAGAATCCAGAACTGGAAACGCCTGATCTTCCCCCAGAGCAGACTGGGAGACTGTAAGCATCATTGTTTTCTGTGTTCGACATCCTCCCCACCCTTCTTCCTGTCTCCTACTTCCCCCACAGCACAGGGTTATGGCTGCTGGGGCTGGGAAACAGTACTCTCCAACCTCCTCAGCCACAGAGGTGGTCACTGGACTCAGGTTGGGCCAATGTAGGACCATATACGTCTAGCCAAAGTGATTAGCCCAAAGTGTGGACACATGCCGACGTTGAGTCCATTGGAATTCTTCAGTGGAATGTCTGGAAATGAAGAGGAGGGAATACTGTCTCTGGGCCTGCCTTTCCAAGGTTTGCTTTTATGAACCTATTGGCCTATAAGCCTTATTGCCTTCTTAAATTTAAAGTGGTTCAAGCTGGATGTTCATCATGTATGACTGAAAGACCTCCAAGTAATACAAGGACCTTGGCAGAATGAGAAATATCCCTCCTTTCTCTTTCTTCCTTTATAAGAATGTTTATAGGAGGCACACTATGTGCCAGACCAGAAATAGGGTGGTGAGCAAACGTCGGCGTTACCGACATTCTCGTTTGGTGAGATTATGGCCTCCTGGGAAGAGGAAGCATCCGATGATTGCTAAAAATTAATGAATTTCAAGTTTTCAGTGTTCTATAAGGAAAGATAGCCAATAACCCAACCCGAGACCTCACATCTGAAAGAGGCAACAAACTTTCCACAAGGAAGTGATGGTTAGGCTGACCTGAAGATGGTCAGAGTTTAGCCTCATCTTCAGAGCCAAAGAGTCTCCTTTGCCATTTTAACCCTGCATAGCATAATGATTACCTGTTTAAAAATGTTTTTGCTTTTTGTTTTTTATTAACTGAGATGACAGCAGCCCGTTTATCTGATAATATTAGTGGGGATATGAATTTTTCTGTACTTTGCATACTTCCTATAATATTATTAAGTACCAAGTGCATGATAATAGAAATACTTGATCTGAGTAGAATGAAGTACAAATAGTCCTCAATTTAAAAAAAAAAATCATTCTGATTCTTATGTGATGAATCATCTTTGGAGTCTTACATAGCAATAAAAATTCTGATATATTTATAGATTTTTACTCAATCAGCTATCATGAAAATATAGAAGAACTGGGCATGGTTTGGTACAAAAAAATATGTACTTTTGTTGAAAATGAACTCTAAAAGTATATCCAGATGAATCTGAGCTGCTATGCACATTAGCACCAGGTCAATCCTAGTGTAGCATCCTTTGCTTTGTTGAAATGTTTCCAGTTATGATGGATTCACTGTCCATTGGTTCATAGCAGGTAATTTACATTTGTCAACTCTCATTTGTATGCAGGTATGATAACTGATATTGAAAGCCCATCTTCTTATCTTCCTCAGTGGAAGAGCTAATCTGATTTTTTATCTTATACTGTATGCTATGCATTGAGGAATGCATTGAGGAACCGCATTTAGTATCTTAAATTCCAGGTAGTGTTTGAATGACTTATGTTCATGTGTTTACATTTTATCTCCTGAAAGAATGTCTACACTCTTTGAAATCAGGGACTAGGGCTTCGATGCCTCTTCAGCCTTTCTCTATCATGCCTACAGCATCTCATCCAATATCTAATATTGTAAATTATCTAACAAATATTTATTGAACTTATAACATGTACCAGATGCTATTCTAGGTTTGAGAAATTGAAAAATAAATGTTCTTTTAATTAAAGTGATTGTTCTTTATCTTATCTAACACTTAATAAAAACTGTCATCTAGAAAAAAAAGGAGGAAGGAAGGAAGGAAAGAAGGAAGGAAGGAAGGAAGGAAGGAAGGAAGGAAGGAAGGAAGGAAGGAAGGGAGGAAGGAAGGAAAGAAGGAAGAGAGGGAGGAATGCAGAAAGGAAGAGAAGGAGGGAGGAAGGAAGGAAAGGACCTGTGTCTCTATATTTATGAATGCTACAATTATTTCATATGGTACTAAATTTCTTTTTTGCATAAGACCCAGAGTTTTAAAAATATGTGATCGTATTCTGCAACAAAACAGTTGAAGGCAAGATACCAGTGCAATTTACTTATGATTAATTTAAGATTAACTTAAAAATGAAAAACAATTGGCTTACTCTCGGTGGTGCTACTGTCGAACTGTCATCTGAAGGCTTATATAATTAGTGGAAGCATGCTAATTGAATTATGGCAATTAAGTCAGCCTTGCGACAAGAGGGTCCCTTCTGAGTGATGAGGTTGCAGTGATTCGGTAACCCATTCTTCCTCTGTTGAAAAGTTTCAGGACTGTATCTCAGCCTGCCCTTCAGTACTTCAGCTTCCATGGCGGCATAGCGAAATCTTGATTTCTCAGAGCCCTTGGATTTTCACCTCCTTTCCACAGGGTTACCAGGTTGTCCACATTGACGGGTAGACTGGAGCCATAATAAGAGGTCATGCAACTTACAACTGTTATTTCTTATTTCTTTTTTTTTTTAAATATATTTTATTGATTTTTTTACAGAGAGGAAGAGAGAGGGATAGAGAGTCAGAAACATCGATGAGAGAGAAACATCGATCAGCTGCCTTCTGCACACCTCCCACTGGGGATGTGCCCACAACCAAGGTACATGCCCTTGACCAGAATCAAACCCGGGACCTTTTAGTCCGCAGGCCGATGCTCTATCCACTGAGCCAAACCGGTTTGGGCTGTTATTTCTTTTTTTTTTTAAATATATTTTATTGATTTTTTTTACGGAGAGGAAGGGAGAGAGATAGAGAGTTAGAAACATCAATGAGAGAGAAACATCCATCAGCTGCCTCCTGCACACCTCCTACTGGATATGTGCCCGCAACCAAGGTACATGCCCTTGACCGGAATCAAACCTGGGACCCTTGAGTCTGCAGGCCGATGCTCTATCCACTGAGCCAAACCAGCCAGGGCTACAACTGTTATTTCTATTACCTAATGTCTTCACCAGTCAAAGATAAGATGTGTGTGGGAGGAAATGAAAATATTTGGGGAATTGGTGTAGAGAGAGTGATTATCTTCTCCGAGCTCTCTTTAATAATGTCACTGTTGATTAAAACGTTGAGAAAACACTGAAGTAGGAGATCGCATGAGTTTGGGGTAGTTTGGGGACTATAATTGTCCATGTTAACCCCTTTTTATAGATGCTGCTGAATGAGCTAGCCATGTCCCTAACCTGATATTAATAAACAAAGTAGCCTTGGGACATTCCTTCCCTCTCCCCAGGACTACATTCACTCTATAAAATGAGATCACCATGGTTCCTTCTAACTGCAAAGTTCTCAAGTTTTTCGTCTATTCACAAAGCCAGGGCCATGTTTTCTAGATTTTGAATCTGGGTTGTCAGCCTCCTATGTCCTGGGGTGAGACGCTGCTTGGGCCGGATGTCTGCCAGCCAAACAGGGACAGGGGGTGCAGCTCATGTCCCGAGGACTGTCAGAAGTGAAGGCCTGGCTGGATTGCTCCAGAAAAAGGAGAAGCTAACAGAGAGGAAGGGATGGGAGGACCACACTGAAATGGCTGAAAGCAGCAGTCCCGGGAAGCTGTGAGCAGGGCCAGCCACAGAGCACGCAGGGCGTGGTCCATGCAAAATGCGAACGTGAGGCCCTCGTTCAGACATGAAGGGTTTCAAAATGGCAACAGCCGAGCTTGAAAGCAAACACAGGGTCTTCTGCATGCCAGCCCTGCCTGTGGGCCTGGCTGGGAGGGATTAAGCCTGTTTCCCAGGGGTTGAAATCACAGTCCCCTCCCCTCCCTGGGCCCCCAAATCTGCTGGGCTCACTTCAAGCCCGCCTTTCATTCCGTGCTACGTTTCTTTCTTCCTTGCCCCCCTCCTTTTTTTTTTTTTTTTTTTTTTTTTTTAACAGTGCTGCTAGCTGTATAAATATTTTACAGTTCCCCTATGAAAAGTTTCCAAGGGGCCCATGTTAAGGGAAACATCTTTGAAAGGATTTTTTCCATAGCAATTAAAACCTTTCAAAGCACCGAGAGCTCCCCAGTCTCACTTTAGTGCAACAAACCTCTATTTTATTTTTTTATTTTTTTATTTTGCCCGGCTTGGATGGCTCTGGGTCTGAACATAAGCCAGCCTCTTTGTTTGGTGACTTTGTGGGTTGCCGATAGACATTTGGAATTTAAATTCATTAGATACATGGCAGGGCTGTGGATGGAACCGGCGGAGGGTTCAGGAATGCCGTGATCAGAAACTCTAACCCCTATTTCCTGTATCTCATTTACGGCGGTAAAATGACTATAAATCAGCCTCAAGTTCATTTTGGCTCCCCAGATGAAGTCCAATGTACACTCTGACTTATGCATATACCATTTTTAGTTAACGCACCAATAAAAATAATTGTGCAAGCCTAAATTTGGAAGTGTTCCCAGCGTTTATGACAAAACTTAATAAAGCCAAATGCATTGAATGTAATATGGGAGTTTTATTGAAATGAAATTAGTCCATCATGTAAGCCCCACATTTTCCTCAGATTTCTTGGACTTCATATGAGAGCTCTCCTGGGGACCCTCAGAGGGTCCTGCAAACATTCAAGAACGGCTTGTGGAGACCCAGCGTGCAGACCACAGCTCTGCAGCGGATAGGATGGCACACCCCGAGTTTCAGTGCAGCAAACCACACACACTTCTCCACGCATGCCCCTCTTCCCTTCACCCCAGGGTCTGAGCAGCAAATATATGGTTGGGGTTTTACTCAGAGCCTGGGACTCCTGGAGAGACGGGGGTGGGGGTTCACTTGTAATTCTAGTAACCGTGGTGTGTGCCAGAGACCTATTATGTAATTTCCCTGGGGGGGCCGGCATGGCAGCAGCCATTGCATTTGTCCATACAGTTTGATTGCTTGACCGTATTTACGGATGGAAGCCTGGGGGCTGTGGGGTGCTTTTATGGCTGCTCGAGGAGGAGGCAATACTTGCGCATTTAAAATGTAGGGTCAGGGGTGGTGGTGTAGGGATAAGGACATTTGAATGAAGGAATTCAAGTTCTGATATGGAGTGTATTTTGTTGACAGTGGTTTGCCAACTTCAGTAGGTACATAAAACCTTCCTGGGGTGTTTGTTTAGAAAGCAAGAGATGTTTGTCCATCACATCCATAGCTGGACCTAGGAATCTGTTTGTTAAGCAATGCCCCAGGTGATTTGACACAGGTTGTCCAAGGATGACCTTTTAAAAAACAATGCTATCAGGTTGGTCATCAACAACAAAGAACAAACTTCAATCTGTTTAATTGCTATAAACTGAATGTTTGTGTCTCTCCCCACCCTGCCAAATTCACTGTGTTGAAATCTAACCCCCAAGGTGATAGTATTAGGAGGTGGGGACTTTGGGAGGTGATTGGGTCATGAAGGTGGGTGGAGCCCTCATGAGAGGGATTAGTGCCCTTATAAGAGGGACCCAGAAAGCTTCCAGCCCCTTCTGCCCTGTGAGGACACAGTAAGAAGGCAGGCATGTAAGAACCAAGAATCGGGTTCTAACCAGACACCTAATCTGCCAGGCCCTTGATCTTGGACTTCCCAGCCTCTGGAACTATGGGAAGTAAATTTCTGTTCTTTCTAAGCCACCCAGTCTAGTTTATAGCAACCCGAACTGACTAAGACATCACTAAGCATTTATATTTCCGGTTGCTATGTGCTGAGCAGAGGGAAAGGTCTGGACCAACTCCTTCATTGCATTTGGACCACCTCCTAAATAGCTGTCTAGCCTATTTTTTTAAAAAAACTCCTGGGACAAATATTTCATGTCTTCTTTTTATAGCCTGTTTCAGTGCCTAATCATCATTATAGTTAAGACTTTTTTCCTTGGTCTATACAAATTCCTTCTAGCTGAAACTCAACCTCATTTCCCCTGTTTCCTCCTCAGAAAGGATGGGGAATGATTGGATGGTGTCTTGATGATAATCCCTTATGTATTTAAAGGAGGTTAGCGTTGTCTCTCCCACTAATCCACAGGTAAATAGGGCGGCTCATGGTCAGGACCAGTTTCCATCCTTAAGGCTCCAACCAGCACATCCATGGATGGCTGCCTTAGGCCTGGACCTCACACACTTCAGCTGCCTACTCTGATCACCTTCCCCAAAGCCATACTGGACGGACTCTGGGGATTCAAGAATTGTTCTGGACATTGATGTTACCACTTTCAGAGATCACATGTGGAGAGTAACTGTCTCTTCTTTGGCCTTCTCTTAAGTGGATTCTATTTCCCCTCATCTTCCCTAAGTTCCATCCCTCTCATTAACAGATAACTAAACCTTGCCTGACCTCTGTGGTTAGAACAGAAAATGAATTGGGAGGTTTGAGTGGAGATAGTGCAATGCCTTTTCCTCTCTGTGACAGTGATGGACAGCCTTTGAGGTGGCCTCCTAGTGTCCGTGCTTTGTGTAAACACCCCTCTTTGAGTGTGTGCAGGGCCTGTGACGTGTTTCTAATCAATAAACTATAGGAAAGGTGATGGGTTGTTATTCACATGATATGTCATGTTATGTTATGTTATGTTATGTTATGTTATGTTATGTTATGTTATGTAAAACTCTGTCCAGCTAAAAAACATGCCCAGAGCCTCTCCTTGCTGGCTTGATGAAGTAAGGGGCTGTGTTGGGAAGCCCATGTGGCGCTGTAGCTGACTCCTGGGAGCTAGGGCAGTCTCCAGCAGCCAGCAAGAGGTGAGGGCTCTCAGTCCTTCAACTGCAAAGACATGAATTTCGCCGGCAACCTAAATAGCTAGGAAGCAGACTCTTCTCCGGGCACGCCTTCCCGTGAGAATGCAGCCTGGCCAAGAGCTTGCTTGCAGCTTGTGAGCTCCTACGCAGAGGACTCAGGTAAACTGTGTTCAGGCTCCTGGCCCATATAAACTGTGCGATAATAAGTGTGTTTTGTTTTAAGAGAATAAAACGTGTGGTAATTTGTAGAAAACAAATCAAATTAGACTTACCCAGCAGTATATAGGAGGCAGTAGAAAAGGCATCTTAGAGAAGTCTTCCAAGGAAACATTGAGCCTGGGTGCCAGCCTCAAAGGAGACCTCGTGTTTATAAACTTGATAATCTTTTTGGTTTTGGTGGATCAGAACCATGCTTGAAGTCTTCTACGATGTTAACATAAAAGCTATTTTCTCCTTAAAAATTAGAAATAATTATAACAACTATCATTTATTTAGCATGTACTAGTCACACTTTGAAGCACTTTATATGCAGTAATTCATTTAATTTTCCTGTCTTATCAAATAGGCAATATTATTAATCTCACCTAGAAGTAATACTATCAGCTCAATTATTTTTTTTATATTTTTAATTTATTTCAGAGAGGGGAAGGGAGAGGGAGAGAGAGATAGAAACATCAGTGATGAGAGAGTATCATCAGTTGGCTGCCTCCTGCATGCCCCCTACTGGGGATCGAGCCCACAACCCAGGCATGTTCCCTGACCTGAAATTGAACCATGAACTTCTGGTTCATGGGTCAATGATCAACCACTAAGCCACACTGGCCAGGCTATCAGCTCAAGTATTAAGTGAATTTCCAAAAGAAGGAAATGGTGGGGAGAGCAGAGGCAAAAGGCATAAAAGGCTTTTGGCCCTTTTGGTGTCCAAGTATGTTTCTGTGTATCTTCATTTTTAGAAGTATATCTAACTATTATAAAAACTGGATGTGGCCTGGGCCTCCTAGGACTTCTGAGAGGGCCTGTGTGAATTCATCATAGAGCTGTTTTACCTAATGATGATAAAAGTGCCAAGCAGACATAAGTGAACACTTCAGTAATTCTCTAAAGGTGGAAATGGTGGAAGCTCAAACTCTTGAACCAAATAGGATTTTTGCAGGCCTGCTAACTTTTGGCAGGTCATTTGCAATATCTCTGTTTTACTGGCTTTTCCTGGCATATTCTCCATTTTATTAATAGTCTTTTCAAACTGTAGAAACAAAAGACTGGACTTGACATAGTCAATGAAGTACAATTTTGCAGCTCTCATGGGTCGTGCTGTTTTTATGTATCCTGGGATGATATTAAATTACCTTTGGAAACAGCAGCACAACATCCCAAGCTGGTAGGCATCCCATGATTTACTTTTTTCTGCAGGCCTTAAATTTAATCAAGCATTCCCCAATTCTACTTTCAGTTTATTTATTTCTTTTGGCCTGAAGAACCTTATTCAGATTCAGCCAACATGTTTTTTAGTGAATGCTAGGGGGTAATTACTAGTGTCTTCACTTTACAGATTAAAAAAAAAACACAAAAAAAACCCCAAAAAAACCGAGACTCAGAAAAGCTAAACTGCCTGTGGTTACACAATTAGAAATAACAGATAACAGACTAAAGTCAGACTATCTTGCTCCACACACAGGACCCTGTTCACAATTCCCAGCTAAGGGCTGTGTATTTCCCCAGAAAAGTTCTGAGTGGGTAATGGCAATGTGATAGACCGTGCTCCCCTGCTCCCCACGTTCTTGAGCATGCAGAAAAAAATGAGTACATTTATTTAAATGTTCCCCCAAAAGATGTGGTTTTTCAGCCCACTGGGAAGGCTCCACCTGCCCAAAAGTGTGATCCCCATTATCATCCACTCCACTGGAGACTTATTCTTTTGGAAGTAAAGGCTCTTTGGTCTCCATTAGTTTCACTGAGTCTTTAGCAACAGATTATGAGACCATAACACGTGATTGGAGGAGGCAGTTCAGAGCCATCAGGGGTTGTTTGGAAACCTCCCCCATATATAATCATGTACCACAAAGCGACGTTTCAGTCCATGACAGACCACATATAGGGCGATGGTCTCATAGGGTTATAATGGGGCTGAAAAATCCCTGTCACTCAGTGCTGTCGTAGTGGTTGTAAGGTGGTAGGCCACATGTTTGTGGTGATGCTGGTGTGAACACACCTACTGCGCTGCCAGGGGCATAAAAGTATAGCATGTGCAATTATGTACTGTACATGATACTCCATAATGACAATAAACGACTGTTACTGGTTTATGTATTTACTGTACTATACTTTTCATTGTTATTTTAGAGTGTACTCTTTCTGCTCGTTAAAAAAAATTTTGCTGTGAAACAGTATGCCGTGTTTCGCCAGCAGCAACCTCATACATCTCGTGTTTACCGTATCTCTTGATTGCATCGTTTTTGTTTGTTCCTAATTTAATCTTGTGTGGTTTGGTACAGTAACATGCTGTACAGGCTTGTAGTCTAGGAACAATAGGCTAGGGCAGTGGTCGGCAAACTCATTAGTCAACAGAGCCAAATATCAACAGCACAACGATTGAAATTTCTTTTGAGAGCCAAATTATTTAAACTTAAACTTCTTCTAACGACACTTCTTCAAAATAGACTCGCCCAGGCCGTGGTATTTTGTGGAAGAGCCACACTCAAGGGGCCAAAGAGCCACATGTGGCTCGCAAGCCGCAGTTTGCCTACCACGGGGCTAGACCATGTAGCCTAGGTGTGTAGTAGGCTGTACCGCTTAGGTTTGTGTAAGTGCACTCTATGATGTTCACACAATGGAACGGCCTAAGGAAGCAGTGAGCGATGTGTGACTGTGTTCTTCCACTTAGAGATGGCGGCTGTCAGTCAGAGGGGTATGATCTGCGGGGAGGGGAGACGGGGTGATATATAATGTGTTCTCCTCGAGTGGGCAGGGCTGGGCCCTGAAGTGGAAGTGCCTGTCTTAGAAAATTTGTAACCAAACATCCACTCCACTTAGAGCAGTAACTGAACTTTTAGCCTTGTCTTAACAAACATATTTTTACATTCTGAAATAAAAAAATATGTTAAAGCCCCTTCTCCCCATTCCTACTTTTGCTTTGTCCCTTGGTCTAGTTTAATTATATATCCTATACCCTGAGCAGTCCCCTGTGGGAGTGTCTCCACAAATTGAGTCTCCTGTGTCTGGGGAATTGAAGAAACTCTTCCTTCTCACTTAGACACAGTTGGGAGTAACCCACCGTGGCTGTAATTTTCTACTCTGAATCCTGCTCCTTCCTTAGATCCCATATTACCTCTCCAAGACTCTCTTGGCTGGTGAGAAGAGAGTAAAATTGACTTGTGAGGTATTTGGGAGGGTGGAAGGGAGGCCAGGAACAACAGACAAAGAGAGAAAATGAATATTTATTGCGAATTTCTCACACTTGGAAAGAATAACCCACCTTGATCTGCGCTGACTCATTCCTTAGCTGGCAGTTCTCATAGTGCTGTCTGAAACCATGTCCATGATCTCACCTCACTGTATCCATTTGCTCAATGACATTTACAGAGTCCCTACTGTGTGCTAAGCACTATTCTAGGCGTAGGGATTCAACAGCCAAGTGAATTCCTTTCCTCAAGGCAGAAATGGTTCCGTGGAGGAGTCAGATACATGAATAAGTGGTTTCAAGTTAGAGTAGCAAATTATGTGGGAACATGTAGAAGGCAACCTCTCTTATATATTACGTATTTATTGCAGCATAACAAATTACCCAAACTTGACAGCTTAAAACAATAAACATGTATTATCGCATATAGATTCTGAGAGTCAAGAGCCAGGGAGTAGCTTAGTTGGGTCATTCAGTCATGAGATTAACGTGTCAAAATGCCAGTCAGGGCTGCAGTTATCAGAAGGCTCGACTGGGGTTGAAGGTTCCTCTCCCAGGAAAGCTCACTCACATGGCGATTGACCTTAGTTCTTCGCTGCATGGGCCTTTCCTTGGGGGTGCTCACCAGGTGGCAGCCATCTCCCCCAAGAGCCAGTAATCTGAGAGAGAAAAGAAGCCACAGTGTTTTTACAAACTAGCCTTGGAAGTTACTTACCATTGCCTCTGCTGTATTCTATTGGTCACAGACCAATCCTGACACAATGTGAGAGGAAATACACAAGGGCATCAATACCACAGAGTGTTCACTGGGGGCCGTCGGGGAAGCTGACTGCCACAGCCAGTCTAGGAGCCTCAGGGATGGCCTAGGCCAAGACCACAAGGAGGAATAGAATTTGAGTCCCATTATCCTTCCATTTTCCATTGCTCATGAAGATGTATAGTAATTCTCCAATGCACTAACAAGGGATGGTTTCTCCTGCCACAATCTTTGTCCTTCTCCATATGATTAAGATGGTCCTATATCAAACTCAGCTAGTCTTAGGCCCCATCAGTTTCTGAAGCAAGAGGCAAGTAAGATGTAGAATATGTGAAAATATGTTGCCCTCCCTGTCATACCCTTTCCCAGCATCAGGAGCCTTATTTGAATTCTCCTAAGACCTCTACAATAGAGCAGTTGCTAAATTGTATGGGTCATAAATATGGATATTTATTATTATTATTACTGATGCAATTTTGAGACCAAGATGATGTCAGTCTAAGACTTAGCATCTAGAACTATCAACCAAAATTGCTGATGTCCATTTATGGGTGTTCACGAAGACTTATTTTTGTTTTCATTTAACAATGACTGTGAGAAATAATTGAAGGTCAGGGATGTTTAGATGATTTCTAAATGAATAGCATCTTAATATTTTTGCTCATTGTTACAAAACTGTCAAAATGGAAACATATCTACAAGAATCACAGTTCATTATTTTTTACTAATCAACATTTTTAAGGCATCAGTAATAAGTCCTGAGAAAGTTGCTGACATTTGCAAGGTGTCAAAACACTAAGCCCAGAGACTGGTTATCTTTAAAACTGATAGTCCCTATATCAACAGAAACACACACACACACACACACACACAAATGAGTCTGGATTTTAAATTCATCCTTTGCTGTGTGCACCTGTGACCTGAGGCTGAGCTAATATGAGACAAGCCCTGCAAGCCCAGAGCACAGAAGGGATGTCACATTTAAGAAAATGACTGAGTGAGGAGGGTGGATGCTCCTAGGATAGTAATAACACCATCTACCCGAGGACTCAGGAATACCCACCCTCCCTCTGTTCATAACCTTCAACCTCTTTGTTTTCTCTGACTCTTGACTTTCGGCCACTGTGAAATCCAATGCAAGACTGTGCCAAAAGAGCCAATTGTTAAATTTTCAAGGAAAATGTTACAATTGTCCAAATGTAGCCAATATTAAAAATTAAATTATACAAACTTACAATTAGATAAATTATATTTAAAAGAAATCATAATACTCAAAACTCATCACTTCCTAATTATTTGGCTATGTGTTACTGTTATCTATGCTCTTGAGGTTATTTATCCATAGTGAGAATAGTTACACCATGGCTATCCACAAACACGACAAATCAGGGCTTTTAAAAAAAAATACATATTTTTATTGATTTCAGAGAAGAAAGGAGAGGGAGAGAGAGATAGAAACATCAGTGATGAAAGAGAATTATTGATCAGCTGCTTCCTGCATATCCCGCACTGGGGATCAAGCCAGCAGCCCAGCATGTGCCTATCTGGGAATATAACCATGACCTCCTAATTCATAGGTCAACACTCAACCACTGAGCCACACCAGCCAAGCAGAGCTTCCCCCCCCCCCCCACCCCACCCAGAACATCAGTAGTAAGACATTTACCAGCATATCAGGAGCAGCATCTTTCTATTTCTCACAAGATCTGTGGTAGATGGCTGGGTTTAAATACAGGTTTTGTCATTTAGCAACTATGTGACTCGGGCACATTATTTAACTTCTTTGTACCTTAGTTTATCATCCATAAGGTGGAGACAACATAGTACCTACTTCATAGGGTTCCTATGAGGATGAAAGGAGTTGATATTTGTAAAGCACTTCGGAACAGTGCCTGAAACCTAGTAAGTGCTATGTAAGTATTTGCTAAATATATGGAATAAATACTATTCTAAGGGTTTCTATCCCCCCTCTTTGGTTCTATCTCATTTGTTTCTTATCTCTCAAAATCTATGCTCTTCTTCCACACCAGTAAAACATCCTGTTTTGTTCGACACATAATCATCCAAAATACAGATTAGATTTCTCAGACTCCCTTGAAAAAATTCTAATCAAGACAATATAAACAGAAGTATTATGTGGTAGCTTCCAGGCATTTATCTACAACAACACTTGGCACATTCTTTTTGCCCCTTTTTTATTTCTTCTTCCATCCTGGTCTCTGAAACTTAGACTTGATAGCTGGAACTCAAGCCACTATATTGGACCCTGAGGAAGAAAACCAGACCATAGAGGTGAAAGAAATTTGAACAGGGAAATATGAAATCAGTGATATTTGATGCCAACAAAGATGTAAAAACTAGCTTAAATATGTTCATAGTTTAGTATGCGAATGAAGATCTATGGATTCAGGTTTCATATGTCTTTAGAGCTGAACATCAACTCTGAATGATCTTTCAGTTCCAGATCCCTGAAACCCAGCTCACATGGCTCATGTTCTTGGATTTTTAGAAAATTCCATCTCTCAATGCCATGTACATCTTTATAATAAACCTTCATTACTTGAGCTAATGTAATTGATTCTCTATTCCTTGTAAACAAGAGTAAACCTAACTAAACATTATGGTTTTTAGTACAACCATAAATGTCGAGTTCTACCTATCTACAGATATATTTTGCTCAGTAACATTTTTCTAGGCACACAAACTTACCCCAAAGGAACTGAGGGCTTCTCCTTTGGAAACGTTCTATATCCTTTTGTGGTCCTTGGGAATCAAATTATATTCCCAAGTATCATCTGTCACTCTTCCATCTTGAGAAGGCTCTGAACTTCTATTTCACTCTAGCTGGATTGGCATATATTATTCACTAGAGGGCCGATGCACGAAATTTGTGTAAGGGGCTCGGCCGCCGCCCCCTGTGGTGGCCGCCTCTGCCTCGGCCCCCAGAAGGACGTCTGGTCTAATTAGCATGTTATGCTTTTATTATTATAGATAATCAATATCACCCTTTGGAAAAATTAAATAGATGATGTTTGCTTCTCTTCTAGCTTTTTCTACTGCTCATTCTCACCTGAATTCAGCTCCTGAGTTTATCAGGCACATCCACTCCACCTGAGTAACATCACAAACTTCACAAACTTCACTTCATTACAGCTTGCCAGTAGTGAAGAATATTTTCCTTGATGCATTGCTAAACAGCTGCTCAGTTAATCAGAAACAACAATTTGATTTGCACTGAGATATTAGCTGACTCTATTAGAGATTTCATTATTGACTCCATGGACCTTTTAAATTGGTCCTTCCAATTAAAGCAAAGGGAAATTTAATACTTGTAAGGCATTGTGCTAAACACTATTTAATTTAAATTTTACAACTAATGTATCAATCAAGGTTTTTGTTGCAAACAATAAAAATCAATTCTGAGTGACAACAGAAAAGAAGTAAGTTGAAAGTATGTTCCAGAAGCTCAAAGGATTGCCAAGAAGGTCACACAAGCAGGCTTGGAAATGGACAGGAATAAGATAAAACAGCACCAGTGTATTTGTTGCAAAATTGATATACTATCTGTATTAATAGATAAACCATAAGATTCCAATGGCTTAACACAAAATATATTTCTCACTCAAAATTTAACTGGTGTTTGAGGAAAAGTAGGTAAGGCTTTGCTTCATGAAATCACTAAGGGGGTCAGGCCGATGAGAGCTTTACACGTTTTTAGCAAATGGGCCCCAAGATCACCTTGAGCTTCAACATTCTGTCAGGTATACAGTGCGGGAGCAAGGACAAAATAGCTGCAGAAAAGCCATTGCTGTAGAAAAAGAAGATGTAGCAGTCATCAATATGTAAAGGTATTGCATTCTAATGGACGGACTTCCTGAGAACCCTGCTCTGGGGTGAGGCAAGTTTCTAGAATAGACCCTGGGTCTGCTTTTTGGGAGAAACTCTCTTGTCCATTGTCCTTCATGGCTCCTGGCTCCATCATCTGGAAGTTTCTACTTTGTCATTTTCCTCCTTGACCACTGCAGATACAGGCAGAGGAAAGTATGCTGTCCTTGCAGGCTGCCTGGCCTCCAAGGCCTGTATACAGCTGATAAATTTGGAGCGATAAAACTCATCTTCATACTCAAAGGTTTATTTTAGTCCAAGCTTATGGTTTCTTTGGCAATATAATTCCCTCGAGAATCTAGTAGACTTTTCTAATCTATTTGCTTCCAATCAGCTTTATGTGCTAGTAACAATACCCAAAGTTCGTTCCGAGGCATAATCCTCAAGCCTGATTTAGGGTTTTGCTTCCTAGTCCCATGACTCTTTCCATCTACTGCCCGAGGTCTTCGTCAGGTCTCCATAGGAGGACCTCACCCTTGACTGCATGCTACGTCTTGTCCAATCTGACTTCTTAGTGTGCGAGTTTAGGAAGTAATTTTTCCAACTTTTCAACACCTCAAGTTTCTGACATTGTTTCATTTTTATTTGAAAACAAGCCAATTCTTTTTCTGATTTCATCCACATTTTGCAGATGGCTACTAACATTCTGTTTTCCAACCCTTTCCCCTAGAGCCAAACAGTCTTTTGAGTTTTATCAGGAGGCAGTGTTATCAAAGATTTTGCCACTGTACAACATAGATCTTTATCTTTCCAACCTCTAAACACCAGTTTCCTTGTCACTCACATCCTCTTTGCTTCCCAAAATCATGCAGTTTAGGGCTTTGTTATGGCAACATTCCACTTCTGATACAAATGTGTACATTTGTTAGGGAAATATAGCCGCTATAAATATAAAATCTCAACAGCATAATACAACGGAAGTTTATTTCCCATTCACTAAGATCGAATGGGTAAGGAGGCTCTGCTTCCTGCATTCATTCAGGGAGCCAGGCTGATGCAGGTTTTGCCATAGTCAACATGTGACTTCCAGGTTATTCTGAACATTAGCAAATAGGTGGAGGAAGAGGGATTATGGAGGATTTATGGATTTAACTTGGAAGTGGTATATATTTCTTTTAATTGCAACATATTAGCCAGAACTTAGTAATAAGTCATACCTAACTTAGAAGGAATACTGAAAATTACTGTCTAACTTTATGCCCAGGAGGAAGGGAAAATGGGTGAAAAACTACATACAGTCTTTCCCATAAACTAGAACCACAGCCAATGTTGTGGCAAACAGTAGATGAGTGAGGGCACCATTGCCATGGCTGCTAAAGGCTGGACCCTGGAGCTTGCACCACAGATGCCTCCAGCATCACAACAGGATGCTGTCATTATATCGCGGACCCTGAGAAGACAGTGTCGCTGCTTACTCACACCGTTCACAGCCCGAATGGGTTCTCCGTGTTCCTAGCTCCCAAGTCAAAAGCCCACAGCAAAAGTATCAGATTGGTTGAGCTTAAATCATGTAGCTTCTCTCTTATTGCAAAAGAGACTGGGAAAAGAAGTCTGCATTTTTAGTTCTTATAGTGCACAACAAACTCTGCCCTCATTATAACTTCTGAGAAATTCTCCAAATAAAGATGGGGAGTCAAACTAAATCAAGGAATTGACTTCATGATAGACATTTCAGCAAAAATGGCAAACTGGTAGAAGAGAGTATTTTGAACAAGTGGGAAGTGAGATATATATATGTATGTATGTCTTGGTTCTTATCCATCAAGAATTATGATATTTTGCCTTCATCTAGACGTATCTTGTTCACCACTGTATCCCCAGTGCCTAGTATAGCAATGGGTACTTGGTAGTCACCCAATAAATATTTATTGAATAAAAGAATCCTCAGTCCAGCAAGTGTACTTGTTGATGCTTCTGTCCCTGGCTCTTCTGATGACTAGTAGGGACCAATGAAACATGAAGACAACAATCTATCCCAGTGGTCGGCAAACTCATTAGTCAACAGAGCCAAATATCAACAGTACAATGATTGAAATTTCTTTTGAGAGCCAAATTTTTTAAACTTAAACTTCTTCTAATGCCACTTCTTCAAAATAGACTCGCCCAGGCCGTGGTATTTTGTGGAAGAGCCACACTCAAGGGGCCAAAGAGCCGCATGTGGCTCGTGAGCCGCGGTTTGCCGACCACTGATCTATCCTATATAATAAAGAGGTAATATGCAAATTGACCCTCACACCCTCACAAAGATGGCTGCCTAAAACCAGGCCGGTAGATGGGTTAGTGAGGGACAACCAAATGACTGAACAAGCAGGCTGCATGGTGCGACCAGGCCGGCAGGGGGATTAGTGAGAGATGACCAAACGACTGAACAAGCAGGCTGCATGAGGCGACCAGGTCAGCGTGGGGATTAGTGAGGGATGACCAAACGACTGAACAAGCAGGCTGCGTGGGGCGACCAGGCCAGCAGAGGTGGGCAGTTGGGGGCGACCAGGCCGGCAGAGGTGGGCAGTTGGGGGTGACCAGGCCAGCAGGGGGGGCAGTAAGTGGTGACCAGGCTGGCGCGGGGAGTGCAATTGGGAGTGACCAGGCCGGCATGGAGGGCAGTTGGGGGTGATTAAGCTGGTGGGGGGGGGCAGTGAGGGGTGACTAAGCTGGCAGTGTGGGGGGCAGTTAGGAGTGACCAGGCCAGCAGGGAAAGGGCAGTAGGGAGCGACCTGGCCGGCAGCAGGGAGCAGTTAGGGATGATCAGGCTGGCATGCAGAGGCAGTGAGGGGTGATCAGGCTGGCAGGGAGGGGGCAGTTGTAGGGCAACCAGGCTGGCAGGGGGGGCAGTTAGGGGTGATCAGGCTGGCATGTAGAGGCAGTGAGGGGCGATCAGGCTGGTGGTGGGGAGCAGTTAGGGGCAACCAGGCAGGCAGGCAGGTGAGCGATTAGGAACCAGCAGTCCAGGATTGTGAGAGGGATGTCCCAGATTGGAGAGGGTGCAGGCTGGGCTGAGGGGACCCCCCCTCCCCCGTGCACGAATTTTGTGCACTGGGCCTCTAGTATATATATAAAAGGCTAAGTGTCCATCCAACCAGTAGCTATGATGCACACTGACCACTAGGGGGAAGACACTCAATGCAGGAGCTGCCATGACATGCACTGGCCATTTAAAAATAAACGGCACCCCGGACCTGGCACTGACAAGCTAACACTCAGCTTCCCCCAAGTGGGATACAAGCCCTGCCACCACCCCGGAGTGACACCCCATCAAATTGCAGCCAATGCTGCCAAGACCCCATGGAGCAAAATGTGGCCCACAGCTCAGACCAACCTGGTCACTGGGGTACCAGGTAATGATGTCACGTAGCAACGTCCGGCTTCCTCTCCCTAGTGACTAGCCTCCTTGGAGTTTCTTCAGCCCAGGAACATGACTTGCTTTATAGCCAGGTGAAAACATTTTATACTTTAACCAAATGTTTGTGAAGTGTTTTCACGTGCCTCATCTCATTTGATCCTCACAGAAGTCCTGGAGTAGGTAGATAGGAAACTCAGTAGAATCCTATTTTCTTTTCATTAGCTGGAAAATGGAGATTTAGAAAGTTGACCCAACTGAAAAGAAGTAAGAAGTGGTGGAACTTGAAAATGACTTCACGTTTTCTCACTGCACAGAATATAGTCAAACACTGCTACAGTTAAATATTTTACCTTTTGTTCTCCCTGCATGATCTACAACAATAATCTGCTTCGTGTTGATATTTACCGCTGTGTTACTGACAATTACCTGGAAGAGAAGTTGGGGTGCTTCACTGGGCTGGAAAAAGTTTAGCTATATCAGAAAGCAGGTCTAATTAAGCAAGTTTATTCTACATATATAAAAGGCTAAGTTGACTCGCACATGCGTGATACATATATAACTCCGGCACCAATTGCACATGTGTGTTTCGATCTGTCATTGTTGATCGTGAATTTGGTTGACACTTCTATTATAGAGAAAGGGCGAATAGTGATATTAAAATATTTCTTCTAATTAATTTCCTTTCAATGTGCACGAATCTGTGCACCGGGCCACTAGTAATAGTAATAGAGCTCCAGTATTAAATAGTTGACCACAGCACAGAATTGTCTCCTGCATGATCTGGCTGTAGGAGCACTCATCTAGTTCCACGGTGGAGTTACATGATAGAAAGGACAGTGAAAGCCAGAGGTGAGAAGACAGAGCAATAAATATGCCTGGTTATTTTTAAGATTTTCTAAATTGCACCCTTCATAAAGAGCCCACTAAAATTTCAACTAAAAATTATATGTATATTTTAATCCAAGAAGGTTCATGTCTTTGGTCCATGTATTTGAAATGTTCTCCTTGAGATGTTTTTTTTTTTCCCTCTCCTTGGTCGGCTGGTGGCTTTGAGTATGTCTCATGGGGATCTGTGTTTGTTCAATTTGAACATAGAACTCTGTTCTGGGAATGTGAATTATGACATGTCTTTGGCAGAGAGAGGTTTGAATTTATAGACATTTTAGGTGGCATAAGCCGCATGACAATATTTTAAAAGACGGTGGCTAATATGGGGCAAATGAATTTAATCCTTTCTCACCAGACTCTCCTTTCATTCTGTATTACTTTAGTAAGAAAAACTATGACATGCATTGCTCTGTCTCACTCTTTTGTCCTGATGTAGACGAGGTTAAAAAGTTATGTGCTGAATGAGATCTTTAGCGAGAAAGAAAGATGAGAAAAGGGAAGAGAAAATCCAATATCATTTACACTTAAAATAAAGACCCTAAAAATTACAAAATAAGAATGCCGGACTCCATACAAACAGGAAAAATTTCTGGGAAAGGAGTACCCCACATCTTCTATTCCATCTTAAAACAGGGATATGGGAGCATTGCCACCTGGCGTGAGTGACTTGCATTGCCTGCGGAGGCCGTGTGCAAAAGTATCATCTCTTAAAGAGACATGACTGTATTTTGAACAGGGATCACTGTGGCCTAGAGAGCCATACCCCCTCTGCATCATTTCATTGCCATGGGCGCTTAGATTTCAGGAGTGCAGAGCTGAGAGAAGTGTTCATTCCATCAACTATAACTTTGGAAAGAGGCAGAGATAAATATGCAAGAGCAAGACAAAAAAATGTTCTGCTCAAGCAATGCAGAAGTGGGGAGTCTAGATGTATTGGCCAGAATGGTCTTAAACAGGAGTGAGAAATTAGCCAAGCTGTTCTTTTCCAGGTTCTGTATTTCAAATACTTTCTGCTATTTGCAAATGACCTTTGAGTATGAACTGAAGGTTCTTTTACAAGTTGACTACTTTTTGTTGCAAGATGAGATGAGGGAAGAGAAAAAGTGTTTTTAAAAAGAATCAAAAATTATTATTTTTTTATTTCTGAGCACATTGGAGTTAATAGTTTTGGCATCTAGTATTTTATTTCGAGGCTAATATGCCACGCCATCTGCCAAGTGGCGGTGTCTTTATTAGGTTACCATGGTATATAAAAAGCAAAATGCTTTGCAGAGTTTGTGAGCAGGATGATTTTTATTTCCCCCTTTAAATTTTTTCAAAATGTAAATTAACATATTTTCAACAAAACTGTTGAAATTAGAATTATAAATATTGAGATGGTACTACCTAGTAATTTGATCTTAAAGGGGTAAATATAAATTTAAAAATCTATGACAGTGTTAACCACTGGAATAAATACTCAGAATTACCTCCTCAAAATTTTTTTTCTTGTGGAAAAAGGCCTTTATTCCAACTGCATTTAAGAAAAGTAAGACTATTTTGTTCTTTAACATAAGTTGGGAACAAAGTACAGAAGCTGAAAAAAAGAAAACGGGTTTGCCCACTTTTTGACATAAGCTTTCACCGTAAGCAATGGTTTGTATGCACTCTTTTGTCTCCACCTCCCAAAAGGCAGTTTGAGGTGACAATTTGATTCAGCTCTGTCCTAGGCTGGATAGTTTTTTGCCAGTGTTTTTATTTATTTGTTTGTTTGTCTATTTTATTTTTGTTTTTATAAGAGAACGTTGATTTAGAAAGTTACAGAGGGAGTAGAAGGAGCCCGCTGGGCTGCGTAGGCTCAGGAAACAAGTTCAGAGGCAGAAGAAGGGCCCCTGGAGCTTAGGAGAGAGGAAGGCAGAGGGTCACGTAAGCACCATAAGCACCGAGGGGGAAGAAAAGGGCGAAGGGAAAGGAGGCGTAGGCATGCTCCTGAGAGAGGAGGGCACGCTAGTCCTTCATCTTGAGGGTTTTGAAGGCTGGGAGTTAGGGGAGGTTTTAGGAGAGGGTCTCCATAGAATGCTCATCAGCTTTATGCTGATGCACCAAAATGAGATTTATTCTTCTGACTTCATCCGCCCTAGGGTGTGTTTTGCACATTGACGCTAATTGAATTTTTGTTATCTGTCTCCCTAAGTAGGTGATTTAAGCTATTTACCCTCTGGTTGGGGAGAAGTACAAACCCTTGACTCTTTTTTAAAAAATTTTATCTTTATTGTTGAAAGTATTACATATGTCCCTTACCCCCAATTGGCCCCTTCTAGTCCCCTCCACCACCACCCCGTGGCTCCTCCCCCTCCTCCTCAGGCCTTCACCACATTATTGTCTGTGTCCATGGGTTATGCATATATGAATAAAAGTTCTTTGGTTAAACCATTTACTCTCAAGTGTCCTTGGTTAAGGAAGATAGGATTTTTATTTACTAGATGGCTGTACACTTGCTTGGCCATTTACCTGTCTCCGTTTCCCTATACCACTTGTCCGGGCTTAGGAGCCAGTCTCATTTTCCCCTCAGAGATTTCCAGCCCTGAAATCTTTTAGGGGTGATTAGGGAGGACGTTCTGTCTTCAGTAGCTGCTTCCTGCTGACAGGGCTGTGGTCCCTGCCCATATAGGTATGGAAGTCTCTCCCTGCCTGATGTAGGGGAGACAAGGGAATGGGGTCCGAGACTGAAACAGAGAGGCTGTTAGCTGATTCTTCCTAAGTGAGATAGGTTGGAGTCCCCACAGCATCATCTTCTTGATGAGAAGTTGTATCATTCCAGAAGCAAAGTTGGTAGATTGCTCCATATTGCGTTGACTCGATTATGTAGTCTGAAAATAAGTCAGTTCAGTTAAATTGTTGAGTCTCATTTCAGGAGGCTCCCAAAGTGAGACCTATGTTGTGTAAACAAGCAATCGGGTATTTTCCTCCTATGAAAACAGGAGGAAAAAGACAAAGGTTAATGATCACAGCAAGTTATTAACCAGTTCCTGAGTCTGTAAGCCTGGCGTCTGCCAGTGTTTTTAAAGACAAAGCATGATCAATATGCCTCTTAAATGCTCTGAGTCAAAGTTTCAAGCTTTCTCTTCCTTCTGTCTCTGGGGAAGATTTTCCGGGCTTCATTTCTGCCATATGCTTAAAACATTTTTTAAGTAAGTCTTTTATGTCCAGAGACACATGCGCACATGTACGGAAGGCACACACATATATGACAATAGTCACCTGTACTTTTGACATACTTCGGAATTCATATATGCCAAGGGTCAGTGGGAAACTATCTCTGGCCCACCAACATCACTTCAATGTTTGAGAATAAGCGAGTAAAGGATTGTTCTGGAGAAGACTTGCTGTAACCCATGGCCTAAATTTACTATTACAAACTCTCGGACTGCGCCTCCCACAGCAGATAAGATTACAAACGATAGTGAAATGGGCCCTGGTGGGAGATTCAAGCATACTCAGCATCACTGCTTATGTGCAATTAGAACTAGTGTTTCTACAGAAGCTCTGTTCCAATCTACCCAACATAAAGAAATTGCATTCTTAAAAGCAACACGGGGGAATAGAGAATATTCCACTTTCAAAGGAAGTCAGTCAATATTTACTGAGTGGCTGTTCTGTAGTTGGGACTGCAAGGTGCCGAAATACAGAGGCAGTAAAGCACCGAACAGACTGTCAAATTACAGCGGGAAGGCTGGGGAGTGTTGGGGGGGGGGGGGGGAAGAAATCAACCAAAGGACTTGTATGCATGCATATAAGCACGGCCAATGGACAGAAGACACGGGGGGGGGGGTGAAAGCATGCGATAGGGGGTGGGGGAGGCTGGGGGAAGGTCAATGGGAAAAAAAGGAGATATATGTACCACTATATGTAATACTTTAAAGAATTAAATAAATAAATAAATTTAGTTCTAAAAAAAATTGACTTGAGTAGGATAGACCCAGCCCCAGCCTTCTCGGAGAGCTAAGGGGAACTTGCCTTTCCCAATGACAACACTGTGCTTAGAAAACTAAGACTTCGGAGCTTAGAAGCAAGGCCTCACGGGGGCAGCTGTCAGAGACCTGACATCTGTACAGCGAGATGGATTCCAGTTGAGAAATGGCACGAGCGAACTGGGGAATGACAAAAGTTATATTGGGGACATTGACTTGCTAAGTGTTCAAGAGACCGATACCCTAGCACAGTGGTCGGCAAACTGCGGCTCGCGAGCCACGTGCGGCTCTTTGGCCCCTTGAGTTTTTAGCAAAGGCCAGCTTAGGAGTACCCTAATCTTACCTTATAATAGACAAATATGCAAATTGACCACACCTTCGCTACGCCCAAGCCACGCCCACCAACCACGCCCACCAGGAAACTGTTGCAGGGACGCTGGGTGTGGCCGAGTCCAAGGCCGGGAAAGCCGCCCGAGGCTTTCCCAGCCTTGGGCACCAGCGGGGAGCATGCACCGATCGCAGGAAACCACTGGGGGTCGGCTCCTGCAATCCTTAGCAGGGATGTTGGGTGTGGCCGAGCCCAAGGCCACCGCCCGGGGCCAAGCCCTGACCCTGAAAGAAGGCAGAAGGCAGTGGCCACAGCCAAGGCCTGGGTCCCCGGTGCCAGCAGAAAACTGGTGCAGGCAGCCAGGTGAATGAAGGTCTATTGCACGAATCTTCGTGCAAACGGGCTACTAGTTAAGTTAATAACAATGTACCTACCTATATAGTTTAAGTTTAAAAAATTTGGCTCTCAAAAGAAATTTCAATCGTTGTACTGTTGATATTTTGCTCTGTTGACTAATGAGTTTGCCGACCACTGCCCTAGCATGTTACTGCTGATAAGCTAATGAGATGAGTTGGTGAGGGCATGGACACATTTAGCCTTTTAAGGTAAGGAATTCTCCAGTGAGCTTTTTGATAAAGACTTGACATTTTCTGTGAAATCTATTGCGCATTTAGTTGACATCTACTTCTTGGAACTTGTGTAATTCTAACCAGAAATCTACCTATATCATATTCTGTCCCCTCTTGGGGTGAGTATAAAAACATTCCTGGTGATGAAGGTGAAATATCAAAGAGGGGACAAATGGGAGGCTACTCTTGGCTGGAGGAGCGGCCACTGATTAGCCGCTTTGCCGGCAGCCCACCAGCAAGGCCTTTGCCAAGCCATTGCCTCCTCCCTAACCCAGTGATGCAAAATCACCCCACCAGCGTGTTTTGTTCTCCAAGACTCTGGCTTCAATAGGTACATCCCATTAACGAGGCCAGCAGATGTCAGTCCTGATCCACTTTTTCTCAGCATGAACGGAGGAGGAAGAGTAGATCTGATTTCCCAATCACTGCCTTCTCTTTGCTGGCTTTTCTTCCCGAGATGGAGGCCCCCTGCTTGGTTTGCTTTGTTAATATTTGCATTATTCAATAGTTATTATGTGATAAGCATGTTGTTTGCTTTAGGTTTTGGTTGGCTTGTTTTCTAGTGCTTTTATTCTTAGCTGGAGGCTTCACTTGAATTACAGCCGGGGTCTGTATATTACTCAGTGTGGGTAGGATGTGGAGGTTTATGGAGTCTTACCTGATGCCTCAACAATCCAAAGTTGGGCCAGAAAACAAAAATATAACAACATTTTTTTTTTCCCAAGGAGAAATAAAATATGTAGTTTTTATTCTGTGAAACCATCCTCTTGGTGTCAGCCTTGGATTTATCTCTTAAAATGAAAAAGCTTAGTACTACGGCAAACATCCCTAAATGCACATGTTTTTAAGCTTTCTGATTAAGAATTAATAGTATCCATGCCTGTTTATCAAGCAAGAATCTTGTCCTTGAGTGAAAAAAAAAATCTATGTCTAAAGACTATCATGAGTGAAAAATGGAATGATTTTAAGTAAACAATATAAAGCTAGTGTTAATAATGCATTTTGCTATTGGTATTGCACTATTTATTATAAAAGCATGTTTTAAAGTTGCTATTGAAGTTCTAAACTCTAGGACTTGCTAATGAAGGGGGGAAATGTGTGTTTTTGCCTTTGATCTAGTGCTTGCTTGTTAGAGCTGATTAGCTGTTACACGCACCAAGGTAAGATTGTCATATAAGATGATTTCGACATGCAAGGAAAGAATCTGAACTGGGAGCTGGCCGGGCACGGAGTACATTTGGGCAATCCTCTGTTGCTTAAATTAAATATTAAATATTTATTTGCTAAGTTGCTTCACAAGAACTTCCTTGATTTATTAAGAATAACAATGAAACCCAGAATATGTATGTCACTTTGAAACAGCTCCCACTGAGGACTGTAGCGTTTTCTTTCTTTTCAAAGTATTGCCTATCATAGCCAGATGCCTCACATTGGCTTTTTCCACTTGAACATAACTTGAGTTTAAAGAATTTAAAATTCTAATTCAAGTAAACTTACTTGGACAATCTTCTGGGGGCAGGAAGAGCAAAAGAATCATGATTTATAATTACTACAGTGTTAAAAGTTTAAAGCCAAAGACTAAGTATCTGCAATTTTGTATTTCAAGCTGATATTTGAATTATTTAAAAAATTCTTTGGCTGGCTTTTTAATTAAGAGAGACTCAACGCTAATACAAAAACATGCACACAAAATATTTTCTCATCCTCTATGTAGGATTTTTGTGTTATTATCAACTGTAAATTGAAGAGCAAAGCAAAGGTAATTTTTAAAAATGTTTTGCCTTCGATTATAAAACCATGTCCCATTTCTCTGTTCAACTACCCAGACTAGCGATGTTCAATGGGAATATGTAATGCAAGTGCTGAATGTGAGCCTTAAACTCAAACTACACGTGTCATTTTAAATTTTTTGATAACCGCATTTTAAAAAAGGAAAAAGAAACAGGTCAAATTAATTCCAGTAATATATTTCCAAAGCATTATTTCCACATGTAACCAGTACGAAAAATGTTTAGCATGCACTTGAACATTTTTTTCGAAAAATGTTTAGCATGCACTTGAACATTTTTTCTCTGTGCCCTAAATCTTTGAAATCTTGCCTGTATTTTTACTGCCTGCACAGCTCAATTTGCAATTGCCAAATTTCAAGTGTTCGGTAGCCACACGTGGCAAGCGGCTTCTCTACTGGATAGCACGGGTCTACCTAAATTATCAAATTCCTGCACCCAAACGCACTGGCTGAATGGCTCTATAAAATATTACTGCTAAGCCGACACCGACCGGAAAGATTTACGTGTCCAAGCTAGATGGTTAGTGGAGCTGAGGCCTTCACCCAGGAACCCCTTGTTTCTGTCCTGTGTTGCTGTTAGCAGCTTGCCTTGCTCCATAAAGATACACCAGTCACCCTCACGTGGTGGGACCCTCTGTTTGTTCATGCCCATGCGTTGAGGTGGCTGAGGTTGTCACTCGGGAGCAGGTTGACCCGGAGCAAACATTCTAAAATTGCCCAACCGGGAGAGGCCGAGTCTACAGGAACTGTGCCGGGGATCCATTCAGGACGTGGGAGGAATCCCAGGGTCTGCTGACTTTGGGGCTGCCTGGTGTGCGGTCCTGAAATGTAACCCCGGGATTCCTGAAAGAATGTCAACTCTATGGCTCGGATTTTCTGGGACAGTCTACATTTCACATAGTTCAGCCGGTTTTTCTTCCCAACGCCCCTATTTCTTAGGCCGTGTGTGTCTCGGTTTGAGGTTCAGAGAGCATAGCGCCTCTGGCAGTGGTCCCTGGGGTTGCAGGGCTGGTTTTCCAGGCTCCCAGCGCTGGCTTGGGGTAACTTGGAAGTGGTAAGGGGAAGAATCGAAGAGGCCTGGGGATAAATTGTAGGTAGTGCAGAGAGAAGAAACAGCACGGGCATTCTGAGTCTGTGCCCTTCCCGCAGGCCCTAAATTGCTATGAGGTTAGTCAAGAGGAAATTAAGGTGAAAAATAGGAGAGAATCTGCAAAATGCAGATATATATCTTTCTTTATCTTTTTGATCCCTCTACTGTTATACCCCACTCCACAGCCCTTATCAAAAATAAATAAGGAGCCATTGATCTTTGCCATTTCCCGTAATATAACCCGCAACGATACGGGAAATATTCGTATTACGTAACCATACTGAATGGAACCTGGGACGCAGCGGGCACTAACTAAGTGGAGGTTATTATTAGGAGTATTTGTTGGTGATGAACCATCCAGGTAACACGAGAAAACCAGAGGATGACAAACGGCACCCTCTCTTTAATATCTGTCATTTTTCTGTTTTATCGTGTGTGCTCTGAAAGGCACTGCATGCCCACTATTCCTTCTTTGTACTATTCTCCGTGGAATCTTATTTTCTTCCTTATTAACGTACCTTATTAATAGAGGTGCATTTGCATAGGCACTGTGGCCGAGGACCTCAGTAGGATAAAGGTTTTGCATATTATTGTTGGCTGTCTTCTTATTTCCCTGTTAAGTTGGAAGAGAATATTGGTGCCAAGGTATAATCATGACTTCCTATGGTCTTGCATAGAAAGTTAATGGTTTTCTTAAATTGGTTCTGAGTTCCTTCTCAGTCTTGGGTCAGATAAAGACTTGGGAAGAATTTCTCAAATCTTGAAAAAAAATTGGATTTTTATTCTCTACCCATTTTTTAATTTATAAAAAGTTTCACTATATATATATATTTATATATATATATTTATATTTATATATATATATTTATATACACACACACACACACATATATATATATATATATATATATATATATATATATATATATATATATATTTCCACATTAGATATTTTAAAAATCTCTTGGAAGTGAGAAATATGGATTGTTTTCTCCAAAATTAGCACTTATAATCTTTACCACCCAAATGTCCGCTGCCATTACCAAACCTTCGCGTGAAGCAGTTCAGGAGGGATTTGTCGAATGGCAGGAATGCACAGTTGTCTTTGCATGTTTACCTAAGTCACTGTGGTTTGCACTGTTTTCTTCCCCCCCCCCCCCTCAGGCAGTGTATGAGAAATAACTGTATGCAATCCTGCAGAAACAACATACAGTTGAACATAGCAATAGCAATTTTATTAAAGTTCAGGTTTAGTAGGCAGTGGGGTTTTTTGTTTGTTTGTGTTGTTTGTTTTGAAGTTCCACTGCTGCCTGTCTAAAGTCCATGGGCCTTTTGTTTAAAGAGGAAGAGAAAGAGAGAGGCAGAGAGAGACTGGGCACACCTAGTGTAATGGCAGAAAGAAATGATGTCCACGCAACTTCCCAGAAACAAGAGGAAGAGCTTCAACAGGATCTCTGATTCCATCTAGTTTTAGAAACAACATTATGTTTACTGCGTGTTAAAGTTATGGCGTGCAGGCTAGAACAATGGCTGTCCCAAATCCCTCTGCACCCCCACACTCTTAGGGGCACTGATCTTCCTTGTTGACGCCGTTAACAACTCAGGGGACCACAGGACCCTCACACTGCTACGGAGAAGGACACTTGGTCACCCCCAGGCTCCCAGGACAGTGACTCAGAGAGTTCTGCACAGCTGAGTCACTGTTAACTTTTCATGAACAGCCTTCCTTCCTTGGAAAAGTTTCAGCGAAATGAAGTGGATGTGTAATTTCTGTTTTCGTCTCCGCTCTACGTGGGGTAAGAGACAGTAATTCTGGGTGCTGGAGTAGCTTGTGACGTGCCTAATGTGGGGTGTTTAGAAGCTAGTATAATTTTGCCCACAGTTACACACAAATGTAAAACAGTACGTTTTTTCCAAACTCCAGGCCCTAACGTATCTTATAACTGATCATATACCAAAAAGTAGAGAGGCTGCGGCCTGATTTGGGCCCCACTGTTCATTTCAGGGGATTGCTGACTCCACGGAGAACTCCCAGAGAAGGCGGGCCAGCAGCTCCCGGGACAATGGGCGCACGCAGGCACCACAGAGCTGTTGGGGAGCATTATTCTTTCTTGGTTTCCACAATAGCTGGGATCTGATAATTTAGCATTAAGCCTCTTTTCAACTATATGGAACTGTAATAAGGTGATTTCGCCAATGTGCCTTTCCATTGTCCCGCAGATCCTGTGATCTATTATGCGGTAATGTGTGGAAAAATGAAAAAGAAAGAAAGAAAAATGAGGCGAAACCCATAAACCAACTAATTATCAAAACCATGAGAAGCCGCTTTGAGGGAGCTGTTATTTATTGGCATTTCCTTATGAATCAATATAGATATAGGAATCGACTGCAGAAGCCTCTGGGTGCAGGCACATAATGAAAGCCCAATTAATATCCAAAAGCACAGCGCGCTGCCGGCGATGGGGAGCTACCAGGACAATCACTGCTTCCGCAGCCAACACTGACAGCTGCAGTGCCCGATAGAACACAGCTTCAAAGGCCGGTGCCCACCCCGCCCCCACCCTGCCTCCACTGAACACTCCCTTCAAATCTCCCCTCACTGAGGCAGGGCCTGCAGGAACAGATGGGATACCAGAAGCAACCCATGGCTATCTGTGATGTCACCAAATGAGGCATTTGGGGATGCTGTTTGGGTGGCAAAAAATGTCAAAAGAATATGCAAGGGGGAGTGGGGAGGGGCGAGCGAGACTTTTGTAGGTGAAATTAGCGTGGCAAGGCAACCCTGCAGGTTGGAGAATGGGCTGTGGGTGGTGGAAGAGGTCATGCTGGGTCCAGACCTGGGCCGGCTTACGTTTCAGTTTTATTTTGGTGTGGATTAAGGGAGCTTTGCATTGGTTGGGCTCACAAGAAGAGCATGTGGCTCCATGTCCTGTAGGCCTATTTGCTTTGGATTCATCCGGGACGCTGTCCCCGTGCCAGCCTGTCAGCGACGGTGTTCAGGGACTCATTATCCCCCTTTCACCCTTTCTCCATCACTACTATCTTTCTCACACAGGATCCCAGCTTTCTTCCTTAAGATGTGGCATCTCTTGATTTTTTTATTAGTTTTTATTTCTTTGGGGGCCCCAAATATGAATCAGTTTCTTACTAGACTTAAAAAACAAAACACACACCACCACCCCGCAAAAAAAAACCACAACTGGATTGTAAAATCAGACCACCCCAAATCGCCATCCAGAAATCCTATTCTGAATGGCACCTAAGTATAATAATAATAATAATAATAATAATAATAATACCTGAAACTTGGCTGTCAGGCTCTCGCCCCCAGCATGCATTGCTGGGGACCTAGGGGTCTGAGGAAGCCACCCAATGCCAGTCTAGTAAAAGCAGAAAAGTAAAGCTTGATTAAGTTGATCATAGAAGAGAAAGAGCAGCTCCACATAAAATGTTCATTTCTTGCAAAGGCTGAGTGGGGGCAGAGGAGTTGTAATGGAAACATATTCTCCTTTGTTTTTAATAAATGTGATAATAATTTATTTGTATTCTTACAGCTTGTTAGAGTGTACAAAGATCTCCCATTTGGTCTTTCCAGTAAGTCCAAGGTACTTTGTGCAATAATGGCAAATATACTATTGTCCCGAGGAGGAAGCAAAGACCCGGGATGCTGCAATGTCTTGCCCAAGGTCAGAGTTGGGAAATATCAGAGGCAAGATTTTACTCCCAGCCTTCCATATCCTCAGCAAGACATGGAGGCCATTTGAAGAAATTCATAAAACAATCAGTAATTTTTGGGGGGTTGCTCAACCATCATTTCTCTATGAATATGTCCCTCCAACTAGAGTGTCCACATTGCTCTTATGATGACATTTATGTTGTGTTCTGCTCGGCTTGCCACCACCCCTCTCCCCCGCCAGCACACACACTACATTGGGAGATCTTTGAGGAAAGGGGCTCTCATATTCATCCCTAAATCCCCACTACCCACCATAACACGTTCAACCTCAAAACTCCCTTTCGTGGCCTGGAAGAAATGGAACATGTTGGGTTTAATCCTTTTCTGCTTTTGCTAATTTGCCAAAAATACTATAGCTGGCAATAATAAGAAACAAAAAGAAAAGGTGGCTTATTCTGATAAGTGAAGAGGGAGCATTATAATTATATTATGCACAAAAGTGATAGGAAAAAGAAGGTAGGCACTGGCCGCTTTTATTTTTATTATATTTTATTATAGGTTCTTGGGAATTGTCCCTGCAGACAACGAAGTAAAGCCCTCCCTGGAGCTCCCTGCCTGCTGAGGGAGATGAATCCTCACATTTAAATGCTTCGGTTACTTTTCAGATGGCATCCAAATGATCATCTGGAGCACCGGAGGTCTCCACCTTGGCGCTAAATGCAGAGAAGGTTACCGGGTGCAGCTGGAGTTGGCCTCCACCCGGAGGGAGCTGAGGAACTAGGGGAGGCATGCAGAAGGCCGCAGGTCCCTGTAGCACAGGGCTCTGACCCAGTGCAAGAGCAAATCTCTAAATCAAGCCCTTGGCGTCAGCTCCCGTGACTTCCAATTTGAGCTGGGAGCAGAGTCAAAGAAGTGTAATGGACAAAGTGGAAGGGATGGATGTATAAGTAGGAGCCAGGGATGTTGTGGGGAGCAAACACCACATGGCGAAACGCACGTTTGAGGCCATGTCCGTCCGGTGCCGTAACCCTACAGAGAGGCTCTAATGTACTGGAGGTGTATGCAGCACGTTTCTCATAAAATGACTAAAGTCGGATTTGTTGGATAAGGAGACAGGGTTGGAGGAAAGTTATTGGAAGGAGCTTTGCCCAGCTCTGTGCAGATGAAGTTTAATAACCCAGAAGCGTTGTCCAATCCATTACTCAAGAGTTCTATCCTGACGTGCAGAGTAGTGCTGGAAAAATCAAAGTGATGAAATAGACTCACCCAGCAAAGATAAGAAGGATGGGATTCCCAAGACCATTGATCTTTAAAAATAGTGGGTGTTATTGGATCTTTCTGAATACTCCCCAAATAATAACAGCATTCAACTTCAGGAATGGGTTGGTAAGCAGTTCATGAGTTAACTCTGCTTAGTAATACCAGGTACCGGGCATCATGCTAAATGCTTTCAATTTGTTATTTCATTTAACCCTCACCATCACCCTATAAGGTAACTGTTTCCCTTCATAACCTTCTTACTTTAGACTAGTTTTAGACTTACAAAAAAGTTGCAAAGATGGTATAGCGGTTTCTTGTGTACCCTCCACCCAGTTTTCCCTATCAACACCTCACATTTGTAGAGTACATTTTTACAGTTAACTGATATATTGTTCACTACAGCCCACACTTCATTCAGATTTTCTTACTTTTCACCTAATGTCCTTTGAGCTGTCCCAGGATATCAGGTCACTTTTAGTTCATCATGCAACCTTTGGCTTCTCTTGGTTGTGACATTTTCTCAGATCTTCCTTGTTTGGGGTGACCTTCACGGTTTTGAGGAGTGCTAGTCAGATGTCCTGCAGAATGTCTCTCCATTGAGATTTTTCTTATGATTGTATTGGGTAATGGGTCCTTAGGAGGAGGCCCACAAAGGTCAAGTGCCATTCTCATCACATCATATCAAGAGTGCCTGCTATCAACATGATTTATCACTGATAATGTTAAGTTGCTGAGCACATGCCTGAAGTGGGTCAAGATTCTCCACCGAAAAGTTACTCTGCCCTCCCCCTCCCATGCTGGGCTCTGGAAGAAAATCACTAGGCACAGGAGTGGGGAGTCATGCTCTCTACCTCTTTGAGTGGGCAGTACCCACATAAATTATTTGGAATGTTTCTGTAGGGGTGATTTGTTTTTTCTCATTTATTTACTCAGTCATTTATTTATATCAGTATGGACTCAAGGATATTTATTTTATACTTTTGGTTATAATCCAAGACTGCATTATTTATTTTGTTGATTAAATTGTCTCAGCTTTGGCCATTGGGAGCTCTTTTAGTTGGCTCTCATGTCCCTTTGACATACCCCCTTTGTTTTATTTTTCGGAGCATTTCCTTACTTTCTGGCACTGCAAGATAGTCCAGGCTCATCTTGTATGTGCCTTGTGCCAGCCTTGAAATGAGCCATTTCTCCAAGGAGTCCTCATTTCTCCTGTTGGAGAATGGTATTACAAACCAGGATCTGGGCCTTGGGTATGGAAGTCACTCTTTATGTTTTCTGTATTTTTTTTTCCATGAGGAAACTGAAGTTGAGAGAGATTAAGTAACCTGCCCAGAGTGATGCCTTAGAAAATTGTAGAATGCAGATTAAAACTCAGGTCTGTCTAATCTTGTAACTGTGGCATGATTTCTTGCTTTTTCTCCCCTCTCTTGGGATATCAGTCTGCCTTCCAACGAACCTTAAGTAGTGTTGGAAGTTTTCCTGGTCTGTTGACATAATATTGTATTTCGGCATTCCCTTTCTTACTGTCCCTGAGATCAGATTTTGGTAGGGTTTATTCAAGACAATCACACTTTAGTTAGTGGTTCTAATCTAAAATAAGTATCCCCAGAGGTGTGCTGAGTGTCTGAAAGTGATTTTTCCACATTTTGGGAAATCTAATGGAAATCATATACTTACCCATGACACAACTGCCCAACTAAGGAGAATGTCACATTTCTTTGATTCTATATCAACTCAACGTGGCTGGCTACATTCGTTATTTCAAACCGTTTGAAGCTCTGATTGGTCGATGATGACTTCATAGGAATTTCTGAAGTTGGAGAGGATAATAAAGAGTCTTTAGGGGTAGAGATGTTGGAAAAGGCCACATCATTACCGTTCTACTTGTGATCCAACTCTGATTGAAGTGGAGCCATTATGAGAGCTGTCTGTGTGTATGCGGCAGGGAAAGAGTAACTTTTTTGGATAGAAAGTAGACATCTATGTATTTGGTTTATGTTTTACCAATTTGCTGTAATGTTTTAACGTTCAAAATTCTGGTCCAAGTTACTTTAATTTCAGCTTCATTTTAGATGCCTGCTTTAAAAATTTGAAATTATACACATTGGAATGATTTTTTTTTAAGTATTCTATTTTCTGAAAGAAAAACCTGTATCTTAGTATAGATAGACATATGGATCTACTTAATATATTCAAAAGCAATGCATCTGAATGACTCAGAACCTAAGTGTGTGGCACTTGGCTGAATTGCCTGTTGGGATGGACTCAGAAAGGTGGGAGGAGAAAGGTGGGTGAGTGGGGGGGGGGGGGGGGATGATGAACAATTTAAATGGGAGAGGAGTAACATGTGGTCCTAGAGAAGAAAAGAAACACAAGCACCAGGAAAAGATAACTGGTTTTAATGGGAAGTTCTCAGTGAATAGTAACAGAGACTGGGTTTCACACAATTGTGTTCACATGAAACTGTATGAGGAAACATTAAAACGTAGCCTGACCGCTGTGGCTCAGTGGTTGAGCATCGATCCATACACCAAGAGGTCACTGGTTCGATTCCTGGTCAGGGCACATGCCTGGGCTCAATCCACATGAGGATGCAGGGACACTGATGTTTCTATCTCTATCTCCCTCTCCCTTCTCTCTAAAATCAATAAAAATATACTTTAAATAAAGTTTAGAAACAGAAAATATTATTGAGAAAAACTTGTGAGATCATCGAATTCAGCAGTTCTCAACTCCGGGCTGTACTTTAAAAAACTGGGGAAGCTTTTAAACAATACTGATGCCCAGGCCCTACTTCTTAGGTTTCTCATTTAATTGGTCTGTGGTGCAGCCCTGGCAGGGGAAAAACGCCAACCTCCTCAGTACTGCTAATGTGCATCCAGGCTTGAAACCGCTGATCTAGTTTTGTTTTTTAATTATGAAATATTTCAAATACACAAAAAGTATAGTGAAAATATACTAGAGACCTTTGTATTCACTACCTAGATTTAACACATGACTTATTGCCACGGTTGCTTCATTTATGTTTGCTTTTTAACAAATGAGGTGTCACAAATATCCTTGGAGTCCCTTGGCCACAATCAGAGCCCATCGCCTTCCTGCCTGGCCTGAAAGTTGGTGACAACTTGTCCATTTTTATGTTTATATCTTTACTAAATAGGTGTGTAGTCATGTGCATTTGTGTTTTTTGTTTGTTTGTTTGTTTGTTTGTTTTAAAATTCCCCACACATAGTATCATAGTGCTTATACAGGGTGTCCTAAAAAGATGCATACACACTTTCACAGCTGATAGCTCAATTTTGAAAATGAAATGTATTTTAATGAACACTGCTTTTATAATGTGCATATACATTTTGAGGGGGGCACCCTATAGTCCTTTGCATTTTGCTCCTCGTACTCAACATTATGGTTTTGAAACTCATCCCTGTAATTCTTCAAGTTCATTCATTTCAGCTGCTGTGTGGTGTCCCCTTGTATAAGTACACCTGGATGTAGTTATTCATTCCCCTACGGATGGGCACTGAAGTTGTTGCTTTCACTTTATTTTGTTTTATTTTTGGTGTAATAAGAATTCTGTGGTGGGGCACTTTTGTATATTGTGTCCTTGAGCACACAGAGCATGCTTTGCTCTTACAACGCTTTCCAACAGTGCTGAAGAGCAGTGCCTTCCAGTTGAGTAAAAGATGTGGAGCCCTTCAGCCCTCAGGGAAGCCAGGTAGGGCCGGAGGTGAACACAGGACCCCCCCCCGCCCCCCGGATGGGGCACCTCCTGCTGTGAACAGCCTCCTCAGGTGACCCTAATGTGCTGTATTGAATATTATCATTCTCTGTGTGCACCATGATGGGAAAGAGGTTGGGAAACACCACAGCAAGAACTGTACCTTGAGTGGATGTTTTGTATTGCAGTATAAACACATAGTTAACTCTGTAATTATTGCTAAATTATTCTCCAAAATAATTATACTGATCTACAGGCCCACCTTGCCAGACCTGGAAAGTGTTGGCCAGTCTCACGGATGTGACATGATACCTTGTTTTAATTTGCATTTTCCTGATAAATCAAGGTGTCTTTTCCTGTGTTGATTGGCATATATTTATAGTTTGTGAGCTGGTTGTCTTATCCTTTGCTCATTTTTCTCTTGAGTTGTTGACTTTTCTATTGAGTAGTTTGCTAATTGTCTAATATTTTGTTGGCTATATGCATTTGCAAATATTGCACTTCAATCTCTGGCTTAGCTTTTTTTTTTTTTTTTAGGATCATTTTTCATAAAAAGTTTGTGTTTTCTAATTTATGTTTCCAATGAAGAAACTTGAGACTCATGGTTGCATAGTAATAATATTTCAGTACGGAATGCTGTCATCATGCTTTCCACTCTTGCAGTGTGGCAAGGTTGAAAAGAACACGGGTCTGAGCCCAAGGTTACAGAGGTCTAGTTACTGGCAAATATCAGTCTAAAATGTTTTCTCATATTAATTCAATGACTACATGATTAAGCTGAGACACACAGTGATGAACAATTTGTCACCTAATCTCAAGTCAGATAGCTATTTAGTGCCAAAGCTACTAACATCATTTCCCAAGGTTTGCTCTGTGGACCCCTACTTGTTAAAAAGTATTTATTTTGTGGTCAATGGCATTTTTCATTTTTTTTAAATCTTAAACATTTTTAAACTTATTAGTCTGTGCAATCCCCTTTCTATGTGGAACACTTAATGACACCCCAAGAAACTATTTGTCCTGTGGCATAGACACTGAGAATCTCTGCACTTGAAAACATTCGTCTCAGGTCTGCAAGACGTCCTTCCCTGCGCTGGTTCTTTGTCTAAAAAAAAAGTCTAGTAAATGAAAACAAAAGCACAGATATCCATTCTACTGAATTTCAAGCACTGGTAGGTAGTAAGGAGGAATATTAACACTAATTTTGTTCCCTAATGGAATCTTGTGTTTTACTCTATGAGGATACAAAATAAAATGATTTCCCTATCCTTCCTGTGTACATCTCTCTAAAACGTGAGAATTATTGAGGTATATGGGATCTGGATTGTTTATTGAGTCCTGTATGGTAAGTAAGTATCTTTGGAATGGTCTGTCACTTAACCTGAAGATCTAGAATTCTAGGGCAGAAAGCAGAAACTTAGAAATGTGACCTTTTCTAGGGGAAAAATTTCTCTTTGACCTCTGTTCTTTTGAGGCAGGAATTTAAAAAACTGAGTTATCCAGGCGCATGCTCCCAAAAAGTAGGTACTAGGAGGGTTGGGAGCTTGGGCCTGCAAACTCTGGACAGCCTGGGATCCTTATGAGTCAAGAATAGGAGGCAGATTTTCACTATAGACATTGCTCTGCATTTGAAATTTTGAACAAATTGTGTGGATTATTGATTTAATAACTTAATGAAATTCATATTAAGTGACCAGATTTTATCTCATGATTCTGCATGTGTTTATTAAGATCGGGTTGTATCTCTGACCACACATTGGGCATTAGGGACTATGGCAATCAAAAAAATACATGTAGGGAGGAAAAATGGGATATATATATATATATATATATATATATATATATATGGATAGAGAGAGAGAGAGAGAGAGAGAGAGAGAGAGAGAGAGAGAGAGAAGTTACAAATATATATTGAAAAGTGGCAAGAAGTGTATATCATAATGTTAACTGTGGTGGTCTTTGAGATGCTAAGAATATTGGGGGTGGGGTGCCTTCCTTCTAATTAAAAACTTCTTATATTAGCATATGCTACTTTTCAAATGGTTAAAGTTTTTAAATTTTATTTTTAGATGTACAAGAAAAATATTTTTATATAAGTATACCAGATGCTGATATAATTTTACTCTTAATATGTGTTTTGCAAAAGCCTCCTAGTCTATTTGTATGTACCAACTGTATCATGTAAAATTACTGGCCACCAATGATCATAATTAGAGGAAGGCTGTTAGAAAGTAATAATATACACAGGCTACAGAAGTATAAAGACTAAGGGCTTAGGTGTCAAGTTTGGCACTCAGTACGGGGTGACCTTGGGTGAGTTCCTTAAACCTCGCTGAACCTCAGTTTCCTTATCTGTTGATGGGTAAAATAATGGTACCTACCCTATAGAATTGTTATGAGGATTAGATGAGAATCCATCAGAGTCCTTAGCATTCAGCATGGTTAGCACATAGTAAGTCCTGAGGGTTGTTAGCTCCTGCAGGGTTTGAACTCAAGACTTTGAGCTAATTTGGAGAAAATTCCTCATGTGCAATGCAGACAAATTAGCAGGGCTGTATACTTACAGACGCTATTTACCTGAAAATCAAGGTGGACAACTGGCTTCCAGGGGAGAAATACCATGAAATACTTCTCAAGAAAAGGATTATAATTTTTCCCCCACGGCCATAAAATGCAGGAAAAGGAGAAGGCGACAGAGTGAAAACTCGGTTATACAAACTTGGACACCAGGTATAGGGTTACCTGTGGGAAGGAGATAAAAGCAAGGACTGGAAAGCTACTGATCAGACAAAACCAAAAAGGGTATTACAGAGAGGGTTTGATACCAAGCCCTGAATAGAATTTCAGGAGCATGAATGATGGTCTGGGATTACCATGTTATAAATCAATGAGGTGACTCAGATGATATCATAGACCAGAAGAACAAAATTCAAGTAGATATTAATAACACCTGACCTTGGACATTAACCTTCAACACAGTCATTTGTAATGTAAAATTCCTGGTTGGACAATCTATCCTATATCCATATGGCTTTTCTTTTGGAGAGGAGGAGGTGGCAAGGATTGGCTTTGGAAAGGGAAAAAGTTAAGGCAGTTTAAAAGAAGACATTCGGGCTTTGCAGGCAAAGGAGCTTGGAAAGGTTCGGAAGTGCTGAGGCTGAGCTATCAAGTATCATGGTGGTGTCAGGTTTGTTTTCTGCAAAATATTTGAACTAATTTTACCAGCAGCGTTTCTCTCGGGCTATTTACTACCTGCGTGTTTGTCAAGGCCTTCGGAGGAGGCGGCCAAACATGTACATCTGAAATTCTTTCTCTTTGGAGCACAACTTGGGTGGGGAGGGCTCTCTGATGACAGGGGCGGGGAGCTGACAGTAGATGTTGCTGTGAGAAAGACGGGATTTCAAGAGCTGTCATCAGGATTGCAACGTCTGGTTGCAGTCGATATTTTCCCAAATGCCAAACACACGAGGATTTAAAAGAATGTGCAAAGAAGCGTGGGGCGTGCTCCTCGGGAAGCGAGAGTGGGCTAAGTGGCTCACTTAGCATCACGCCCCCCCCAGCCAATCACAAGCTTGGGCACCCGGGCCTCTTCTCTGCAAGACCTTGGCCGCGTGTCCTCCTACACAATTGCGAGGAGACGGGCTGAGCCACGGTGGTATTTAAAGCACTCTTCCATGGCGCTCTTGCATTTGCAAGATTTCCCAGGAGGCAGTTGCCAAGATGATGTTCTTTCCCACTGGCTTTTAATTTGTACATTTTAATGGGTTCCCCTTCAGATATGGCAATATAGGTGGCACTCTGCAAGGTGGCCAGAGATGAGATGGTCCCACGTAAATCTTCAGGGGACCGTTTCTGCCATCCTGAACGGGGCTGAAAAAGCATAAAGGCCAGATTCTCTTCTTGCCAGCAGGCTGCTGGTAGGAAACTCTGGTTTCAAAAGAAATCTGTGATCAGCCGTGTTCTTCTAGTAACTTGAAAATTGCACGATTTTGTTTAAAAGTAACCCACCCTTAAAACATGGAGAGGGAAACGGATCAGCCATTGGACCCTATTTCTCTTTATGTTTTTATCCACCCTTCCCATGCAGACCCTGCTGGCAGCCGTCCCAGATTCTTAACACTGCCTCGACACCCTTTTCTCCCCTCCTGGTGGAACGGCCCTCTTTGAATTATTAATCCTGAAACACCGCCTTCCGCTCAACATAGAAGACAAACAGATCCACCCTTTCTGGGCACCGGAAGAGTAATCAACAATGTATTAGGACCCACTTGTATTTCAGCATCGGGGCCCTCCCGAAATAAAAGGATATTGCCTTCAGAGTAACTTAATATTCATCCTAAGAATAAAACTGTAAACGGATTTACTAAGCAGTTCAACTTTGCATATGTGATAAACTGCAGATATTTCTAAGCGAATTTTCTTCCAAGCTGTCTTTGTTAAGCTGTTGGTAAGATTTTTCAAGGGCCACATGAGCCTGTTACTTTTGTTTTCAATTTTTAGCGCCTAATAATCCTCTTCTTAAGAGTTCCACATTGTTTTTATTGAGCCTCAGGCTAAGCTGGTATCTCTTGGTTACTTCTTTCCAAGTGGTGCCATACACTGCTGGGAAGCTTCCAGATACCCAGCCCAAGACACTCAGTATGCAAGACTGGTATCACCCGGGCTGCCCTGTCTGCAACACTTTCTATTGTCTCCTTTTTCTTGCTTGCTTTTTCTTCTCTGCACTTCCATTCTCTCTCTCTGAAGCTTGTCTCCGGCATTGCAGCTGTGGGTCACTTAGTCCGATCATTTTGGTTGCTGTGCTAGATTCCACAGGAGGAATTGATCACAACTCTTTGTCCTATTGGGAGACACTTAGGTTGGTTCCACCTGGGGGTTCTTACGGCGTTGCTCTAAGCTTTCTTGCCCATGTGAAACTTGATATACTTAGGCAAGAGTTTCTTCAAGATTTACGCCTAGGAGTGCAACTGCTGTGCCATGGAATTGGCTGGTATTACTAAATAACGCCAAACAGTTTTCTAAAATTGTTGGCACAAAGAACTCCTTAGTGAGGGGCTCCAGTGTGCCAGGCTCTGGGATGGCTCTGGGGCCAGTGAAATACAGTCATGTCCCTCCCCTCACCGTGCTTACTTTACATTCTAGGGGGAAGAGGCGGTCAGTTAAGTCACCTTCCAAAGAATAGGAAGTACAAATGGAAGGACTTTGCACTCTCTCCCCTCTCTGCCCCCCTTTCTTTCTCTCCCCCTCCCCCACCTTTCTCTCTCAACACTCTCTGTCTCCCTGGTGCAGGCAACAGTGGAACAAAACCTGCCTGTTCCCTGCTGTGCTCTCTAAAGTGGGGTGGTTATTCATCCATTCCTCAGGAAGCCTCTTCTTGGCCTTGGAAAGGATTGCCTTCTGGGCTGTAGCTCCAAGATCATCACTCCTTTAGAAGGTAATTCAGTCATCCAACAGGTAGTGACTAGGTACCTGTTAGGGGCAAGGTGCCTTTGGCCCTGGCCTCAGAGACCATAGATTTTAATGGGAGAGACAAGCTAGTCAGACTTTCACTACAAGGGCCTATTGGAACTCTCCTGAAGAAAATAAAGAAAACGCTCCAGTCCACTTAGCTTGTTCTCCAGCAAAAGCAGATGTGTAAGGCTGGTGCTTTGTGCAAAACATGCTGTCCCCGCGGTTTCATTGCCCTCTGTAAGTGGATTGAACTGCGAGGGCTCTCGATGCTTTGCGCTTGTTTATTCATTCAACACATATTGATCGAGCGGCCACTGCGTGCAAGGTGCTCTGCTGCGCCTTTGACCTGCTGGGGCTGACTGTCCGGTGGACTCATTTCCACTGGGCTCTCTCGTGTCTCTCTAGGTACTCTCCTTGCCTGATGTCGCCGTAACCACACAGAATCCCAAATATGTTACTGACCTGCCTGCATCTTTGGATGAAAAAATTTCCCCACCCTCATTTTCCAATAATGCTCACTTGCTGTTTGTCAAAACACACACCAGCTGCCTGGATGTATTCACACTGTGCATGTCTGTGACCTCCCTTGATCTCTCAGACATCGGCCCAAAAGAATGAGGAACCCAAGGCACAGAGAGGGTAGGTAACTTGCCTAAAATCAAACAGCTACTAAGTGGTAAAGTCAAGGTTTTGTCTTTCATGTTTTCCTGTACAATTTGACCTCATCTCTCATCCCACAGACTTTTCTAACTCCCAACAAAACTTACCTCTGCTCCCATTCCTACGTGCCGCTCTAGACTACCCAGATCTTTCTTCTTAAACATGGCTCTGGATACGTGGGGACCACCTTCCAGTGAAGTATCCCTTACGAGGGCCTCCCAGAAGTAAGGTATGAGCCCTAATCATACCCTAAGATCCCAAGACATCCAGAAACATGGCCCCCTTTCAAGCTTCCTTGGATGACCATCCTGTGCTGTTCACTATGGTAGCCACTAGTTATGTGTGCTGTTTCAAGTAAAATTAAAATTCAACCAAATTTAAAATTCAAGCGGCTACTGTATGAGACAGAGTAGTTGTAGAACATTTCCATTATTGTAGAATGTTCTACCGGACAGTATTAGTTACAGCGATCTGCAAAAAACCACCAGAACGGGTGTGGCAGCCAGCTGCTCATAAGTGGGCTTTCGTCATGAATACATGTTGGAATTGGGGGATATGGGCTGAGGTCCATGGGTTTTTAAAGAGGGAGAAAAACAGGGAGAATCTGCAGGCCATGAATGAAAGGGGGGCGAGGACAATGAGCAAAGTTGTGACCCTGAAGAACAGAACAGTTCCATAAATGGACACAAACTGGATTTTGTGGGCATGTCCACAGTGGTCACAATGGCAGTGAGACTTGCCCTGTGAGGGGGGCGTTGAACCACCACTGTGGTTTATACCCAAAGTGCGGAGAAGAGATATATTCTGCAGTTGCTTGGATCATAATGCGTAGGCAACTAGGTGGTCACAGGGAGGAAAATCCAGGGTGAGGGAACAGGGGCCCCTCGGGGCAGGTCTGGGTGGTGTAGGCTAGTGACAGCACCCAGCTTTGCCCGACCTGGATTTGCTTCCCGGCTCTGTCCCTGCCTGGCTGTGTGGCTGTATGCGCATTACTCAGATGGGCCCTCCTCTGCAGCCTGCGTGATTTTGTGGGTTAGAGGGAATGGGTGAAAACCACCAAACCCTGCATGGAGTGTGTCCCCGGAGGTATCACCACTTACATTGCTGCTCTCTGCCATGATGCCATGTTCTTTCAGGGTGCCATGTTCTTTCAGGGTTCAGGGCAGGGTGGTCCAGGTGAGATGGCATTTCTTAGGCAGCACTCTCACCATCTCCCACCTACGCCACAGCGGATTACTCCGCTTCTTTGTTTTCCACATAAATAAATTCCGGAAGGGTCAGGTTATTTACAAATTCCGAATCAGCTCAAAGTGAATGAAGACATTCCCCTTTAGTCCTGATCTGCCCCCAAAACATTTGCCTATTTACAACACCAGCTTATTGGGTCAAAATCTGGTGCAAGTGTTAGGCAACAAACCGGTCTCTGGTTTGTTTTTTGAACCTTGCCTTTAGGCCCTCAAGCTCTCAATTCACCTTATGTAACCTCCTGTGCCACCGTACCGCGTGTGGTTAGGCTGGCTTTCCCTTGCTTCTTTGGGGCCTCCCATGGTTAAAGACCCAGAAGCGTTCTAGATCTAGGTGAAAGGGAGCTGCCTGCGGTGCTGTGCGCCATTGAAAATTTTCCATTAGGCGATTGCTCAGAGGAGGATCTATTTATTGGATTGAGTCCATTCTTCCAAATATATTTAGAAAATTGTACATTACTTGGACAAGAAGTAATGGCAGAAGCCAGAAGTCTTTCTGTAGCCTGTCCTAAAAGGGTCAAGTAATGCTTTTTTCTTAATTAAAACCCCCCACAAACAACAAAACACTAATTACCTAAAACAGAAAAGAAGGGAATTTTGTCATGTGAAAATAAGGCAAGCTCTCAGGCAACCCTCTCACCCAGAGTCCAGAGGATGAAGGACCACAGTGACCTGAGGACTTTCTGCTCCCAGGTTAAATGGGTCAGGTTATTTACAGAACATTATGCTGATTATCATGAAAATAACCAGTAAATAGGGAATTTTCACCTGCAGTCAGAATTTACAGCACACCACAAATAGCCTTTTATGTCTCAGCTGGTGAAACCATAAAGAGGCTGTTATTCTACAAGACAGCTTTTCACAGAAACCTAATTCAATTTTAAGAAAATGAATGTGAAGGGAAAATACCTGTTCCTGCTCCTTCAATAGCTCTGTTCTCCCACCCCTGCGCTGAGTCAGTGCCTTTAATCCTTCCCGGAGAGGCCTCTGGAGTTTCCATGTTGTCTGAACAATTGTCATTCATTGTTTGATATGTAGCTTCTGCCAGAGGGAGGTCCATTCAGGGACTCTTTGGGGGAGAAATCATCAATGTATGGAGAGTCGACACCAGGGTGAGCTGTACTGAGACGTGGTTGGTTATACAGGCCTCTGGCCTCTCCTGGAAGTAATTCCATTATCAACAAGTTAGTACAGCTTCTTGGGAAGTACTAACAGCTACAATGGTGTCCACCCATCATTTCAAACGTGGTTCCCCTTTGCTAGACACACAATGCACGCATCCTTCTCAAATGTCATTGACATTTTAAAAATGTTTAATATCCAAGCCCGAATGGAATCAAGTCAGAAGTTCAAAGTGCTGCTCTATTTTTACTAGTAAACTATGCTTTGATTTCCCTCTTCTGTACAGTGGGGAGTGGGTAGGGATAGTGGGTCCCTCCAATTAACAATCACTGTCCTATACCTGCCTAATTTTTCTTCTTTTTTGAAAAAATATATTTTTATTTATTTCAGAGAGGAAGGGAGAGGGAGAGAGAGATAGAAACATCAATGATGACCGAGTATCATTGATTGGCTGCCTCCTGCACACCCCCCACTGGAGATGGAGCCCACAACCCAGGCATGTGCCCTGACCAGGAATGGAACCATGATCTCCTGATTCATAGGTTGACAGTCAACCACTGAGCCATGCCGGCTGGGCAAATTATTTTTCTTAAATGACTATACCATGATCCATTTTCAGAAGGTGATCATTGTTCACCTAGATGAATTTCAAACACTGACATTTTATACAGTGTAAGAATAAAGTGATTTGGCAGGAGAAGGGGGAACTGTTGAAAATAATCTATATATATAAAAGCCTAAGTGACTGGAGGACTGTTCGATTGTTCAACCAGTAGCTATGACGCACATTGACCACCAGGAGGCAGACACTCAACGCACAGGGATGAAAACATGGAACAGACTGATGAACCTCAGCGGGAAGGGAGAGGGGGAAGGGCAGGAAGAGATTAACCAAAGAACTTATATGCATAGTAGAGGCCTGGTCCCTCAGCCTGGCCTGTGGGGATCGGGTCGAAACCAGCAGTCTGACATCCCCTGAGGGGTCCTGGATTGCGAGAGGGTGCAGGTCAAGCTGAGGGACCCTAGTAAGTAATATAAATAGCTACATTTATTAAGCCCTAAATATGAACCAGACATTGTGATAAGCCCCTCACATGCATTACTTATTAAATGTTTATAATACCACTATGAGGCAGTTGTTATTCCCATTAGAAAGCTGAGGAAACTGAGGCAAACAGTGGTTAAATAATCATCCAGGTCATACTGCTCAGAAGTAGCTAAACCAAGGTCCTAACTATACAGTGCCCTACTGTCGGCTGCCTTTTTAATCTTTGCATTTCTAACTAGTTAATTTGTCAATTAGCTATTGCAATGGTGATTACATAATGTCATTCAAACTAGAACTTTTATTTTGAGAATGAAAGTGGTAAAAAATTATGCCCAGGACAGCAGGCATAATGGGGGCTGCCTCAGGAAGTTTAGATGTATAGTCAACTTTTGTTATTAGAAACTTGAGGTACATTATTTTCTGAAGAAACAATGTCAGACATGGATAGGGTCCTGGGATAATCCTTTCTCTTAAGGTTTTCCTTCAGGACACTGTTGCCTTCACACACACACACACACACACACACACACACACACACACACACGTTGAAGCAAAATGCTACGCGCTCCAAAAATATGGAACTCTTTCCCCCCACTTTTATTTTAGCAGAGAATCTTTTATTTTAATATAGCAGGTATATGTGCCGATAAAAAATTCTTCAATGACATTTTTAAAAATAGCACAAAATAGTGTGCACAGCATATGATCATTTGGCTAAAACAAAATAATTTTATATATTTGCATTGTGTGTGTATATATGTATTCATTCCTATGCATGCTTCCGCATGCAAAGTACATCTCTGAATAATACACACAAGGAATGTTTACTAATTGTTACTAGTACATCAGGAAGGAAAAGAATATTGGAATCTGGAGTGAAAGGGAGACTTATTCACCTAGTATATCTTTTTGTTCAGACAGAACTCTTTTTCATGAGTGTGTTTTATTTCTCAAATGAGAAGGAAAAGCTAGATCAATAAATGCCTCCAATGTGGCGCACTTGTACCGTTGCCAGTAGGAAAGGAATCTGATTAAAGTTATTGGGCCCTGGCCGGTTTGGCTCAGTGGATAGAGCATTGGCCTGTGGACTGAAGGGTCCCAGTTTCGATTCCAGTCAAAGGCACATGCCCGGGTTGCAGGCCATATCCCCAGTAGGGGGCATGCAGGAGGCAGCTGATCAATGATTCTCTCTCATCATTGATGTTTCTCTTTCTCTCTCCCTTCCTCTCCGAAATCAATATGTATACATATATATTTTTTTAAAAAATATATATTTTAATTGATTTCAGAGAAACATAAATGATGAGAAAGAATCATGTGTGAAAGTATTCATCTTGGCCATGTGCTTTGAGATAGTGCAATGCAAAATGGGTTCTCCAACTAGTGTTATAAGAACTGCATACTTCAAACAGAAATGGTCAATAAGTTTTGAGCAGTATAATGGCATTAAGGATGTTTTATAGGAGTATGACAGAGACATATAGTTCCCAATCCAATACCTGCTCTTACTTAATTTACAGAACCCCAATTTCATTTGGGTAGTGATTTTTTTTTCTTCCTAAAAGACCACATCTCCCAAGCTCCCTTGCAGCTAAGTGTGCCCAGGTAACAGAGGTTTGGCTACTGAATTGTAAGTGCAAATGTTCTGAGGAGGAAGCTCCTTAAAGAGAGTTAACCAAGCCAGGATGAATGTTAATTTTGCCTTTCCCTTTCCTCTTTTATACTTGGAGAAACATTATGAAGACTACAGGGACATATGGCGTCAGGGCGAAAAGAGCAGAGAACTAGAAAAGCCTTCGACCCTGAAGCCACCATATGAACCTCAGATAGCCAGAGGTAGGATTTGTTTTATATTAGAAATAACCCTTGGACGTTTAAGCCATTGAAGTCGTAAGTTATTGACAGCTAAATGCAACTCTTGATCAAACAAGTCACTCTGTCCAGTGTGAGGAAGAATATCATGGAGGAAAATGAATGTGACATTCATTCATCCTCATTCCTAATCTGTGCACTTCACTGGGCCTGCTTTTTGTTTTGTTTCATTTTTAATTAATTCCATTTTAAGAAGACATTTCATCTTTTAGAACAACCCAGGGGCTGAGCCTTCAGTTCCTTGTATTCTATCCTTTATGAACAACCCATCTTTCAACTCATGGGAACCTCAATTAATAATCGTTTTGCTTGTAAGATGACTCTAGGGGACATTTACTCAGACACTGTGACTGTCACCATAGTTGTTGGAACTGAAGTTATATACACAGATGAACTTTTCTCATTTATTTATTTTCTCATTTATTTATTTTCCTTGTGGGGTGTCTCATTGTAAATCCATTGTAAACCCCCAGGCCTTAAATGTAGGCTGTGTTATAGATAGCCTTTGAAACTTCCCTCTTCTTTTCTTCAGGAAGGAGGGGAGGTAAGAACTGAATAAAAGAAAAAAAAATTAAAAGAAAGAAAAAAGGAAACAAAATAAAAACCATATTTTTAACAAAAGGATTTTTGAAAGCCTTGGAAAATGTTGTGTTCACTCACATAAGGCCCCACTGTTTTAAACATATTTTACTATAATTTTTCCTTCAAAATTCTGACATGCGAAGTTGAACAGGGCTCTTTCAGTGCACAACCCTGGGATGTGGAGAAATAAAAAGAACAGTATTCCAACTAATGCATACTCAGTGAAAATCATAATATCTCATAATTGCTTGAAATCTACAGGCTGATCCCATGTCATCTTCAGAAATATGCAAGTTTCCTTTTGTTTTCTGAGTAAGAGATTTTTCCTTGCTTTAGGGCTTAACCCTTGAGTTTCTACCCATAATTATTGAAATATGATTAAAAATGAATGAATGTAGAGCTACCCTTCATAAATGCACCCCAAATGTTAGGTAAGACTCTCCAAATCAGCCAACTTTTATTCTAACAGAAACAAAAAAATATGTATTTAACTTTATCAGTGAAACAAGTATTCTTTTTTATCCATTTCCTTTTCTACCTGTTTCTAAACACACACACACACACACACACACACACACACACACTCCTTTAAATTTCCACAAGAAACTTTGAAAGAACAAAGAGTTGCTATTTCGGAGCATGTAATAGCATGTTTAAAAGTTCATCAACTTCCCCCTTTAAAAAAAACTGGCAATGAGTCTAAAATAATAATTCAAAAAGATTTAGAGACAAAAATCCTTAAGACTTCTTCCTCTGTAACATTATGTAAATCATAAATATACCACTGGTCTGGAAGTGATTACAACAAGCTGTGAGACAAAAGATATTCCTCAGCAGACACTGCAGACAATGGATTCTATTCTCCCATCAGCATATAAGAGGATTTAGGAAGGTAAGTTTTCATAATAGCTAAGAGAGAGTTACGCCATTATGGAGTGAGTGTGTGTGCTCTAAGAATAAATTCTAAGTCCTGGGCCATAACTGATTGCATGAACTCATTACAGAAATGTGTCCTCTTTTTGAAGGCGAATAAGCTTTTTGGTGTTTCAAGCATTCCTCCCGTCTTCTCCAGTTTTCCCTTTGCTCCTCAGTTGTCATTGCCCCTAACCTTGCAAACAGGATCCCTGGAACGAAGAGGAGGAAGCACTATGTAAACAGTTAACTCCAGAAGCATGAGTCATTCGGGAATGAGCTCCCCCAGTCCTATCTAAGGAACGCCCACTCCTATCTAAACTTCTCAATCTCTTTTAGAAAGCATGTCTTTGTTTTGTCTTTGCCCATACCTTCTTCTGAAGGGCAAAGGTTTAAATTTTTCATCTTCTCCAAGCCTTTCAACACTTGAGTTGGATATTCAGTTATCGGAACATCAAGAATTGCATTTTGCTTGGGAATATAGCCTGAGAAGCGAAGGCCAGCCAACTCAAAGGGACACTGCAACGCCATTTTATAATTAAGCAGAGCACCCGCGGGACTGCATGTTATAACAGATGTTTCCTGGCCCCAGGTACTAAGCCAGCACATAGTAAAACTGCCCAGAGCCTCTCTCGGAGCCAAGATGGGTCAGTGTCTGGAACAACTCTTGTCTAGTGTCTCTTACTGTAATTAGAGAATGAGACTAGCTTTTGGTCATTAATTCAATTTGAAAAATAGCCATGGCTAAATTAAAAAAAAAGAAAAAAAAAATAAGAACATCAGAGTGCTTTTAAAATTGAAAAGCCCAATGAGAACCTGGAGATAATTTATTGGTGATTTATTATTTCTAACAGTGTTTTAGAGCTTCTATAAATTCTGTACAATGCCCTCTCTTCAAGATGATTTGCAAAATTTTCACTCCATTTATAAAGTGGATAAAATCAGAGGCTCCTTATGCTTAGGTTGGAAAAGAGTTTATAGATTGGTTAGTACCAGGAAATCAAACTCAGATGCTGTAGCAGCCATTTGGTAAATGAACAAAGCAACCAAGAGCAAGAAAAATCATTCTGTATTTTCTAACTTTCATTTTCTTGTTTTCAATAAGAAGCATGGGTATAGGAATATATTTCTCCCCTTTGAGAACACAATGTTCGAGCAGGGCTGACATTCAGATGGTGTGCACCTGAGGCTAGCATAGTCCTTAGCATTGGGCGTATAGATGCTACTCTCAGCCCGCTGAGTGATGGCCACTCCTGCCCTTCCCCCAGGTACCCTTGGACCTCACCATGATCCAACAGCTGGAGAGAGCAGGACCTCTCCAAGATGTTGTTCTAGCACAAACATGTCCATTCTGTAAGTCAGTCCCCATGCCTTTGTAGGTAAATATTTTTAATATTACCCTTGATTACAAGTACTTTGACAAATAGCAACTGGTGTTTTGCCTCTGTGTAGGGCAGACAAAGGGCAATAGAAAATGATGAGGTCACCGGGAAGCTGGAAAGCCCATGCCCTGTTAAAGGAGGCAGCTACTACAAATTGAGTAGAAATAGGGGACCCATGTGGCCAGATCTGATTTCTCAAGGGAAAATAAAAACCTGCGTTCTTATATAAAATCTCCCAATTAAATTGTCACCTCATTCAAACATGGTAAAGAGTAAACAACATGCCTCTGTAGTCCCAATCTGGCCTTGGTGCTCCAAACTAGCAACCTTTTCTACTTCTGAGACATAAGAGAGGGTTGGTGTTTAAGTGACGTACCCAAAGACCACTCAAGTGCCTAGTGGAAGGGTCGGACTGCAACCTTGAGCAGCCCGTGACTCCCCATCCAGTGAAGTCTGCTTTCTTTCCACCAGGTCCCGGATAACACTGAAAATGCTTCAAGAGGAATGCGTAGATTACGTGCCCTAAGAAGTAGGGTCTTAGCTATGTTTAATATTACAGTTCTTTACGTTAGTGTCTCTCCTGCAACAGAAAAGTAGGAACTCATTTCCAAAGTTGACACACGAGGGAGGAAAAGATGACAGGAGTTCCAAAGATAACTGAGGCCTTGTACAGCTATAAGAAAAGGTTGGGCCCTAACTGGTTTGGCTCAATGGATGGAGCATCGGCCTGTAGACTGAAGGATCCTGGGTTCGATTACAGTCAAGGGCACATGCCAAGGTTTTGGGGTCGATCCCCAATGTGGGGCATGCAGGAGGCAGTCAATCAATGATTCTCTCATCATTGATGTTTCTCTCTCTCTCTCTCTCTCTCTCTCTCTCTCTCTCTCTCTTCCTTCCTCTCTAAAATCAATAATATATATATATATGTATATATAATATACATATATTATATATATATATATATATTTTTTCTTTTTTAAAGCAAAGGTTGGTTCTCTGGTTGGAATTACTTTTTAAAGAAATTGATAGCCCTGACGGGTTTGGCTCAGTGGATAGAGCATCGGCCTGCAGACTGAAAGGTCCCAGGTTCGATTCTGGTTGAGGGCATGTACCTTGGTTGCAGGCACATCCCCAGTGGGGGGTGTGCAGGAGGCAGCTGATCGACGTTTCTCTCTCATTGATGTTTCTAACTCTCTATCCCTCTCCCTTCCTCTCTGTAAAAAATCAATAAAATATATTAAACAAAAAAGAAATTGATAGAACTCTGAGAAGAATTTTATAACACCCCAAGGTGAGGGTGACCCATTGAAGGGTAAGAAAGCATCCAAGTCAAATGCATCTTCACTATTAGGAGTGATCTGACTTTAATGGATTTCTAGTTTCATTTGATCCTGACACCAATCTGTTATTTTCATAGCTATTCTTTACCTTTGTTATTAAGCAAGAGTCATGTCAGGTGTCTATAAAGTAGGTTTATTCATGGGTTAACCCAGTGGCCGGCAAACTCAGTCAACAGAGTCAAATATCAACAGTACAACGATAGAAATTTCTTTTGAGAGCCAAATTTTTTAAACTTAAACTTCTTCTAACGCCACTTCTTCAAAATAGACTCGCCCAGGCCGTGGTATTTTGTGGAAGAGCCACACTCAAGGGGCCAAAGAGCCGCATGTGGCTCGTGAGCCGCAGTTTGCCGACCACGGGGTTAACCCATGCTTATTGACTACCCGCTATGGGCTAGATTAGAATTCCCAAACATGTTATTATTCTACCTTCTATATTATTTATCTCCCTTTTACCACTTACACTATTACTTAATTTTTTTAAGAACCAGTGTGCTCTTTTTTTCCCAAACAGAAAAAGAATTTAACTAACCTTGTGTTGGGACTGGGGTTACAATGATGAATTAAATAGTCCTTGACCTTAAGGATCCAAGGACCATTAATATATAAACAACTAATTTTTAAAAAAGTGATGGAAGAGCTATGATGAAGGCAAAGGGGAGCCATTAATTTTCCTTGAGGCACATGGGGGAGGTGAAAAGTCCCCAGCTCAAATGTCACACTAGGTTGAGCTTCAAGGAATGAACAGGAGTTTTCAAGGCCAAAAAGGAGGCATCGTCCATTCTAGACAGAGGAAAAAACTTGAAGAAAGGCGCAAAGTCCTAAGTGTGTTGGGTGTTTGGGATGGCATGAGTGATTCAATGTAGTTAAAGCCCAGGTACATGCCTTTGACAGGAGTGGCAGGAATGTCTGATATAGAAACAATAAAACTTGGTGACCTGATAGATAAAAGTAAATGGGAGGAGTAAAGACTGACTCCAAAATTGCTCACTTGAGTGCCTGGGTGGGTGAAAACGCCATGTACTGAGACATAAGGGAAGCCCTAGCCAGTTTGACTCAGTGGTTAGAGCGTTGGCCTGTGGACTGAAGGGTCCTGTGTTTGATTCAGGCCAAGGGCACATGCCTGGGTTGCAGGCTCAATTCCCAGTAGAGGGCGTGCAGGAGGCAGCCGATCAATGATTCTCTCTCATCATTGATGTTTCTATCTCTCTCTTCCTCTCCCTTCCTCTATATGAAATATATATATATATATATATATATATATATATATATATATATATATATATATATTAAAAGACATAAGGGAAAGCAGAGCTTTGGGAGGTGGCTGTGGGGAAGGAAGTGGTGGGGGCTGGTGGATGAGTTCTAGCTTAGAGATGATAAAGATGATGTACCTTCAGAAGGCCATTGTAGGTAGACCTTGCCATGAAAGCATGAAAAAATGGAAAGAGGGGTCCAGAGAGAAGAATTATCAGCCATGAGCTTGATCCATGTAGAAATACTCAGAAAATGACTTTTAAATGGTATAGGTAGAAACTATTGATCCTGAGAACCCTAACTTGATGCTAATTAAATAACTTGAAAACTGATAGTAAAAGAAGGCACCAAGCCGCTCTTCTCTCAGCTTCCAGGTCATTTTCATTTATACAGTAAAACTGGGAACTCATTAAAAGAGTGCTGGTCTTATTATCATGCAGATGCAGTTCTGAATCCCACTCATTCTACTTTACTAGATGTTTGTCTTTGGAGAAATCATTATTGGTATTATTATTTTTTTAATCCTTAGCCAAGGATATTTTTTCACTGATTTTTAGAGAGTGGAAGGGAGGGAGGGAAGAGAGGAGAAAAGAGAGAAGAAAAGAGAGGAGAGAAGAGGAGAGGAGGGGAGAGGGGAGGGGAGGGGAGGGGAGGGGAGGGGAGAGGAGAGGAGAGGAGAGGAGAGGAGAGGAGAGGAGAGGAGAGGAGAGGAGAGGAGAGGAGAGGAGAGGAGAGGAGAGGAGAGGAGAGGAGAGGAGAGGAGAGGAGAGGAGAGGAGAGGAGAGGAGAGGAGAGGAGAGGAGAGGAGAGGAGAGGAGAGGAGAGAAACATTGATGTGAGACAGACACATCAATTGGTTGCCTCCTGCAGGCATCCCAACTGGACTTGGGATGGAACCTGCAACCCAGGTACATGTCCTTGACAGGAAATTGAACCGGAAACCTTTTGGTGTGCAGGCAGACGCTCTAACCACTGAGAAACACCAGCCAGGACTGGACAGGTCATTATTTAATTCCTCTTAGCCAGATACTTATGTGCTTTGAGGCAGACACTATTCTGGGGCCTGGGAATAGAATAGATAAAGAAAAAGTACTGCCCTCATATACCTTAAGTTTCCTTTTCTGTAAAACTAGAAGATTGCAACAAGATACGACATATCACGCACCCAGCACAGGACATTACACAGAGTATTAGAGACCTGTCACCTACTATATGTGCTGATTGTGCTTTTCATTGGCTCATTTAATTCTTAACCGACGAGGCAGATATTAATGCGGTCCTTACACAGTCAGGGAAACTGAGCTGAGCTGTCTTGCCCAAATTCATAGGGAGCAAACCAAGAGTTATCTGACTCCCGAATACCAGACTTCATCTCCTTTTCTTTGCCAAAACCAAATGAGCCATGTAGAGAAGAGCACCTTCTCTCTTAGTGCCCTAAAATGTGAGTGAGTGAGCTAGAGGTTATCATCCAAGGAAGTGCCGGTTAAGTTGACAGGTGTGGCATTTTAACATGAGGATAATCAAAACTCAGGCTCTTCAAGACAGCATCCATTTCTTTAAGTAATATTCTGAATGACAGAACCAAGGATGATGTCCTACAAATGCTCTTCACCAGTTCATAGGTGGGCAAGGCCGCACAGTCAGACAGGGTGACCCTGGCTCTAGCTACAGAATTTCTTTCCTACCTCAAATCATTTTTGCAAGTAGGTGGAGAAAAAAAAAATGTTAGTGAGCCAATTACTTAGAATTAAAAGCAATTTGGGGGTCATTTTTACTCTTCAGTAATGGAATACAACTGCTTAAAAAATCGTTCTGGAGTGGGAATCTTAACCACTGTACTACCTTCTTCTTTGTTGTCACTACTACTATGTCTTTTTTGCTATCACCCGACATCTCCCTCTCCATGGCTACCACAACTGGCTTAGTCCAGGGTCTCCTCATTTCCCCGCTGGAGAGCACTCACCCACTCACCCCCCTCTCCTGACCATCTACAATTCCTCCAAGCTGCTAACCTATTCAGCAGTTCCCCATCACCTAAAAATATACCCGCCCTCATGTGCGAACACAGGTGGCTTGCAACATTTTGACCTTCATTCCCAATGCACAGAACTTCTCGGGTTCCGAACGTGCCGCGCTGTTTCACGCCTCCGAACCGCCACACTTGCTGGCCCCTCGGCTGGGCTTGTCCTTCTTCAGGTTCACCTGATGAACTCCTACTCACCTCTAAACACACAGCCCAAGGGCCATCTCCTCTGAGAAGCCTTTCATTACCTTTCCATGCTCGAGTCTTTATATCCCACAAGAGTCCGTTTATTAATAATCTGTCACACTCAATGACTTGTACTTGTGAACATGTTTATTTCCCCCGGTAAGCTCTAAGCTCCTAGAAAGAATGCACATGATCCTCTGCATCTCTCTCCCCGGGAGAGCCGTGGCATATGTAGTAGGGCTCAACAAATACTGTCGTGTTAAATAAAATGGAATCCAGTTGTCATTACCATGGTCATCAATCCACAGTTTGGGGGCTCTCACAGGAGGCGAAATTGTTGGTTGGTGTTCCACTTGATACTTAGGGTGGTGAAAGGAGCAACAGCCAAACTCCTGGCTGATTCTGCTGGGGAGAAAAGAGAGCCCCTCTGAAATAAGAAACAAAGAAGAAAGGCTAGGGGGGGGCTGGCATTGTTCCTTTGGTCACTCTTGGGTGCCAGAGATTGGGGTTTTAAAGCAGGCCTACTCCCTTACCTATGGGGTTCTGACCAATTTTTCTGGGAAAAAGAAAAGAGTGAAATGGAAATCTGTGGTCAGAAGGTTACAGTAAGGAAAGGCACACAGTTCTGCTGGGGAATAGGAAGTGGTCTTGTCTTCCGCAGCAGGGCTGTCTAATAAATCTGGAGAGTTTTATTGACTTCATAGGCGCAAAAATAACCACCCGGAGAAGACATCGGGTTTCACTTATTTTTTTTGGAAAGTAATTTTTCACAGACTCGAGGTTAAAAGAAAGTGGTTGCACGGGCCTCAGCTGTGGTGGTGTGTCTTCTGGTATGCGTCATGAACTGGGTCTCAATTCTGGGACCATGCCCAGTTTCAGCGGCCTGAAACCTCTGTTGAAAGCAACGAGGACAGAGTGTTGCCAACATTTTATGTATGCAACTGTAGATCGATTGTCTTAGCGCAAGCGGAGACTTTGATCAAGAGCGTCTGGAGGGAGGGGTTTCATTAAGTGCTGTTTTCAACCCTTAATTCTACAGCTTTTATGTCTGCTTGTTCCTAAGTCTACTACAGCCCCCAAATGGCCTGACACAGGGAAGCCCCTCCCCAAACCCACGTCTGGCTCTCAGGCAGCAGAAGTGACTGGCATGGAAGGAGTTCTCGGGTAGAAAATATACACAGTGTGGAAGGTTTTGCTTCTCCTCCCGGGTCTTTGGTCTCAAGTTAAACCATTCAAGAAGGAAAATGCTTGAAGCTCTCCCCCTCCCGCCTCGTGTCTGTGATTCATTAGGAAAACTTGCAAACTGCCCCTACAGGAAAACAAGCTTTTCTAAGAAAAGGATTGATAAGAGTGTATGTTTGCTGGATGAATTCTTCCTCTTAAAAATGTCCGGCCAAGAACAGAAAATTCAGCTAGTCATAGAAAGTTTAAGTGTTCTGTTTCTAAATTCATTTTAACTGTCCTTATAATCACAGGAAAGATGGCAAGTAGGCACTATTCCTAACATTTTGTAACTTTCATGTTAATTCTCGGGATGAACCTACAGGGACCTTCTCCCACAGGGCAGGGAACGCTTTTCTTTGCGTGGTCATATTTCTGCCATCAATCAACCGGAGCACAGATTGAGCGGCTCTGGTCTTGGCCAGGTTGCTGGCGGGTGGCACTTCCTGGTGTGTGGGAGGCCACATTATCCTCAGAGATCCCAGCTGTTTTGGACTGGGGTTTGAGAATGAAAATGACCATTTGATTGGGAATCAAGAAATACTCATAAAACCACTCCATCTGAAATAATCCACCATGTTTTACAGGAGACAAAAATAATTGGGTGGTTTTAACATGTATTTATTAGGAGGAGAATCCTGTTTTAAAGGAAAATCTTAGGTAATAAAATAGCAAACATTGATTGAGTCCTTGGGATTTGCCAGGCACTGGGCTAAGCACTTTCCATGGGTGGTTATTATTTAATTATGCCTTCATTACTCTTAAATAGGCAGTGTTATCATGTCTACTTTGCAGGTGAGGAAAATCAGAGATCACCTTGCCCCAGATAACACAATATGTGACCTAACACATAAAATAGTCCAAAGCGGGCCTCTTAGGGTGGGATTAGGGTTGGAATACCAAGAACCTTGAACCCTGGCTACTATACTCCTCTACCAATCTCTTCTGTTTCTCTGAAGCAACTCTAAGGCTTTGTGGAGTAGAGTTTCCAAATCTTTTGACTGGATAACTCCTGAAATTTCCCCCAGTTTAATGCCCAGTGCTCCTAATTCAGGAAATTTGAGCCATAGTAACCCCCAAAAATGAGCTCCTGAAGACTGGTTTTTGGCAAACCTTGCTCTTCTTTAATGGGCTGATTCAAAGTCACTCTTCACATCTTTTTAAAGAATAGATTTTTTTTTCTCCAAATTACTTTGCTCCAATAAACATAGGGATGAAATCAAACTATTGTACAGATGTAAACATTCTCACGCTGTACTACTAAATGTGTTGTTTACATTGAAACAGCAGTGTGAAAGTCCGTACCCATTTATATTTCTTTAGTAGTTGTTGTTAAGTATACTATAACTAACACATTTGCTTACACATTCACGGACAAATTGTCTGTAATAAATTCAGCTAGACACAAGCAGTAGGTGTTAGAATTTTCCGCCTCTCACATTAGCTAGTTGTCTGTCTGGGTATTGGCTCGCTCAGAGCAGGGGGTTCATCAAGGAAAGGGGGAGACTTTTGATCTCTTTGTTAGCTGTTCACAAAGGGAAAAAACCCCACAGGCTGAACCTCTTAACTCCTAACTCACATCAGACATCCCCAAATTGCATGGTTTTAGTGTTGCTAAGGGAGGGGGGAGGGGGAGGGGAGACAGGCTCCTTCTTGCAGTGTGGTTGTGGGTGTAAATCGGTATAAAATTATTGGAGAGCAATTTGGCAATAGCTATTAAAAATGAAATGCTCATACCCTCTGACCCAATAATAATTCACCTTCTGGGAATTCATCATAGAGAAATACTCCTACAACTGCTCAAAGATGTAAGTGTAAAACGATGCAAGAATATTTGTTACAGGGAAAGTTGGAAAGAACCCAAACATGCATTAACAGCAATTGGTTAAGGAAAGTATATCGGGCATACAGTACAATACCATGGAACCATTAAAAAAAAAAAAGGCTAAAAAGATTACTTTTTGCAGACGGGCATGGAAAGATGTCTAAGACATACTGCGAAGTGGTATAAATTTAGCACTCTTCAAAGTGAAGAGTATAATCTTATTTTTGTAAAATAAATGAAATTTTAATATACGCTTTGAAAAAAGTTAACTAGTTTTCTCAGCTGTGTGAGATTATGGAAGATTTTCACTTTCTATGCTACATATTATTATAATGTTTCAAGATATGTTTTACACACACACACACACACACATATGATACTTTCATAATAAGAAAAAAATAAATGTTTCTGTGGCTTGGTCCCTCAAGAGGCCTGTTCTGAAAGGTATAGAAGTCTAGTCCAAATCAATTAACTTTATTGGAAAACAAAGCTTAGCTGACACTGGAACAGTGATACCACTTGACCAGGCATGAAGATACTTCTGGCCTTTAGAGTTTATGAGCCATTGTAATAATTAGCTCTCGGTAGGGTGATCTTTCAGGGACGAGCTAAGGAGAATACACTTCAAGTGCGGCTGGTTTTTGAAGCACTGCTCTAGGTGAGAGGACATCTGAGGACCAGAGGCTCAGACTAAGAGATCTCATCCTTCCTGGTGACTGGCCAGGGGTAGGTGATGTCCATAAAAGACGAAGAAGAGTTTGTGTTTAATTTTTACACTGTTATCAAGCTAAGATTTAGTGTCATTTCTCTTGGGTTGAAGAGCAGATCCCAATTTGGAGGGGCGGGGTGGGGAGGGGATGGTCTATAGCTTATACAATTGAGGGGATTCTTTTGACAAAAAGAATGCAAAAGTACAAATACAAAATGAGGGGCCCTGGAGAAGGAGGACGCTGATGCTAAGCTTCCTTAGCTTCTCAGTGATTGCTCTGTTCGAAAACCAAGATGACACAGGAGAGGAACGGGCACACTTCCTTTTCTTTAAGAATGATCCTGGCAAAGAGGAGTTTCCATCTCACATGTGGTGAAAGCTAGAGGAAGCGCCGCGAGCCCGGGGAGGCTGTGTGAGCTGTGCTTTGGGGGATACTTGAGTTTCTGTGGATGGATAAGCTCTGGGGAAGCTCTGTTTGTTGATAGTGGCAGGCGCCCAGTTCTTGATGCTCATAAAGCTATGGCAGGCAGAGATGTATTAGGTCATCAATCTAGATTCGGGTCCAAGGCAGGATGGTTCGCTATTGTAGTCATTCCAAACCTTTGTCCAGGCAGCCTGGAAAGGTTTGAGGGCCTCACTCTTAAAAAGCTGTTCCTCTCCTCTGGTTCCTGGGCAAATGTTGAGATGTTTGATGAAAAAAAAATAATAATTTAGAGTTGGAGCCACAAAACTACTTAATTATATCCATTCACCTAGATTTCTATCAGTTTTCCACATGAAGAAAATAATTTAGTGTAAGAAAAAAACACCCCGAAACTCGTATCTCTGGCACAAATTTTCCATCAAGGAACAAATCACTGATTTTTTCTGGTTCCTTATATTTAACTTTGATGGTAAGTTTCTTTTTAGCTTGAGGGGAAAAAGCAGACTTACTTGGATTCTCTTTAGCCAGCGTTATCAAGAATGAGTAACATTTGAAAGCTGCCTTTGTTCATGGAAAGAAAGTGGTCTCCTAAAGCTTATTTTAGTCTGTTTTCGTCTGTTTTTGGTAAACTTGATATGTCCCCAATTTTTATTTTAGGCTTCTATAGGGGATATAAAAACAGTTTTTATTTTCTCATGTTTTCCTTTAAGGCCATATTGATAATGATCCTAATCTCCCAAAAGATTTTGGTGGCTACTTTTTTGTAGCAAAGAGAGGAGGCTTGTTCTAGACTAGGAGAGTAGACCTGAATTGTTATTGGTTGATTAATGTATGCTATCCCTCCTTAGTGAAATCTCTTATTTCCTAGGCCGTGTGTGTGTGTGTGTGTGTGTGTGTGTGTGTGTGTGTGTGTGTTGCTTTCTTGTTCTTTATGTGTTTGATGATTTATGGGGGGAATGGCCTTGAAAATACTCAAAACAATTCCTTTTGGTAATTAATGCTACTAGCAAATATAAAAGTGCTAGCAAATAATATAGTCTTTGGATATTTGCATTTGAAAGATCATTGCTATTTTAAGTCACGACATGCAGGCATTAGTTTACTGATGCTGCTGACATCAGTGCTAGTAAAGGGACATTCAGCAACAAGCAACCCTCAGGAACCATTTGTTTTAAGAATCCCCAAGGCAGGCCCCTAGTTATTCAACTATCAAGAAATTGACTCTAAATGCGATCTGAGTTAAACTTAGCTGAGTTTAATTAGATTTTAAAAGTTGACTGGGAATTCATCCAAAATGTGCTCATCAAAAAACAAAGGTATTGGAAAGTAGCGGAAAGAAATAGGATTATGGGGGACAAAATTAATTTTAAACCTCTTGAAGTGGAAAAATGTTTAAAGATAGAAATGCTGAAGGTAAAAAAGATTTTCCTTTTATTTTAAAATGAGTTCAATACAGTATGTCTCTCCCTGGGATTTTCTGTGACATGCTCCTTTCAAAAGTATGCCAGTCTCCACTCATAAATTACTGAAGGTAATGGGAAATAAAAATTCTTGAAAGGTACAAAATTACCAAAGGTACAACATCATTGAAAAGCACTTTGAGGGTATCTTCCCAACTCAAAATATCCAATTTGACAAAATATTTTTATGATTTTTTATGAGATTTAAATGTAATCTCATAAAAAAAGTTAAAATATTTTGATTGCACATTAAACACATTCACTCTAGGAAAAAAAAATAGTGACATTAAATGAGTTTAATACTGTCCAGAAGAATATGAACTAAATAATAAAAAGTTAGTACTAATGGTGATCTCAATGATGTAAGCTATACTAAACACCTTACTGGCAAATTCATTGTAAGTTCTTAAATGGATGGGTATCCATCCTGAATGGATGCTTTAGACATGGTTGGGTTCAGTAAGTGTGTATGGAACAAACGAACATGATTGCATTTGGGTAGGTCCCAGATTGTTCACTGTTTGATTTTTATTTCCCTGTTTGTCAGTTATGCCTGATCAAAATGGTAACTGATCAAATAATAGCACTTGTATATATCAACAACCCTGCCTGTGCAAATAAGCACTTTCAAATGTTCTCTGAAAATTAACATGTCTGTATTGGTTGGGAACTTGGTTTAAAATGAAAAGACATTTGTTCCTGTAATAAAAATTTCAAGTGGTAGATAGATCCAGCTTCTCAAACAACATTGTCTAGAATGCCTCTCTCTCTCTCTCTCTCTCTCTCTCTCTCTCTCTCTCTCTCTCTCTCTCTGAGATTCCAACTTGACCACTTTCTGCACTGTTTGCATTTGTGGGCAAGTATAGTCGCCAACATGGAACCACTCAGCAACCCTCCAGTCTGAGAGTGTTTCTTTTACAGTAGAAACTAACCTTCATTGCCCTGGCTTGGGTCATGTGGCCATCCCTGAATCACGTAGTCATGCTGCAGTGGTATGCAAGTATATTAGTTTCCCATGGCTACCATAACAAATTACCACAGACTAGGTGGCTTAAAAAAGGTATACCTATTCTTTCACAATTTCTGAAGGCCAGTTATCTAAAATCAGGGTGTCACCAGGCCTATGCTCCCTTCACAGACCCTGGGGGAGATTCAGTTCCAACTTCTGATAACTCCAGACATTCCTTGGCTTGTGGTCACATCAATCCAATCTCTGCCTGTGTATGTGATCACGTTGCCTCCTCCTCTTATCTGTGCCCCTCCTCTGTGTCTGTGTCAAATCTCTCTCTCTCTGCCTCATATCATAAGGTCACAGGGATAATCCAGGATGATCTCATCTCAAGATCTTTAACTTAATTCCAACTGCTAAGGCACTTTTTCCAAATAAGGTATAGTCACAAATTCCAGGGATCAGGGCACAAACATGGCTTCTGGGGACTGCCGTTTAAGCCACTCGAGCTGGTACATGTTTAACAGTCTCCCGACAGAAAAGGGGAAGCTCTGATGTATAGTATTTGCCTAATTCTGTAGTTTAATACTGCCACCATGGCTAATGTCAGGCTGCCCCTGGGAAGTCACTGTACCTGGAGTTGGAGGAGATACACAGTAGCACATCCTGACACAGTACTTCCATCCTTATACTGTACGTCCAGTAGGTGTAAGGAAACTCCAGAGCACAGATAACAGTAAAGCCTATTCAAATGAATAGGGAAGCAATGAATGTTGAGGGCCTATTAACTTTGTTTTAAATATAATTTATTTAATTATAAGTTCATGTAATCTAACTTTTAATAATGATTATGTTTAACAACTGGCTCACAAAATTCCTAAAAATTTACGAGTTGCTTCGGATGAGCTGGTATGAGCCAGCTCCAACACGCTACTTAATAGAATTTGCTGATTGACCAGGCCTGAGTCACAGAGCCTGAGGCAAAGAAAGGGTCAACAATATTCAAACCACATGAACTGAAAAGAAGGTGGGTGGTTTCTTAAGAGAAAATTGGGGTGCTATTACTTAAGGAAGCGGAAAGGAATATGGGAAGACAGAAACAACAAAGCCACTTATGTATCGTTGTTTAAACATATTTTAATGACTTGAGCCTAAGGCAAAATTTTTCAGCAAAGTTCCAAACAGTTACAGGTACAAGTATTGTGGCTGTGCACCGACCTGCAAGTCGCTCTCTCCATCTATGGGGAAAATCACTATTTTCCACATTCCCATTTTACTTAGCTCATCAACTCTGTTTGTAAGCCTGAGCACATGGATCCCAAGGTGGTGAGTTGCAGAAAAAGAGACATAAAGCAATGCTCTTTTTAAAAGTATCATTTAAAAAAATTTTAACAGCTGTATTGAAATATTATTTGCACACTATTCAATTCATCCATTGTACAAAATCCAATGGCTTTGGTACATTCACGGAGTAGTTCAACCTTCACCACAATTAACTTTAGAACATGTTCATCACTTTACCATCGCCTTCCAATGCCCGCCTTCCGCCTCCCAGCCCTCTGCAGCCACTAGTCTATTTTCTATCTCTATAGATTTGCCTAGTCTAGGAATTTCATAGAAATGGAATCCTATGTTATGTGTTACTTTGTGACTAGCTTCTTTCACTTAGCATAGTGTTTTAAGGTTCATCAATGTTGTCACATGCATGAGTATTTCATTCCTTTTTATTGCCAAGTAGTATTTCATTGTATGGATATACCACATTTTCTTCATCCATTCATTAGTTGGTGGACATTTGAATTGTTTCCCATTTTGGGCTATTATGAATCTAATGCTGCTGTGAACACTCATGGACATAGTTTTCATTTCTCTTAAACCAGTGGTCTTTAAGTTTAAATGTTTAGCAAGGTTTCTTATTTTCCTCTTGCTTAAGGCAACGGTCACTTAGGAATTAAATCAGAAATGCCAAGTTTAGATTTGAATCCTCTTAAATATTGACTCACTAACCCAATCCCTTAAGAATCCTGGGATTGGCTAAGCCCAGAGGGGAAGTCCTGCTCACCAGCCCCGGGGTGGGGGAGGGTGGTGGTGTTTGTCAGCAGACCGGAGGAGCTGACTTAAGGCCCACAGATCACTGTGCAGGTGATTGCACACCCGGGGCTGTACCTGAGTCCTGGCCTCGCCTCAAACAGGCTCACAATAATCAGTCCCTCGCATGCTCCCTCGGGGACTCTTCCCAGGCCAAGTATAAAGAATAACAAAAGTAAAGCCTTATTCTCTGACCTGGAAATCAGAATCTTGTGGTTTGGAAAACTTGCACGGGAGAGGGGAAAATGTTAGCTTTCCTGATAGAGGCCAATAGAGAGTTTCATTTTCTCCCTTGCATGATGGGAGAGTTCTTCCATGTGTCCTGCAGACCTGTGACAAAAGGAAGAATAAAAGCTCTATATTAATTTATATAGCAACTTTCTTCCCAGAAATTCAGACTGTCTCAAACAGTCTTTCACTCATTCCCCTGAGGGAGTTTGCATAAATGTGCATAAGAAATGACTTCTTTTAAAATTTACACTCCCCAGCTAGCCAGTACTGGGCAGAAATAGAACTTAAAAAAGCAGGCCTCCTGACCAAACATTCCGCTATAATATTTTCAGTGAGGTTCTATAAATCAATGCATAGCCTTAAAAACAGGATCTCTTCATAATATCCCCATGACTCCGTTCCACCGAGGACTGGCCTTCCTTTTACCAGGGGCCAAACTTCCTCTTCCAAAGTTTCAGAATCAATCGGCATGGCATGTTCCATGAAAAAGTATATCATTTACTTACAATTAACGGTCAAGTCTGCCTGGAAGCAGGCCGGCCAGGCTTCACTCTTGCAGCTCAGCCCTCCTAGCCCAGTGCAACGGAGAACCCCTCAAGAATCCTGGGCCTGGCTCGGCTTAAGGAGAAAGAGTCCTGTTCACAGTCCCCTCGCACTGCGGTTGCCTGCTATGTCTCTGTGTTGCTGTTACCTGGGGCTGCACTGGCCCACAGGGTCTGGATGGCCATCCAGTTTCCCAAAGCTCAGCTCGGTGCCTGGATGGATGAGTCTGGGAGAGCTTCCAGCATCAGTCATTTGCGGGGGCCCAACCCGGCCCTTTGCCCCAAACCAAACACTTAGCTCCTCTTGCTGGGCCTCTCCTCAACATATTCTTATGGTGAGGTTCTCATGGCCCATCCCAGAGAGAGAAAAGAATCTTGGTCAGGGCCACACTGGGTCCTGCAGAGTCTCAGGGAGTCACACCTGGGGAATATCTTTTCTCTCACCTCCACAGTACCTCTGGGCTCCATAAATTCCTTCCCATGGATTCTCAGGGAATGGGAGGTCTTCATCCAGTTAGTGACAAGAGGTTTATATGAGTGTCCCATGCTACATCCAGCCTCAGACATATTTTGTTTCGGCTGCCAAACTCTTAACCGGAACATTATTTAAAAATTATATTAATTGTCAACAAGGACCAGCTACATAGTTTGTGGGGCCTAGTGCAACAAGAAAATGAAGGGCCCTTGTTTAAAATTTTAAGAATTTCAAGATGGCAACAGCAGAGCCATAAACCAAATGTGGAGGCAACTTAGTACAGTCTTCTCTCAGTATCCGTGGAGGATTGGTTCCAGAATCCCCGCCCACCCCCATATCAAATCCAAGGATGCTCAAGCCCCTTTTATAAAATGGCATAGCATATGGTACATCCTCCCATATACTTTAAATCATCTCTGGATTACTTATAATTCCCAATATAATGTAAATGTCATGTCAATAGTTGTTATGCTATTGTTTAGGGAATAATGAATGACAAGCACAAAACGTCTGTATGTGTTCAGTACAGACGCAACCATCCTAAGCCTTAACTACATAGTACATGTCAGCCACAATGTAAGATCGATTTCAAACAATTTCAGTTCGCAGTTGGTTGAATCCAGGGATTCAGAACCCGCGGATACAGAGGGCTGGCTGTAGGTAGGGGTCTTACGTGACTTCACCAGTCAGTGCCCATGAAGCTAGGCCTGCTGCCAACATTTGAGAAGCAGAGATTCTTAGCCGCTCATAAAAACAAAAAACGAAAAATGGTGACTCTAGGTCTGCATCCCCAACTGGAACGCAGCACTGGCTGGTGTGAGTTGCCACTCCTATACGTTGGCTAAGGCTACCGTAGCAAAGAACCACCGGCTAAGGAGCTTAAATGACAAGAATCCACTTTCTCACAACGCTGGCAGCGAGAAGGCTGAGAGCAAGGTGTCACCAGGATTGCGTTGTTCTGGGGCCTCACTCCTTGGCTTGCCTCCTCCCTGAGGCCCCTCCTCACTGGGTCTTAGTGTAGTTAGTCTTCCCTCTGTACCTGGGTCCGGCCACTTCTTCTAAGGACTTCCCCAGTCACAGTAGATTAGCGCTCACCCTGATGACCTCCTTTAACTTAGTAACATCTTTAAATCTCTGTCTCTAAATACAGTCACATGCTGGGTACTAGGGGTTAGGGCTTCCGCCTAGGAATGGTAGACGGATACAACACAATTCAAGCCAGAACATAGCTGGTCCCCTCCGGAGGAGGCACAGCGCTCCCAGTCACTGCACTAACCCCATCCTCCACAGTTGCCATGGGTCCTCTTGTTTGTGCTGCTGTTTTTCCTCCCAGCTCACCTCTCCCATGCAGAGGGACCTGCTCCTCCCACGCAACACATCAAATGCTGACACTGTCTGTTACAGGGCAATGGCTACATACTCCCTCCACATCCACAGAACTAAGGTTGCTCCTCCAGTGATCCTTTGTAGGACTGGATCAGTTTCTTAAAAACAAAAAGCAAAATGCCCCCACTACACAGAGATAAGGAAGGATATATTGCCACGAGATACAATTGACTCCTCATCTTCAGAGCCTAACCATGCAGGGTTAAGGAGCGTGAACTCTCAATGACACCGTCATTTTTCCTGGGGCTGTTTCTACTGCAAATCACCTGACCATACCAGGAACAGCCTGAAATGGCAATGGAACCCAAGCACACAGCCCCTTGGACAGAGCATACTCCCAAATTGGCCTGTGTACCTATTTGTGGAAACCTGAGCTAGATTATAGCTGAAAACTCTGCTAATTCCGGGGAAGGTTTTGGTCTTGTGCCTGGAACTATTGAAGCAGATATTCACACCTACCACATGTAACACGTTAGGAGCATAATTTCCAGCGCAACACTTGAGTGCTTTATTTTGAAAGGAAACAGCAGCATCGGAAGGCCTGCTCACTCTGCTGCTTTTTGTAGGAGGCCCCACAAAAGGTAGAGGGGACTCCCGGCTACGGTGCTAAAAGGAGGCATAGTTTGCATTTTTAAAAGGAAGGGGGACACACACACAAAAAAAAACAACCTTTGCTCAGGACCAGGAACTCATGATGCTGAAACATATGACATTTGCCCCTTCATAGAAATTTTTAAAAAGGTCAAATTTGCAAGGCTCTGGGAAAGTAGTGTAACACATTATCCAATAAATCTCAATAGGAGAGCTTGGAAAAGAGCTACAAACATCTTACTCTCACCCCTTTGGTTTTAATACCTGGAAAGGAAGGTTCTACAATGTTCAATGACTCGCCCCACACCCATGTACTACCTAAAATGCAGGATTTTGCTTTCAGGCTAAACAGGCATTGTCCCGTCTGCCTGAAGTGCATGCAAGAACAAAACCCTCCTCTCTCTACATCAGAGTCACTATTCAGATTCCAGAATTGAGAAAAGCAAAGGCTATTTCGACTTCCACTCCCTTAGCAAACAGAAGAAAAGGCATCTGACCCGCTGGGACTTTTACAGCTGGTCCCTGTGTCTGCCGGCCCAAGGTTGCCGGCCCAAGGTTCCCGGCCCGCCAGGAGCTGGCGCCGACTGCCAGGCGGACACCAGGGGGCGCAGCATCCTTTGTCCTGATGCCGGCAGGGAAGGCAGGCTCTGCAGCCTGGCTGGGCCTCCAAGAAAATCTGACCTTCCCTCCTTGTCACTGCTTTTCTCTGGAACACAGCCCCCTTCATTCATTGAAAATCCGTTTCCTTCTTCCTCCCTGAGGCTCGGATTCTTCCCCGGTACCATCCAAGATTTGTGCGTTTCCCAGGGTGTCGCTCATGTGTCTAGACGGATTTTCAGACACACCAGCCCTCCACACCTGCTCCTCCTCTGCACAGCCTGGGAGATCATGGCCCCCCGCCCATGATTTGCTCTCACTTGGAGTCACCCTCAACTCAGGGTGTTTCTCAAGATTCTTTCAGAATGAAGGAGCCTCGAGGACAGGGCAAACTTCTTGGAAGAATGATCACATCCGCCTCCTAACACGCCTTCCCTTTGCACTCGAACACAGGATAAACAAGGAAATGCATGCTGCCCGGCACGTATCCTCACCCTCCTCTGCCTGCTCTGCAGCAGTCTCAGGCCAGCCGTGCGTGCTGGACACTTACCCAGAGACAGGCTCAAGCACCTTTTCAGCCACACCTGGGACTGTGCACCCCAAGCAGGACAGGGCCTCCCTTCTGCCTTCACCCGCTGAACGTGGCATGTTCTCCAGCCCAAAGAAATCCCCTCTGTATTCCCAAAGTCTCTGGTCCCAAAGATTCAGTGCTCCCGGTTTTCACAAATAAGTGAACATCCCCTTCCACTTGAAGGCACACTTCTAGCCCTGGTCCTATTGACACAACACACACAAATGCAAACCCTCAACCTCCCCCCCCCCCCCAAAACACACCCTTTTGCAAAGAACACTGAAAATCCACTGTTTGGAATTCAAGGGCCACAGGGCCCTACAAGATTTCAGGGATACACAGTCCTTTTCCTGTCTCTCCTTTGAGCTCCCCCAACAATGCTGAGGGATAGGCAGGGAACGCTAACGCTTAAGAGGCTTACCCCAGTCCCAGAGCTAGTCCAGGGTGGGGGCAGCATGGGGGAGGGGGCGTGGCAGTACTGGGGTGACATTACTTGGGTGACAGCGGCCTGCGGAGAGCTGCATGTCCACGTGGCACGGAGGCCTGAAAGGAATGCGGTCATCACCAATGGTCACCAGGTTATCTTCGTGGAGGGGGCCTGTGGGCTCAGGTCCTGAAAAACCGTAGCAATAGCGGGAGCCCAGAAAGAGCAGGTGGGGAGGAAAGGGAGGGGTGAGGTAAACTCCGACCTGACCCTTCATTTTATCTGTGGCCTCGCTCACTCCTTGCTCTCCCCACTCGGCTTAGCTAACGTGGAATGATGGAAGCCCTGAGCCTGGGGTCAGGAGCCACAGCTGGTTGTCTTGATCGTGAGCCTCCCTCTCCTCATTCATAAGGCATCCATCACATCCGTGTATCAGTTATGGGGAGAGCTACTAAACGAACCAAAAACATCACCGTGGTCTGGGAGAGACGGCGGAGTTGGAGATCGTTATTTTCATCTTATGCCCTTGGGTATTGTTTGAAGTATTCTGATTTATACAGATATCACTTTCATAATTTTATTTTTTATTCTTACTTGGACTAATGATGCTCCTTCGAGTTGCTGTGACGATGACTTGTGTAAGGTGTCTGGCACATGGCCTGATGCACAGTCGATGCTTCCTGAGCAGTATGTTATTATTAGCTTTCATACCACCCTCAACACTGCGCAGAGGGGCTTCACGTCAAGGAATTGGGGGGCTGGCTCAGTTGGTGGAGGGAGCATCGTCCCATGCATTGAGAGGCTGGCACCGGTTCGATTCTGGGTTAGGGCACGTGCCCTGGGTTGTGGGCTCTCTATGAGGTTCGATCCCCAGTAGGGGGGCATGCAGAAGGCAGCAGATTGATGTCTCTCTCTCTCTTGTGGATGTTTCTCTCTCCCTGTCCCTTCCTCTCTCTCTAAAATAAAATTAAAAAAGAAAAAGAAATGTGGGGTCTGATGCAGACTCTGCTCTCAGCTCACTGTGTGACCCTGAATAAGCCAAGTCCCTTTTTTGCCCCTACAGTTTCCACATCTGTAAAATGGGAAGATGCATGCCAACTGGTTTGGGAAATGGTGAGAAAGACAGAGCAATGCTCACCACCAGCGCCCGAGGCACCTTCTAAGCTTGACTTTGTGAGGCAGAAACCCTTCCTGGGGGAAGTTGCCATCTGGGGTGGGCAGAAAGGGCTGCGGTCAGCGGAGCAAGTTCTGAAGATAATACAGAAATTAAGTTAGGAAACAACAATGTTCGAGCAACAATGGGCGAGGCCATCAGCTTAGGTGGGGAGAAGGAAAAGAAAATGTAGGCTGTTCCTTGGGCATAGTTGGCACCATTTTCCTGACAAAAGGGATGCCCTTGGTTGCCAGAGCCAGCCCCAGTCCAGCTCCCTCAGTGGAGAGCGCTGTGTCGGGCATAGGACTCACCTTGGTGAGAGGAGTCCCCCCCCTTCCCCCCCCTCCAGCATGATCAGACCATAGGAGGTGCAGATGCTTGGACCCTAAAACGTTGGCAGCTGAATTGGGGAGACCTGTTCTGGGGCACCTCAGCTCCTGAGAATCACATAGAGATTTGTTCCTACAACACACAGCTGACTCATTTCTCACCCCACTCAACCGGAATGTGGACGTTCCTGGTGGTCGCCCTGGCCCGCACTTGGCCTTTGGGGCGGGCGGCGGTGGGTAGGAAGGTGGGGACTTTCTTTCCCCCTGGGGTCCTCTTCCTATTTAAAGCAGCACCGCCTGCCACGGCAGCCTCCTGCCAATATTTGCAGGCAGGAAGGTTTTCTGACATTGTAAGGGGGGTGTTCAGAGCAGATGGGAGACCCTTCCCAAGGCCATCAGGCAGGACAGAAATCAGTTGCATCCAGCACCCTGGGAGGAATTCCCAGCCCCCACTTTCCCAGCCAGCACTCAGAAGGAATCTGAGCTTATATTTTTAAAAAAAAGAAAGAAAATTTTTTTGTATCTTAAATTATCTGGCCATGCCTGTTACAATGACATCCCCCTTCTCCCCCCCCCAATAAAAGCTACTGTTGTCACTGCCTAAAGGGGAGGTAGGGTTTTCAATTCCTGAGGGGAGTGGAATAAAGGTGTCAAAGTGTGTGGAAGACCCCTCCCTGGTGAATGACCCCCCCCCTCTTAGTGTGACTTTGAGAGCTAAGGGAGAGGAGGTGGCCGTGGCTTGTCGAGTGGCTTCAGCAGGTGACAACTCCACCTGCTTTCCAGAGGCAAAACCAAATAAATGGAAACAGCTCCCACCATCCTCCTCGGACACACCTAGCCGTGCAGGGGCTTCTGTGCTGGTAGAGCCATGCCTTCCGCTGTACATGGCACGTCACCTTCAAAGCCAGTTCTACACGCCTGGCCACTTGTTCAGATGCCCCTGTGCTCGCTTTTCCGCGTGGCTCTTTCCCGTGCCCGTTTGCGTCTCTAATAAGCATCATTGTTTCTTATCCGTGGGTCCGTGCCTCTGGGACTAAACTGAGCACAGGGGCGCGGAGGCCGAGCCCACCCCCACCCCCACCCCCACCCCGGGTCCCCAGGGCTGCAGGGCGCTCGGAAAGCCGGCGGGTGCGTGAGCGCCTGGGGAAGGGCCAGTTTGCAGGAGTTCTTCCAGCCGCCGCGAGGCCCCGGGCAGCCCCGAGCTGCGACGAGTGGGGAGGAGGAGGGACCGGGAAGAGAAATGTCACTGAGGCCTGGGACCGGGAGGGGGGGGGGGGGGGGGACTTGAGGACCGCCGAGATCGTAAAAGGGGACTGCGGCGCGGGAAGCGCCCCAGCCGTCTTTTAGTCGGAAGTCTCCGCTCTCGTCCCCGCGCAGTAAACCCTCATGAATAAATTCTCCTCCTTCCAGGTAGCCCGACCGTTTTCGCTGTACAAAGGAGCCTCCGAAACGAGACGAGGCTGACCTCCCTCCTTCCCTGCGGTGGCCTAATATCTGTCCCCATTTCGTTCTGCCAGCGGGGCGCGTGGTGACTTGGCGGGGACGTGAGCGCGCGCCCCGAGAAATACGGCGTCGCTGTACCCCCAGCCCCAGAGAAAGTTTTCCCGTCCCCCTCCGACCCCAGCGGGGGCCCCTCAGTCGGGCTAATTCCCAAGTTCCACTGCTCCCCAAAACCGAGTGGGGTTCTCTATCAAAAAGCAGAAACCCGCATCGGAGACACAAGGCGGACTTCCTTCCGCCGCGCGTCTGGGGGGAAAATCACCCATTTTAGCCCAGCCCGTGACTCCACTCCCCCCCCCCCCCCGCCCCCCAATTTCAAGTCGGGGCGGCTCTGTTGGAGAGGGTGCCTTGCGCGCAAAACCCTGGCCTTGCGCTTCCCAAATCAGACAGGCTTCCAGGACCCAAACGAACTGTCCTTCCCACAGGTTCCTGTGAGCGACCAGCTCCCCGCCCCGGGGCCTCCGAACATTCCCCCCCCCCCCCCCCCCCTGCCGCCAGTCTACAAAAAACGGTACAAATTGCCTTTGCTAGCGGCACTCCCTCCCCCAGTGAGGTTGTTTAAAAATAGACTCGGTTTTCTCGTAAGATCAGAGAGATTTCCCTGCGGCAACTCGTGCCGGAGTTCCTTGCCTCCGCCTCCCTCCGGGTTGCCGCACGTCCAAGCTTCGGGACACTTGTCCGGATTTCAAGCAGCAGGACAGTGGGTTTCGGAGCAGGGGGAAGCGCCCGCGGTGGGGCTGCAGGGTTGGGGTGGGGGGTGGTCACCCAGGGCGCCGCCAGGAGGCTTTTCGTTTTGTTAAATCAGACTTGCGCCGAGACGCCCGCCTAACCGCGCGGCTTCGCGGCCTTTCGGATTGAGAGACCCGCGCGGCATCTGAGCCCGTCCCTGCGGCCAGGCCCCCGCTTCCCGTTCGCGAAGAGCAGGCAGAGGCGCGGACGCCGCTCCCCGGGCGGTGCCAGGCGCAGATGGCGGGCCGAGGCTCTGTCCTTGTCCTCCTGGTGCCCGGTTTGCGCGCGGAGAGAGGCAGGCCGAAAGCCGGGGCTGGGTGACCTCACAACAGGTAGTTTCGCGCGGGAGCTGGCCCGGTTTAACCACCAAAGGCCGGGCTGCCGCCGCGCTGCGAAGCGGGAGCCCACGGGCAGACACTTAGCGGGCCGTGGAAGGAATGTTGGGTTCCGGGGGGTCACGTTAAATAACCTTGTTTTCTCTCCAACTTCTCCCGAAATAGCGGCAGCCGAGCTCGTAGGGATGGCGAGCACTGAGCCTAAATAAGCCACTTCGGGCGGTAAACTCACATCCGATTTGGATTCTTTTTATCCCCACCCCGCAGCAGTTAACTACGGAACCCAGCTCGGTTTAGAACCACGGGCATTTATCTGGGAATTGGGAAATTCCCCCCTTCGAATTGCCCTAGGCTCCAGAGACAACGAGGACGAGGCGGCGTTGGGATGGCATCATTGAATTCTGCCTTTCCCTGGTGCGCACCGAGGAAAAGCAGAATGCCAAGCCCGGCGGGGAACGGGGCGGGCTGCGGCCTCGCGCTCCGGCAGGCGAACCAGGCTGCCTTCCCAGGGGGCAGGGGGAAGTTGGGTTGGGCCACTTTGTCCTTCCTCCCGGCAAGGATGCGCAGGCGGGGGCATGGCAGAAGGCTGGCCTTGGCTTTGCGGCCCCCTCCCGTCCCGGGGCGCACTCCCCATGTCCCCGCCAGAGGCTGTGGGTGCACGTGGTGCGTGCCTGGAGACCCCGCGCGCGCGCAACGCGAAACTGCGTGCCTTGCTCCAAAGATCCCAGGCGCACCCGGCCCGCTCTGGGTGGGGGGAGGTGGGGACGAGGCCCCGGAGCAGGCAGCTCTCTAATCCCGTCTTGGCAGAGGAGCCTTTCCCACCGCTGCTCTGAGCGAGTGCTGGCTCTTGCGTCCGACATCTGCACAAACCCCGAACTCCGGCTCTGCCTGGCCTTTCTGCTAAAGAAGGTCCTCAGACTCCCCACAGCCTCCGGCCAAGGAAGCGGCTGGGGCCTTTGGTGAACCTGACCCGTGATGCTTGGATCTTGAACCACCTCTGGCCCCGGCTTCCCAATAGCACCCAGCCCGCTGCTCCCCCACCCCCCACCGTAGAACGGCTTGCTTGCCTTCAGCCTCCCTCACTAACCTCGCTACAAACTTTTCGCCCAAAGTTTTCTCTGCCACCCCGAGTTTGCCTCGACTGGCACGGGCAGGAGGAGAAAAAGAGCCCCCCTTTTCCCTGCACCTATCGCCTCCTGTCCCTCCTCCTCCCTCTCCCCTGTGAGTGCAAACCTTTGGGGTGGGAGCAGGCGGTGGCGGAGCCCTGAACGCACCGATTCTGCAGGGAGAGCTAGCTTCTCACCCCCACGTACGGCGCCGTCTCCGCCTTTCCGCCCCTCCGCCCCCACCTCACTTCAGTGGGGACCTGCAGGCTTGGAGTTTGGTTTGATTCAAATTAATTTTTTTTTTTTTAAGATTTCACTTTGCTGGAGCCTGGAGCGTGTCTGCCTGCCTTCCAGTGCTCCCGCGTGTGGTTTGGGAGACGCGCCCACAGTGCCGGGCGGGCTGTCTCCCGATTGGGGGCCTGGGGCTCCCCCTGCGCGTTCTCCCGCTGGGTTTCGTCTCCCCTGGCGACCCTACGCCCTGGTGTGAGGGGGCCCTGGTGTGAGGAGCTCGGCGGCCTTAAGGCAACCCTTCTGTGCCTCCGGGCCCCTTCTCCACGGATTTGAGGGGGTTGTTTTTATGTTTGGGAGACAGGAATAGTCGGTAGGGAGGAAACCCTGTTCTAAGACCCAGGGAATTGGAGGGAGAAAGGTTCCCTAACTCCGGGTGGCGCGGCCCCATATGCCGGGCCAGGAGGCTACCACCGGAGTGCCCCAAGTCCGTTCGTTTGTGGCCTATCGTGTTTTTATTTTGTCTAGGATTAGCGGGGTTTCAGACGTTTATGGACAGCCATACTATACCCGGGGGCTTCAACTCGCTAACCAACAAGACCGCGGAACGTCCCTGGGAAAGGCACGCGCCCAGGGCGCCGCTGGGCAGGGTGCAGAGGAGATAAACGGAATCCACCTCCATCCGCCACCGCGGGCGGCGGGTGACGCAACCAGGCAGGTACTCCCCGGCCTGGCGCCGCGGGCGCTTCTCACTCTCCTTGGATTGAAGTCCGACTGGAATCGGACTTGACCCCGCCAGGGCCATGGCCAACCTGTTACTTTGATCTTTCAACGCGCTGGATGTGGCCCTTTCCGCCGCCGCAAGGGCTCAGGTGTTGCGCCACGGTCCTGAAATCGGAATCAACTTTTTCCTCCGCTCAAAATTAGGAGGATATCAGTTACTTCGTGCGACTGCAGACGCAACCCGCCCAAGCAAAGGTGGCCTCAAATGCCTCCCCCACCTGGGAGCCGCGGATGCCCAGTCCCCACCGCGTGGCATTCTCTCTTTCCACCGCTCTGCATCAATGCGTGCAGCCCTATGCAACCCCTGCCCCGCAGGCACGCACGCAACCCGAAGGCTCCCGCAGGCTCCCGCCGCGCTCCTTCTAGCCAATCCTGTGCTCAGGCCTCCTGGGGACTGGGCCTGCCCAGAACCAAGGTCATAACTCCTCAACACCCACTTCTCCACCCTCGGCTGGTCCTTGCACGCTTTAACCCACGTTGCCCCCAAGGCCGTGTTGGAGATAGCTCAACAGAGGGTCACCCGAAAAGGAGGGAGGTTTTCGGGTCCCCTTCGAAGGGCACCCTGGCAGAAACAAAAGAACGCAGCCACGCCCATCCGCGGAACCCCTAGGGTGGCTTTGAACGCGGTGTGAGGCAGGGAGCGGTGAGGCGGGCCGTGGATCCAGTTGTGGATGATGAGGGTGTAAGCAGTTTTGCTTCTTAACTCCTTACCTTACCACCGCCAGGCCTAAGCCTTTGGCAGAATTGGCTACCTTCTTTTTTAACTCCCAAACTCCTCGAGGGTGGGGCAGGGGAAAAGCCCCCCTAACATCCCCCTCCTCCCCAGCCAGCTGGTACACTTCAAGGGGCAGAAGCGTCCACTCTGATCTGTGTTTGCTTAGACTATAAAGGATCCCTTTCATAAAGGAGCCCCCGCTTGCCTTGGCCATGGCCACCCACCCATACTCTTTATAGCCCAGAGCCCTGAGACTGTGGTCATATATTTTAACCTAGATTTCACTGGGAGATGCTAGAGCACGAGAGGAGAAGGGAAAGTCAGGGTTAAGAAAAAGCTGGACTTTTTTACGGGGTCTAGAGAGGACTGAAAATCAAAGGTGGATGCATTTGGGAGTGCTTTTCAATTTCATTTCTTCCCCAAGCTGTCCTGCCTTAGACCCAAACCTATTTAAATTACTGTGAGGACAGGAAGCTGGGCGTCTCTGGAAGTGAAAAAGTCAAAGGCTTGCAGGACACCCCTCCTGCCCCTGCCTCTCCTCAAGTCAATGGAAAGCAGCTCTCTGTTCAGTTCAGTGACTCAGTGCCCCCAACACGGGCACCTGGGCTGCCTGAGTGTATCAATGGTAGGTTCCTTCAGGAAGGCCGAATCCCGGGCCAGTGACCCCAGACGGGCTCCCAGAGCTGAGCGCTGTGTCTTCTGGGATGGAGCCTGGAGAGGACATGGGAGGAAACCCAACCTGGGATTCAGGCTGGGGGGTGGGGGGAGGCCTTGGCCGTGTGTGTGTGTGTGTGTGTGTGTGTGTGTGTGTGTGTGTGTGGGTGGGGGGGGGTGTCCCACCACCCCTCCTCAGAGCCCCTCTTCTGCTGGTAATTTAAAGCTCCAAGTTTATATTTCTTGTCTTGATGCCTAGGTAAAAAATAGAATTTTTTTTAAAAAAATTTAAAATGTAGAATATTTACCCATGTGTTTGAGGTTACTTATACATGGTCTCCATTTGATTTTATTTGTAGGTTTTCCTGTGTTTTTTTTTTTTTGTCTTCCTTCCCCTGCCCGGTTGGCAACCCTGTGGGAGATTTAGTGGGGAAGGTGAAATTGACCGGTTTATTCTTGTTAATCAGGCACAAAACAGCATAAATACTGACTCCCTGTGTTTAATATGATCCTTAAAAAATAAAAATAAAACAGACATTTGGGTGGGAACTGGTTAGGACTGAGAGATCATTAATACTGGTATACTAGCTAATCCTGTCCCTTTAAGAAAAATCCATAAAGCCCTTCCATCAGCCCAGTGTCTGGGAAAGAAGCAAACTAACTGCTTGCAACAAAAGAGACAAAGAGGCCCAACAACAAAACAAACAAACAACTCCCCCTACCCCTCCCCTCCCAGACAACAATAGACTAGACACAGCAAGTGCAGTGACTGCCTGGCCGGCTGCTGCTGTCCACCTGCCAAGTCTCCCGCATTTGGCTGGAGACTTTCTCTCTCCCCCCACTCCCCCCCCCAGCGCCCCCCCCCCCCCCCGCCCAGTCTCTCAGTCCTTTCTGTCCTTTTCTCTGGGTCTCTCTCTTGGGGTCTGGCTATGTGTGTGTGTTTTGTCCCTGTCTTCTCTGTTTTGCTTTCACTTGATGTTGCTCTCTGTCTCAGACCTTCATTATTATTCTCTCTCTCTCTCTCTCTCTCTCTCTCTCTCTCTCTCTCTCTCTCTCTCTCTCTCTCTCTCTCCCTCTCTCCCTTCTCCTCAGTATATTAGCATACTCGGGCATTTATTTCGTTATTTGCTGGGCCATTTCTGTGGCATCTCTTAACTGCCTCCTCACCACTTCTGTTTCTCTGAGTTGTCACGGTGGCCTGTTGTATATTTTGTTTGCAGCACTCTTGGCCAGCAGCATCCCAAGTCCATTTGCACTTCAGTTCTTAACCATGCTCACGTTCAGGTCTTTGCTCTTTTCTGTGAGGCTGGCACACTCCCCCTCCCCCCTACCTTGTCCCCTTTCTCTGCTTCTTGGCTGCTGCTTGGGACTCTCACGCATGTCTGCCTCCCCTTTCTCTCACTCCCTCTCTCCTCCTCTCTCTCCAGCAGCCAGTCATCACCCCACCCCCTGGCCCCAAATCTAGCCTTTTCCTTCCTCTCTTCTCCTCTCCACAAAACTTTAATAAAATACTGTAAACTCGGGGATTGCTTGTCTTTATAAAGTGGAAATAAACCCACGGAAAGTAGAGAGTGGAGTGAGGCAAGAAAAAAATAAATGGAGACTGCAGACACACAGCAGAGACTGAAGCATGGAACAGTGGCCCTGCCAACAGCCCCGTCCCTTTCACACTCCCCCCCCCCCCAATAGTCCCTTTGGTGAAAGCATCTCCTCCTGACACATCTGTGCCTGCTCCAGGGGGACCCTGGGAAAACCTGGCCAGGACTCCCCTGCCCTGGACAGCAGGTGGCAATGGGAAGGGAGGCTGAGCCTCGTCACAGGCACTCCACCCCAGCCCCTTTCCAAGTCCTCTCAGGAAAAAACCAACAACAACAACAACACCACACACACACACAACACACACACACACACACACACACACACAGAGAGAGAGAGGGGGGGGGGCATTGGCTGCTTGAAAAGAAGCACCTTCAAGGATAGTTTTAAAGGGAGCAATTTCAGCTACCAGAACAGTGTGGGTCATGCAGGCCTGACCTGTGTATCTAAAGCTGATCTGAGAATCCACAGTCCGGTGGTATGGGGGTTGGCACATGACACCCCCCCCAAAAAAAAAACAACAACAACCAAACCATGCCCAGTAAGCAAAAAAACTAGGACAAATGGTCTCCCTCAAACTCCCGCCTTCCTATTTCCTCCTTTCCTCAATAATATACAGGCAAAGGCAGATGAAAACAACATTAGTAACAACTTTGCAGAAAGGGAAACCATTTAGCCTGAGAAGAGTAGAAAAAAACAGAAATAGGAAATTTACCCTCATTGTTTTGGTTGCTTGGTGATGAGGGCAGTATTAAGAAACACTCGTGTTATAAAACATACATATGCACATGCATGTATACACACAGGTGCATGCATGTGTATTTAGTTGGTGGAGACAACTTGTTAAGAGGAAAAGAGGGGAGTTTTGAAGTCAGAGAAACCTGATTTGATTACAGTCCTGGCCACTAGACCCAGCTCTCAGTGGTGTTGTGAAGATTAAGTGGCATTGCATATATGAAGAAGCCAAGAGCAATGTCTGGCAAGCAGCCTCTGCTCAAGAATGCTTGTTCCCCTCTTCCCCACCCTCTCTCCCTTTCTTCCTTTCTACCTTCCTTCCTTCTCAGTCCACTGGCCTCCTCCCCGAGCTTTCCAAGGTGCAAGCAAAGGGAGAATCAGTCAAATCTCCCCAAGTTTCAGATCCTAAGGGAAATTTTACTGCTCTCTGAGACCCCATATTGGAGCTTTACAGACCATACCCTACATCAAGCATGTCAAACTCGTGGCCCGTGGGCCGCATGCTTCGTTTATTTGGCCCGTGTTAGCCTTTGAGTTTGACATGCTTGCCCTACATAGCCTGCTAAGTCTATGCCCAGATACACCTGGGAGAATTTGTTCTTGGATGGGATCATTTGGCTCCATTATTTCACTCCCTTAAATTCTTTCATTTCAACAGTCACTGGGAGAGAAGCCTTATCCAAAACCCAACTATTTACATGTTTTTATTTGAGAGCATGTGTCCAGAGAGCCTCTGTTTTGGGAGACATATTAAAAATCATGCCATGGCCAAAAAGCCGAAGAAAGGAGAAACAGAAAAGAATATGTTCTAATGAACTGTGGCCCTGACCCGTAACTTCCCAGTTGGGAATGCTGTTTTCTTGGTATTTTGACCTTGTCAAAATGACTGATACTTTTTCCCTCCAGAGGAGTCCCTCTCTAGCTGAGCTATACTTCTGGAGCCGTGTTTTTGGGACAGCACTTCAGTGCATCTGGAAGCATTCACTGGCAGAAGTGCCTGTCCGGACCCTCCGCCATGACCGTGGCCGTGACTCCTCCTCTCACTTTCTCTTGCCCAGAATCAGGTTGTAGCAGCAGCATGCAAGCCTGCAAGCGATGGCTGGGGCCCCAATGTCAGTCGGTGGGAGAATGAACACGTGAAAAAAGGTTCCCACCTTAGACTTCCTTTTTCCATAGGTCTCATTGTCTGTTCTGCAGATATTGCATTTCCACATTTCCTGGGCTTCCTGACCACTTTCCTGTTTAACCCCAGCCTTAACAACCGTGGGGAGCCGCTAACATTGGAGTACACAGGCAGTCTCTGTGGCCCCTCCTCCACACTACGGGTCATCTCCTTGCTCTTCTCTCTTCTGCCCTGTTTTCATCACGAGGCCTCTGCTACTTGTGATGAGGATGTGGAAACCTGTTGTGTTTTTCTCCCTCTTCCAGCACCCCAATTTCCATGTGGCACCTTTCCGGGAACGACAGAGAGAGCCATCTGTCCTTCCTGGGAGCACCTTTTCCCACTGCAGATTCCAGTCTCCATGCACCAGGCATCCTTGGGCAGTGAACAACCTGCACCACCAAACATGAGCATTCTCAAGGCCCCAATTCTGACAGGCATGAGTGTGGCTGGGCTCTTAGTCATTTAGGGACATTTCCCTAAAATGAAAAGACCACAGTGTCATGTCAGAAGCCTAGCAGCCTCTGAAGCCTTCCAAAGCCTTGTCTTTTATTCTTCGCGGGCACTTGTCCAGGAAGAAGCCTGAGATTCTGTTTCCTTAGTTTGTCTTTGACCTACATTTTTCATCTGTTGAGGCTTCACTGCCACAGTCGTGGCAGGAAGGCATTTGTTACTGCAGGGGGTACACTGGGTATTAATGCCTCAATAAGCCAACCCCTCGAACACGGTTAAGTCCTCTGTGCTTTGCTTGACGTTGCCCCAGTGGGCCAACTTTTATACCAAACCAGTCACTTACTTCGGGACCACCTGAGAGCTTTAAGTTGGCACTGCTGCCTACACAGTTCAAGTCTGGAAAAATTGCCAGGTGTAAATAGTACCACCGGATTAACAGATTCCACGCTACATCATTTTGAGTTGGCATAGCAATCTGCACTCTTCACGAGGAAAATGTTTGAAGAGCAGTCCGTTTCCTGTTTAAGAGGAAGGTTTGTGTCTAATTGTTAGGTTACAGCGGTTCGTACTGACACCATTCTATAGAACAAGAAACCTCCCAATTTAGACACTGTCCTCTGAGGTGGCTCTCCACCCTGGCTGCACGTTAGAATCACCTGGGGAGCTTTTAAAAATTACCAGGGCCTGAGACTCTCCTCAATCCAATTAAATTCAAATCTCCAGGGGTGTGGTGTGGGCATCGGTATTTTTTAAAAGCTCCCTTGGGTGATTCTAATGTTTAGCCAGGGCTGAGAACCACTAATTTATAGGTTGAGAGAACAGCACATTGTGGTGAATAATGCTCATTCCTTTAATAAGTACTAGTATGTAAAGAACTCCTACTGCAGGAGATGGTTTACTGGAAACCAAGGGATGAACTTGGTGGGCACTGAGCTCCTCCGTGTGGTTAGGATGCAGTGGCCAATGCTAATGTGCAGGTTTCTGGACAGAGCCTGTGTGGCATGCTCAGCGTTGCTTCTGCAAAGAGCACGAGACTGCAAGTTAGAGCCCTAAGTTCCAGTCCAGGTCCCACCATGAACGAGGGCAGTGACCTCGGACAGGTCTCTTTACCTTTATGGACCTCAGTCTGCTCATCTATAAGAAGAAGTGGCTGAAAAGAAAACTATAATTTGCCTGGCTGCGGTGGCTCAGTGGTTGAGTATCGACCTATGAACCAGGAGGTCACGGTTTGATTCCTGGTCAGGGCACATGCCCGGGATGCAGGCTCGATCCCAGATCATGCAGGAGGCAGCTAATAGATGATTTCCCTCTCCCTTCCTCTCTAAAATCAATAAAAATGTATTTTTTATAAAGAAAACTGTAATCTGTGTTGGTGTACTCCCGCCTTATCGCGTATTGCTAAATTCTCAGAAGCCAATAAGCTTCGCCAGGCAATTACCAAATTCTTTTGGCGGCTGGCTCATTTCACTTATACATACAATGGACAACAGCCCTTCTGATGTTCCACCAAATCCCTTTCCAAACCCCCAAGTATCAGAGCATTAACTTTTAAATACTGGGCTCCCCTAATTCCCTCAGTCTCTCACAAATTAGCAGATGAAGAGAGTGGAGTGGTGGTGATGTCTATGAGCAGTGGGTAATGACTAACAGAAGTTTATCCAGTTGGATAAATGTCTAGTGGATTGCTGCTGGGGTCAGTGTTAGTTCTGGCCTTAATTAACATCTTCATTAATAGTGTGGGAGAGGGAATAAACAATAGCTAATGATATTTGCAGATGGTAGTAAATTCAGAGGTGTTGCTACTACCAGTGAGAGCAGCAGGAGCCATGGGGATATCAGAGATGTGAACAAGAAGTGATTATAATGTTGTTTGTTCTGGAAAAGGCAGAATGAAGCGTTCAGGGAAATGACGGGGGCGACTGAGAAAGCTAAACAACAACCTCCACAGCTATCGCTTGTAACTTGGGTATGCATTTGGCAACCGAGGCCGCTCCTGGCCTTACAACTTCTGTTGCATGTCCTGGGATGTTGTCCTGAGCAATAATAATAATCATCATGAACAACAACACTCACAATATGCAGCACTTACTGAGTGCTGACAGTATGCCACACAGGGTTGTAAGTGATTTACACAGAAGCAATTTTTATCCCTATAATCACGATGCAATTCTCTTAGGCTCTCTAAAGATTCTGACAGCAGCCTTGGTATGGTTCTTGGATTTCTAGGTGTGAAACAGGCCTGTGAGTTCAAGGGAAAATACGGATAAAGGGGAATTGGCTCTTGTGGTGTGGCGCTCTTCCCCCGGGCCCATGAGCAAAATCTTCCTACCTTTAACTTTTTCCTGTTCCCCACCTGCTTACCACCCTTTTCTCTCATTATGCAATTGCTGGATTAACATGGTGGGTGTGGGTAGACAGAAAAAATTGTGAGTAAGCTAATAAAGGAAGAAAAGAAGAAAGTAAGGGGTGGGGGGAGACCGGAGAGAGAAAGAAAACTAAAATTTATGGCATGTGTACGATAAGTCATGCAGTGGCATGGTTTTCCTGTTTAACCTTCTACATATCTAATTCTCCCAAGGACTCTCATAGGTATCTTTTCTTTTATTAATGAAAGAAAAGAAGACTCAGAGAGTTTGGGACGCTGGCTATGAACACACAGCTGATAGGCTGAGTGAAGTTGGTTTCCTCCTACACTCGAGTCCTAAAATCATCTCCATGAATACATGTTGTTGTTTTTTTCCTTTCACTTTAGTCCTGCCCAGTTAATGACAACATTCAGCCACTCATAGAGAACCGGGAGGTAGAAATACTAAGCAGAGAACAAACACCGAGGAGCAGAGGGATAAAGGGGAAGTAGCCAGTACACATACCACCGCCCAACTCAAGGTGATTGAATTATTTATAATTATATTTTGAAATTAGGAAAAACGAAATTTGCACATAAGAAAGGCTTCTCAACAATGGAACCCATAATAACACGGATTTGACCTTGAGGGAATTTGGCAGAGAGTATTAGCGTCTGAGACAAAAGTAAACTGAAAGGAAAAACATTTGAAGACTGCTGGTATAAAAGCCAAGACGCTTCTTGGCAAATGTGAGGCCCAGGGCCAGATGGATGCCAAAGGTCTTCACAATTGTGTGAAAGGAGCTTTGGGAAGTGGGAAACATGTGGCCTGGCCTGGGCAGGCAGTTCTCTGGCCCCCAACCTCACTCTGAAATGAGGCTCCAAATTCCAACTCAGGGTTAGAATTAGTAACTAACATTTTTAAATGATGGACATACATTTCAGAGTAGATACATGAAAGGTATAGTTCAAGAAATAGTCACAAAACAAACATGAAGGTAGGCAAGACCCAGGTCAAGAAATACAGCACTGCCAGGACCTCGGCAGTTCCCTCCCCATCACCTCCTTCTCCCAAGAGGTAACCATCATTCTGATTTTTCATAAGGTCATTTCCTTATTTTATTCTATCCTGTTCTATTCTATTCTATTCTATTCTATTATTTTAAATATATTCTTATTGATTCCAGAGAGGAAGGGAGAGGGAGAGAGAGAGAGATAGAAACATCAATGATAAGAGAGAATCATTGATTGGCTGCCTCCTTCATACCCCTGACTGGGGATTGAGCCAGCAACCTGGGCATGTGCCTTGACCTGGAATTGAACCTTGACCTCCTGGTTCATAGGTCAACACTCAACCACTGAGCCATGCTGGCTGGGCCATTTTTTAAATTTTAGTTTTAGCACTTATGTAGGCCTATATTTTTAAACTTTATACTTAAAAACATACTGCATTTATTCTTTTATGACTTGCTACTTTCTTTCAACCGTATGTTATATGTAAATAAATGACAATGTTTTTATCCTTTCTACCTTTATGGGGACTTTTGATTGTGTCTAGCTTGGAGCATCTAGGAACAGTTGTGATGTGAACTTCCTGTACATGTCACCTGTTGCACATGGGCAAGAATTCCTCTAGGGTAGGGCCAGAAATGTACTACCCACAGGCCAAACAGACCCATTGCTTGTGTCTGACATGTGAGCTAAAAATGGCTTTTATGTTTTAAATGAGGCAATAAAAAACAAAAAAGGAAGTCTCTTTCATGACATGTAAAAATAATATTACATTCAAATTTCAATGTCCACACGTAAAGTTTTATTGAGGCCGAGCTAGGCTCATTGCTCACATATCGCCTATGACTGCATTAGTGTAATATGGGCAGCGTCAAGTAGGTGTGTCAGGGACTATCTGCCCACAAAGCCTAAAATATGGATTGGCTACAAAATATCCAGTTTAAAATTAAATTTTAGAGCCTCTTATTTTTAAAAAAACCCACAACAACCAAGAGTTTCAGCATGGGGACAGCAGAGCATTATTAAACCAAGTGCAGAACCTTTCCAAACACTTCGTGCTGTGCTAATGCACAGGTCTGTGACCATGAAGTTGGCCCTCCCTCAAATTTTCTGGACCTTTACAGAAAAGGTTTGCTGACCCTGCCCTAGACCATATTCCTAGAATGGAAATTACTATGATCCTGGATAAAATAAGATGCTATATGCAAAACAGCCAGCACAATAGCTAGTAGCTTGCAAAAATTACTATAACTTAGAGGCTCCCTTCCCTTCCATTTTCCACCTGGGCTTCCCAACCCCAAAACGGTCGCTCTTTCCAAAAAGGTCAGGTTCTCTGTTGGTTGTCAGTTACCATAATAACTGATGACTGTTTGACTTAATACCACCACAACCCTACTCCCTTCGGTGTTCATGCAATTTATAAAAGATCTGAGTTAAAATGACTTTTAAGCCCAAATAAATGAAGGAATTAAAATCCACAGGTGTTATTTCCAGCTCCACGTTGGAAGAGTGTCTGCCTGATCAGAGTCAAGGTTTCTTAGAGAAAACTTTTTAAAAAGCAAACAGAACACCAGAAGAGTTCATCAAGAGAACAATACAACAGAAGAGTTCATCAAGACAACATTAAAAAGAACAAATTTAGAGAACTAACACTACTTGATTTCAAGTGTTATTAAAATGCTATAATCACTAAAACAGTATGCTATTGGCATCAAGATAGGCAAAATGATTAATGGAATTGAATAGAGAATGCAGAAATAGACCCACACATACAGGGACAACATTATAAAGGCAATCCAGTAGAGAAAAGACAGTCTTTTCTACAAATGGTACTGCAACAATTGGATATCCATATGAAAAAAATAAATTCCAATCTATACTTTACACCATATACAAAATTTACATCAAAATAGATCATAGACCTCATGTAAGCCATCTATCTATATAAAAACCTAATATGCAAATAGACCATACGGCAGAACAACTGAACAACAGGTCATGTGCTGACCACCAGGGGGTGCGTGTGGAAAGTGGCGGGCGTCCGCAGCAGGTAGAGTGGGGAACATGGTGGGCATCGGCCGCGGCGGGATGGTGGAGCAGGTGAGCGTGGGTGCCAGACCAAGGCAGGGTGCTGGTCGCTGTCATTGGGGTGAGCCTCTGGTGGTTACTAAAAATTTTTTGCTCCCACGCACTACAGTCCCACCAGGCACTTGCACCTGTTGCCAGCACAGGTCCTGCTCGCACCCACTACCGGCACCAGAGCCGCCGCTCACACCCGCTGCGGGTGCCTGGTGCCAGCCCCAATCACTCAGGGCCATCAGCGGGTGCAAGCTGTGGCTGCCGGCCCCAATCGCCCCTGAGGGCTTCTCCACCTCCCCCTGCTCCCAAGGGGTAATAGGGGCAGAAGCTGCTGTTCGCACCCACTGAAGGCACCAGCCCCGCTTGCACCCCCTGCTGGCACTGCCCCCATCACTCCTCACCGTCAGGGTGTGCAAGCAGGCCGGGCTGTGGTGGGAGGGGCTGGGCAGGGGTGCGGAGGAGGGGCTGAGACCCGCCCATGCCCACCGCAGCCTCACAGCCCACAGTTCCTTTCAAGGTGCAAGAATTCGTGCACTGGGCCCCTAGTATAACTATAAAAACGCCAAATGAAATAGGAGAAAAATCTTTGTGATGTTGGATTAGGAAACATTTCTTTTATTTTAAATATATTTTAATTGATTTCAGAGAGGAAGGGAAAGGGAGAGAGAGAAACATCAATGATAAGGGAGAATCATGAATCAGCTGTTTTCTGCACACCACCTACTGGAGATCGAGCCTGCAACCCCAGCATGTGCCCTGACTGAGAATTGAAACGTGACCTCCTGGTTCATAGGTCGGCATTGAACCACTGAGCCACACCGGCTGGGCGAGGCAAAATTAAATATCCAACCAAAAGCATGATCCATAACTTTGACTTCATCAACATTTAAAAATTCTACTCTATAAAAGACATGGTAAAGAGAATGAAAAGAAACACCACTGTCTGGGAGAAAATATTTTAAATCAAATATTTGATAAAGGACTTACATCTACAATGTACAAAAAAGCTCTATTGGCAAAAGGTTTAAAGATACTTTAACTTTAGTAAAGAAGATATAAGAATGGCAAATATGCACATAAAAAGATGCTGAACACCATGAGTCCTTAGGCAAAAAAAAAAAAAAAAAAGTTAAAATGATAATGGAATGCACCAGCTACCTTAAGAATAGGTAAAAAGAAAAGACTTGATCATACTGAGTTATGAGGATGTGGAGGAACTGGAACTCTCATACATTGAGGGTACCAATTGTAAAATGGTACCGTCACTTTGGATAACAATTGACAGTTCCTTAAAAAGAGGTACCTAACCTTTCAAGAGATACCTAACATATGTCCAGAAATTCCATTCCTATGTATGTATTTATTTATTTTTAAAAATCTTGATTGTATTACATAAGTTCCCTCTATTTCCCCCCATTGACTTCTTCTAGCCCACCTCCACCCCCTACCCCAGGCCTTCACCACCCTATTGTCTGTGTCCATGGGTGATGCATATATGCATACAAATTCTTTGGTTGATCTCTTCCTGCCCACCCACCCTCCCCCGCCTTCCCTCTGAGATTCTACATTCCTAGGTATTTAATGGAGAGAAATGAAAGCTTATGTCTGTACAAAGGCTTACACACAAAATATTCATAAATCTTTAATTCATAATAGCCCCAAACTAGAAACAATTAATTGCCTATCAACGAGTGATGGATAAGTTACTATACAATGGAATACTATGCAGTAATAACAACAAATGAACTATTGATATTCACAAAAATATGAATGCAAGAACCCAAACAAAAAAAGAATACATGCTGTGCGATTCCATTTACATGACATTCTAGACTATGCAAACCAAATCACAATGACAGAAAGCAAAGCAGTAGTTGTAGGGGAGGGGGAATGAGGAAGGGGAAGCAGAGGGGACTGGAAGCGGGGAGGGGGTGGGGGCGCGGTTAACCCAGTGGCACAGAAAACCTTTTGGAGGTGATTAAAATACTTCCTATCTTGATTGTGGTGACAGTTTCACAAGTGTACACAAATGTTAAAACTTATCAAATTGCACACTTTAAATATGTTCAGTTTATTGTATGGCATTTATTCCTTAATAAGTGTGTGTATTAAAAAAAAAATAAAAACCTCACAGAAAATACTGTAACATTAAGTGAGTGACACTGCAAGCCACAAAGTGGGAAGAGAAATCTGCAAGAGATAGAACTGAGGAAGGTCTCATGTTCACAATGTATAAACAACTCCTACAAATCAATAAGAAAAACAAACAAACTCAGGAGAGCCCAACTAAATAAATGGGCAAAATATCTGAACGGACATTTCACAAAAGAGGATATCCAAATGGCCAGGATACAGATGAAAAGTAATTAGTCATCTGGAAAGTGCAAGTAAAAACCACCACTGAGATATTACTATACTGCAGTTATTAGAAAGAAAAAAAAACAGTTTCTAGTATGCAAAGTACTATTGAAGATGTGAATCAACCAGAAGTCTCATACACTGCTGGTAGGAATATAAATCAGTACACTCAGTTTGGAAATCTATTTGACATTATCTACTAAAATTTATTATAGGCTACTTCATAACCCAGAAATTCTACTCCTAGCTTATGCCCAAGAGAATGCATACATATGTACAACAGAAAAATGCTCATGTCTCCATTATTTGTACTGGCTTCAAACTGGAAACAACCCAGTGGTTGTCAGGTATACAATAGATTTTTCGTACATGCACAATAGAATTCCATACTGCAAAGTGGAAAACACACACACACACACACACACACACACAAAACAACACAAAACAACATGAAACTATCTGCAACAGCAGGAACTCAATGGAATGTTGAACAAAACTGTTCAGACATAAGAATAAATGTCATGCTTTCCTTTATATAAAGTTCAAAATCAGACACTATATGTTTATATGGTTAAAAATCAGCCACCATAGTGGTTATCTTTGGGGAGGATTATGGGGGTAATAATTGGCAGAGAGTAGCATATGGTTTCTGGGTTGCCAGTAATTTTCCATCTTTTAATATGATGGTGACATAGATAGTTCATGTAGCTACATACTAATGATGTGTACTTTTCTACATGCATGATATAGAGAAGTTCTTTTTACTGCTATATAATATTCCATTGCATGAATGGACAATTTATTTTTTTAAAGCACGGGAAGAGAGATGGGGGAAGTCACTTAGGTGTCATTCTCTAGGGATCCAAAGATATAGGCCAAGGCTGCTGAGGTGCCTCTTTTCTGCTCAGTGACTAAGTCCTGACTGGCCTTTAGTGTCACTCTGTAGTGGTGACAAAGTTGCCCATACTTATGGCTCCTTGGTAGGGAGTTTTGAGCCTTAGAATGAGCCCTGTAGAAAGGATCAGAGATCTCATGTTTGAGCAAAGCCACTCTAGGTTTGGGGCAGAGATGGGAGAAGAATATGTTTGCATAAAATTGGTGGTTAGCGGCCAAGGGTCTAGAACCACACTGTATAGGTTCAAATCCTGCCTCTGACACATGGGAGCTATTGACTTTGTACTCCCTCTGAACCCTAGTTTCCCATCTGTAGAATGGAAACAACATGGTCCCTGTACTATAGGATGGTTAAGAAGACGAATGAGTTAAGATACACAATAAGTGTTATAACATGAAAAGGAACATAAGTCGGCTTGAAAGGGAAAACATCACTCACGGCATGCAGGCTTGCAGGTCGCTGCAGAGGAGAGAGCAGAGTGGTTTTAGATCCGTTGCCAAAGCTCTAAAGTTGCCCTTGGAGGCTGCCCCTGTCCCTTGTCCCTGATAGATATCCCTGATTCACTGCATGTTGCAAAAATTTTTGCATACTCTTCCTTCTTTCGATAAACATCTTGCTTCAAGGTTTCTAGAATTCTCAGATCATCCTTCTGACCTCACAGAGAAGCCTAGCAGGCATATGAGCTCAGGACAACAACATCCAAACACTGCACGTCTCTGTTAGGCCTCCCTATATTCTCTGCTCCTTCCTCCCCATTCCAGGTCTCCGTGCTCTATGTTAGAATATTGCTTGTTTTGCTCCCACTGTATATCTCCTGGACATAGCAGGTAATTAGTTGCCTGAAGAGTTCTATCTTATTCAGTATATGAAAGACACTCTTTGTGTCAATGGGTTCTGAGGTGTTCTTAATTCCTATCACTTGGGTAGCATCATTCCATGCCTGTCATAAGCCAGCCCTTTGGAACTGTTACTGAGGACAGGAGCAGTGTCTCTTGTCTTACCTGGAGCCAGAACCTGCCACAGGGCGGGTGCTCCTTAAGTGTTCGGGAAGAGACACTTGCTTAAGATGCTATTGTATTTCCTACCTTTCTAGAGAGGTAGGAAATAAACTTGAGATCTAAACTACCTTCCTAACATTTCAAACTGTACTGCAGTCTCCTTTAAATTCATCTCGCTGCCCTAGCTGGCTTGGCTCAGTGGATAGAGCGTCAGCCTGCGGACTGAAGGGTCCCAGGTTTGATTCCAGCCAGGGGTACATGCCTGGGTTGCGGGCTCGATCCCCAGTAAGGGGCATGCAGGAGGCAGCCAATCAATGATTCTCTCTCATCATTGATGTTTCTATCTCTCTCTCCTTCTCCCTTCCTCTCTGAAATCAATAAAGAAATATATTTAAAAAAAATAAATTCATCTGGCTTAGCATCAGGGAACTAGGAACAATCCTGTGAGTTTTTTTAACTAGAATGGGAAACAAATGCTACATGCTAGGCCCAGTAGCAATCACAGGGGCCTCGGACTCTGGTCATTGTCACAGACCACATTAAATCTTGTTAGTCATCTCTCGCCACATTTGCAGGCCAAAGACAGAGACAAATAATCTGACAGATTCAGGAGAAATATTTATTGAGAAAGGTCTACATTTCAGACACATTCCTACATATTTTGATGTATGATATTTTTAATCCCCAAACAACACTGACGCAGGCATTTTTTTCTTACGCTCTTTTTGAAGGTAAGGAAACCTTGGCTCAGAATTATTCCATGCCATGCCGAATCGCATAGCATTTGGGTGGCTACATCAGGAATTGAACCCCAAATCCTGGTGCCTCTGAGCCCAAGTCTACAGTCTTTATTCCAGGCTCTGGCCCAGCAGCTCAGTTGGTTAAAGTATCATCCCAATACACCCAGGTTGAAGGTTTGAGCCCAGGTCAGGGCACATACAAGAATCAACCACTGAATGCCAAAGTGAAACAGCAGATCTATGTTTCTCTCTCTCCTCTCTCTCTCTCTCTCTCTCTCTCCTCTCTCTCTCCCTTCCTCTTTCTTTCTAAAATCAATAAATAAAAAATTTTTAAGTCTCTATTCTATTACCTTAGAACATACTGGAGAATGGAAACAATCCTGTTACATTCTGTCATGCCTTGCTTTTGACCCAAACTGGTTTACCCAGCTTGATAAGTTCTTTAATCACCACGGGGTATTGAATGAATCATGGCCATATCCAAAACTCCAATCCACATTCAAAGGAGAAAGATCTATCCCATTGATAATGTTTAAAAGAATGTGCCTGGGGTTCTAAAGGAAATTTCAAAAGAAGAGTGATAAAAATGCTTTAAGGACTATTTGTAAAACCTCCCCAGGCAACTCCTGTGAAGGGGCACACTCATCTAGGTGGTTACAGCATTACTAAGTCTTTGCTGCAGGTACGGGTCTGCTGTGGTCATGGGCTTTGGAATTAGAATAAAAGGTCTGGATGAGGAGCTCTGTGACATTCTGCTGGTAACCTAATCTCTCTGAGCCTCAGGCTCCTCATCTTTGAAAGGGCTGAGATAATATATGTGATATACTGAGCACATAGCAGAGCCGCAGTTAGACCTCAGTACCTGGTAATTATTATCTCTTGTTATGACACTCATCCTAGTCTAAGGTTGGAGAAACTACTGCCCCAGGGAGGCCTTGCTTAACTGAGGTGCAAGCAAGGGTCACAGTAAAGAAGATCTGTGGGTAGTCATTTGAAATGCTCTTCTGTAATACTTCCAACAATAAAGATCAATTTTGTAAAAATGCTCTGGAAGGAGCCTGTGTATTTGCCCCACCAGGGAAATCCAGCACAGAGGGTCTGGCCTCCTAAGTGTGGAATAGAGTGCCCACACTGCTCAACTAAGATGGTGCTTTGGCCAGAATAAGGGCCACTCAGACCTTCTGTGAATGAGCCCAGAGACTGATGGACATGGACCACTTCCATGCATGCCAAGGGAGTAACTGTAGACTCAACCCCTACATAATGTATGAGCTTCTCAATTATTTACTGTGTCGACTCTGTGATGTTGCCTGCGTGTTCTCAGGTCCTCCTCCACTTGGGACTAGAACCTAGAGGGTGGGTGTTTTGTCTGAGGAGCAAAACTACAAGCACGTGCAAACTGTACAGGACTCTTAATGGCATGGACTACGTGGCCGTCACTGTCATCAAGTCCCACTTTCTGAACAAATTCTAAGAATTGCCCACATGGATATGGAGGTCAGGCTTTCTTAGACAGTAGATATTTTTATTCTTTTTTATAAAGCCCATTTGTTTAACAATACTAACAATGATTTATTTTTTTAAACTTTTGTAAAACTTTCCAAAGTCTTAAATTCATTAAAAAGAAGTTCTTGGTTGCACCATGCGTCCTGATTTAACGTTCAGGAAATACAGTCTCTGTACAGATATGGGAGTTTTATATTTTCTAGGATAGTGGTTGTCTGCTAGGGTGTTTGGCATGTCATCACATCTCTAGAAGCTATGTCTGATGGGAATATTGTAAAGCATTTAACTTATTATTTAGGTAGCTCCTTTATCTACTAGAGCGGATTTGATGTTATCTCCATAAAGTCACCATCTTCCCACACTTGCATTCTGGTATTTTGTTTTCAGTGAGAGAAAGAGTAAGAGTCACTGTGAACAGGGCCAGGATTTATGGGGATTCAGGTGTCTGGCTTACGGACATCCACTGTTAGTCTTGACCTGGAGAATAAAAGATGGTGGATGGCGAGCCTGGGACACTTCAGTTCGTAAGGGGGCTTGTGGTCATGGTAGTTCTGCTGAGGCTGCCATACTGGCCCCCAGGACCCAGCTTCCGACAGGCTCTGAAATCATCCTATATAATAAAAGGGTAATATGCAAATTGACCAAACAGCAGAACGACCGGTTGCTATGAGGCGCACTGACCACCAGGGGGCAGATGCTCAATGCAGGAGCTGCCCCCTGGTGGTCAGTGCGCTCCCACAGGGGGAGTGCCGTTCAGCCGCAAGCCAGGCTGACAGGTGGCGAGCGCAGTGGCCCACCTCTGCAGCAGTGCTAATGATGTCCGACTGCAGCTTAGGACATGAGGGAGTGGGGCTAAGCTGCAGTCGGATATCCCCCAAGGGCTTCCGGACTGCGAAAGGGCACAGGCCGGGCTGAGCCCCTCCCCCCCCTGCCACCCAATGCATGAATATCGTGCACCAGGCCTCTAGTCGTTAATATAAAGAGCACTTGTTTCCAATCAGGGGGCCTCTTGTAGGATGCTGGCACTGCTGCTAACTAGCTCTCTAGCCTTAATCAAGTTACTTTACCTCTTTGAACTGGTTTTTATTTTTCATCTATTAGAAGAGCATTTGGAATACATCAAGGGTTGTAAACTCATGGGTATAAGAAGCAAGTCGGTAGCCTAAATGGGACCAAGTCTAGGGCAACAGAGACCGATGGGAACTGTGGAGACCAAGGGGCCGCAGCCACTCTGCTCCAACTGATTGCTGTACACAACACCTGCTCAAAAGTGGCTCGCCCTCCACTTTTTAACAGAAGCAGGATTTCTCGATTTTTAGTAAAATATCCTAAATTTTAAATGTTGACAGTTAATCCAACATGAAAAAGATGAAAGGGTAAAACAGAGATGCGGCCACCTCAAAATATAACTATGCAGCCAGGCCAGCATGGCTCAGTGGTTGAATGTTGACCTATGAACCAGTTGGTCATGGTTCGATTCCCAGTCAGAACACATGCCTGGGTTGTGGGCTCAATCCGCAGAGGGGGGCATGCCAGAGGCAACCAAATCAATGATTCTCTCTCATCATTGATGTTTCTATCTCTCTCCCTCTCCCTTCGTCTCTGGAATAAATAAAAATGTATTTAAAAAATGTAACTATGCAAATAGCATATGTGCATAGATGCAAACTGGATTTGCATATATGCAAATTTTAGGTAATAGGACTGTAGGTGGACGTTTGTATTTTGTTAATTGTTCATTTAAAGTGTCTCTACTTTTGCCCTGGCCGGTTTGGCTCAGTGGATAGAGCATTACCTATGGACTGAGGGGTTCCGGGTTCGATTCTGGTCAAGGGCATATGCCGGGGTTGTGGGCTCGATCCCCAGTGGGGACATGCAGGAGGCAACCAAATCAATGATTCTCTCTCATCATTGATGTTTCTATCTCTCTCTTCCTCTCCCTTCCTCTCTAAAATCAGTAAAAATATTTTTAAAAAATAAAGTGTCTCTACTTTCATATAATTTTTTTTTAATATAATGGTAAAAGAAATAATGGAGGGCAGCTCAGGATGGTGCCAGATATGAAGAGAAAATGAGACAGATAGTGCTATTAGGTATGTTCTTGAAGAAACTTATATTTCCACCCTGACTTCTGTATTTGTTTGTCAACCATTCTTAAACAATAGGTTACTAAAAGAAGGCTGTACTAGTTGCAGGCTGGGTAAACCCTATGTGCCTAAAATTTCCCACCTAGCACCGCTCCTCCCTGTTTCCCCTGTTGTTTATAAAAATACTTCCCATGTCATGAAGAATATAAAAAGTTTCCCAACTTTGTTAGTTTGGCTTCTGAATATATTATAGGGTTTTATTTTGTTTTGAGAGGGTGGGGAGGGCACCTTACTTATTGTCCCTACTTACATTTTTCTTTGGTTTCTATCAGTACTGTTTTTGTTCTACAAACCCACATCAGCTACCCATAAAGTGGGCAGAAAACCAGAGGTTGTTACTTAGCGTGTTTACTTGAAGGTTTTCGAGACACCCCATGGGAAGCTTATGCTTGTCTAAAAATATTTAGAGGAGAATATGATCATAAAGGAATTGAAAGCCTTTGTGTCAAAAAACACAGAAATCCTCAAAAATGTATCTATCCATCCTCGCATTGTAGCGCCTACAGGGCCCATGCTGAGCATGCGACGATATTTGTACAAGGATCGCTTTCTTCCTCTGCTCCCCGAGTTGTATGAAGGCTTTCTTAGTTATGGAATCAAAGCAACCTCTTTATTGATCTTCTTTAGTAGTAGGCACCTTGAAATGATGTCATCATGTTCTGGATAGGCCCAGTGGAATCTTTTTTTAAAAAAAATATGTTTTTATTGATTTCAGAGAGGAAGGGAGAGGGAGATAGAAACATCCATGAGAGAGAAACATTGATCAGCTGCCTCCTGCATGCTCCCTATTGGATATGCATGCGCCCTGATTAGAAATCCAACTGCCACTTCTGGGTGTATGGGACTGTGCTCGGCCAGCCAACTGAGCCACACTGGCTGGGCCAGAGAATCTTTGACACTAAGGAGACCACAGGATGTGGATGCAGTGGGCTTGCCATTCACTTTCTTGTTGAAAGTGGCCCACTGAGCAAAAGGCAAGATGATCCTTTGCCAGGATTTTATTGAAGGATCAGTAGACTGTCTAGCGCTTTTTTGCATCCTGTTGCCTCACTGATTTGAGGATTGCCAGATGCTTCTGTTTTTTTTTTTGAAAATGGTTTAAAAAATACCTTAGTGATTCTGTTGTTTCAGAAACCTTACATATGGCATAAAATAGCCTAAAATATTTTTGAGAATACATTTGCTTTCTCTTTGCTCAACTTAATCATTATAGCTGAAATTCATTTAACTATTGTTTTATTTTTATGGGCATTTTGATAGCTGACATTCTAAAGTTATATAAAAGTATGAGTAAGCAAGGTATGAAGATTGAATTGCCCCTAGATTTTTTTTTAAAGTGAGTCTTAAAAACATAACTAGGCTAAGAAAGGTCAAGTTTTCATATTGAGAAGTCATATCAAGATAAAGATGATTTTTTCAAAGCTGAGAGATATATTTGATTTATCACCATTCATCAGAGACTAAGATTTTTCACACATTGAGTCATCGCTAGAGACTTTTTTTTTTGGTAAACCACTTTAACCTGCTCTTGAAAACCTCTGGTTCAGGAACAGAATGAGTCTGAGTCTGTCTCTATTTAGCCTGTGAAATTTAACAAGACCGAAGCCTGGGGTTGGCGAGGCTGTGAGCCATACCACCATCTCAGGTTTTTGATGACACCACAAACCACTTGAGATTTATTATATTAGCAGATGTCATCAGATATATGTGTGCACAGGTGCAGCATGCAGCTAGTGAAAGAAGGAACACTGTGTGTGTATATTTATTTTTGTACCCATACTCTCAATGGCTAGAAAATGCCTGTCCTGGGTAGTGTGGAGTTTCGATTCTATTGCAAGGGCCTATCTGGTAATCTCTTGAAGTCTTTTCTACAGATACAATTCTGTATGATAAGCAACTGTTTTGTGGGAAAGACATTGTGTTTGTTTTTACAATCAATATCTAAAGAAGAGGCATAACAGGATTATAGCTCAAGATTGCTATAACCAATGAGAAACAAAAATAGTTACCAGAGGCTGTTTTTACACTTGGGTATTCCTCTTGCACAATAGACTAAGTGTGCATTCTCCTCTCCTCAATAAAAGCTGTACGGGGACACCTCTCATCTCTTCAACTTCAACAAAATGCCAAAAGTTGGCCTTTGATAAATGTTCCAACTTAAGCCTCTCTAAATTATTAAGAAATAATTAAAACTATTTCCCAGAGGCAATATGAAATAGAAATGTTTACACAGGTTTACACATTACGTATTTTTTAAATTCTAAAAAATAGTTTTCCAATTGTTTTAAAAGATGGTGTATGCTTTATTTAGTATCAAGTCTTTATTATATACATTGACTTTGCACAAAAGCTGGCACAGTGGACTAAATATAATAATCTAATAAATTAGTGTGTACTCTGATAATAAAAAATAATATAAATAAAACATACTTCCTGTATTTTTGAGAAATGGAGAAATAAAATAAAATAAACACCTTTGGGGTAATGACTGAAAATTACTGGTTTAGATGGGGTAGAGGAATTACTTCAATTATGACATAAAGCATTGTTATAATGCATGCCTTTTAGAAATAATTATATAGTGATTATTCTCAAAGATAAACACATGCAGATGTTGCTAGTACATTTTAAAAAATTCTTAATTTGAGGAAAACATACAGAAACTGCATTACCAGTTAACTGGCTTTAAGAAGAACCAGAAAAATCTAAACTGTCAATGTACTTGAGGATCTTCTAGTAAGTTCTAAGGAATGAATTTTGCCTGCAACTAAAAGCAAAAAAAAAAAAATAATAATAATAAATTAGCTTTCCTACTGGAATTACTTTAGTTAGATGTGTCAGAGGGCCAAAATGCCTAAGTATGTTAGTCCTTATTTTAAACGAATGAATGCTTAGTTATAATTTCTAAAAAGATTATTATACAAAAATATTAGACCTTAATACATTCTAGGAAAGGCTTTTAACTAAGATAATTTTAATTTTGAGAAAGCATCTACTTTAAAACACTTCCTAATTTCTACATTTTTATTTTCAGGAAAAAATATGAAAACCAGAAAATCAAGTGATGTTGTAGATTAGAAGACCATTAGCCAATTAAAAGATTTAGGAGCAACAACCCTTTGGGGTGACTGCTAATTAGTGAGACCAGTTTCTATAAGACATGATTGAAAATTAGCCTCCTTATTTCATAAACCTTGGATATCATTTAATTATGATATATGTATGTATTTGACAGAAGAGAGGTTGTATAGGAATAAATATTCTTGTAAGCTTCACATGTCAAAAGAAACAAATGACATACAAATAAAAAAAAGATAATCTATGAGAGGCTGAGAATAACATGCAATGGTAAATTCTATTACAAAATAATATGCTTAGGAAGAAATCCTCTGACAGGTGACATCAAATCTAGATTCATCCAAGTCATCACTAGAAGCACAGAAAATCCTTTCCCTTCCCCTTTCCTATTGCTTTTCCCATTCTGTGTTTGGAATTTTTCCTAAACAAAACTGGATCTCTCTGTAATGTCATTTCTCCTTTGCATGAACTAGATGTTGGGAAGAATTGGTAACTCTGCTGTGGACTTCAGATAATTACAAGAGAGAAGACTTTCTGAGGCATAAAGAAGTTTTAGAATTTGATAATACTGGCCATTTAAGCACTCTCTTCCCCAACCTAAATAATATTTTTAAATTTTAATAATTTATTTTTGTTTCCTTAGTGCTAAAATGTGATTATTTAACCATGAAAGTACTATTAGGAAATCCTGTAATGGAAACAGATCTGTTTGTTATCCACTTGAATTGATTGCCTGGGTAGACTGAATTATAGTTACACTAGCTGAGTGGTTAAAAATAACTAACTTGGAACAAGATAAATGTTAAAGTTTAATTTTCCTTTGGATGTTATAGCTGAGTGTGGAGATACATGCAAACATATATGTATACATATATGTGTGTATGTGTGTATCCCCATCCTTCATCTCCATTCCCAAAGCTATACTTATATAGATATATACTTTTAGGTTTTTTATTTGTGTGTGTGTGTGTGTTTTTTTTAGGGGAAATTGGGATCTGCTAGACCTTCACTTTAATAACCTAGTTTTAAGTTTGCCATTTTCTAAGGTCAAATTGGATCAATCCAATTTTTAGTTTTGTATTTATTATCACAGAAAATAGATATATTATTCACATACAGCAAAACATCTCTATGATGTGTATATATATGTGCAGAGGAAGAAAAATCATTTTTTTTTGTTGTTATAAGGCCAAAAATGTCTTTTTTGTTTAAAATATGCAGGAACTAAGACCCTGAACAATGTTGTTTAAATTCTTTTGGACTTTAAGGTAAACACGATTGGGATTAAAATACTGACATGCTCACATTCAGTAGAGTGATAAGAACAATTCATTGGGAGTTATTCCAGTCCCACTGGTAATCACATAATTGACCAGGGTTTTTAGAGGATATTTGAAGCTATTGTTGTCTGTTGTGCAATTACATAACAGGATCTCTGTAATAAAACTATTTTCCAAACCCATGTGGGTTAGTACTAAGTAAATTTAAGGCTCCTGTTACATTTTTTACTTTCACTATTTCAATTTAAAATCAGAATTGCATCACCACGTAGTGATAACAGGCATCATTTTACCGCACTACAGATGCTTAAAAATAAATCATTTGGAAACTGAACAGAAAAGTACACGTACATCCCTTTTAAAAATACTCATCAAACCTGCTTTATTGACGAGCATGAACTCACTATCAAATCTCACCCGCAGTGTCTACTTCTGGGGACGCAAAGGTTGCATGTCTCTTTGGTGCTGGTTATTTCTCCCCCTCCCTACTCTTCAATTACTGACGTTCCCACTAATGTACCTAAACGGGAATAAAAAGTGCCCTCTCTCGGGTAGTTCTGCTGTCATGGTCACAGTCCGTGAGGGACCTTTTACAAGTCCTTCTACGCGGAAACGAACGCGGCCTGGCGAAGCGGACCGAGCAACGTGGCGGGAAGTAGGGCAGGCACACCGGCCCGGCGACCACGCGATTCTTTCGCGAAGCGCCGTGCGCGGCGGTGGGGCGCCGCTCCCCTCCCCGCACGCCCCGGGAGTCCCCCGACCCGCAGCACCATGGGGGACCCGCCCCCGCCCCCGCCCTCGCGCGCCCCGGCCCCGCCCGGCGGCACAAAGACCAGCCCCGCCACTCGCGGGGGCGCCGCGCCGCGCCGGCCGCCACACCCACTCGGGCCGCTCCCGCCTCTCCGCCGCCGCCGCGGGCGCCCTGATGAATATGCATCGCCGCGCCCGCCCCCGGCTCCTCCTTTCGGTTTCCTTCCCGCCGCCAGGCGGAAGCGAAGAGCCGCGCTTCCCGCGCCCGGGCCGGCCGGGGCGGGGCGGGGCCCGGCGGGCGGGCGGCGAGCGGGAGAAAGAGAAAACGCTGGGGACGGGGAGGCGGCGGCGGGCCGAGCGCGGACAGGGGCGCGGGTGGCGGCGGTTCCGGGGCTGCCCCGCGCGCACCAGGCCCATCCGGAGGCGGGGAAGGGCGGGCGCGCAGCCCCGCGGGCGCGCCGGGGGCCACTGCCCGGCGCCCGGAGCGCGGGTGGAGAGGCGGCCCCCACCGCTTAGAACAGTCTTCCTGACACAACAATAAAACCCCGCGACGCGCGCGCGCACACGCACACACACACACATACACGCACACACACACACACACACGCACACGCACACACACACGCACACACACACACACACACACCACACACACGCACACGCACACACACACTCACCACACACGCACACGCACACACACTCTGGACGCCTTTCAAGTCCACCAGCAGAAACAGTCTGCAGCCAACGAGAGGAAAAGAAAACTGGATATCCAGACTGAGGGGACTGCCTGCGTTTTAAGATTTGACTTTTACCGCCTTTTCTTCTGGGGTCAAGACTTGTGGCATTACAGAAACAGTAATTAAAAAAAAAAAAAAAAAGACTACTCCCGGATTGCCTTTTTTTTTGTTGTTTTGATTTTAACTAAACACAAAAAGCGACACCAAAACAACCCTTGAGAAAATCCACAAAACTGTACCTGAGACACATGAAGTCAGCGGCCCAGGGCTCTGTCACAGACTCAAGATCTCTTGTGTAATGCAATACAGTGCGATGGTATGTGACTTTGAAATGATGGGTTTTGTTTACTTGTCTTGTCCGTCCCTTGCAGCCTCTTCCACCTCAGACACAGATATTTTTTTTTTTCCTGCTTATGTTTTGTAAGTTGTTTTACCTAAATGTTATTCTGCTTTCCAGGCTGAGCCGTTGTACTGGATTTCCAAACCTAATGCAAATATGTAAATTCTTTAGCGTTGGCAATTTTAGTATATGTATCATACTTTTAAGGAGGGAATCAGTGGATAACGTTATGAGTCCAAACTGAAATGTAGCATTTTTCCTGCTTCAACTTCCTACTTTCCCCTCCCCCAATTTTGGAAAAAGTTACTGTACAGATGATACTTCATTTGTACCTTGTAGCCCATTCTCTCTTTTTGCAGCCTTCTTTTCTTCATTTTAAGATGAATATGCACAGTTTTGTTGTATATTCTCATTTAAAAGTGCATTTTTAAGTGAGGGAAGTACTATTTAGCTCTGATTGGTGCGGTGGAGTTTTTTTTAAATCAATATTCATTGCAAAGCCGGATTGAATTGTTATCCCTCTTCCTCCTCCCCCTTCCCCCACTTAGAAAAACAAAAGATTATGATGGATTTCTTCCCGCTCCTAGTAAAACTTTTTTTCCCTCCTGCCCTGCTGTTTTTGCTGTAGGATTTTTTCCCCTGCTAAGTCTGTGTGTGTGTGTGTGTGTGTGTGTGTGTGTGTGTGTGTGTGTGTGTCTCCCTTGTCCTCTCTTCGCCAGTACGTCTGGACACATTTTAATGCACAATATCCCATCCATTAAGTTGTGGTTGAATGCAGAGTGTGTGAGGACTTGGCAGCTTTTAGGTTGAAGGGGGTGGGGAAGCCAGTTTCGACTTTGACACAAGATGCCGAAGTGGCGTGATTGGAATTATTATTAGGGCTGTGAACATGGCCATCTTCTCCTGGGTTAGAAGAACTGCCATTGAACTTGAGACAGGACAGACTAGATCTCCAAGTTCCCTCCTCCTCCCCACTAAGTACAGTAGCTGGCAGGGAAAGGGCGCCAAAATACACAAGATTAACTCTAACTTTCTTTGGACGGATCTTGTAGCACCCTCCTTTGTAATTTTAACTTTCCAACAGGCAGGAAAAAGTTAACTTTTGAACCCAGACTTGAACAGACATTTAAATCAGCCCTAAAGTAGAATAAATCCAGAAAGTCATACATGCATGCTTATGTGGTTAGAAAAGAATGCACGTGTAAATAAGCAGGGTGCATGTGTGTATCTGACTGGAGAGTTCAAGATTTAATCAAAATCAGAGTAAGTGTGACTTTGGAGTACATTTGCTGCATGGGGGAGAGCACTGTGAGAGGCAGAAGCTGACCTTTAAGCAGCCTAAAGAGAAACTGCAAAGAGTTGTGAAACACAAAACGTTGTGGTTTCCAGTTTTACATTTGAGGTTTGATGTTTTCATTTAATGGTATGAGAGATGGAGAAAGCTCAGGCGCTGAAAAGTCCCTATTAAATCATATGTGGGCAAAGGTCAAGCACTCCAACTCACTGATACAATATACTGCAGATTCCTGCTTAACTGATGGGGAGCACAGGAAAAGTGCTTGGGCAATAAAAGTATTTAGAAGGGTAATTATCCTTCGTGGTTGGGACTGCGTTCTTGTGCACTGGAGAAAGGTTTTTACTGGCTCCGATGAATTTTAAAAAAGCTAAGTATTGTTGAAAGCTGTTTTAATAGGAAATTGATTAGCTGAGAGTTTCATACAATAAATGGTGACAGTTTCATTGTTTGATGTCCAAAATAAATTTCTTTTTATTCTTTAGCAGACATAGGCATCCATTTCATTTTAATATGGTCAGACGGAGCAGCAGCATAATTATGAGTGAATGTGATGTCACAAACATCTGTAACTTTGCTTTTGGAGTTTGTGACATCACACCGATTGACAATTTTATTGCTTTGATATTTATTAACTTGTTGTGTTAAAATCTTTCAGACACATTTCAGGGATACAGTTCACTGTAAAAAATGTGTATGGGCTCATTATTTTTTTTTTTGTCTTTTCTCTTTGTAATTATGCAAGTGTTTACTAAATTTTAATTTGAAAGTTAAAATGCACAATTATGTTGTTATTCATTGTTTTGATTTTCAAATAGAATGGCAGTTTTGAAGGGGAGAATTAGAGAAAGGGATGCAGAAAGTTTGAGTTGATTTGCAGTGGACTTTCTGTACCTAATATAGAATATGGCTACTTGGCCATCTTGGTTAAAACATTCTGAACATCTCTTTAAAACTGATCTCTTTCCACGTCGTCACAAAGGCATGTGTATCTGGGTAGCAAAAGTCAATTTACACGCAGAAATAAAATGACAGTAAGTTTTACTTTACCGTTCCGCTCTTTTGAAAAAGGACAATAACTACGACTCAGTATCAGCAGAGCAGAGGTTGTGTGTGAGAGTGCATGTAACTTTTGAACTATTGTGAGTGAAACAAGGCAATTATTACCATGGTTTTCAAAGTTTAAAATAAATCATGCAAAAGTTACAGGGCCACTAACTGCTGACTTTGTCACCCTGGGAGCAGATGTCTGCAGCAGTTGGGAATCTCTGTTGATGAACTGGCCTCCTCTCTGTGGAGAAGTGGAAACTGTCTAACCTTCATGGAGGAATAGGGCCCAGTCGGTGCTCAGATTCAGTCATAGCTTGTACGTGTGCCTGAAATGTAGGCACACTTAGTGGGACACTTTTTTTTTTTTTAAACAACTGAGTACAGGCATTTCAGCAATGACATTATTAACAGCGTCATTTTTTCTCATTTAGTTTTGTTCTCAGGGGACACCAAACAGCCCCCAGAGGAGGGAGAAGAAGTCTATGGTTATTTATTCATTTCAGTGAAAGGCAAAGCCCTGGTGGTGGGGTGGGGAGGTAGCTGGTTGTGAATTTTCTAGTAGGGAAAAATTGCTATCCTAATTTGACAGTAGTAGTTTAAAGGCTGAAAGAGCTGGGCATGATTTTGCAATTCCCATCAAGTACAGGCAATGTCAGTACTTGTTGGTTGTTTATATATGTGTTTTTTGAGAGGATTTTGGTGTTCCTGCTTGTGGATAGAAAATTGTGTTTTCCAAGCTACACATGCTTTTTTTTTTTTTTTTTTTTTTTTTTTTTTTTTTTTTGTGGTTCATTTGGAAGAGGGAAAGGTTCCTGGGCATGGTGTAGTGGATACTTGCAGTTTTGCAGGCCTATTTCCTGGGGTCAGGAGGTCATCTGTCTCTTTTGTATTTAGTTTTAAAATATTGATATTGGCAATGAAGCCAGGGTGTGTGGAATTGTTGAGCCTCCCCTCAAATCACAGGCAAGAGCTAAAAAAAAAAAAAAGAAAAAAGAAAAAAGAAAAAAAAAGTCATCCGGTGTACTGAAAATGACAGCTTTGTTAAGCTCCAAGAAACTTTTCCCTAAACTGCCTAGGATTTGCAACCTGTCACTGAGTTTCTTTAGAAAGGAGAAGGTTAACAGAAAATCAATATTAGGAGATACTTGAGATGTCAAGTTCCTCTCTGGAGGTCAGCGAAAGGCTCCAATGGGGTAAACATTGCTTCATTTTTTGCAATTATACAACTGAGTTTTGAAAAATCCAGTCACCTGAAGCACAGGCATTCCTTCTCGAAATCAATAAACTACCTGTCAGAAAATAAACTTTTTTCCCCCTGTAAGGTTGCAGGTAATAGATGATCTACGGAGGAAATCTTTAGGAATTCTGAAATATAAGATTTTCGTGTTGCTGCACGAACCTTTCACTTTCTAGCTCTGCAAGCCAGCGTATGAGGTGAATGAAATTGGCCTGTCTCTAAGCCCTTTCAGTGTGGGAGAGAGAGAAGAAAGAATTTAGGAGAGGTAAGTACCAAAGTCTCAGAAGTATCTGACCCATTTTTTATAGTATCAGAAGCTTTTCAGAGATACTTTAAAACCACTCCTAACACCAGGCACAGACATACAGGGGGAAAAGGAAAGTAGATAAAATGTAAATACTTTCTCACTTCCTTTTCTCTACTCTTCTCCTGGGGATTTAAAAGATTGGTATTTCTCAAACCAAAGATAGTGGAGGACAAGTGTTGTGCTGAGAGAAGCCAGATGTCCCCCACAGGCAAACACACCAGTCCCTCTTTACAAAGGGCTCTCTTAGAGTTCATCCTGGGAAGGCCTGCAGTGACCTTGGCATTGGCTGGACCAGAAGCAGTGTTTGGGGGGCTGTCAGCCATCCTGCCTATGGCTCAGCCATCCTGCCTATGAGAGGACAGTCAAAGCCACATAAATTGAGCACCCAACCCCATGAGCCCTTCCAGGATGCCTCTTTTGCCTATCCTTCCTCTTCCCTCCTGGCTTTTCCCCACATCAAAATTACTCCTTTCTCCTTTTCCTTCTTTCTTGGGAAACAAATCAAAACCCAACTCAAGCATCCCCTGTGCCCATCAAAATTGTATCTAATCTAAAGTGCCCTACAGACATGGAGCACCTGGAAGAGATTTGAACCCCTAAGTGATAGGCCTGGGAGGCCCCAGACTATGTTCACTTCTCTGGGGTCTTACCTGTGTCTCTGGCTGCTCCTTTACCCCTCGTGTGTTGCTGCAGCTTTTGTGGGCTCTTCTGTGTAACGGTTGTCCATTTTCCCTTTTTAAGCCCGTGAGAAACTTTTGGATGCAACCTAGTTTTGGTGACAAAAGGAAATGGTTTCTGTTGGTAAGGGAAACTAATCAGGGAGGAGGGGCAGCGATGTCTGCAGACACTTGCCCAGGGCTCAGCACTGGGCCTCTTTTGCCAGGGGACAGCGGCTGGATCTCTGGCTGAAAGGAGAGCTCTCTGGGTGCCAGGATTTCACTGGGGGTGGTGTGGTGAGGAGGGAGGGGAGAAGGGAGGGAAAGAGAGAGACGGGCACTTGATTTTTTTTTAAAGAGACCCCGAAAAATAATGGCTTTTGTAAGAGTCCAGGCATTCAAAGAGGTGTGTTCAAGGACATGAGTGCATTTATGCCACGGGGAATGTCTTTTATGGTAAATTAACTCCGGTTAAATTGAATATCTGTTCAAAGGGAAACTCTAGTAGTTAAAGCTGGTATTATCAGTAGAGCTTCCCTGCCCGCTCCACCCCCACGCCCCCCTCCCCGGACGCCGGTGAGAAAGGGAAGCAAGTGTAATGTGGTGATGTACAACACAAAGTGATGCTGGGGGATTTTTTTTTTTTAAACATTTAAAATGAGATTGCCTAAAAATTTCCGAGAGATAAATGAGTATTTATTTGGATTAACCCCCGCGGTCACCTCATTCCTTTGATCTGTAAAGACTGTCAACTTTATCCTGACTTTTCAAAAAAGAAGAAAAAGGCCCACACAAAGGAAATGAACGCCGTTAGAGCGCAGGCTGGAGGATTCGCCCCGGGGAGCAGGAGGCTGTGCCCGAAAGGGTTAACTCGGGGTTAGTTCTCGAAATTTCCCCGACTTTACCTGCCTCCCCAGACCCACCGCCCCCCTCTCCCTGGCCTCCACTCCCCACCCCCAGCGCCTTTCTTCTTGGGGCTCTGGGTTTACGGGGGCTGCAGCTGGTAGACTTGGCAAGCTCGCCTCATTAAGAGCGCTCTTTGAAAACGGACTGTGTTTGAGCATTTCCCTAATGAGGACAGGACGGGGTTAAAAAGTGACCATTTCATGGTTGACTTGAACCTGCCTACTTTTCTTGATGTGTCGTTGTGAAATGCTTGATGTGGATAACTCCCACTTGGTGAAGGAAAAGTCACTGGTTCCTTCAGGTCCGCGGAGGGGAGAGAAGGGGGCGGCGGGGGGGGGGGGGACCGTGGGCAGAAGAGACCGGGTGAGACCGGGCGAGGAGAAAGTTGAGAAAAAACAATCCAGAGGGAGGGAGAGAGGGTAAGAGAAACAGGGAATCCGGGGAGAGCCTCCAAACACGCCAACAGCACAGTTGGAAGTGGGGGTCTCCCTCCTGGGGCCGGGGCAGTCGAGCCCCATTCCGGGCCCCGGCCTTCCGCGGCAGCCCCCAGCTAGGCAGACGCGGAGTTCGTAGCGCTCACTTTTCCTCTCCATTGTCTGGACAGCCTTCGCTTCTCCCTCTTCCCCACCCACCCCTCTGCGGAACACAGGAATTTGGGGGGGCGGTGTGCGTGAGTCTGCGAGCGCGCCGGAGAGTGTGCGCCGCGGGTAGAAAGGGTGCAAAGCAAACCTCCACCCTCAAAAGACCCCAAAATCAAGTTCATTCACTCGGGGGCCGCAGCCGGCGGCCCGGGTGGGGGCGGGGCCCTCGGCGCCGGAGCGGAGCGGAGCGGGCGCGGCCGCCTCTGCAGGGCAGTAGCGGCACACGCATCCCGCGCGCGCGCGCGCCCGCCCGCCCCGCAGCCCCGAGCGCGCCGCGGCCCCGCCCAGCCTGCACCCCGGCGGGGAGGGAGCCGCTTTCCGCTGGCGCCCCGGGCCCTAGAGGGTGGGGGGTGGGGTGGGGTGGAGATTGGGAGTGAGCCAGTGGAGCTGCAGGAGGAAGGGAGCGGAGCGGGCCTCGGGATGGGGAGGAGGAGGAGGAGGAGGGAGCAGGCATTGGCGGCAGCTCGGTCCGGTCCTCCCTCTCCGAGCTGGGCCACGTGCACGGGGGCACCCCGGGGAGGGCGGCAAGCGGCGGCGAAGCGCCGCTTCTGCGGAGCAGCCCGGGGGCTCGGGCCCCTGAGGGGGAGACCCCGGCGGACCCCGCCTCTTTACGCGCCGGCGCGCCCCAACTACTTGAGCCCAAGTTCGCCCAGGTCCCCGCCTCCACAGCCTCCCCCTCCTCCCCTCAGCCGGCGGGGTAGCCGGACCGCGCCCGCCCGGGGTGTGAGAGTCGGCGCCCCAGCCTGAGCCCCCGGGCGGCCGGGGTGTGAGGGAATTTTCCATTCGTTCCTTTCTCGGGCCCAGACCGGCTCAGTGTTTCTCCCACTCGGATGTCCCTGCGGCTTCAAGAGTCCGCAACGAGCACCGAAATCTCTCTTCCAGGGAGGTTTTCGTGTGTGTGTGTGTGTGTGTGTGTGTGTGTGTGTGTGTGGTGTTGTGGGGAGGGTGCGGGACTTACCAAAAGGGCGAAAAGATCTATTTTGGGGAAAAACAACAAAACAAAAAACACAAAAACACAACCCCCCCCAAACAACTATGGTTTTGTTGCACTGGTATGAAACCTTTAACAAATGAGAGAGAGAGAGAGAGAGAGAGAGAGAGAGAGAGAGAGAGAGAGAGAGAGAGAGAGAGAGAGAGAGAAGGGAGGGAGAGAGGGAGGGAGGGAGAGAAGCTGGAGGAGGAGGAGGAAGGTGGGGGGCGGGGGTGTGGAGAGGCTGGTGCAAAAGGAATGCGCGTTTGCAGGAGGAGGAGTAAAGCGATGATTGTGTAATTAAATAATAAAACAATCCTTAAGTCTGATTTGGAGAGAGCTCGAGCGGGGTCCAGAGGGTGGAACCGGTGAATTTTTCAACTTCCAAGTTTTGCAAGGAAAGAAAGCGAGCGAGGGAGGGGGGGGGGGCGAGATAGAGCCCGGAGCAGAAAAGAGAGGAGTTTGGAGCCGAGCGGGAGAGCGGGATTTATCGTTGGGGATTTTTCAGGAGCTCGTTCCGATCCCCTTGGGCTCTGGGCAGCAGCGGCGGCGGCAGCAGCAGCCTCCTCCCTCGGCCGGGTCAGACGCGGGGCGAGGTGGGCGGCCGGGCGGGCGTGAAGAAGCCGGCGCGAGCGGCGGCGGCGGCGGCGGCTGCAGCCAGGGACCGCGCGTCAGGAGCCTCTTCCACCCGGGAGACCTGTGCTCGCGTCCCCTCCCTCACCCCGGCCTCTCCCTTCTCCTCCCCCCCCCCCACCCCGCCCCCACCCGGCCCTCTCCCGCGCGCGCCCCGCCACCCGCGCGCACTCGCTCACGCTCCCCCTCTCGCGCACACACATGGTCGGCTCGCGGCAAAGTTTCGCCCGCGATCGCCACTCGGGAATCCTGCGGCAGTGCTCCGGGCTGTAACCTTGAACTTTCCCAGTGCGGTGACACATTCTCTTTGCTCTTGCTCCCGCCCTCTTTCCTGCGCCCCCCACCCCGCCTTTTTTTAAAAAAGCATTTCACCACCCACCACTACCCCAATCCAACCCGCACCGGTCCTCCGCGCACCTCCTAGCTCCCAACAACAACAACAACTGCAAAACAGAAAACAAGTCCCCAAACCCAGGCGAAAAGCAACCGGCACCGGCGGCGGCGGCGGCGGCGGCGGCGGCAGCAGCGGCGGCGGCGGCCTGGGAGAGCGCGGCCGGCGCGCTCGGACGGCGAGGTCTGAAAGTGTAGATTGGATTTCACCCCGGGAAATCTAGCACGCCGAGTGAACTTGAATCTTTGGCTATTGAAGGAGGACTGGGTTTGTTGCGAAGTTGCGGTGATCCAGCGACCCCGTCCCGATTTGATCGCATCGCGGGGCTCCGATGACTGTAAAATGAATAGATGAAATTCTTGCTTCTCGAAGATTTTCTTGGGCATCTCCTGGAAAGTGCGTTTTTTAAGGCGAAGTCATGATGTATTCTCCCATCTGTCTCACTCAGGTACATGTCTTGATCGCTCTTTTGGGTTTCTCTCCAGCCCGAAATGCCTTTGTTTTGTGTTGTTGCTCCCCTCTGCAGACAGTTAAAGGCTTTTTTTTTTTTTAATAGTTAACCTCCGCCACCCCCCCGTCCCCTCGAAAAAAAAGTGGCCGGGAGTTGTGACGGGATTTGACCGGGCGGCGTGGGAGCCGGCGCGCGGCCTCCAGCCCACGGGCCCCCGCGCGCGCGCTCAGCCCGGCGGCTCCGGGCACGGAGAGCGGGCGCCCGCGTGCTGCCAGGGCGAGGCCGCCGAGGGTGGGCAGGGCCCGGGCCCACGGGAGCTAGTCCCTGCGCGGCCCCCCGAGTGCGTGCTGCGGCGGCGCGGGCGCCTCTGCTCGCGGTGCCCGCCGCCCCTCTGGTTCTGGCTCGCGCGCACCGAGGCAGACTCGGCTGTAGAGGAGCGTTTAGGAGGGAGTCAGCCCTTACCAACTGCCAGTGAACTTGGACGAGGGGACTCCAGCAGGAGTCCTCCTGGGTGCCTTTGGACTTCGCTGCAGGCTGTGGCCCGGCGACGAAGCCAGGCGGAGGTTGTGGCCGGGGGGATTCCATTCCTTTGCTTAATTTGGGGATCTAAAACTCTGGTCCTTCTTGATCTGCACTTTGCGGTTTACAGTGGCCACGCCACAAAGGTGGTCTTTACCTTCACGCCAGTTCGCTGGTCGTGGTGAAAATGAAGGACTTGGAGAACGCGTTCATTTTGTGGAGACCTGTTCATTTGACGATCTTCAGGCGTAGCTCCTAAGGCAGAATGGAATGCTGGAGAAGTAAAGTCATTAAAAAAAAAAATCCACGTTGAAAATTGTCCCACGACTTTAGGAACAATGTTATGAAATAAAATCCTGGCTTTATACTTTTTGGAAGAACAGAATTTGTATAATTTTAAAGCAGACGGTCAGTTGGAAAAGGGACCAGACTGAGCAGACTTACCTGGGGGTGGTTTTCATCGCTGCCCAGCTAACTAACCAACTGAGGAACTAACTAAATATCTTAGCCCAGAGTTGTTATTTGAAGCAGTATTTTTAAACCTCTGGAGGTGTGGGACAGTTTACTTTAGCGTTTAGGAGGATGTAGCATGATTGGTCATTGATAACCATTTTCTTTGACATTGGCATAAAGACTGAACAGTTAAAGAAGTGTCACCTCCTCTTAGGTGTGTTGCAATTTAAAAATATTCCAATATCACGATGATGCATTTTTATAAGGGACAAATGATTAAGATTTCAATTGTATGACAATTAGAAGCCATTGTGATTCAAAAGAACTGAGGCATTCATAAATTGTGAATGAAGATGAAAACAATGATAAGGCTTATTCAGTGATTGGATACAGTCCTGTAGCTTTTTGGCTGACACATTTTTTATTGTTTATATTTTGTTTGGCATCTGACTATGATTAACTTAGATATGGCTATTTTCAGCAAGTAAACGTGCACTTTAATTTAACAAAACTGGAAAAATGAGTTGCTGAGCTATTTGTCCTTTAAAAGCTAAGAATAATGACCAATAAATACGATGATTGAACTGTTTCAGGTAAAACGAATTTCCTTTAGTTGTAAAAGTGACGTTTCATATTACCCATCATCAGGATTTTTTTTCTCTTTCTGGTAAACTAGGTCCATTTGATATTATTTTTACATTATTGAAGCATTATTCAAATAAAACAAATTGAGATAAGCGTTACACTTGCAAAGTACTGACTCACTTACTCTCACCTGTACAGGATTGCTTTGCTATTTTAATTTATGTTTCCAGCATTGGCTTTTTAGAAACATTGCTATTGACTTACATACACTGCATTTTTTGTTTCCTCTAAACATGTATTGAAAACTCACTAACTTTAATTCGTGCAAGTTAAAAATAAAATTGCAGCTTCTAGACATATGGACTGTTCGAAGGATGTACTGCATCATCATTCAGCTATCACATTAGTAGTCAAGAATACATACTTACCAACACTAATTCATGGTGACTAATATTACCTACTGTTTAATAATGTAAATCTATGTTGATGTATTAAAACTATTTTGGGATTTAAAGTCTATGCAAGAGAAGCAATTTTAGCTTTAGAATTCTCACTTAGCTAATACTTTCTATGTGACTTTATAGGTAATGTAAGGTGTTGCAAAAGTAAGGGCACCTTATGTTGATTTTACATCAGAGCAATAATTTGGTTTTGTATTGGAAGAGTCTTACAACTGTAGCAAAACACTTCTTTTGGATTTAAAAATACAAAATAGAGAAATATTCTTAATTGGTTGAAAACTTTATAAAGTTTCAATTGTTGAAATGTCGAGATTTTTAGAAAGAATTTTAATTCAAAAAGAGCTACAGTTAAAGTTGATATGTAGCAGAATGTTATGCAAAAGTACCAGTGAATCAATATAAATCAGTATTTATAAATCAGTATTTATACATCACTGTGAATCAGATATAAAAGGACAATTAAGAACCATCATATAAGTTAGTATTTGCTTTTTCTAAAATTACTGTAAAATCCCTAATAATATAACTTTCACTGGCATGTTTGAATTGATTTTTTTTTCATTGTCTTTCAAGTTCTTTAGTTACATTTTTAAATGGTTTATCGTTACATAGCAATACTCCAAGAACATCTAGTATTTATTCATTACCAACTATATTGGTCTAATTTTCCATTCTTTCCATGGAAACCATTGTTGCTGTGAAGAAAAATCAATATTTTTAGTGGAGTTAGGACTGTTTGCTTTTATATTTCAAACTTGTAATTTGTTATTTATTTTATCAATGTAGTTAAACTAAAAGAAGTTTTAAAAGAGCATTATTGAATCTCAGTGTAGTTTAATAAAAATTCTGAAAGAGCAAGGTGATAATATAGAGCCATTAGGTCTTAGATCACTTTGATGCCTTGCTTTAAAAAATAATTTTCATAATTGTTTAAAGTGTTATTGTGGTAATCTATTAATTAGGACATTTGAATACCTTAATCACTTTTTTTTTGGATGAAGACAGTTACTGTGCTTCATATTTATGCCACCCAAAATTATGAAAACTATATTGCAACTTAGTATTATAAAACAATCACACTTAGAAGATGACATTTTAGGTACATTAATACAGAAATATATGTGACATAGCAAACCTCTACTTAGCATCATTTTTTGAGGATATGTTTTATCAGTAAGTGCTTCACTTGAATGAAATCCTCATAATATATTAGGGCAACTTTGTGGACTGCGAAAGTTTGCTACTTCTATTTAACAATAATAAAAAAAATGTTTTAAAACATTACTTAGCAGCCTTGGTGACAAACTCAAGGCAACTTTATAAAACATTGTTTTGTGTGCATTTACTGAGACGTTCTAAATTCAACCCTCAACTTGCAGTTTGATTGTTTAAAATAATTTATTAAAATTTTGAGATTTGTTACATGATAGATGATTTGAAATGCAAACAAATATAATCGAAAATGTGTTCGATGTCTTTATAAGAAAAACGAAATGTCACTGAACATAGTACTTAAGGATGCAGGTACTTAAGAGTTCCCGCATTGCTTAATATCTGTTAAAATAATTCTGCATTTTCAAAAGCATGGCAAGGGTAAAACGAGTGACACAAAGCTGCCCTCCATGTACTCTTTACATGCTCAAGTTTTTAGTTTATGAGTGTATAGATGTACGGTTTTTAGTCATATCAATAAATCATAGTTTAAAAGTCAGGTTATATATAGGAAGTGAATTCCCAAAGCATGTTTAAGTCCACATTTCCTTGAGCCAGGGTTTCCTTTTGCATATGTTTCGAAGGGGGATAAGCAAACTTTTTGTAGTTGCAGTGAAAGCTGAAAGCATGGCATCAGAAAGTGTATGGAGATAGGGAGGTCTTATCATGGGCTATGGTGGCTGTGAGCAGGGCTGCCTTCCCACACAAAGAACAGATTGTGGTTTAACTCTTTCCATGGCCTAGTTTAATGTGCTCGCATAGTAACTGAATTGTTCAAATCTCTGCTGGAAACTACTGATCGGTTTAATGATTTCCTCCATGGCATTTGGTTATGCCTCATGCTGTGATATAATCATCTGTATTCCGTAGTGTTATAACATATTGATTTATATGTATCCTGCTGTAGGAGCGTTTTATGGCAATATGTTAAAACACTTGATAACTGCATTCTTGATTGGGTGGGACATGCACCTCTTCCTTTTCGGAGTCGCAGACGGCTAACACGCCGCAGTCTTGAGCATTGAAACTTTGCGTCTCATCATAAAAAATGGATTCCTAACTACGTGGGGTTTTGGGGACACCTTCTTTGTTAGAGTGCCATTAGTCGTACTTTTATCATCTTTACCTAAGGGAATTCATCAGTCTGCTGGTTAAACAGAATTTATTCCACGTAGTCCCAGGGTGACCGTCACTAGTGTATGCATTCTAACTTGGGAGATGATCAGTTAGAGAAAGTTATTTCGTGACCGGCTGGAGTGACAATATAGTTAACGTGACCAGAACAGTGGCCGCGGTGGAAGTTCTTACTTGCTTCACATCTTAGCTTATTGCACGCATGCAGTATGCATGCACAAGATGTTAAGGGCCTTTTCTGAGCTCATGAGACAGGTTTTACCTACGGCAGGAAATAAGGAAACACGGATTGCTTTGGAAAGCTACTTGAAATATTTGTAGGTAAAGATTATCTGCCACTCCTTGTACCTCCCTTCCTCGAAAAAGGCTTAGATGAAACAGGCAGGAAAAAAAGTGCAGGAGCCTAAGGTAAAAACCACTTAATTCGGAGGATAGGCTACCAAACGCTCTGTACTCGCCCAGACTCACAAGCACATGATAGGTGCACCCACAGTCCTGCCCGAGAACTCAGGAGCGTAGCAAATGAATCATATTGATTCCACAAAAGCAGTGAGTGGCCAGCCGTGCAATCCTGGTGTCACCCTGCCACGACATGCAGAGACACAAAGAATGCAAAGTTGGTGCCAAGTTGCCATTTTTCATTGTTCACCTCAGATTGATTTTTTTTAAAGGCGTTTAGAATAATTGCTGCACTCATGTGATCAGTTAACAAATTAACTGAGGCTGTGGGGCTTCAGATTCTATAGAAAAAGCTGCCGGAAGAACATTCGTGTCATTTTCGTTTTCAACTTTACAAACTTTTCTTTAAAAAAATGCAAGAGTGTGTCTGCGTGTCTGTGAGAGAGCAGGAGAGTGTCGAGTGTGTGTGTGTGTGTGTGTGTGTGTGTGTGTGTGTGTGTGTGTGTGTGGTGGGGGCTCCTGGTGGTGGAGGGAGTGAATGCATTGCTCAAAGTATGGAAACCTCTGTTCAGGACACTGATGCACGGGCTGCGTCCTTTGCCCACTTTCCCTCACTGTATACCGGTTTCTCTAGTTACCACTCTTGGAATGGTGCTGTTTCAGTGTTGGAATGTTGGACGTTTGATAAGAAAATGGATCAAGTTTAATGGCGCATGCTCTTTGTGCCACCAGCAGCCTCTTGCTGAGAGCATGCTCCAAAAGCGGGAACTGTGTGGCATTACACTGAGCATCTATATGCTTTGTGTTTCTGTGCCACAGAGAAGAGAAATGAACTGTGGCATGGCTCCTGCCTTCTGAACAGCTCTGCTCCGATTTAAAAAAAAAAAATCTCACTGTGTTCTTTGTAAAATGGTACTGCGTAGTGTTAGTTGGTCAATCCAATATTTAAATATTAAATTATGTGCCAAGCACCTTGGTTGCTTACGTTTTAAAGAATGCAGGATGCCTGGTGGGAATGAGGGGGATGGGGGGCCAGAGTAGAAATACAAATGTAAACCTTATTTTATTTTTAGGAGGGAGAATCAACTTGTGCATTTTAGTGGGAAAGGGGCCGCTTGGCATACTTGATTTTCTAGTTGTTCTACTGTTTTGGTCATTTTAAATAAGGAAAGAATATTATTTTTTATGCATAACTTTTTGTGCTGAATTGGGAATGCATTGTGGTCTTATTTTATTTCACTTGATTATTTTATTTCATTTGAGCCTTTAAAGCTAAACTGACCATGTATATTTTCTTTTTCCTTGTCGTCTCCCGCAGGATGAATTTCACCCATTCATTGAGGCCCTTCTTCCACATGTCCGTGCAATCGCCTATACTTGGTTCAACCTGCAGGCTCGGAAACGCAAGTACTTTAAAAAGCACGAGAAGCGGATGTCAAAGGATGAAGAAAGAGCAGTCAAAGATGAGCTTCTCAGTGAAAAGCCTGAAATCAAACAGAAGTGGGCGTCCAGGCTCCTGGCCAAACTGCGCAAAGATATCCGCCAGGAGTACCGAGAGGACTTTGTGCTCACCGTGACTGGCAAGAAGCACCCGTGCTGTGTCTTATCCAATCCCGACCAGAAGGGTAAGATTAGGAGAATCGACTGCCTGCGACAGGCAGACAAAGTCTGGCGTCTGGATCTAGTCATGGTGATCCTGTTCAAAGGCATCCCCTTGGAAAGTACCGATGGAGAGCGGCTCATGAAATCCCCTCATTGCACAAACCCAGCACTTTGTGTCCAGCCACATCATATCACAGTATCAGTTAAGGAGCTTGATTTGTTTTTGGCATACTACGTGCAGGAGCAAGGTAGGAGCAGATTGTTCTTTCTTCTCGCACCGCAAACACTTGCCCACAAGTCCCACGTCGGGGATATCTGGCTCGGGTTAAACGGTCCTGGAGGCCCCTAGATCTCCCTCCTCACCCTCTCTGGGTAGAGTGGCATGCTCAGGTGTCCGCTGCCGCGTGCAAGCCCTGGAAATAGACGTGGCGCGTTCATACCTGGATAGGCGTGGATATTTAAAGAAAGGCCACAGAGAGATACGTTTGCAAATGTCTTTGAAATAATCTGTCTTTTTCAAAGACACAGAATAGTCTGAAAAAATATGGTTTATGACACTTAACCGTTTTGTCTTAGGCTACATTCCTTGCACCATCTTTTATCAATGTGAAAATGTAACATTATTTATGAATAGTCGAACCGCGCTTTAATAATCTTTGTATTAGCCTCATAACTAATGAGGAAGGTGAACCTCGTTCATGAATCTAGTGCTATTGCACTGAAAATAGAGTTAACATTTCCTATTACGAAATGCTCAGATAGCCAATATCAGAGAGTATATTTTATGCAGACCTAGACTTACTTAATTTAAATATTTCTATTAATACCTGCTTTTTCTATTAATACCTGCTTATGATATTCTCGGTGGGTTAAGTGGACTATTGTTGTTTAAATAATTTGTTATCCTATTTTTCCAGAGTGACTTTGGAACACTTAATATTGTTAGTTTACTTAAATGTAAATTCATAAAACTTGCAGAGGAGAAAAGTTGCAGCTCTTCTGATAGAACAGAAAAAGGAAGTGGACCAGTTACACTGGTTTAAAATAAATCTAAAACAGAATGCAGAAATCACATACCATACCTATTTTTTTAAAAAAATGCTTGATAAAGAGAGTGATATAAATATTGCCTCAATAATTCAAAAATAGGTGATATTTTTGCTGAGTGTTTTTTGAGTCGATGAAATATGTTTCCTTACTATTTTTATTTTTCTTCACATATTTTCCTTAAGTAGGTGAGAATTTCTTTTCTTCAAATCATTGTGTCAGGACATAGATGTCCTGGTATTAGCAACAGTCCATAGTAAAACATTATTTTAAAAAACAGCATACCAAAAGTGGACTGAAGTTTGATCTGCTACACATGGTGGGTTATTTCCTAACTTGGCTTGGCGGTAGGGAAAATAGATAGTCAGGTGGCAGACAGTTATCTGATGTTTGTCAAATAAATGTGGGATTTAATATAGTGGTATGAACTTTATTATCATCCCGAAGATAAACTATCAAAATTACTCTTTGACTCAAATCTAAGTAACTTACCTTGTGCTTTTTGTCTTTATCTTTCCTTGATACAATTTTAGAGATATACTTAAATGTCATTTAACTTTTTTTTTTAGTTTGATTTTAAATAATGATGCTGGACATCACACATTGGGAAATATTGCTTTTTTTTTTAAAAAAGGAAACATTACATTTATTATTTCTATGTATTTAAGAATTAAAGTCCAAGTAATGATGGTTTGGGGAAAATATGTATTTTCACCCTATGTGTCCTAAAATAAAAGGTCATTAGCACATGACACTTAATTTGATTGGCAGCTGTCTAGGAGGTGACATTTTAAGGTGGGTTGAATATATGTGCTGGATTGACTGTAAATATGTTGTAACTGTGTTGTGAAAGTCAAGGCTAGAAGTAAAGTTTTTAAAAAGTGGGTCATGTAACTTTTTAGTGCAGTGTAGGGAAGATTTGCAAGCATTTGACTGCTGCTCACATTTTAACTTGCTTGAAGGCTAGTCCGTGAGGTGTGCACGTATGTACATCCACTCCCGGGGCAGGCAGCCAACTCTCTGGGTTGATGAACTGACAATAAAGAACATATCCCTTAGATTTGCGAAGATAGATTGAGGAAAGAAAGAAACACGCATAAAATGTTTTCTGCATTGCACCATCAGTCATGAGAATCATAAAGTTTGAAGCAACTCTTGGAGACCACATTTTCAGATCCAACATTGATTTTGCTCCATCATAAAAACCTTTCATTATTTTACCCTGTGCATCTAATTTGTATCCTCTCCTACCTGCCAGTACATCATCTCTTCTTAACATCTGTTGGCTCTTTCTTTGAAAAAAAAAAAAAATCAAATCACATCAGGATGCTTTTGTGTTTTCCCTTTTTCAAAACTTTTTTTTTTTTTTTTTTGCAAATATAGGTTAATGATGTCGTTTTGCAGTTGATTAATGAAGGCATCTTAAAAGATAAGTCTGCAGTCAGTGAGGGCTGTCTGTTTCCCACAGTGACCTTTTATTTCTCCTCCAAGTACAAGAAAACCCACTTAAGTCTGTTTTATAAATCAGGTAAGGAAGTACAAAGAAAAACATGAAAGAAAAATCAGAAAAGAAAAATGTGATGTTTGCCATAGAATGAGCAACAAAATTACCTTTCCCCCTTTTTTCCTTTCTTGCCTCACTTCTAAACGACCGGGAGGAAAACAGGAGAGAGAACAGGGAGAATGCCAAAGATGGTTGCCACTGGCACCAGGATTGGCATCAGCCCCTCTTTGTTTAGCTCAGGGTGCCTGTGATTTGTTAGTTGGCATCCGCATTGCAGTGTGGAGTGATGTTACAATATATTGACAATTTCCAGATCTAGAAATGTCAATAGTCCTCTTGGTTATTTATATAAGATCATAAACTGCACCTCTTCTCCAGGATGAAATAAAGACCAACATATAATAAAGTTCCACTGTTGACCAACTCCCTATGCTTTTCTTTTTCCCTCTTTCTCTTTTGGTTCAACCCACACACACTTTTTTTTTTTTTTTTTCATGCCCAGAAGCCTCATCTTTTTTTTTTTTTTTTTAAATGTGGAAAGAGTTACTATAGCTTTGACACAAGCTATAGTGCTACATCTGCATCTGATATGGTTTTGGGGAAAATTTATGCATTTCAAAATCATTTTTGATATATAGTTCATTAGACTTTGGCATCACATGGCCGCAAGGCAGTCTTTTCTTTAAAGCTCAACCTCTTTTGTTATTCAGCTTCTTCTGTGCATATAGCCTGGTTGGCCGCAATTTAGTCCATTTTTTCTATTTCTCTACATTAGCAAAGGGTCATGTTCAGTAGAGTCATCTATAACATTACATAACCCCTCCCACTTTACCTAAAATATACACATCATTTGGGAGTAACTGTGTTTAAATCCATAAAATCACTGGACGTTATTGATGCAGAGGGCTGCGCTTCGGCTGTTTCGTTGCTACAAGAACCGCCATTTTGTTTGTGAAGTGCCAGGCGAGGGGAAAAAAAAGGCAGACAGTGTGCTTGATGCCAATAATGGTTGCCAGTGGCACCGAGGTTGGCATCAGACCCTCTTTGTCTAGTTGCTGAATGCCTTTGATTCGTTGGTTGGCATCCGCATTGCAGTGGGCACACTGGAAAGTTTCTGACAATCCCTGAATGAAAGCTGCTTGCTTGTTTGCTGCTGCAAACCTTAGCTAATGTAAAACCCTTTCTTTCTTTTTTTTATTTTTATTTTTTTTTATCTTTTAAAATTGGGACAGATTAAAGGCAAAAGAAAAAAAAAAAAAAAGAAAGCTCTAAAGGGCCTCCATTTTCCCAAAGATATTAAAGATGTCCAATGATTCCTGGGCAGGTGGTACCTCTTCCCCATATTGTCTTTGTTATTGCGTGTATGAAAGCAAAGCAAAGCAAAACAACACACAAAAAGCACGCAAGCCCCGCACAGCACACCTTCCAGGGACACACGTGTACTTCCTATAGGGTGCGGGCTGTGCAAGGAGGAGGGTGTGGAGGACCAGACTAACGGAGCGATGTGTATTGTGTTCATTAGGACTGACTATTGCTTTCAGTCACATCACTACGTACCCTCCATTCCCACACTCCCAAAATGTATACCAACATGTTGAGAGGACCTCACTTTTCTTTCCAGTGTAAATGATTAAAAAATATACATGAGTAAACCTGAAGGAGGAAACCTGTGGTTTTAAGGTCTGATATATATCCGGCATCCCTGAATGTTCCAGTGCTGCATCCAAACGTGGCCAAATTCTCAGTGCACAGTTCTGCACACCAGGAAAACCAACCAAAAGGCTGAAATAATTTTGGTTGAAGTTTCCTAGATAGTTAGCATTAATATTGCTTTCTAGTCAACCACCATTCTCTGGTTAATTAATCAGAAGGATTAGCAGTTCTACCCAAAGCTCTGCACAGAAGGCAGTCTGGCCTATGGGAGGCCTTGGGTTGCCAGGCTGTGCCCTGCCTGACGGGGAAAGAAAGCCGGGTGGGGTGAGGAAGTGGGGACTGGGCTTTCTCAGAGGCAGTGCAGGGTTCTGAGGAAAGAGAGAGGTCACAACACACGGAGACCTTGAAAGATCTCAGGAGGTAGTCACTGTTGTCATGAGTTTTAACAGATTAGAGTTTGAAGGAAGTCAGCCTAACTGGTTTTTGGACTGTACTTTGCACTCGTATTAAACATGTTTTGGAGGCTGACGAGAGTCCAGGAACCTCATGGCTCCCAACAGAGAGGCATTTGCTTTAGCCTCGTGGCCCCCTTGAAACTGGGATCCACTGTTAGGTGGCAGCTGCTGCTGTTTGATTGTTGAATGTTCATTAAAGTGCGTCTTGAAGTTTTGAAAACTACGACTTGTTTACAGGGGGGAGGTTGCAATCCTGCTTGTTTTTGAAACGGAACCCTTCCTGGTTGTCACATACCATCAGCAAGGAAGTACATGCTAGGAAGTATTTTCCTCCTTCAGTCCCTGACTTTTAGAGTCCTTTGGGGGCAACAATTATTTCTTTATGAAAAGCCCGAGTAGATAATTGTGTGCGAGTTGACGGCGTGCTTTAACATTTTAATAAATTTCACTTCGTTTGCAGGTTTTTCCCATTATGGGGAAGAAACACAGCGCTTTTCACAGTGTGTTAAACTGAGGCTGCCGTCTAGGAGGAGCTGGGGTGTGCTGGCCTTGTGAGAGGCTAGAGAGCATACAGTCTGCAAGCACGTTTGATTTAGGGGAACACTGCTAAGTTTCCCTACCCAGCATCCTGTCCTTGACTGAACTCCTGAACTCTAGTGCTCATTTGTTTGCATTCTGGCTCGCACACAGTTCACCAGATAAAGAAGGGCTCTCACTGGCATGTCTGATGCCTAGGCTTAATGAGACCTTTGTGGGAACATATATTGTAAGATAAGATACTTAGCAGTTTTCTCGCTGATAAGAAGAAAACGCGGTCTGAGGGGTCAGCAGTTTTCTCTCTGTGCCATGACGTCCCTGCCATGAGATGGCATGGCCAGACAACTCAAGAGTTAAACTCTGAGGCCCCACATGCCAGCTGGGGAGGCTTGGCATCTGTGTTCTGATATGGCAAACTGAGCTCTTGCATTGCTGTTAATATGATCTCACTTTTCAAAGGGAAAAGAGAAAGAGAGAGAGGGAGGGAGAGAGAGAGAGAGAGAGAGAGAGAGAGAGAGAGAGAGAGAGAGAGAGAGAGAGAGAGAGAGAGGAGAGAGAGAAAGAGGTAGGCTCATTTGTTCTATCAATTAGGATTTTCAGATATTTAAAAACTATAATGACCCACATTCTAGAGGCAGCAGAGGTTGGTAAAATATCCCAGTGACAGTGTTCGGCACCCCTCCACACTTGTACTCTCGCTGCATACACACAGCCCTACATATTTTGTGAAAAAAATATTCATCTAGATAATATATTTGGATTTGCAAATGTAGTACACTTTGCTTCCTGTGTGGAAAAGAACTCCATAGGTAAAAGAACTGAAATGATGTCCGTTATTCAGGAATAGTGGTAATTTGGGGGAAATGTGAATTGCTGTGACAGGGGCTGATAGTTGGGCTTCTAAAAGGTGCCAACCCCTGCCCCCCTACTCCCCCTCGCCCCCCCCCAATAGTGCAGTAGGTGCCTGGAGACTTGGAGCTGGGCAGGAGCCATTCAGGGAGCCCACTTATTGTCCCTGCTTTAGTTCTTTAAAATTTCTAAAGTGGTACCTTGGAAGTATATCTACAGATAAATGTAATTTAGATTTGGTAGGGTTTTTTTAAATTTACTTGTTTTTCCCTGAATTTTGAATTGGAGAGGAAACTGCCCAAAGGAAATCAAAGTATTAATCCTCCATTAACTTTTTCCTTTTAAGTTTGGCACCACGATTTGAAACAACAATCCAAGATATCTGACTTTCACTGTGCTCGGTGGATGGAAAACCTAGACCAGTGGGCTTCTTAAAGAGCTCTTTTATAGGACTCTGACTCCTGCCACCTCTGCCAACTGGTTAATAATTTAAGCATCTAAAAGGGGAGGGACCCATTGGGTAGCTGCGTCAGAATTTTCTGGAATTCCTAAAGTTGAGATAAGTTTTCATTTCTGTCATCCCGGTGGCTTACACGATAACGAACTTTATAATATAAGGAATAATGAGATTGCTTTTGTGTGAAGCTTTAGATCTGCAGAGGGTGGAAATAGCATTACATTCTCATTGAAATAGGAAATTCTTAAATGCCTGTGAATTATGGGTGAAGGCAAGGGTGATCCCCGGCTCTGAAAGTAGCTTTTGGGTGGAAGTTTCTCTGCAGTGTGTAACAAAGAACAGCATTTGCTAGTTTGAAGTTGATGCAAGTCGAACTCGGGACACTGAGGCGTTTTTCAGTGTCTGTGCTGTGGCAGAGCAAATGATTAGCCAGCATAAGGTTCAAAGCAAAGTTTTCTAACTCCCCCCCCTCCCTCCATCCTTGTGGAGGAGGAATACTTTTAGAAATCTCAAGGACTGGTGGTTATGCGATCGGAAACTGGAGTTATTACAGCAGCATGCCTCAGTGCCAAGCATAGCAAGAGGGGAGCTTCCTCTTAATCACGCTCACTTTTCTGTGGCAGCGTGGTATGTCTTCTCATGTTAAAGTACATTCTTGGGCCCTTGAACTCTAATTATGTGATGTGGTTAATTTAACTGAATTCAGTTGTGAGGATTTGGCATAGAGAACAGATCATCAAACTGCAGAGAACTTGTGAAAACTAAGTGTGCGTGGTGAGGAGTGAGTCTGTGGGGTTAGCTTGTATTAGACTGAGCATTACAGGATGTGAGGCTAATGGGACTTGAATGGTTGGGCTTTTTGGTTGTTATATTATTCAGAAAATTGGAAGAAATGGCTACCAATTAACCAACGAGGTGGAAAGACCTTGAGGCTGAATTGAAGGCCACACATACCCCCCCAAATTTTTTTTTTCCTGGAAATTTAAATTAAGTGATATTCTAAGATGGGAATGCAAACTATTCTTGTGCATAAATATATGGTTTGTAATAAAACACTTAGATACACACATTCTCTCTGTTTATAATGATCATTTATACAGGACAGCATTGATGAATCACAGACAAATTAAAGAACTCTGAATAAGGACTATATAATTGAAAATATGGGGTGATGGATGAAGTAATTTTACTAGCTGAGAGTTGCCTGGAGGTTGTATATTTTCAGAAATTTAAGTCAGTTCAGAGCATGTAGTAAGTTATGGCTGAAGCACAAGTCAGTTGAAAATGGGATTTGTTTAAGTAAGTGCAAAAAAAAAAATCAGAATGGCCTTTGAAAAAAGATTATTTAACCCAAATATATGCAGTTTTAAAATTCTGGTTAGCTTCAAAAAAGAAAACTCAATAAATAGTATTCAGTTGAATTTTAAAATACATATATCTCCCACAAAACTACACAAAAGCAGTTAACAAGCATCTGTTAATATTGTGACATAAATATATATATATTCTGATGTTGAGTGAAGCTGAATATTTTTTTTCCCAAAACTTGCTTGTTCAAAACTCACATTGAAAAAAAATTACATGGAGAAATGTATTGCTGTTAACAGGAATGGTAGAGTTTAGAACACAAACCTAATCATGAGCCCAGATGTTAAGAAAGTTATTTGAAAGAGGGTGAATTCTGTAATTCATGTGAATATGGGATTACGTTTACGTCTATGTTAATAACACGAGGATGTCAATATGAAGTCTATACCCCTCTATTAGTGAATTCTAAAGTGTGAAAAATGTTCCTGCTTAGGACAACTTGTATTTTATTATTCTGACATCTGCAGTTTCTGGATGGATTACCTTAAATTTGCTATGCTATGTTAAAAGCCTTGTTTTATGAGGTCGGTCTCAGCTTCTGGCCTTGGTGTCAGGAACCCTGCTACGTGATGCAACTTGCCTTGTTAGGTTTAATTGACCAAAGCTGATGTGTTAAAACAATTCATTTGTGCTGTAACTTATGCCCTGGCTAAGTTGCTACCTGAGTCCTTTGACCTTGACTTGTCTGGGTCATGAAATGGCTGCAAGCTGTTTGACCTTTCTATTGTGTAGTAATGTCACTGTTTCCTCTTATTCTTTTATGGTAATAGCTGACAAAAAGCCCCAGCCCTGACTTTACACCCCAGTGGACTGGAGGCGTCCCTCTGCATAGCTCCGTCTTCTGTGTGACATGGTCTGGCTGGAGAAGTGACTTTCTTTTGTTTGCTGACAGTGATGGGACAGATTTGCAGCCCTCCTTGCTGTAGGAGGTGAGGGATAGTGTTCTGGCTTGGGGAGGCATTTTGGTTTCTTCTGCTGAGATGTTCAGTTTCCGTGTTTTATGATGATGCATATCACAATTTCCTTTCCCCCACTCTTCTGGGGTCAGCTTTTCAGCTTTTTATATTTATGGCTTCCTTAATAATCACTTTTCAACATTTTCAGCTGTTACAATAAAAATATTTTATTGTCCTTATATAGGGTAAACGTGGTAAATTCAGTTATGCTTTCGGTTACCAATGTGTAAGTCCTAAAACGACTGACTTTTAAACTTCTCCCTATAAATTTTGGTCCAGTTTTGGAAAAAGCTGTATGCTCAACATGTAGGAAAAAAAGTAAAAAATAAAAAATAAAAATGAGAGTGATGTTGCAACTTTATGTATTCCATCTCATAACATAATTTTAGAGGAAGCCTATTTTTTTGTGACTTAGATAGCTAAATTTTATGACATAGTAGGTGAACCATTAGTAAAATTGAAGTTTCAATTCTGTGGGGATTTTTGCCAGTATGAGAAATTAAATATTTATTTTAATGGATATAAAAATTGTTTTCTTTTCTATTCTCTATAAAGAGCTCATATGCAAAAGCAGAGAGTTTTATATCTGTTCTCTTTTGCAGCAGTGAAATAATTTTATTTTTAAAATATTGGAAATGCCTTCTAAAATGTTAAAACAGATATTTTTATCCTACCAAATTTTTCTTTGCCAAATATGACATTGTAGTTCATGATTCTTCCTATATTTGCCAGATTAAATATTTAAAATCCAAGCTGTTACATTTTATTTTTACATTATTAGAGGAAAAAAGGAAGTTTAAGTTAGAATGTGCATTTCCTGACTGGTATGTCGCATACTGTTTATACATGTGTGTGGGTACACTGACAGATGAGACACAATGTGGTGCAGGCAAGAGAACCTTGGGAAAAAGCGCTCCATTTTTCTATTCCCATTTTAAAAAACATCTGAAATGGCAGGTGAGAGGGTTTTTCTTCTTTCTCTTTCTCTTCCTTTGGTTGTTGTTGTTTTAAACTATTACTCCCCCAGGAATGTTCCCAATAGCAAGGTATTAAAATGCTTTTCAGCATTAATTATATTGGCAATCCAGCACCCTATAATCTCAGGAGAAAGGGTGAATGAAATGCACTGAATCTGATTTTAGTCAGTAGCCTCTGTTTCTCTCTCCTCTCCTATAATAACCAATCTAGACTAGAGAATATCTCTCTTGCCCTTTTCTTATGCACTGGTGTCCTCAGTGGTAGAGCGGACGCGGAGTTGGGTTGGGATGTGGTTAGTGGGCTAATGGATCATGTGCAGTGGGGCTGTGGTACAAAAACAGCAACCAGCCCCTGAGGATTTAAAAAATGTCTATGCCTTCTTCCAGAAGTCTGCCTGAGTTCTTCCATTGAAAGCAATTGAAATGGATCTCAGCTGTTGAGTTAAAGAGGTTAAGTTCCTGGACCATGGGTAATTGGTGCGTGCATGCGTACATGCCTGCGCTGCAGAGCTGAAGAGAAGTTAGAGAAACAAAGACAGAGGTAGGGCTTACATCTTGCTGGAATTACATAAGAAGGAGGTCTCATTTGTAGATTGAGTAAATAACGTGCAATTTAAAGTATTCTGTCATTCTCTGAATTTTGGATTGCTTTTGGAGTTGAGCCCATCTCCCTCCCTCCTGCCTTTTCGGTCTTTGTGGAGCATAGAAAGTAAGTGCAGGAATCTGACATTTTGGGTTCTAGTCTTGGTTCTGCCCTTTATCAGCGTTGTGACCTTGGTCAAGTCACTTAAGCAGCCTACTTCACAGGGCTGTTTTAGGGTCACATGAAATAATTAAGGTAAGTGAAAGCAATACTGTCAATAACAGCTGTTATTACTATAAAGGGACATAACCTAATGTACACTTCCAGAGAAACTACCCAATAGTGAAGAGAAGGAGTGGTTGGGCATTAAATGAGGTCGTCAATTACTTGTCATATATTTCAGATGATAAGACATTCCAGAGAGAAAATAAAAAGTCCTGATCACAGTAATGTGTATAGATATTTGTTAGTAAATCCTCTGAATGTAGGCACGTGAAGTTAGCTAGTTGCATGTAGTTTGAAATTGATTTAAATTGGAATGACTGTATAAATTTTAGCAATCCTTTATATCAGAATTACCAGGGAATTCATTTCTTGGTCAATCTAGGAGTATTTGAAAGGAAAACATAAAATAATTTTATTAGTGGCACTCTTGAGTAATTAACTCAACTTTTGTGTCGAATGAAGTGTATCCTAGCAAGTAACTCATTGCAATTCTCTGTATTCCATTGTACTCCAGTAAACGCACAAGACTTCTTATTTACCAAAAAATTAAATTGCCAACATTTGGGAGCGCTACACGTATGTTTTAGATTTAGTTGGACAGAAGTGATGATGATGTGGCTAGACTGGATTGTTCTTGAAGAGAGCAAGCTGCTGGTTTTTAGATCTAAGCCTGAAAATGTCTTTATTTAAAAATGACCTCTGGTTGGGTTGAAACGCAAGATGTTTAATTAGTTACATGAATTGTTTTGATTTAATTGCCATTTAACTCTTCTTTTTTTAGGCCAGTCTTTCCCATTCGTCCTTTTTATGGCATTGAGAAAATTAATTAAATGATCTCTGGAGGAAAAAAGTTAATATTTCTTACTTACAGTGATTTCACTTTTACTAAGAACAACTGGAAGCAAAATGGGAAGTGGTTAAAACATTTACTTTTTCTTTCCAAACTAGATTTGGGATTAGTGTTTGACTTGAGTGGCTCTGGTTGGTTGGATCCATGTGGTCATGAAGCCGCTGTGCGGGCAGGATCCTTGGGGAACTGGTCATGGTGCTTGCTGTCCAGGGCCTGTGGGTCGCTCCCCTCCCTCACTTTGCACAGCAGGTTTGGAAAGTGGACACATTAGCCCATATCCTCAATCCCTATGAGGGAAATACTTTAAATCGCATGTCACATTGATGCAGTGCGAAAAACAAAAAAATCATACTCTTATATGAAGCCCTTTATAATCATAGCCAAGGGGTTCTAGCCAGGAGTTAATAGGAAAAGTTACCTCACTGTTTGTTCATCAGTTAAAGGGTAACTAGGGTGTACAGAAAGCAGAATCAGAACATTGATTAGCTTGTTTAGATTCTGGCACATACTTTTTAATAATCTGTGTCATGCCTTTTCTTTTTGAGAATATACCTGGCTTTTTAGTTCTGTTCATGCAGTGCACAAAAGTTAAAAAAGGCATGTATTTTAATTCAGGAAACAAACGCATGTGAAAATGTTAAAGATATAGAAAATGTATTGCTGTTGATGGCAGGAGGATTTGGTATTTTGTCTTTCTAATTCATTGGAAAAAGCTTTGTTTACACTCATGGTTTAAAGTTGATGTTGACTTAAAATGGGAATGCGTACATGGTTCTTAAATATCGGTTGTCTTTCAGAGCCTCCTGGACATGGTAACATATTTCTTTAAATTTCCTGATGGTGAAGCATTAATATTTTTGGATAAGGCTAACAGTTATCATGTAACAGTATCTGTTCAGTCTCCAAATAAGGGAAAAGCTGCTTATAGTAATATGAGGATCACTGGTCTTACAATAATTAAATAGACTTGTTATACTACATTAATCTCTTTTGGAACATTTGGAATGACTTCTTAGTACTAACAAACACAGCATTAGGGTCTACAATTAATCTGCTTTTTGTATCCAACATTTGTATAATATAAAACATGTGTCTAGAGAAACATATTTCAGGTTTAAGATGAGTTCATAGGAGGACAAAAGGAAATTATATTGGACCATTAAGCAATATGATTTCAAATACTGATAAAATATGGAATTCATTTCGAGTCAGCATAGGTAGATACATTATTTCTAGTAAGATTTTGTTTTTTGATGGATACCATGTTTGGGCTCTCAGAATTACTTCTCCCCTGAGATCCAGGTTTTGTTCATGACCCACCAGATACATGCAATATGATGTGGAAGCATTTTTAAAATCTAATAATACAGGAGGTTGTGTTAACACCTTGTGAGCTGCCATTGATACAGTTATTTATTGGTACCTGCCATTGATACAGTTATTTATTAATCGTAGAGAAAATGAAGGAGACCCCGTTTTAAAGTCTGCTTTGGTTTTGTCCAGCGTTTCACAGAAATGGTTTAAGTTAATGGCAGACTGTGTATTCACTAAGCAAGCAGCATATAACAGATTTGTTGAAGGGACTTCTGAGTTAGGATTATGTTTACATCTCCTGTTGTAGAAGCCCCATGAGGCATAATTTCCTCCTCGATGTGGGCTCTTTATTGCGGTTGATGTGAATCCAGTCTTAGATGTTCCAGTTACAGGGAAAATATTTTGTGAAGGATGAAGGATTAGTTCAATTTTAGGACAGATTGCATGCGTATTCACAGAGTACTAGGGAAATGCAGAGATTATTGAGTGGTTTGCATCCATTTTAGACCATGTGCCTGGGACCAGCTAACACATTGTCAGGGAAAAACACGATGTAGCAACAATATTAGATCATGCAAATGAGACTACTGAATAGTAATAGTTATGGGCAATATTTTGGAAAACACTGATTAGTGACAGTTTTATTACAGCAAATGTATGTATCAAGTCCCCAGATTTCATTGTAATGCACTGAAAACAGATGTCAAAGTGTCCCAAACAGAATTTCATGCTTAATCTACATATTGCATGGAAAGTACAAACAAACCATTTAGAATTCTGTTATTTAATCCTTTTAGAAGGAATGAAAATATACAATTTAGATTAACTCCATTCTTTCTTTTAATTTCAGTTTTTGTTTTCTAGGGGCCGATGATAAATTATTATTTTTTTGTTTGCTAGCCTCTTAAGATGCTTATGGGAGAAGATATATCTACATATGGACATGGCTTTAGTTAATGTACTTTGAACTGTAAGTTTCTGAACATAAGGTCTTTGCATTAAAAAAGAAGAAAAATTAGGCTCTAAATTATTTAGTGGCCCGGTAATGGAATTACCTTCTTCTGCTCCTTTGTTTACTGATGGAGAATTTCACTCTGTGCCACATAGTGATTGAAGCAGCATGCTGAAGGAGAAAGAAAATTAGGTAGCCTGTCTACTGTTTGCAAGTGTCTGGGAGCCTTTGGGCCTCTCAGTGACTCAGTTTCTTTATCTGTCAAGTGAGGGAATTGGCTTGAGGACTTCTACTGTCCCTCTGAGTTCTGGCATCCTAGGAATTTGGCCTCTAGTTACCTTGGCTGAAGGGCATTGCCCTTCAGATTAAGCAATATTTAATGAAGCTTAGCATACTCTTATTAAATATGGGATTTTAATACATTTGTTTATTAAAGAGAAATAGAAAATGTGTAACTTGACTCTTGAGTAACACTCTCATGTTGCTCAATTCAGAGTCCAATAGTCAGATAGTTTGGTTCAATCTAGATAAAAAGCTTTCTTTTTTAAGAAAGAGGTCTTTAGCTCATATAATTTTAGAGCTGGGAGAATCCCTAGAGACTTTCTCCCTATGCAGCTGTGGGTACTGAGTCTAAGAGAGGCCCAAAGACACTTTGGTTGCTTGTGTTAGTTTTACTGCTACAGGGACATAAATAAGCAAAAATAAATCAATAAATGAATGAATGAATGAATGAATGAATGAATAAATAAAATTAGAGGAGTTATTTTACATAGTAGCAAGCAATTTTTTAAAGGAACATAGAAGAAGCCCTAGTGGGTTTGGCTCAATGCATAGAGCTTCTGCTCCTGGACTGAAGGGTCATGGGCTCATTTCCGATCAAGGGCATGGCCAGGGCCAGGTCTTGAGCCTGCAACCAATCAATGTGTCTCTCTCCCATAGATGTTTCTCTCACTCTCTGTCTCTCCTCCTCCCTTCCACTCTCTCTAAAATGGAAAAATATCCTCAGCTGAGGACTTAAAAAGAAAGGAATATAGAGGAAAATCTTGATTAAAAGTCTGGTATTATCATCTGTAACTTATTGAGATCAATTGATTCATGAGTCCAGTTTTTTCTTCTGTACCTTTTCATAGTCTTTTCTAGTGAAGTCAATCTGCAGCCATGCTCCTCATAAAAATGACTCCTTTCTCTTCTATTTTCAGTGGATGGAAACTACTATTTAAATATGGTCAGCTAATATGGAATTGATGGTGGTTGGAAACAGAAAGGATCCATTAAAAATATTCCTGCCAGACTTCAATAACATTGTAGGTCATGTTTGAGATTGGTTGTAAGAAAAACCATTTTTTGAATGTTAGTTATTGGAAAAAAAGATGGAGCTGGTTATGAGGAGCTGGTTTAAGTTCTGCTTCTTGGATTTCTGTAATTTTCAGATTAGTTTAATAATTACTATATCTCTATTTTCCTTTGTGTGGTATATATCTCTCTTCTTAGTTTTAAACAATTGTTTTTTAAAGTTTAAAACAATCATCCATGTACCTTATTTTACTTTTCTTAGCTTAATTTTTAGAAACCAAAACATATTAAATTCACAAGGGGAATTCAGTTCCAAAGGGAAACTTTACATGAATCCTTTTGCTAAGGTAAGAATTATTTTATAACACTGAAGATCTATCTGTAAATTATGCTTTAACAATGTGTTTATGTATATCAGGGCATACCTGAATACAGCAGCGATTAAGATAAGGCAGAGATATTAGCAGTAATGGGAAAAGTTTAATATCAGCTACTTTTAGTGGCTAATTTCCATTTTGATAGTTTATGTTTGGGAAAACTTGAAAGCATATGAAACGGGGCACGATTGTAGATGGAAAAATAGATGAATAAAAGATGGGTATTGTGCAAATGCATGACCCCCCAAATCAATGGAAGTGTTATGGAGCACTCCATAAAATAGATAATAAGTATTTGATAAATAAATGAGTATAAATTATTTAAACTGAATGGAGAAGATTAGGGGCAAATCAGATGAATGTTATTAAGAATAATACAAGGGAAAATCTGTATAAAAAATGTCATTTCCCCCTCATATATAACGAGTAAAAAAGAGCATATGAAATGTGACATCCATATTAGCAATCGAGCTTATTCTGGAATCAAGCTGTAGGTTCAAATGTTTGTTTACCTATTGTTCACTGTATCAGTGGGTAATTTCATTATATTTTCTAAGATTTGTTTTTCTGAGCTCTGGAGTGGGCACTGACTGTACTTGGCAGTTGTGAGGATGAGATGAGAAAGTGCTTTTGAGGTGCTTAACACTGTGCCTGTCATATTGTAGGTACTCAGTAAGGTGTTTGCAGTTATTGATATTGCTATGACTTTTAAATCAGTAATCAGTACATTGTAGCTAATGAGCATTTAATTGTTCATAGAATGAATGCTCACCACCTATGCTGAAGATTCTGGAAAACTTGATCTCCCTTTTAACAGAACATTGTTAGGGAAAATACTCTGTCAAAAGTGGGAATATATTAATATAGCAAAATCTAAAATACAGTATTGTAGTTGCTATGTAATGTCTTAAATTGATCCTTAAAGAAGTGAATGGCATAGAACCACAGCAAATCATAATGCTCAATTCAGTATTTCTAGGTGACTTAAAAGAATAGCCTTTCCTGGGAGCATAAAGACATGCTGGATTCCTGTGTACATCTCTTCTTGGAATGCAGTATACTTTATTTCTGTCCATTTTTATAAGGTCTTCCATTTGGGTTGTAAAGAAATCCCAGACATAAACATAATCGGAAACAAAAGAAAACATATCCATAACAGTTGCCTAGCAGGGAATACTTGAGGGAATGGTATTTATGCAGGAAACCAAGACTTTAAAATTCCAAACCTTTTCATGAGCTTGAATAGTGATATATATTATTTCTCCTTTATGTCTCCAATAGTACTTAAAGTCCACAAAAAGTTTGGAAGAGATAACAGAGTATTTTCTGTAAGATTATTCTCTGAAGAACAATTTTGACTGTTTAGTCTTGTTTATTAAAAATGTTACAAAATTTAAAAACTCATTTTATTGCCGATATACTTTAAGTGCCTAAAAAATTTTGGTGTTGGCAACTTTTCCTCAATAGTCACTGAATAATAACAACCTTTATCTTACTATTCGTTTTGCCAGTCACTAGCGTTTTCCAAAGTGTCTGTGTGTATACACATCCATGTGGTATATTAATTTTTTATATTTGTATAAGATTACCATGGTTCCACATACATCATGTAGTCAAGGAAGTAGAAATAAGAATTTATTAAAACATGTCCTTCAAGGGAAATATATAATGCTTGGGATAAAGGTGGAAAATGGTTGAGGAATGCATTTATTGAGTAGAAGCTCTGTACTGAGCACTTTTAATATTTAAAGGAGTTAGGGAAAAAATAGTGAAAATATAGATAGCCTCTTCCAAATAATTTACAAGTAGAAAACAGAGGATAAGGGTCCCTTGCTAGTGTTTATGACAAAGAAAAATGCAAAAGGTAGTGGAACAATATACAACTAACTAACTCACAATCTCACCAACTACTATATATAGTTAGATTTGCTGAGCTCTCTGGGAGTAGATCCTGAGGGACTGTAAGGGAAAGGTCACAGAGAGGAGGTGAGTCTTAAGCTGGTTTATCTAAGGGGTCATAGAACAAAAACAGAACAGAATGAAAGAGATAACCAAGAATCTACCTCTTACAGAAATGAACTCTGTTTGGCAAAAAGATACGCTGTACTTCTAATTTGATCTGGTGTTTTATTTTTAAAAAATAGCTAATAAAAGAAAAATATAATAGGAAGCTTTAATCCAGGTGCTGAAATTCTCAATACTAAATGGCTTTGATTGAGTAATATTTCTCTTTTAAAATGTGGGTAGTAACATTGAATTCTAATATCTAAATTATTTTTATATGTTGCTTAGCTCCTAGATTTCAGTGTAATGCTATATACAATATTTTAAAATGTTTTATTAGCACCCTTTTATTCTAGTATTTTTTGTTTATAATCATATCTTGAATGGGAAATGTGAATATACACTTGACATGTATTATACCATCTAATAATTTGTTTTAGGTATTTTAGAATTGAGAAGATAACTCTATAGGCAGTTTTAAAAAATCTGGAAAGCAGAATATTCTGCAAAAGAATATTTTATTGAAAAATATTCTGAATTCAACTTTGTGCCCAGTTTATATCACTATTATTATTTTAAAAATTATCCTGGCCCGTGTGGCTGAGAATCATCCCATGTACCAAAAGGTTGTTGGTTCAATTCCTGGTCAGGTCATATGCCCGTCCCCCAGTAGGGGGCATGCAGGAGGCAGCAGAGCCATGTTTCTCTCTCACATGGATGTTTCTCTCCTCCTTCCTCTCTCTTTAAAATAAATAAAAACATTTTAAAAAAATCAAGTGGGGCTCCCAAACTCAGTAGAAAAAGAGAATTGTTTCAGTGTGATGAGATGTGTTTTATTATTGGGATGAAGTATATGATCTGATGCAAATTTATACTTTTGTTACTAAAAGCAGTGGACTGATAGAGTGACATACTCAATAATTAAATAACCCTCAGCTTTATATATTGAATTTTCTTAATTATTTTGCTCTTTGTAAATGATACCTATTTCCTCATAGATAATTAGAGAAAAAATATAAAGTGAAAACTATCCTTTGACTATAACCATATATTATAGCTATTTTAAAATAGCATTTATCTTGAAAGGTTACCAGGCTTATTTCCTGAAGATAGAATGTCTAGTGTGTGAAATTCTTAGTTCCTCTATGCTTTCCCTACTCCTCCGACAAATAAAAAGTGAATATATGTTTTTAGAGGGCAGTGATCACCTTTTCTCGGTTCTCAACCTTTCTCATGCCGCAATCCTTTAATACAGTTCCTCATGTTGTGGTGACCCCCAACCATAAAATTATTTTCGTTGCTACTTCATAACTGTAATTTTGCTACTGTTATGAATTCTAATGTTAGGCGACCCTGCTAGCGGTTCTTAACCTGTGGGTTGTGACCCACAGGTTGAGAACCACTGCTGTAGAGCCTAAGACCATCGGAAAACACAGATATTTACATTACGATTCATTAACAGTAGCAAAATTACAGTTATGAAGTTGCAACGATAATAATTTTATGGTTGGGGGTCACCACAACATGAGGAACTGTATTAAAGGGTCGCGGCATTAGAAAGGTTGAGAACCACTGGTATAAAGGGATGTACAATGTTGATTGTATAGTTGGCTGTTGGTTGTGATATGCGAGTATAGTAAGATTATGATCACTGACATTTGAAAAGAAATCTGTCTCAGTTTGCCATTTTATGATAGCATTTTAAAGCCATTCAATCTGCAAACAAGTTGCTTAGTCATTCAACAAGTATTCACTGAGTACTTAGTATGTATCGGGCACTATGCTAGGTATTGGAATTACAATCTAGAGAAGACAGACATTTTACTAACTTTACAGTAGGGAAAGACAATTTAAAAAGAATTATCTGATGTTTATTGTTCTTCCTTCTAAAGTAAAAAGCATCGCCATTAGATGTTTAATAAATACTTAGTGAAAAGAGTAATGGTAGTGATTAGATAAACATCATCTAAGGGAAATGACTTAAGAAAACTTGGGACAATTTCTGAGAGAAGAATGAGACCTGAGAATGGATTATTCTGATGAACAAATATAACTTTTTTCATCTGTGTGACATATATTTTTGTAGTGTTTGTATGGTAATAACAAGCATGCTCGGTGGCATCTTGGGGCTTGTAGCTTTTCTTGCAGGAACTTGGAAACATTTCAGGCTGCCTTTCCGAACTCTGGCCTTGCTCCTAATTGGAGCCATTGCGCTGGCTCTGAGCTGCGGTAGCACCATACCATTCAGACGTGAGAAAATCGAGTACCGTAGTGAAGCTTGGATGAATAGTGAGTATCCTTGGGGCTTTGTGATGATGATTACAATCCATGGAACAAACAGAAGACTAGAAGGTAGCATTGTGGGTACACCCAATAATTTCTCCAACTCCTGGGATGTCAGCAGATCTATTGCAAGTTTTGCAGTTAGCATGTCAGTCTTAAGGGTGACTTATCGCTGGAGAAGGTGACGAGGAGGAGCTTAGGGAGAGGGATCTTGCTGCCATGAAAACTGTCTCTGAGTCTGAAATCTTTTTTAAATTTTTTAAATCATTTTTAGCTGTATGACTTTCAGCAGGTGTTTTAAACTTCCTTCGGCTCCTTTCCTTCTGTGTAAATGGAAATCCTAATACCAATCTTAAAAAAGCTTTTTGTAGGACTAAATGAGTTAAGGGCTTGGAAAGGCCTTGCATAGTGATCTGATTGATGCTCAATACATGACTTGAGTTAAGGTGGGTAGGATTTTCTGGGCCATAATGATTTTCCGAAATGCTTTTGAGTATATAGTTGTCCAGCTAACATTTAGTGAGCACTTTAAAAAAATATATATATATATCTGTGTATACACACACACACACACACACATATATATACACATATATATGTGTGTGTGTATATATATATATATATATACATATATATATACATATATATATGTGTGTGTGTGTGTGTATTTTACTTATTTCAGAGAGGAAGGGAGAGGGAGAGAGATAGAAACATCAATGATGAAAGAGAATCATTGATCAGCTGCCTCTTGCACGCCCCACACTGGGGATCTAGCCCAAAACTCAGTCATGTGCCCTTAACTGGAATAGAACCCGGAACACTTCAGTCTGTAGGCTGATGCTCTCTCCACTGACCCAAAACGGCTAGGTTAGTGAGCACTTCTGAGAGTTTCATCAATGTGATTTGTTTAATCCTCAGTAACCATGTGAGATACTTTATTGTCCTTTCATAAATGAGAAATCTGTGGTTGAGTTAGTTAAGTGACAGAGTCCAAATTTGTCTTTGGAGTTCTTCCTTAACTCTAATTCTAGATGGTAAAGTTACTCTGTCCACATTAGGGTAGAAGGAAAATGTTATAATCTCTGCATATTAAAAAGATAGGCTTATTTTAATTTAGTTACATTTTAAAAAGGATTGAAATGATCATTTATCTTCCATTTGTCAGTAGTTACTTTCAATTTTGATTTATTCTGATATACAAAATAAAGTTATAATGATTTCCAAGTCAACCTCTTCTCCTAAATTAATCAGTCTTTTCTCATTTATTGTTTTCTCCTATTCTATTGTGCTTTTGTATGAGACCCTGAAAATGGATGTGTTGATTGTGTAGGCTACAAAGGTTACATAGGGAAAATGAAAAGGCCTTAAAGAGAGGATTAAGCAAGTCAAGAGCCAGGCATAGCAATCCAGCTCTTCAACAATAAGCATCATGGTCTTTATGATTGATTTTTTATAAAACCCTCATTATTCCACTCACACCATGCTAAATTAATGGTTTTCCTTACAAGTCTTAGGTTATTATTTCTTCTGCTTTTCTTCTGATTTGTTAGGAAAGTTGGGACATTTTCTTAGGTGTATTGACATCTGTTTACACCTGAGTAAATGTACTCTGGGTTCTTTCTGTGATAACAGTTTTTTGAAGAAAATAGATACATGAAAAAAGGACATGTATTTTTATTTCCATAATAATTTCTTTGTTAAAATGTTCTAAATAGACTCAAAACTATTTTTGAATTTTGGGTGGTTTGTAGGGTAAAACTCCCCTACTTCCTATTCCTATATGCTTTATTCACTCTTTGGTTCAGTGCATAGACTCCCTTCTTATATAAAATAATGAATGTTAGTGAGAAAGATAATGTGATGGAAAGATCCACAAATGACTTCCCTTTCTCTTCAGAAACACAGGGATCCCTCTTATAATTACTGATTTATTTTATAGTAATAATAATTATTAGTAACTAGAGGCCTGGGGCACGAAATTTGTGCACTTGGGGAGGTGGGGGTCCCTCAGCCTGACCTGCGCCCTCTTCAGTCCAGGAGCCCTCAGGGGATGTCTGACTGTGCTGGGAGCAGGCCTAAGTCAGCAGTCGGACATCCTTAGTGCTGCCGTGGAGGCAGGAGAGGCTCCCGCCACCGCCACTGTACTTGCCAGCCATCAGCCTGGCTTCTGGCTGAGCGGCACTCCCCCTGTGGGAGTGCACTGACCACCAGGGGGCAGCTCCTGCATTGAGTGTCTGACCCCTGGTGGTCAGTGTGCGTCATAGCGACCGGTGGTTCCACTGGTTGGTCGATTTGCATATTAGCCTTTTATTATATAGTTTAATAATAAAAATAACTACAGCATGTCGAGACTGTCTTGTGTACCTAATGTAATCATTATAGTTACCCAAACAAGTCAGTATTATTATCATTTAGTAGTTAAAAGACATGGAGCTTAATTATCTTGGATAAATCTCCAGTCAGATAGCTAGGAAACAATAGAGCTAAAATTTGGACCCAGGGCTGCCTCCTTCTCACTCATATTCCCAACTTTGCTACTACATCTCCATTTAAAAACTTGTTCTTCAATCTCTCCTAAGTAAAACATTTTTTAAAAAGGGATATAAGTTACATTTTATAATAATACATGCCTGTGTGGCTGAGTTAACGAGCTGTCACCAAATCTCAGTGTGGTTTTACTAGAGGAAGAAATGATTACATGTTTTCTTTTTTCTTCCCGGTGTAAATATTTCTTCCTTCTGCCTGCCTGGATGTGCCTTGATTTATCCCACCGACACTGCTGTTCAGGCCCTTACCGAGCAACAAGTGGCAGAACTTTCTCTGTGGTTCACAAAACAGTCACACATATTGACTTTGTATATTTGCCATAAAACATGACTATAGATACTTTTGTTTTCCTATTTCGTCCATTTCCTTTCAGAGATGCTTTACAACAAGAACAGTGATGGCCCAGCCGAACCAGCTTGAGTTTGCATGGCCCTGCGCACTATCAGGACTGCTCCTGCCCTGAATGAATGAGGAGTTCATTGTCCTCAAAGACATTATGTTAAAGCCCTTCTCTATGAACTTCCAGTCAAGATGCTAGACTTGCCAGTTAGTTACACAGAAACTATTCTGTCCAGGCTGGAATGTGGCAGTTAAAACAGGAGAACTTTGATCCCCAAGATAAAGTGGGTTCAGACACTCGCGCACTGTTGCCATTCTACCAGTTTTTATTTGTAGGTGATTTTTCTCAATTTGATCGAAATTCCTTAAACCTATGTCTAGTGAATGGTGAGAAGACATACATCAATGAGTATTTGGTTAAAAAAACAAACCGCTTAACAGCCAATGCAGCTCATTCTCCTGGTCAAGAATCACAGTGATAGTTATGTCAGTCAGTTTTCTTTTAGAATGTGTGTCCAACTTTAAACTCTGGGTATTGCTATCTTGAGATCTCTCTCTTGATATTTATGTGATCAGTTATTTAATCTTTTAACCATGTCAGGATTGTTTGAGCCAGTTCTGAGATAGCAATAACAATAACAAGTCACAACATCTGATATTTGTTAGGCACTTACTATATGCCAGGTACTGTGCTGTTAAGTGCTTCACATAGCATATCTCATTTAATCCTCACAACTACCTGATATGGAAGCCATTACAGTAGTTTCCAGGTTTATACAGCAGGTGGTAAGAGGAGTAGCAGGCATCTGAACCCATGTATTCACCTGACTGCCTGGGGCAAGTCACCCTCACTTTCAGGAACCTGTTTCCTGATATGTAAAAAAAAAAAAGCAAACGCTTTTGCATTCCTGGTATCAACTTAATTATTAACACCAAATAAGAAAAGCTAGCTACACTTTTAAGAAATATGCAAATATATGAAATTACTTTAATGGCATTAACTCATTCTAAATATCATATTTATATATTGCAATTTTAATGAATAATCTCATAAAATAAATCACATCCTATCCTATATAATAAAGAGCTAATATGCTAATTAGACCAAACAGCCAAACGACCTTCTGGACATCCTTCCAGATGACCTTCGGATGAAGCTGGGGCTGTGAGGGCCGGCCGAGGCTGTGAGGGGCTGTGAGGGGCTGCAAGGGCCAGCTGAGGCAGCCGGGGCTGGAAGGACCGAGCCCCTTGCATGAATTTCGTGCATTGGGCCTCTAGTCCTACCTAATAATAGACAAATATGCAAATTGACCGTACCTTCGCTATGCCCATGATTGACCAGGAGGCGCGGGGAGGCGGGACTCGGAGTGGCCGGGGTGGCCAATTGGGCCGGTGGGACACTGAGCTCGCGTCGCCAGCGGCCGCATGAGCTCAGTGTCTGCGCCATGGCTGTGCTGCGGCACAGAAGGGGCCTCTGGGGCAGCGAGCTCACTTCCCACCGCGGACCATCAAAACCGGGGGAGCTGGGTGCCTGTCCGCTCCGGCACCAGCGGACAGGCACTCAGCTCCCCCGCGATTGAAAGCGAAAGCGTGTAGGGACCTTACACGTGCATGATTTAATCATGTACTGGGCCTCTAGTCTGTATATAAAAAGCCTAAGTGACCATTACTACCGAACAACCGGAACAATTGGAACAACCGGAATGACCAGTCAACTAGTCGCTATGGCGCGCACTGACCACCAGGGACAGATGCTCAACACAGGAGCAACCTCTTATGGCCAGCCAACCTCCCCCAGTCTCTCCCCACTGGCTGGCAAACCTCCCACAGTCTCTCCCCCCATCCCTCTGGCCCTGTCCAGCAGCCAGCAGGCCCTTCCTGGCAACCAACAGGCCCTCAGGCCCTGGCCAGCAGCCGGCAGACCCTGGCTGGCCTGGCCTGGCCCTGATCGGGACTGGGCGAGACGGCTCTGATAGGCCCTGATCGCCAGCCAGGCCTAGGGACCCCATCCGTGCACAAATTTTGTGCACCGGGCCTCTAGTCACATATAAGTTGGACCCTGCAAAGTGGACCACCCACGTATAACATCATTGCAATTTTCACATTTATATTTTTGCTAATTGTACAAATCATCTGTATTTAGAGAAAAAGTCATTGAAACAATACTGCATTTTATTCCAGAGTCTCATGCTTAAGTAATTTGTTAAATATTTATTGCTCTCTTGATGCCCTTTGGTGGGGGAGGGGAAGACTGGTAATTATCAAAAGAAAAAATGAATTTACTAGTTCAGTCTATAGCCAATAAAATGAGCTAAGAAGTTGAATAATTATTGAGAAATGTTATCAGGGTAAGATGACTTAAGCATTTAAAAATTACTCTCCTGCCCTAGCTGGTTTGGCTCAGTGGATAGAGCATCAGCCCTCAGACCGAAGGGTCCCAGGTTCAATTCTGGTTGAGGGCATATACCTCAGTTGGAGGCTTGATCACTGGTCCTGGTTGGGGAGGCAACCAATGGATGTGTCTCTCTCACATTGATGTTTCTTTTTCTCTGTCTCTCCCCATCCTTTCTACTGTCTCTAAAAAATAATGGAAAAATATCCTTGGGTGAGGATTAAAAAAAATAAGATAAATAAAAATTAGTCTCCAAACAATGCAACTTAAACCCAACTTATACAGTAGAAGAAGTTTTGATACTGAATCAGATTTCCTCAGTTCTGCTTTTCCCCTGAGTAGATACAGATGTAAAATAGAATATTTTTAGAACGAACCCTTAGCACAAAATGTCTTTTCTACAATCTACATTTGGCTTTTTAAAGATAAGATTTTTTTTTAAAGTACAGATATTTGATCACACAGTATATACCTTGGGGTATTTATGAATATATACTTTAGTAGCTTTTATGTTCACTTAATTCATTTTCCCAAAAAAGACAGGTGTCGGGTGTTTGTGTGCGTGCGTGTGTGTGCATCTGAACGTGTGAAAATGCAGCTTAGGGATTACAACAGTTTAGTCAAGGTCATAAGTGACCTGACGTGCCCTTGAGCATGCTGTTTATAATTGCTGTGGTTAGTTTTCCTTCTCACTGTTTTTACCTATAATGTCAAAACACAATTATATGGAGTTGGTATGTTCACTAATAGCAGTTTATCTCTGCATGGTTTATAGACAGAGTCAAAAGCCAACAACTATAATTACATCCATGTTTCTAACTTAGCAGCGAGCTGGAAAAGTGTGGTTGAAGTATGCTGTGGGTAGAGTGCAGCCAGTAGGAATTATAGGGTAAAGTCATTGCTTTGCATTCTTTTGGTTTTACAATAATTGTTACTTAAATTTTGTTTTCTGGATTTTACCACTGTCTGTTGTGTTTATATGACCACATAAAGAGTGGTTGAGTTACGTGTCTCCCACTCTATTTTTCTTCTGCTTGCCTTCCTCTAGAAATGTACTCGTTCTTCTTTCACTTTCTTCGGACTCAGCAGACAGTGCATTACAGTTAATAGTTTTCTGAAGCAGCCTGATATTCATGCTCTATGGAACCCAGAAGACTTCTACTATTTGCATTGTATATTTAATTGGATAATTATGGGAACCATGTTGAACTGTTAACAACTGTCAAGCCTGTGATTAGTCTTTTTAAAAAATATATTTTTATTAATTTCAGAGAGGAAGGGAGAGGGAGAGGGAGATATAAACATCAATGATGAGAGAGAATCTTTGATGGGCTGACTCCTGCACACCCCCCACTGAGGATCCAGCCTGCAAACTGGGCATGTGCCCTGACTGGGAATCAGATATGACCTCCTGGTTCATAGGTCAATGTTCAACCACTGAGCCAACCCGGCCGGCTGGACCGATTAATCTTTTGAATGTTCATTGGCATGGTTCAAGTCAGCAACCACAATACAGATTTTTATTTTTGGTTATTGTTGTTTTGTTTTCATTGCTTTATTACAATTATTTGAAAGTAAAAAAATGATTTTTCTAGAAAAATATATGTAATTTCCCATTTTGGCTCACCTTACATTTTGAGGCAAAAAGAAGCAATGCACTCTATGGATCACCATAAGTTGTTTTGAATATGAAATGTTACAGTTTAATAATAAAAGGCCTTTTAATAATAAAAGGCCAGAAAAATTACAAAAAGGCCTTCTTATATTTTTAATAATCTTAATGATATAAAATAGAAAAGAGAATCTTTTACTTTTGAAATAGTATCTATTTGAACCCATAGTTTGGAAGAGATAATTAAAGGATATTTTGTATTGAATGATGAAACTAGAAATGAATTATATAGAAAATAACTCTTTAACCTATGTGTATGTTCACTTCATGTAGGTCTTATGTGAAATGAAATGAACATGGGAATTAGTATATCAGGAATTCTATTGAAGCATACATAACTCTCAGGCACCCTTATAATTTTTGTCTGTATTACTTGCATATAAGTATGCTTGTGGAACTATAAAATGTTTTCTTTCCATTTAGTAATCTGTAGATGTTTATGCTATTTGGACTAACAATGTACACTTTATTTTTGTCCTTATATTTTGGTATTGGATGGAGAAAAGAGGTCAGGTGCATAGTGGAAAAGTTAGAATGAAAAATGAATATTTGCAAACAAATCTTGAAAGTTTACATGAATGTCACAAACACTTAACAGGGACTAGAGTCTATATTTGACTAATCTATTTTTTATATATATGCTGCAAATGCCTTTTATTAGACTATTTACTGACAAATACCTGTCTTCGTTCTGTCAGACATTTCACAGTAGGACTAGGGATAGCTCTATATCCTTGAGATTCGGGCTTTTAAATAGTATTTAGTTACACAAATGACACTTAAATAGTTTCTCAGTGTAAAAGCTAAAATAAATAAAGCTAAAATTCCTCCTGGTCTATTTCTGCTCCTCCTTAGAGGAAACTACTGCTATCTGTGTGTCTGTAACCCTTCCCAGGCCTTCTCTTATATCTCAGGAAGTATTTTTCTCTCTCTTGCTGTTTATTGAGGAGAGCATTTCATTGTTCACAAAAGAGATACATCCTCCAAGGAACCACAGACACCTCCTGTGTTCCCACCCCAAGCTGTCTTCTTGGTCTCAACTTTCCCAAAACTGGTGCAGGAATGGGATTCTTCATGAACTGGTGGCTACAGGAGGAGCCTCGCCAATGAACTGCCTCATTCCTTTAAGGCAGATTATAAACTGAATACTGAAAACAGGAGAATAGATCTTGTGGGAAAGACTATTTCACATCTAGTTGGGGGTGCAAGGGTAGGGAAGATTGAAGTATTAAAATTGGTTAGACTAGGTCTTACTGAGGAGGCAACATCAAAGTAAAGATTTGAAGGAGGGCCCCGGCTGGTATGGCTCTTTGGGGCCCCAGCTGGTATGGCTCACTTGGTTGGGCGTTGTGCTGTGCACAGAAAGGTTGCTGGTTCAATTCCAAATCAGGGCACATGCCTGGGTTGTGGGCTGGATACCTGGTAGGGGGCATGCAGGAGTCAGCCAATCGATGTTTTGCTCTCACATTGATGTTTCTCTATCACCCTCTCCTTTCTTTTCTCTCAAAAAAAATCAGTAAAAAATAAAATAAAAGACGTAAATGAGGTTGGTGAATCGGAACTCTTTTAAACACGTGAATGTGTGTGTATATGTATTCCAGGCGCATTCCACTATTCACATAGTCAGCTATTCCTTACATTAAGCCTATGAGGCAAGCTCTTTTATTATCTCGTTTTTACATGTGAGGAAATTGAGAAACAGAAAGGTTCAATAATCTGTCCCTCATCACAAAACTAGTAAGTGGTGGGATCCGGTTTTGGACATAAGCAATTATGTAAAAGCATTATTTTAGGTCAGCTCTTAAACTGATTTAGTGGAGCTAATCTGGGCTAGGACTAACATCTAGCAGACTTACTTTGTACTATACTAGGTATGTGGGACTCAGATTCTCTTCCTGGGAAATACAGTGCTGGCTTCTACCTGTCATTTCCAGAGTGTGTGATCTTGAAGTACCATCTTGGATCAAGTGAGTAGGGTTGGAATGGGCACTTCAGCTGCCAGTGCAGCAATCCTGCTGCTGAGGTTGAAAGTGTATTTTGGTGCTTTATTCAAATGCAGGAAAAATGTGGGGGAAGGAGGACTGTTTTAGATGAGGAATATGCAAAAGGAATCCAAACACCATCTTACCTCTTGAATTTGCATTGTTTTTATAAGAACATTGTTTACAGTTGGGAGCTTTTGGTAACTGGACCTTCCGTTGAGGTTCTAGATGGCCTCTTCAGCCAGCTCCCAATAGGATAGCAAACTGGAGAGGAAGAGTGAGAAAGGAGTGTGCGGAAGGAGCAAATCCAGGCTGGAAGCTGTCCATGTTGTAGCCCATAAATATTCATCCAGGAAAATTTCTTAGGTGCATTGAGTTGTAGATGAGCAACTCACATCAAACTAAATTTATGTTTTGTTTGCTGAATTAAGGTATTTCAATCCGCGCTGCCTCAAAACTCTTTCCTTGAAGCGTCCTTGGACCTGCCTTCTCAGAGGGGACAGCCCGATCACTGGCAGCCTCAGCTTCCCTGTACTTGGGTTTTAATCTTAGCCCTGGAGTGGGGGCAACATGTTTGTGTGAGCGATGATGGGAAGGCGGGACGGCATTAACATTGGAAATAGGATTCACGGTTTTCAGGCATGCTGTACCTTTTTCATCATGGTGATTGGTAGACGTAATATTCTGCTGTTATCTTAGGCGAAGTAGGGGCTGTGATAGGAAGACCTGGCCTCCATTCTTGGCTCCATTGTCAGTTACTGAGATTTAAGCTTCAGTTTCACCACTTATAAAGTACTACTAGTATTAATAGTTGCTCCAGAGGATAAATTTCGATAATGTTTGTGAAAGGGCTTTGTAAGCTTTAAGTTCTCCTCTCTCTCTCTCCCTCTCCTTCTCTCCCTCTATACATACGTACATACATACATGTAGATGTGCACGTGTATGTAAATGTATATAGATATATATATATTTATTTTTCTCTGCCCTCTCCACTACAGTGAACAGTTTCTGAGACTCTGAAATATGAGCTATTAATGCGTTGCTTAATATGTAGTACTTACAGTGTTTTTGTATTGAGCTTATTTTGGATATTTAGCTTATCTTAATGTTTAACCGACAATCTTCTAATGTTAATCAATACATTTTCTTTTTATGTTTTTGTCTCAGTGTACCTGTGATTTACAAGCAAAGCATACTTCTGCTGGAAAAGGCAAGGAACCAATCCATGGTTGGCTTCATGCCCTGACTGGTGATATTTTCTCTCAGTCCCAGTGTTTCACTTTCTTTAGAGAAAGTCGCCATTTAGAAATGATATTGGCGTGAAAGGTCTGCACTGTCCACTAAACAGTTCGAACATTTCACCGTAGTAATGCACCTCACAGGGTCCGCTCACTTTTGTTTTTCACGGTTTGTTCGCTAACTCCCCAAACCTCAACAGTCTAGGTCGGCAAACTGCGGCTCGCAAGCCACATGCGGCTCTTTGGCCCCTTGAGTGTGGCTCTTCCACAAAATACCACGGCCTGGGCGAATCTATTTTGAACAAGTGGCGTTAGAAGAAGTTTAAGTTTAAAAAATTTGGCTCTCAAAAGAAATTTCAATCGTTGTACTGTTGATATTTGGCTCTGTTGACTAATGAGTTTGCCGACTACTGGTCTAGGCTGTGTGCATCCAGAAGCTCACACCTTTCCTTCCCGCAGCCACGGAGACAGCCAGAGGGGCTTCTCTGTTCTTCCTTCCCTCTCCTGTTGGTTGATTCTGTAGATGTTTCAGACCATTGGGCTGTCCAGCTCTGGAGGTCCAAAATAAGACTTCCATGGAACACATGTGTCTTGTCAGCAGTGTTATGACAAATAGCGGCAGCTGTATAAACTAGTCTTTCTGTAGCTTCACACTGGGGACTCAATTAACAATGGACCACTGTCAGCATTTACTCTTTTTTACCTCTTGGTTCCTGTGCACTTTTCTATTGGGCGTCGGGATTATTTTTACCCACCAACCAAAGAAAATGTCAAATACTACATGTCAATTGCACTTCCCTTGGTGTTCTCTAAAGGATGTGGAGGAGGACTGGCGATTATAATGATTACTTTATTGGTCCTGATTAGAAAGACATGCTGGCTACCCGGATGGTTGTGACAGAATTTGGGATGAACTTTGCTTTGGAACTGTTTCTGAATTTAGCACAACGTTCACGGTCTTAGGAAGCTGACCTCTGAAGTTAAGAGTGACGCTTGTAGGAGGCAAGGCAGCAAGACCATAGCTTCTCCCAGAAACAGCCACAGGAGACAGACACATCTTTGCGTGCACTTTGCCATGTAGAAGTTTATGCATGCTAATTTCAAGACATGGGAGATACAGAAATCTCAAGTGACCTTTTACCTCTTTAGATAATTTCTATCTTTGATTCTTTGTCGGAAAAGAAGAGGGCACACTGGATGTTCAAATGCACCGAGGAAGTTGGGAAAGCAGAGTTGTAGCCTTAGAATAACAATGAACAAAAGTCCAGGTTCCAGTGTAAATGTACTTGACATTTGAACCCCTTGTTTGAAGCCTTTGCTTTAGGTCTATCTGCAGAGGACATCTGAAATTCCTTTGGCTTCTGGTCTATGGCAAGTGAACAAGAATGGATGACAAAGGAATATAAAGATAGAGCTCAAACAAGTTGTTGTTAATTCTTTCTTTCACCTACGAGGACTAATGAAAAGCTTGAATTACTAAATTCAGACTAGACCATTGTCGCTACTTGCCAAACAGTACATGCTTGTGCATCTGTCTAATCCATATTTGAAAGCCACAAACAGAAGCACATAATTTGGCAAAACACCAAAAACATGCCTCGGCACACTTCTGGAGATTCTTCCAAATGACTTATTGATTCAAAAATTTTAGTGTGTGTGTGTGTGTGTGTGTGCATATGTGTGCGCACATGCAGCCGTCTATATTGCCTGGAGATGGTTAAAGTAAATTCTGCCAGCAGCCCATGTGCATTACATTTGTTTTGGGGGTTTGAGGACTTTCCTTCTAATTTCTCAGTTGTAGAAAGCAAAAAAAAAAAACAAAAAACCACACACAATAAAGCTGTTCATTGGGCAGTTACTTTCTCTTTTATTTTCAAGTACAAACATGATACTTAACAACAACAACAACAACAACAACAAAACCACTCCCCAAAATACAACATATAAAGCAGTTTATCCTTTAGGAAGGTTAAAATATCCTACTTGTTTTTTTAAAAAAATGTGTTTTGAGATTCCCCCCCCCCAAGTGGATTATACATAGTAACTTATTACAAGAAAACATTCTTCATAGCACCATAAAGAAATTTCCTAAGTGGATAAATTATTCTTTCCTAAGCTTTTTACAACAGTATTTTTCATTGGCGAGTTTTCTGCTGGATATGGAAAAGTTGCACTTTTTAAAAACATGTGACCCGAATTCAATCCAGGATACTTGAAGTTATTTATGAAATTATATTAACAATAATGTGGAAGACAAACAGGCTATAAGAGATCCTTGGTGTGGTCCACTTTCCCTTTATGAATATTGTTTTTAAAAGTCAGGTGCTTGTATATGTGGTATTCAATGTGAACATTCCAGCGTCCTTTGACAAGATAGTTATTATTTTTCCTAATTTAAGGATGAGGAAGTCAGAGTTTAAGTAAGCTGCCCAAGGTAACACAGATAGCAATTGGCAAAGGCAGAATCCATCCCGAGCCTGTGGACTCCACAGATGATGCCGTGGACACTGTACCTTCCAGCCTTCTCTGAGGAAGGAAAATAGAACAGATCCACCCTCTTCTGTCATTCATCTCCCCTCCGTTCCTTTAATTGCAAGCCATACTGCTTTAAAGGTAATTGCATGTTGATTATGTTAATGCATTTTCTTATTAATGGGCTTAAATTATATTTTATAATTGTAAATTACTTAGCACTTTTGTCTTTTGTTCATAGTATCTTATTTAATATTTATCTCAATTAGATGAGATAGATCATTGTTCCCATTTTACAGCTGAGAGCCATTAAGTAATTCACCCAACAGGGAGTTGAGAGCCAGCGCTCCCCCAGCTGTTTTTATGTTTTGTTTTTTTTGTTTTTCATTGCATTATAAACGCCTCAAATCCACCAAAAAATCCATGCTTGGCTCTCTACCTCATATTCCAGAATGGAGTGTGGTAAACCTAGAACTTTCAGACTTAATTTAAAAAATGGATATGCAGTACCTCACCATGTACTTCTGTGTGAGCGGCTTCTCACACGACAGGTGCGAATGGATCCTTGGTTGAGCTGTCCTTTGCGTTTGAGAGATTCTTCCTTTTGGGCTGAGAGTGAGAAGTTCTTGTATTCCTTCTCCCTCGTTTCAAGGAAGTTTGCAGTATGCTGGTGGGATGTGACTGTGAACAATGTTTAGTCTGTTGGTTTCATTAGGCATTAATAGGACTAGGTAGATGAAGATGACTTATTTCACGCAAATGTAAATAACAAGGAAAGGGAGGGGGGAAGGAAGGGAAGAAGGAGTTGGTTCTCACTGCTTTATTGATGTACCTGTAGTGATTAGAAAGGGGCCCCGGTGATGTAGTGTCTTTCCCCTCCTACGGCCGGCTTAGCTTTGCATCATTTCCTTAGTGTGCCGTGCAGGGTGGCATCACACTCATGGCCCTTCAGGTAAGTATGCGCAGTGAGGAAATTGAGAGGCTGAAGACCTGAGCCCCGGTGTGAATAAGGGTTTCACTTCTGTGCACATTCCTTACTCTTCAAGGTGAATGGATGACTCAGGAGGTGATAATCATGAGAGTCTTCCTGGCCTGGCAGGGATTGTGTGGGTTTTTGTTGTTTGTTTGTTTACTGTGGCTCCCTGTACCTTTTTTCTCCAGCTGCACTGATATCCCTTTATTATTTCTCTGACGATAACTTTGAGATTGACAATTGCCCAAACCCCCAAACGCTTATGAAGTCAGGTGTATTCAGGTAAACGTTGGCTGATAAAAAGAGACGTCAACATGAGGTAACCCAGAAAGGCAATGAACTCTGGATCACTCTCTTAAACAGGTGACACCAACGGAGGATCCGCAGAGTTCGGTGCCCACAGAGAGGCGATCTAGGTCCAGTGCCCGCAACCCTCATATCAGAAGGATCAGCAGCAAGGCCTGCCATTGGGAACTGAGGCCTATGGGTAGATTGAGGCATGGACACAGTAAGATAATTAAGATACATTTTAGTGATGGTTCATCCCCTGGATTCTATCGTAGATATTGTCAGGTTAACGGTCTGGGACAGTGGGTTGGACTTTCTCAGGAAACAAACCAACTCACAAACAAAACTGCACTCTCTTATTTGTTGCCTAACAGCGTTTCCAAAAGGGAACCGCCTTGGCACAGTGGATTTGACTTTCTCAAGAAATAAGTTAATTTAGCTAAAGAGCAAACTGTAACTTCACCATCTCTTGTCTGTTGTTGACACGGTGTTTCCAAAAGATTCCTTTCCTTCGGCATGCTATCAGAATGGAGTAGGCCCCATTTTTAACAAAAAGATCCCTCTTTATTTTGTGAATTTTAGCCTATTTAGACTTAATTCTTGTGCCTCATATTCAGTACTTGCTCTGGAGAAATGTGATCCCAGGAATGCTGGCGATTTGCTGTTTTAAAATGGTGCTATGCCTTAGGTTTCTGTTCAAATCTAAGATTTCAGGAGAGTCAGTAACTGCAAATAATCTAAAAGGGGAAGAGTGAAGAATGCTTCTAACTTTCCTTTGAAATGAATAGCTTTGCCAGAGCAGCAGCTATTAGGAAAACAAAACACGACAAAGAAAAGCTGCTCAGCTCAGCACACAGAGGTAAATTTACTTACATCAGACTGAAAAATGAGGGCTGGGCTTTGAAAAGACATCCCTTCTGACTAGAGGAAAGCTTGTGATTTTGGCATGGCTGCAGCCCTCCTAAGCCCCTGAGAAATCCTGAAAAACATTACAGAAAACTGTTCTTAATATTAATGGATGTCTTCCGCGTGTGTGTGTGTGTGTGTGTGTGTGTGTGTGTGTGTGTAAGAAGAATGCCAGAGAGAGAAGGGGGAGAGGATGAGAGAAGAAGAAAGGATTGCCCAAGAGGAAGAACTACCAGGGACAACGTCACATTTCTGAAAAATAATTTGCATCTGTCATTTTTGAGCCTTCAACTAATGGAGTATTTGTCAAGATGAAATTTCGAGGAATGCAGGCCATTTAGACCCTTTCAGTTAGCCTTGCGATATCGTGGTCCTCCGAACAAACAGACTCCTCCTAGGAGACTCTATTGGCAGATATCAAGGCTCACTGTTATGATCTCAAATTATGGCCGTATCTGTTATATGACATCAGAGGTGAAAAAAAGACTATTTGTTTCCCTGTGGCTCACTGTGGTGAGCGCCACATTATGTTGTAATATAGCGACCAGTTTCAGGGGCACCAAGAGCAGGCAGCCCTGCCTCTTGGGAGGGGACTTTTCCTTTGCAGCGCAGCTCAGGAAACGCGAACATTTGTGTTTCCAAGACCACATACCACTGGGAAGGAAGCAGGGGTGGAGATGCGTGCTGAGATTAAGTGGGTATGAGAATCTCTGTACTGTGCACGTTCTGGGAACCACTGAACTGTATGCAGCCCTCTCGCTGGCCTGCCTTTAGACTTTTCAAACTCAGGCTGCCGGTAACACTGATACTTGCTAAGGAGATATATATATATATACTAGAGGCCCAGTGCATGATTGAATCATGCACGTGTAGAGTCCCCTACACGCTTTCGCTTTCGATCACGGGGGAGCTGGGTGCCTGTCCGCTGGTGCACCAGGCCTTTCAGAAGCCTCCAGCGTGGCGGAGGCTTCTGAAAGGCCTGGTGCCTGAGTGGACAGGCACCCAGCTCCCACGCTTTTGCTTTCGATCACGGGGGAGCTGGGTGCCTGTCTGCTGGTACACCAGGCCTTTCAGAAGCCTCTGGCGTGGCGGAGGCTTCTGAAAGGCCTGGTGCCTAAGCAGACAGGCACCCAGCTCCCACGCTTTTGATGGTCCGTGGTGGGATGTGAGCTTGCTGCCCCAGAGGCCCCTTCTGTACCACAGCACAGCCATGGTGCATACGCTGAGCTCGAGCCGCCACTGGCGACGTGAGCTCAGCGTCCCGCTGGCCCAATTGGCCACCCCGGCCACCCCGAGTCCTGCCCCCCCATACCTCCTGGCCAATCACGGGCATAGCGAAGGTACGGTCAATTTGCATATTTGTCTATTATTAGGTAGGATATATATATATATATATTATATATATATTCACAAAGTAACGTACTGACATCTCAGGTTTGGGCAGGTGGACTTCTGTACTGCATGCCAGACCAGCATGGCTCTGCCTTGTGCACACACGTGTCTCAGGAGACACGCGGGTCTGCGGCGGAGTCATCCGCGGTCATACTTCTTCGGGAATACAGAACTGGTCCCGAGCACGGTGAGGGAATTTAATAATTGTGGGAACCTGTTGTTAAAAAGCAACCTGAAGGTTGTTTTCAGGAAGGAGACATTAACTCCTCCTAGCCCTGAGCCAGTCCGCTCAGGCCCTGGCCCATACCGCCTCCAGGGACGCACGGCCTGTCCGGTTGGACAGGTGGAGGGTTGTGCAGAGAACACAGAGAGAAGCCGAGTTCCTTTTCAGGACCGATGACGTGGGGAGAACCAGAAAAGTCACCCATTTAAAGAAGGGTGCCTTGGCTGGCGGTGGAGTTGGTAACTGGGAGCATGTTTTCCCAGGCGAGCCAGGCTCTGCAGCATTGTTGGCTAGTTAATGAGTGATCTCCCCGGCCTGCGCTGGCCGGGCCTGTTTTCTTGACTTGGGACTGACACTCTCAGTATAATCTTAATTCATTTTTAGTCCAGGCTGACTAAATCTTCTAGTTGGCAAAGCGGAGTGTCAGGATTGCCATTGTTCTGTTTGCTCTGGATTTATATCTTCAGTTGAGGTTAAGTCACACATTTACATAAATCAACTCAGCACTAGACTCTGATACAAAATTGTTTAACAGGGAGAGAGAGAGAAAGAAAAAAAACACACACCCACACCTAATTGTATTGCTTCCTGAGATTTGCTTTCATTTTATGTTAAACCTCAAAGGATTTATAAATTTAACAGGTTCTGTGTTACAATTAACTCTTTTGTGGGTTGTGCTTCTGTAAAACAGAAAAAAAAAAAAAACCAAGAAAAAAAAACAAAAACACACCACAATTTTATTTACAAGAACTGGTGATAGCTGTTGCTGCAAAGGGATGACCTTCCTGGAGGGAGAATGCAAAATGTAGCTGGCTGATGTCATTTAACAAGACATTTTCATATGCTTTTAAAGAAATATTTGTGTTTTCTGATAGGTATTTTTTTATTCCAAAAAGAATAAAAAAGTTCCTTCAATAATAAAGATATTGCAGAAAGTTGAGGGGGCTTTACATTTATAGTTGTCAATATTTAAGAGATTTTAAAAATAATAGTGATTTGTTGTGATTCATACAAATATCTTTACAATTTATTTCTTTTAACATAATGGCAAGGAAAAATGTCCTGGCAATATTTTGGATGGTTCGCCATCGATTAATTTATGATTTATTTAAAATCATTTTACTTTTATTAACATACTTTTATTAACATTTACTTGTGTCTATTTCTATCTCACTTAAAAAAATCTGAAGTTTTAGAATAAGATATTTTAAAATAGATGTTATCGTTGCAAATGCCATAAATATATGGAAAGAATAAGAGATTATTAACTATTGCAAGTTTACTGGAAACATGTAATGAAAACTTGTTACTTCCAATACTATGAAATGCTAGCAAAACAGCAATGACTGTGTAGTATAATGTTGAATGTTTGACTTTTAAATGTAATTGTTTTATGGCTAGCTAATGAGATTTGCCTTCTAACAAACTAGCCTTATGCACTCATAAAGCTAGGAAATGCTACATAACTTCATGACAAGTTTTTGTTGCCATGAATGTGTTTTCTTACCGGAATTATTATTATCACTAAAATATTCTTTTGTCCCTCGGGGGGAAAGGTCCTCTGTCCTGGGTCTTTGTGAGTGCACGTGAGATGGGCCCAGTGACATGGGTCACACTCATTATGGGTAGCACATTTTCCTCTGCAGGATGGCTTTGTGTGGCTTTTTCGTTTGTTTAAAGAAGTAGTCACTGACTCTTGAAGTGTTTTCCTGGAGGCTCCGTATCCCCTCACTTTATCTCATTTTGCTTCGTTGAACAACAGTGTGGCCGTCCAGTCACTCCCCGTCCTCCTCCGTTTGCTCGGAAAGCTAGGATCCGTATTTTCTGACTCTGAAAGGTGGAAGCATGCATTTTGTCCAGCTGAGTCTCTTGCTCTGATTTTTTTTTTCCCCCTGGTCCTAATGCATGTTTATTCCTACATGTGACAAATCTGCAGTCGTGTTTTCTTTCTGAGTTATAATGACTCAGATGTCATAATTAATTTGATGAGCAGGTGGGGTTATTAGCCTTGTGCTTCACTTGCTAATAGCTGCACAGTTTTTCTAAAGTACTCTTTCAACTAAGGAGGCATTTCTTCACATAGAATAAACAGTATAGCACAAAAGCCTCAGTTAGATAACTATCCGTGGGCTTGAAAAGCTGCCAAGCAGATGTTGTTGTTGGAGCTGGCCCAGGCGAGATTGGGTAAGGCAGATGCTCGCAGGGAGGGGAGCGGGGAGGAGAAGGGGGAGGAGATGGAAGAGAGCAGAGGTTGAGGGGGAGAGAGGGAGGTCCTCCAGGACTCTCTGATGCTTTCTTTGCAGGGGTTGGGCCAGATTTTGTTGGGGGTGGGAGTTGCCTTCTCATGATGAGCCATCTCCATGGTTATGGCCTCTGGTTGGTCCCTTGAAATGTATACATAAGTGAGGATGGGGAGGGGGTGGAGAGGACCCTCTCTCAATATCCACATGGGAACGAATCTGAGTGTTCATCCCGCAGTCTGAGACTTCTGGTTTGCATTAGGGCGGCTGTGTGCAATTTTTGAAGGGCCTACGGAGACTCTGCTTCATACCTACTCACATATGTAATGGACATGACGGCCCTGACATTTACCAGAACTCAGAGGTTCTGCTTTATTGCTATAAATTAGGCTGTGCAAATTTAAGACAAAATGCTGTTTTGTTTCCTGTCACCTCACTATATAATTTTTTCCCCGAGCATTCCCCACTCTTTATTAAAATGTTGCAAAGGAACAGCATACTTTTAAAGAATGAAAATCCATCCTGGAACAGGTCATATTTGAAAAAGGTAAACATGTGGAAGGTTTCATCTCAGCTGATCTCCTTTCTGTCCTCTGCCTTTTTTTTTTTTTTTTTTTTTTTTTTTGGTGATCTAAGGCTTTTTAAAGCTCATCTCTCATTCCCCTTCAGTAGATTAAATTCTGTAATCTCATTTTTCTTTGAGCTGATCTCAAGCCAATGGTCTGGGGATTTTATAGCCAAGGGATAATTTTTGATAATGGGCTATTAAAACACTTGCAACTCCTATCCTGTCTTTCAAATTAGTGTGCGCACAGATTGTCTTTCTGGGGAAAAAAGTCTTTCCCTGGGCAATAAGCAAATGATTATGTGTCGCAAGCAGCGTAAAAGCTTCCTGTAATGCTTATAGGAAACACATAGGTAACTAATACACAGTAAGTAACAGTGCTAACTGTGCAGTGCAGGAGTTTTGTTTTATCCTTGGGAGAAAAAGTCTTGTTTTTGCTTATCCAGACAGATTTAGTGTGTTCTGACAACAGGGTCATTTAACAGTTTCCTTAACGATGGAAGTACAGTGGCTTGAGGCAGCTGTGTAAGGTCACGTAACTTTCATTGTTGTTTATAGTATGCTTATTAATAGGTTAAAACGAATATCTCGCTGGACAGAGGTCAGGTAGCACCTGTATAAATAATGAACCTGCCCTTCCAAAATATGTAGTGTAAAATTAATATACATAGCTTGCCACTTTGTGTTTATATTCGGTTCAACTTCCTCTCCTTTCTTTAGTTTTCGGAGGTGTGATTCAAGTAAAAACGACGAGTTCTCAGAAGGCAAACAAATTTGTTCTCCAATAGTCTGTTTGCGTGCGACGGAGATTTTGTTAGCATAGGATTAAAGCCAATAGCCTCAGATTAAAGGAGAGATCTGATTCTGTGTCTTAATTATTTTTCACCAGAAAAAAAAATGTGGACAGATAGGCATATGTAACATGCAGCACCGATTGCAAAACCTGTGCGACGGGACTTGTGCTGAGGGTTGGCATGAATGCCTTTCTCCTTCGTGAGTAAAATTAGGTTTCAGACATATCACATGTGTGGAATGCGTTGCTGCAATGTGTGCAGATGGTAAGAACACATACGTACGTCTCAATACCATTCTCTTAGCCTGTATGCTTTATCGCTCAATAGCCTGACAGATGCATATGCACGAACTCATTCATTGCCCTCTCCATTGATCAGTAGTACTTTTGGAAATGCTGTTGTAATTTGGCAAACTGAATCTTGGTGGGGGAGCAGTACTGAAAGTAATGAAGAAATGGCGCAATTACAGTTCTGAACCTTGTACTCAGAGTTATAAGACTTCCTTCAAACTGAGGTTTCAGTGTTGTGTAAAGTTAGGAAAGAGAAAAAATAGTTTCCTATTTGTAGAATTTGAAAAAAAATTCCTATCTTTTTAAAAAACATATATTTTATTGATTTTTTACAGAGAGGAAGGGAGAGGGATAGAGAGTTAGAAACACCGATGAGAGAGAAACATCGATCAGCTGCACACTCCCTACTGGGGATATGCCCACAACCAAGGTACATGCCCTTGACCAGAATCGAACCTGGGACCTTTCAGTCCGCAGGCCGATGCTCTATCCACTGAGCCCAACCAGTTAGGGGAATTCCTATCTTTTTTTTTTTTTATCAGCAAGCGCTGATGAAAAAGTCTCTGCATCATTTTCAGTCTGCACAGTATGAGATGCGGCGTTCTATGTGACGTCAGGTTAAAAAGTAAAAGGTCACTCTATGGACAGAGTCTCTAAGAATGTTTTAAATATAGTAGAGCGCTTCATAACATGAGTCATTGTCAGGCAAAAACATATATTTGTATGTTGGAACTTAAATAATTCCTGCAACAGAAGGACTACCTGCAACAATTAGTAATATAACACGGTTAGCTCCTAAAGAGGACCTTAACACTAGCTCTAGTCTAGTACACAGTTGTGCTGTACCTATGTCTTCAATGTATAAAACTGAAACCCAGAGCAACCACCATCAGTGTCTCTTTAGTTCTTCTAATCATGCAGATGTGCAATTCAGTGAACATTTATTTAGTGCCTACTATGTGACTAGCAATGTGCTCAAGGTTGGGGAAATAAATACAAAGGCCAATGAAGTATTGGTCCTTGTTCTCAAGGAGTTTGTAATCTAACCTAGTAATGGAAACAAACTTAGAACTACCACCTACATCATATAAAACAGATGGTAGAAAATGCCAAAAAAGATAGATGAAAAGTGCTGTTGGAGTGTGGAGGGGATTCAGTAATTCACGAAAATCCAAACAAGGCACATGTGACTCAAGAAATGAACTTGAAAGATGAGGCCAGTTTCCTCGACAGGAATGTGAGGAACTGGGGTCCTGGAAGCTGGGAATAACGAAAAGAAAAGGTAAGTCCTTGGGAGTGGGTAGGGCATATTGGTGGAGCGGGGTGGGGGCGGGGGGAGTCGGAAGCGATTGGGGGTTAGGAGGTGTAGGCTGGTGTGGGGGGAGTGAGGAGGTTTGTAAGAGATTAGGCTGAAGATTAGGGCTGCTGGGGGCTTCAACTGCCAAGATAAAGCATTTCCAGTGGGTAACTCACCAAGTTTTTTGAGCATTGATAATTAGACTATCTTTTAGAAGACAACTCTGATAGCCAAATGGAGGAAGGATTCGAGAAGGGAGAAAACGGAGTCAGGGAAGGAGGGCGTTTTAAGCCGGCTTTTAAATTTTCATATAAGATATATATATATATATATATTTTTAATATATTTTATTGATTTTTTACAGAGAGGAAGGGAGAGGGATAGAGAGCTAGAAACATCGATGAGAGAGAATCATCGACCAGCTGCCTCCTGCACACCCCCTACCAGGGATGTGCCCGCAGCCAATGTACATGCCCTTGACCGGAATCGAACCTGGGACCTTTCAGTCCGCAGACCGACGCTCTATCCATTGAGCCAAACCGGTTTTGGCCATATAAGATATTATTGTTGTCCACCTGAAACTAATACAAAATAGGATTGAATATAAACTGTAGTTGGAAAACAAAACAATAATGATTCAACTTTCGGAGGGCTTCACTGTAAATGAAATATTTAAGAACTATTTTAGCCGAAACTGGTTTGGCTCGGTGGATAGAGTGTCAGCCTGCGGACTGAAGGGTCCCAGGTTCGATTCCAGTCAAGGGCATATACCTTGGTTGTGGGTACATCCCCAGTAGGAGGTGTGCAGGAGGCAGCTGATCGATGTTTCTCTCTCATCGATGTTTCTAACTCTCTATCCCTCTCCCTTCCTCTCTGTAAAAAAATCAATAAAATATATTAAAAAAAGAAATATTTTATATATAAAAGGTCCATATGCAGAAGATCTTTTCTTAGTTTACAAAAACTACTTTTCTCCATTGTTATTTAGTGTCCCTCATTCAGTTCTCCAGCCAACAGATTTGTTGGCATGCCTCTTTTCATCCTACGATGAGAATTTTTAATGAATCTAGTTTTCTTTTCTCTGTAAGCTAGGAAGCTCAGAGATTGAAATTTATGTTCATTGGCCTGTTTTTCTCTGTTTGGATTCTATGATAGCATCTTAACTATGTCCTATCTGGATTTTGTGTTTTCATTAGTGAATTATTGAAGCTTTCCATTAGGCAAAGTGTCAAGTCATTATTGGTAATAATAAATCAATAAAAAAATCAGTCTTCAAATTTGATACTTAGGATTTGACTGAGAAGAGAGACGATAGGAATGGACAGAGTCTGGAGATACTGAGGAAAGAGAACTTGGTAATGGATGGACATGAAGGGTAAGGGAGAGGGCGGGGAGGATGACTACACCACTGAGTGAGTGCTGAGGCTGCTCACCGAAACGGGCAATATGAGTAGAAGAGCACCTCTGAGGAGAGAATAGACTTTGATTGTAGACACCTAGTGGTTCCTTGCTGCTGAAATGACTGACGGTCAATTAAAAAAGGATGCTTAGAGCCCAAGAGCAAGGTGATGATTAGGAATACAGATTTGGGTGTAATTGAAGGTTTGGAAGAATATGCCTCTGTCCAGGGAGGGATTGTTTTCAGAGAAGATCCGAGAGCTACAGGTGGATCCTGGAGGGAGGTCTATAGTGAGTGCGTACGGGTGAGGAGCCCACATCTTCCAGCCCTCTCATCACACATCTTCCGTCCTCCTGTTGACTGGTTTTGCTTCTTCCTTCTGGGCCCATCTGAGACATTATGTATTGCAGTAACTTGACATCCCCTTCCCCCCCTTATCTGAGGTGGTTGCTTCTCCTGTGGGCTCTTTCCTATCATAGGATTTACCATGTAGTGTTGGAATTGCTCCTTTAATTCTTCCCCCACTGCTTTGTAAACTACTCAATAACAAATGTATCTGTAGCATCTAGCTCACTGCTCCATTGCTGGGATAGGAATGGGCAGATTCTGGAGATACTGAGAAAAGAGAACTTGGTGTGAACTAGAAGGAATCATCCTAAAAGTGAGAGAAATGCTGTCCCAAAGATGTCAGGGGAAGAACAGAGGAGTATCTAAAGAGAGGGACACATAGTCGGCACAGTGGTGTTCATAGTATACCCCCTGTGTTAGTCTGCTTGAGCTACCATAACAAAATGCCAGAGACTGGTGGCTTAAACAACAGGAATTTACTTCTCACAGTTCTGGAAGCTGGGAAGTCCAAGATCGAGGTGTCAGCAAGGTAGGTTTCATTCTGAAGCATCTTCTTTTGGCTTTAAGAGGGCTGCCTTCTCACTGCTTCCTCAGATGGCAGAGAGAGACAGCAAGTAAGATTTTGATTGTATCATCCGAAAAGAACACTAATCTTATTGGATCAGGGCCCCACCTTTATTTCCTTATTTAATTTTAATAACCTCCATAGAGGCCCTATCTCCAAATATAATCACTTTGGAGGTTGGGCCTTCAACGTATGAATTTTTGGGAGTCGGGGTGGGACACAAGCATTAAGTCTGAAACACCTCTTTATAGCTGGACACTATGGTTTGTATGTAGATAGATAGATAGATAATTTTAGTTGCAGATATGATATACTAGTAATGTCCAGTCCACAGTGGAAAAAATCTACCTTTCCTCTGAATCTTAATCCGAAGAATGTTGCTGGGATCCAGATCTACCTGGCTGGAATCAATCAATTTTGATCCAGTAATTCTCACAACTGAGCTTCTGTTGTTCACTAAATGTGTGTGTTTTTTTTTTTTGTTTTTTTTTTTTTACTCAACTCTATCGATAGTGATTGAATGTGCTTAGGCTGAAGCTTGAAAGGGAATTTCAATTTCATGAGTAGAAGGTTGTTAGGCACAGGAATGCATTAGGGAGGGAATTATGGAAACGGATTTATTTTTAAATTAGATTAGATGATTATCTGCTTAGGTTGCTATAGGTGTGGCTTTGCCTTAGGTGGGGGGATAGCCCAGATTTCCTTTCAAGTTTCTAATTGGCCCTAACGTTCTCTGATTAGAATTTCAAAATTCACAATTTTAGGACTGTTTGAAATTCTTTTTTCTCTATCTCCTAGAAATAATTTGTTGAAAATAAGACAGATTCAGGAAAGAGTATCTGTATAATGTTGTAGGAGAAGACGTAGCAGAGCAGAGACTTTGGATAATTAATAAAAATATTTGTCTTATTATATAATGAATAATCCCTAAACATGAAAACTCATTATTGATTGTTTTTACTTTCCTGAAGAAACCTCAGTGATACGTCTTTTTCTCTTAGCAGAGACCATAGGGGGTCCTCTGGTCTCTCTATTTTGATGATATTATTTAACCTCTTTTAATCACCTTCTTTATTCTTAGAACATTATTTATTGGGCATATACTTTTGAATTTAAAAAAATGACCCAAGTATAAAAATAACCTTCTAAGGTTTAAGAATGGTGGTTGCTTGGGCTGATGGAAAAGGCAGGAGTGTGGAATGGACTACCTCTCCTAGTAGCAGAGAGGGAGGAAAATAAGAATTTGATATAAAAAATATAATATGTATCTAGCCATAGTAGGAATATTTATTTGCTTTTCTTTTTTGGTCAGTGTTAAGTGAGTACTTCTATATTTCCATAATGTTCATTGGGAAATTTGTCCCCCTAAGGCCGGAAGTCTGGGCCAGAGGCAGAACCTTTGAAGTTTGTCTCCTTTCTTCCTTTGTACATTAAAATAAATCAAAACAAAACTGTAATCCTTTATTATATTTGACAGCCATGGAGTATTGCTTCACCCTATGTCAGCAAAACCACTCTTTCTCACTTGAACTGGGAGTTTTTTTAGGTGTTCTTTTTTTTTTTTTTTTTTAGGGGACATATAGATATGACACAGAGGCAGTAATAGGGAAGAATGAATGAGTAACTGCTAAACCCCCAGCTCAGACTATTTTTGGGTTCAGAGATTTTACCATTTTCTTTCCGTTACAGAACAGGCTGCTCCATGTGTATGGGGCTCAATTTTCCTCTTGCTGTCCCTAAGCTCTTTAGTCCTGAACTTGATAGTGTAGGCCCATAATTGTTCTTTATAATAAACACATAACACACATTCTTTGGGTGATTTGAGCTGTAGATGTGAGGAGTCCGGGTGGCTAACCTGTGAATGGTCATGCAGACCCGGCTGAGGGCCCCAGTGAAAAATTCCACGTGGAAAAGGGGTTTGACCCAGGCCATTGGAAAAGCTGCACCCAGATTCCTCCTTTCCCCCCACCTTTTTGAAATGAGCTTGTTTTTATATTTTAAATGCAGTCTTTTTTTCCAGAAAAATGCAACTAGAGAAAGAGTCTTCAAGTTCAGGTCCATGCTTAATTTTATCAGAGCAATGGAGAATGCTGAGAGGGGAAATCTGGAAGAGGTTTTTATTTTTTTCTCCCTGGAAAAAATGGTGGAAAAGAACTGATGGCAATCATTCCTTCATGAACGTCCCTGAGCGTGCAGCTTTAGTGAAACAAACCCCCTCATGCCATTAAAAATAACATTACAACATCCACCTTGAAATAATACATTAAAGAGAAAAACACCTTGTTTAACAGTAGTTTATGTTAGAGGCTGTACAAATAACAAAACCATGTTATAGGTTAAAACAAAAAGCCACAACAACGCGCCCTATCAGCACTTTTCTTTGGGGGAAACGGACCAGATGTTGAAACAATACCGTGGGCTCCGCGCACCCACCCGCAGCACTCGGAGACCTTGGGAAAGAAATCGTGTCTGCACCCCTAGCGTTTCACAGCTTCAGACCCCTGACCTAGAAACACTTTAAACAGATGTTTAGTTCAGGGGATTTATGTCGACATTGAATTTTTTTTTTTTCCCCTTTGGAAATGGCTGCCTCTAAAATTGGAGCTTTTTACTGGAAAAAAAGTACCAGGGAACAACTTACAACTTTCTGGTTTCATGTTGAAACTGTTCTGGCGAAGTAGGAACCAAACAAACAAGTAAACAACGGCCTCATTCACCATTTCTGTTCCTGTGTGTGACTATCTTGTTTCCCCCCACAATCACTGCTTGGTGAGTGTGGGCTTCCCTCGGTTAAGAGTTTACCACAGGAGCCCTGGCCGGGTGGCTCCACCGGGTTGGATGTCGTCTCAGACGCCAAAAGGTTGCCATTACAAGCCTGGTCAGGGAGCATGCAGAAGGCAGCCAATCGATGTTTCTCACATCGATGTTTCTCCTCACACGGATGTTTCTCTCTTTCTCTATCTCAAATCAATAAAACATATCCTGGGGTGAGGATAAAAAAATAAAAGGACAGAGTGTAGTGAAAGAGAGAAGATAGCAGGAGACCCTGATAGAATATGAACCAGCATAAATTATGGCTCCTCTTCCTTTCCTCCTCTAACCCTCTTTCCCGTCCTCTTCATTCCCTTCTTCCCCTCCAAATCGTATTCTGCTCCTTCTCTCAGGAATGATGCTGCCCAAGTGTGATCCTGGTGTGTGGGGTTCATTCCCCAGTTGGGGTCAGTCAGACACGATGCCTTGCATCATAGCTGCCTGTATGAAAGTGTTTATTTCATATCTGAAATGTTTTCATGTGCGTTCGCTCTGCTTTGACTTGCAGAAGGAGAAAGAAAGTAGTTTTACTGGAGGCAAAACAGCCACCTGTGAAAACTAATTGCGTAGGTAGAGGTTTTGATGGTATCTCTGGGAGGGATCCAGCAGGAAGAAAGTAAATGTTCTTCATCTACGAGGAAATCACCTCTGTGCCAAACTGACCCTCCTCATCAAAATCAGGGTTGAAATGTCATCCCATCACATTGGTGGCCTGTGCTTAAGAGGTTGGGGTGGAGAGGGAGGCCAGAGGGAGGATCCCCAAGAAGGCAGGCACAGTTCATCTCGGTGAACTGTGTAGATAACGTGAAAAATGACAAACATGATAGAAGTCAACTGAACTGCCTCGCTAAGGGCTGACATGTGATATGAATGTTCTCTAGTTACAACAAAAGTTAGAGACAACAAAAGTAGCTGCTTTTGAGTTCCTTCTTTCTTCCCCTTCATCAAGTTTTTCTTTTTAGTCTTAAAATCTTCTGTCTTGGCTCCCCCCCACTTCTTTCTTTTCTTTCTGTGATACCATCAATCTAGTATACCCAAATATTCTTTTAAAAGGCCAAGCTGCATGATGATGGAAAGGCAGGAATCAACGATGCAGGCTACCTTTTGTCACCATCGGCATAGCTCTCTGAATGGATTGCCCACAAGTGCAGAAAGAGCCAGGTCCATTAGGGCCATGCCGGGTACCCACAAATAAGCCTGTTGCCTCTGCCTGAATCTGATGTAGAAGCTGGATCTGTGATTGATCTTCCAGATGGCAAGAGCGGAGCTAACTAACCCGCACACTTCTGCACTTGGCTGGTCATTCCAGGCAGAAATCAGTTACAGTCTCGGTATTCGATTTGCTCAGCGAACACACCTACGTGTTGCCTTAGTTGCGCAGCCAGAAAGGTTTGAAGCATGTATCTGCATGCTAGTGACTTTTCTAAATGGCTGTCTCCATGGGAAATCAAAACTCTAGGGAGGAGGGGAGGGTTCCTAGTATTTCAAGCACCGTGAGATTGAGGGAGATTTGGGGAAAAGTTAGATGATACAGCAGCCCAATAAAAGTCTTTCGAGAGTGACAAAGGGGTATTACAAAAACTACGTAAACTGAGTAAGAACATGCCATAAAGGGACATTTACACGATTTTAAAAGGAAGCAGTTTTGTTTGGAGGACTGTGGACACATTTCTTAATGTCCGGGGTCGTTGTCATCAGCACTCAAATGGGCCCTCAGTGCACTCCCACAGATGCTGAGTCACCCAGGGGATGCATGTAGGAGAGGGTCCGTGCATGGGAGACCGAGGGGTGGCTCTCTGGAGGCCCCATTGCCTTTAATTTTCTCTGTCTGGAAGGTAACTGGATCCATATCTCTGATGTCCATGGGCCTCACTTATCTCAACGCACTTGGGCTCCTCCCTATCTTTTCTCTTCTCCAGGGTCTTGTAGGTTCTCCAGGATCCAGCAGTTCTGTCCTGCACCTGCTAATAAAGATCTGCTTCCAGAGCCTCCCCTTTTAAACTACCATTGGAGGCTGTTCTAGGAGAGCTAACCTCGAAGGAATGTGACTCTCTCTGGGTCTGGAGGCTATATTGGATGCCTAGCTCTCAAATTCAACCCCCGTTGACCAAAATGCCTGGTTTTCATCAGTACCATTCTGACCCAACACCCTTCCAACCTTAATACATCACAGTGCACCCTGGGGCCCTCTTTCGAAGCCAGTGGGTCCAAATTGGTGGGAGAAATTTCTCCATGGGTAGGCTCTTGCTCAGGTGCCATCCACAATCACGTCCGGTTTCTTTCCACGATGCTGAGGAACTTAGACCATTTTGGTATATAGCACATTTACCCGAGGTCGCTCTTGAGATTCTAACCCTACAGGTCGCCCTTTGAAATCTAATTTCCTCCCTAGGCATCTGTATTTGGCCAAGAATCACCACTTCCGTAGGCCTCTTCACTTTCTTTTCACTTCCATCACCATCCCAAGTAATTGGCTTTTCTTTCAGTGGCTTTTTATTTTTTAAACAAAGAAACAGTGTTATCACTTCACGAGCTTTATATGTAACAATGAACAGAAAGAGAACAGCAGAGTCACTCTGAGATGCGGCTGTTGAATAGTTGGCGGGGTTCACACGATACCTGTGACTCCCTGCAGCCTTGCATGCCTGAGATTCAAATCTGCCCTCAGCAGAACTACAAATTTCATTAGAGAACTCTTCCTCCCTCCTTATAGGACTTTTATGAACATTTCATGGGCCGTAGAACAAGGTTTGGGGAAACACTAGTGTTCCGTATGAGTCCCCCGAAGGAAGGCAGATAGATCCTAGAAAGAAGATGTGAAAGGGGCATGGGCACAGTGTTTGTAAATCCTGAGGCTCCGTTTCAAGTTGAGGAAGCGTGTGTGTTTGTGTGCATGTGAGTGTATTCATGTGTTTGTGTCTGTAATCTTTATAATGTTTCCAGGAGATACGCTTTAAAATGGAATGACAGACATCCTTGCTACCCTGATTTATGAAGCCATGGTGTAAAGCTTTTCTTTTTGGTTAATCCTCACATGAGTATATTTTTTCCCCCATTGCTTTTCAGAGAGAGTGGAAGGGAGGGAAAGAGGGAGGAAGAGAGAGAGAGAAACATCGATGTAAGATAGACACATGGACTGGTTGCCTCTGCACATGCCCTACAGGAGGCGGGGAGCAAACCCACAACCGAGGTAGGTGCCCTTGACCGGGAATCGAACCTGAGACCCTTCAGTGTGCAGCAGACGCTCTAACCATGGAGCCACATCAGCCAGGGCCATCGTGTAGAATTTGTTTTTTTTTTTAATTCTATTTATTTATTTATATATATATTTTATTGATTTTTTACAGAGAGGAAGGAAGAGGGATAGAGAGTCAGAAACATTGATGAGAGAGAAACATTGATCAGCTGCCTCCTGCATACCCCCTACTGGGGATGTGCCCGCAACCAAGGTACATGCCCTTGACCGGAATCGAACCTGGGACCTTTCAGTCTGCAGGCCGACGCTCTATCCACTGAGTCAAACCGGTTTCGGCTAGAACTTGTTTTAAAAAAATGTTTAGGAAAATATAGTAGAAAAGTAAATAGCTGAAATGATGGGACTGTTTTCTCTAAGTAGTTTCCTAGTTCATATGGAATGTTCAGCACAATCTCTTTTGAGATGGTTTCTCCATCCAGGGCAAACTCAAGAATATATCGCAGCTAGTAGCAACAGAAAGAGAATTCACAGGGGACATAGGAGTGACACCTCATCTGTCTTTATCCCAGAAATACGGGCTAGTTTTGTGCCACCTCTTTGCCCCGTGCAGAAGAGGGCCCTGGGTAGGAGAGTCGTTCTGCACAGGCAGCTCAGGGCCATGTACCCCACATGTGTGGAATGTTCTCAGACACGTACACAACATCCTGTGCTCACCCACCACCCTAGCTCTTGGACTGGAAGGGCTGAATTATGCAGCATAACCCTGAAAGCACTGTGGCCTCACTAATAAGCACCCAAGCTTACTGTTGGTTAAATTGCAGGTTGGAATCCATTGCCCTGTTAGAGCAGTGATAAAAGTAGTAGATCTGAATGAAAGGTCTCCGTAATGGTAAGCAGTACCCTTGCTTCCCTTGAATTTATATCCTAAAATGAGTCATCAAAGAGGTTCTTTTACAGCTTACTATGCCCATAAAGGAACACTCAAGATGCTTGACAACAACAGCCACCGCCACTAAAGACATAAATGGAGGAAAGAAAAAAAAAAAAAAAGCCCACACTGTTCACTTTAGTAAATTGCATTATTTTAACAAAATCTAATTATAGGAGATCCTGACATAATGCTCTTAAAAAAAACGTGTCCCTTAAAAACGCTTATCTTTCTTGAGCACGGCAACAAGTAATTCTGCCTGCGTATATTAATAAATCCGAAGACAAAGACACCATAGACGGTACACTGTAGACGTCATTCCTGGAATTATCTTTTTGTTACTGAAAGATTTTTGAGGTTTTCTTCTTTGTTTATTCAGGACCGAGAGTGGTACTTGGGGAATTCGCAGTCTGACATCCAGCTTGCCGGAGAGCCACCTCCAGCCTCTCACAGTCTTTAGCATCTGTGCAGTGACTGGAATAAGGCACAGCAGTCGCCTCTTGCTCATCACGTTCTTGGACTGAACTCAGTTAGATAGTCGTATCATTCCATCTAATATTCACAGTAACCTGGCTCTTATTCCCGTTTCACAGTTGAGGAACCTGAGGCTCTGTGCTTCCCTGACTTGCCTGCTGCCCATGGCAGTCTGGCTTCAGAGCCCTTGGCTGTAAACCCTGAGATAACGCCGCCTCGGGTGTGGAAGTGACCCAGTCTCTGTGGTTAGTTGGGCCCTTCCACCAGGTGCTCCTGCTTCTAGGCCACGGAAAGGCAGCTTGATTCTCTCACTTCTGCTCAGTTCTGATGGGGCAGAGCCGACTCTGCTCAGAACTGGGGGTGTGCAGACCCAGGTCAAACCAAGTGAGGGTGCCTTCGTTCCTGGCTCTACTTAGAAGGCCAGGGTTTGGAAATGAACAGCCTGAGAATGCTGTGCTGTCTCCTCAGGTTTGGAAGAGGGCCTCTGGAGCAGTGTCGGAGGGAATCACCCTGTGCTCAGGCCCTTGTTACTCTTGTCACCCAATGGGTTTTGTCACCTTGGGTTCAATTTTATGAGCTCATGGTGATAAGGTCACCTCAATTCTCATGATGCTGTAACTGTGGCTGCCAAGAAGACTAGTGGTTCTAAAATGTGTGAATGGTATGGCACAGTGGTCGGCAAACTCATTAGTCAACAGAGCCAAATATCAACAGTACAACGATTGAAATTTCTTTTAAGAGCCAAATTTTTTAAACTTAAACTTCTTCTAACGCCACTTCTTCAAAATAGACTTTCCCAGGCCGTGGTATTTTGTGGAAGAGCCACACTCAAGGGGCCAAAGAACCACATGTGGCTTGCAAGCCGCAGTTTGCCGACCACGGGTGTGGCATATTCTCTTTCCTTTTGGGAGTTAGTGGACTGGAGACAGGAATATTAATATTACATTTTACCCTTCCTCCCTCTCACCCTCCCTCCTCCCCTCCCTCCTTTCCTTCTTTCCTTCCTTCCTTCTTTATTTCTCTTTGTTTTTCTTTTCTTCCTGATTTTTCTTCTATCTCATTTTCCTTATGTATTTTCTTTAAACAATTTATCTCTTAAGCTAAAAGACAGGACCAAAGAAAAACCCATAGAAAATGTCTCTAAATTATAAATACATTATTTGGGGGTAGAGGGAGCCAATAAAAAAATGAACAACTTTTTATTGTTGACAGTATTGCAGATATATCTCGTTTTCATTTTCTTTGTATATTTTCTTATTAATTTATAGCAATCAAATTGGTAACATAGACTAAAGAAAAATTTTCTTAAGGAGGGAACTTCTCTAGTTAAATTTTTAGGAAAATGTATTGATTTCTAATATGCAGAATGGGTATGTGGTTAATAAAATTTTAGGGGCCACATTTTTCCCCCTCTGCAACTGCATTTTGGTATGAGATGAAAACTGAGATTAGTAAGACAGGAAATTCGGTAAGAACTCTGTCACCCTCAAATTCAGCCTCTCTGGAGCTTGATATGTATATATGTATTTGGTTTAGGGCCTCTGGAAAAAGGCGGTAACAGATTACCTTCCTAACTTTAAAGATGGTAGCAGATTACCCTCCTAACATCCTTTAAAAGATAACAAAAATTTATGATTCACTTTTATTGATGAGACAGCCAGAGTGTGGAGAAGTTTCACAAAGTTATTTAAAATTACCTTTAAACAACCCAACTCAGCGAGGAGGTTTAGTATGTTTTGTAGAACACTTAATTGATAAAGAGCTTGTCACTTATGACAAATGATCAAATAACACTGTGACTGCCTTTCCAAAAATCTTATTGCCATTCTGACAATAGCCATATGGTGGTAGGTACCATTATTATCTTCACTTTACACTAAGTAAAGGGACTTTCCACGAGTCAGGAGAGAAGGAAAGGGACTTTCCAGGAGTAAAGGGAAAAGAAAGTACTTTTCAAGATCAGACAGCTAAGGAGTGGTGGATTTAGACCAGGTGCTTGGATTCCAGAACCTGTGTAGCTCATCACTGTTGTATAAGCATGGATGGGGGTGGGGGTTAGAGGGTGGATAAAGGGCCCCTGGAATCTGGAGTTAACTTGAACAGGACAGACTGAACGCAAGGTTTTGGACATGCAGTCAGACTGTATACATGTACAGAATTCCAACCAAGCAACATTAAAGAATGCAAAACAGTCCTATTGCAGTGAAAAGACAAATGATTCTGCTTTTGGCATTATAGCAGATGAGCTTTGGGATAGTGAAAGGCCTTTGAGCGCCTCGTAGAGAGCCAATGCACTGGAGGACTGTAACATAAATTAACCTCATAGTTCACGTCAAATCAGCAAACAGTTATTGAGTGCAAATCCCCAAAGACCAAGTCTCCATGCTCATGTGCTTATGTCTGATGGAGGAGATAAGATCTGTAAGTAATGCAAGGCTGTATCAGGTTGGCCTTCAAGAAAAGTATAAATATGGAGCTACTGAGATGCAGTGGAGGGGCTCACAGCTGGTTGTGGGGGAGGAGGGAGCATCTTATGGAGAAGTGGCATTTAAAAAAATATATATTTTTATTGATTTCTGAGAGGAAGGGAGAGGGGGAGAGAGAGAGAAACATCGATGATGAGCGAGAAGTACTGATTGGCCGCCTCCTGCATCCCTCCCCCGCTCCCCCACTGGGGATCAAGCCTGCAACCCAGGCATGTACCCTGACCTGGAATCAAATAATGACTTCCTGATTCATAGGTTGATGCTCAACCACTGAACTATGTCGGTCCAGTGAGAAGTAGTATTTTTGATTGACTTCAAGAAATTGGTTTTGTCAAGTGTCTGAGGGGCATTTAGACCAGAGGGACAGCGTGAGCAAAAGTCAAAGGGCAGGATCCCTGGCCAGGTGGCTGAGTTGATTGGAACATTGTCCAGTATATCAAAAGGTTGCGGGTTCAGTTCAGTCCCTGGGAGGCAATGATCAATGTTTCTCTCTCACATCCATGTGTTGTTGTTTTTTTTCCTCTCTCCCATCCTGTCTCTCTAAAAATCAATGAGAACATATCCTTGGGTGAGGATTTAAAAAAAAAAATAGTCAAAGGGCAGGATAATGCAGAAGTTATACAGTGTGGCTGGAATACAGAGCCTATGGGTGGGAGTGGGAAAAAGGACAACGCGGGGCCATAGGGAAAAATAGATTGTGGTGACTTCATAAAGATCCTTGAATGTTGGCTTGAGAGATTTGTATTAATTCCTCAACTATATCTGGAGGCAACTTGCAGATACTACTTATTCTCACATTACGTCTTTGCTGTCAAACTCTCCCTTGCTTTTCTTCTCCTCCTTTTTTATTTTTATTTTAAGGGAAGCTGTATTGTTCTTATCAGAGAAAACCACATACCTATAGCACCTACCCGTTGTGTTGTCTCTGCACGTTGCCAGCCTTCCTTGAAACAATCATTTGACAAGTGTCAAATTTTCTAGCTTCAGTCTAATTGGTGGTGATTACTTAGTCCCTTTGCACCAAAGAACTTGTTTCTAGCAAGCTTCTTTCTTTCAAACATTTTTTAGTTCATTAAAGATGTTGTGTTCGAGGTATGATATGATAATGCATCTGAGAAGGAAATAAAAGACCAGGACAAAAGACAAGTTGAATAGTCAAAGATGAGCTATAACCATCAGAGAAAACTATCGCACCTGATTTTGACAACATTGTCTTTGAAGTTGTTGCCAATCTGCTTAAACTCTTTTTATGGATGGAATGAATGAAAATTATAAAGCATTGATGTAAAAATAATTTTTTTGGGGGGTCTGCTTTTCTTCCCTCCTAAGAATCTTTCTTCCTTTCCTTTCTTCCTCCCATCTATCCATCCATCCCTCTCCAGTCTTTTTACTATATAATTTCCTTGACAGATTGACCTCTACTTGAAAAAGTTTACTTGATTTTCATACAGGTGATTGTCATAAGTACACTCTTTAGCTGCAAAGAGATGGAAAGGCCATTGTTCCCCATCAACAAAACTCTGGCAGAGAAGGACATGTAAAGCTACATCAGTAAACCTTAAGACAGCTTGTTCTCATAATCTTGTTCTCAGTCACTTTCCCAGAGACTTCCCCAGGGTAATATTTAGTAAGAATGTAAGCAGTAGTGAATAATACAGAATTCACTCACTCATTCATTCATCACATATGTACTGTCTTTTATGCTAGTAGATGGTAATGGAATTATTACATTTCTCTATTTTTCTTTTGCATATTAAAAGTGAAGCAGTTTCTGTTTTCTTTTAAAAATGTAAATGTTTAAAAATCATGATAATTCTCATATTTACTACACATTCTTTCTCAGGAGTTAAAAATTCCCTATTTTTTTTAATCCTCACTGGAGGATATTTTTCCATTGATTTTTAGAGAGAGTGGAAGAGAGAGGAAAGACAGAGAAAAATATCGATGTGAGAGAAATACATTGATTGGTTTCCTCCTGCACGTGCCCACACCAGGGCCTGGGCTGGGGAGGAGCCTACAACCGAGATAGTGCCCTTGACCTGAATCGAACCCGGGACCCTTCATCCCTAGGCCGATGCTCTGTCCACTGAGCCAAACTGGCTAGGGCAAAACTTTACTATTTTACTTATTGATTGAAAGAAAGGATGAAAAATTATAATTACAATGATACAAAAGTAAATCTATGCATAATATTTTCAAATTTTAAAATATTTTCAAGATTTAATTTTTTATAAAAGGAGTTTTTAAAATTAATTCATCATAACCCTAGCCAGTGTTGCCCAGTTGGTTGAGCATCCTCCCATGCACCTAGAGGTCACCGGTTCAATTCTGGTCAGGGCACATGCCCAGGTTGCAGGCTCGATCCCCGGGAGGAGGTGTGCAGTGGGTAGTCTATTGATGGTTCTCTGTCATCAATGTTTCTCTCTCTCTCTCTCCCTCTCCTTCCTCTTTCTCAAATCAATAAAAACATATTTAAAAAATTTTAAAATTAATCATAAGTAGGTCTCATAGTGCCTTAAGAAAGTCATCATAAAGAGGAAAATTAGAAATAATTTAAGGTATTCTAAGTATTGGGAAAGATGTTCAAGACTTTGAAAGTGGAGTCCACTGGCTACACCAACCCTTTTGCTATTTCTGACCTTTGCATTTTCTCCTAGAGGAAGAAGAGTTGAAAAGTGGATCTTATTTTTAATTTCTTTGCCTTGTATGTTGGGGAGTAGAATGGATTCTCTCATTGAGAGTTAAGGGCAACCTCAAGTTTAAAAACTGGCTACCCATTGAATGCATGTATCCTCGCAAATCCTCTACCAACTTAAAAAAAAAAAATCTCCAGATAGTTGTAAAAATTAATTTGTGCTTCATTACCCTGCAAAGAGTGTGGGCACATGTGGATAAAGCTGACTAAATATTTCAGAATTTGTGCAGCTTGCCTAGTAAACCTCAAATCATGAAATATCAGTGAAAGCCAAGGCCCATTTTCTGTTGTTTTCCTGTGCAGCTGGTTATTTATAAAAGTCAGACCTGTTTGCTTTGTGCTCTTCGCGTACCCTGTCTGGTGAGCCTGAGTAATTCCTGGTTGTGGAGTGGACTCTGGTATGCAGGACGTGGTGCAGGATGTGGGTCGCTAGAACTGACAAACCGGGATTAGTTGCCCTCCGCTGGGAGACCCTGGAGGCCCCTGAGCCTGGGCGAGGAGGTGAGGCACCGCAGTGGGTATGTGACCTCAAACAGTGAAGTGCCAGCCTCCCTCGCTCACTGATAGCATTCGCAGTAACCTGAATGACTGGTTATTCTGGTCAGGAGAAAATAGCACTGACATCATGTGATTCTGGCAAAGTAAACCCCATTGGAACTTGGCCTTTGAATACCCAAGGGGCTGGCAGCCATCTCGGGGGTTGGCTGGGAGCCCCATTGAGTTCACTAGTAATCAGTTGACTGCTGAGCTGGACAAGCTGCCCTAGTTTTTCTGACAAGCTCTGTCTAAAAGAATGATGGGCAGGCTGCCATTAGGACTTTTTAGCAGAGTTGCTAAAGATTAACTCTGTAGCTCCTGTCCATATATGATGTCCTTGGTGGTGTGTGGCTATGCAGTTAGATGAAACTTTGGCGGGAAGGTTCCGATTCCTCATTCAGTTATTGCACGTGAAACCCCTCTCGTGCACAATGAACTCCCAGAGGCAAGGAGAAACACTGTAAAGGCCTTTCCATGTATGTTTCAAGGGAGTGTCAGTTGAATGGGTTTTTCTTGAGGGTTCTAGTTTGTTTTCTTCCAACAAAATGCTAGCATCTTTATGCAACATTTCAGATGTTGCATCCCAACCATCCTTTGAGAGTAGATGGCACCTAAGAGAAGCCTTTGAAACACGATGAGCATTTCCTATTTATGTATATGACAGATGTATCCATGCATATTCCTTCCGATAATCTTCGGTAATTCAGAGTATTTTCCAGGAGAAAGGAGGCATTTGCAGTCAGTCTGTCGTGGTCCAGAGAAACCAGTTCTTTGGATAAACCTGACTCCTCGATGCGCCTCTCGGTTACCTTGTAGGCGACATCTTGGTAAACTTTTATTCCTTCTCTCACATAGTTAAGCTACAACTAATGGAGTTAAACAGGTTGATGAGAAAATTGTTATGCTGCACTCCAGGTGATGGGGTTAGCGTGTTTAATCTTGCCTTGAGCTGGAATGTTCCCTAAGGCACATTCCCGTTTTCTCCAGAGAGCTGCCACCGTGTGGATCCGGCACCACAGGGCCGTGACAGCGCCGTTCTACCCTCAGGTTGCGGCGCTGGCGGTGCCCACTGGGCGTACGGGCCCAGGGATTCACAGTGGATCTCCGTCCACATTCAGGAGTTCTGAAGGCACAAGCTAAGGTTCTGAGTGTTTCTTCCTCTTGAGTCAAGGCTTTGATTCTGACTCCTCTGTGATCTTTCCTTCCCAAAAGCCATCTTTTAGGGGCGGTACAATTTCTCTCTTGATGTTCAACAGTTTTGTGACATTATTGTCCACCAGAGAATTTATGTGAAGGAAGCAGAAAGATCACATCTGTGCAGACATTTTTAGTGGATTTGTCCGGTGCTGCTCGCCTCTTTCCCCAGCCCAGTACCGCCGGACGGGCCGCACACTCCAAGGAGCCGCCTCCGCGGCAGAGCTCACATTTCAGAGCGGCAGCCTTTCAGGTGCAATAGGCAAAGGCATTTTTAGTGAGTTTTTAATTTGACTTGTCACCCTAAGACTTATCAAGAGATGATAAAAGTGACCCGGGTTTTGAGTCAGGGTTTGTAAACCAGGGAAACGTTTGAACATGTTTGTTCCTACTGGGTGTAGTGTGGAGGAAGGAGCCAGTAAAAATGTCCACAAGACTGTGGCATGCCTGCTGTTCCTGCCAGGATTCAAGAATTCACCTATCTCGCCCTCTGTGTAACGACGGTATCTCCACTCTCTAGACCAAGCATGTCAAACTCAAAGGCTAACACCGGCCAAATAAACGAGGCATGCGGCTCATGGGCCACGAGTTAGACATGCTTGCTCCAGACCCTAGTTTATCTCAAGAAAGGGCTTGAGGGTGGTGGTAGAGTGGCAGAGGTTGTGGATTTACCCTTTCTCCTTCTTTCCTCTCCCTTTCCCTCTTGCCTCCTCTTTTCTTCCTCCTTCCTTTGCTCTCCACTCTCTTTCCTCCCTCCCTTTCTTCCCTCTCCCTCCCCTTTTAAAGAAAAAACAGTACTTGCTGAGCATCTACTCTCACCAGGCAATGCACATTATTTGCAGAGCTAGTCCTGCACTCAGGGGTGTCTCATTTCCTGGCACAAAGATGCCTCAGATTAAATGAGCCCAGAAATAAACATAGAATGAACAATTACGGTCAATAGTTCGGTGAAAAGTCAAATGATGCTAAATGGACATAAAAAAAAAGGGGTGATCTTATCATATACCTGTGAACCGTCTGGGTTATACCATTTCTTGGTAATACCTGAGAAAATCAAGAAGTTAGCTCCGAGGTTGACTTTCAGCTCCACAAGTTACTATTTAAACTTGAGCAATGGATTTAAGCTCTTTGAGCCTTAATATCCTTATCAGTAAAAATGAAGATAATAATATCTACTCCCCAGGGTTTATATGTGATTGGAAATACTAAATTTGAAACATTTAGTTGACACCATAAGAATTTAACACAGTTATCTCATTATTATTATTAATGCTATAATTCAGCGAGTTAAACTAGAGCTATCCGATGGATTTTTTCTTTGTCACAGTAAAATGCCACAGGCACCCTGGTTTTGTGCATGCCCATCGTTTTCGGAACCAGTCTACAAAAATGTTTTTTAAGAAGTTAGACTTTGTCTCCAGCAGGCTTGATGCTAACACGGTCATCCCCATAGTTGTATCCACTAATTTTACAAACATTTTTGGTGGATAATAACCAGTGGGCATTTCCTGATAAATGCTGCCCATAGCTTTCTCTCTTTCCTGACTTTTCTTTCTGTTTACTTTCTGGGCTCCTTTGGGTCCCTGAAAGGTGTCACATTCTTGCTGGCATTCAGGCTGTATATCAGCTGCAGGTGTCAGGAACTGAAGTCATGCCTGCTGAAGGGAGAAAGGGAAGTTTCTGGCTGATGCAATTAAAAGTCCAGCTCGCTCTCAGACACAGCTTGATTCAGGGGCTCTGATGATGGAATTAGGAATGGCTCTCCGACTCCCTTCCTGAGCTCTGCTCTGGTCCCTCCCTTCTCAGGCAGGCTCTCCCTTCACGGTGGTAAGCTCCAGGTTTACATCCCACCAGCAGAGCAGCCCAGCAGGGAGGACACTGTCCCTTTCTCAGGAGTCCCGGCACAAGTTCCCGGGCTGGCTCTCATTGGGCCCCCAGAGCCAGTCACTCAATTGGTGCTGTCTTCTCATTGGCCAGGCCTGAGTTGCATGCCTGCTGTTGGGGATGAGGGGGTGAGGGGAAGACATCCCGAAAGACATGATTGCAGAAAGTGGGGATGAGTGGCTCCCCAGAGGAAAATGAATGTGTTATGACTACAAGGAAGTAGTATATGTTGTGCAAACAACATGCAAACCAAGCCAACAGGCAGAAATCCACTCTCGATAAACAATGAAAACCAGCCTGCTCCCGCTGGTCGCTGAGGCGGGAAATTGTTGATGAGGTGACGTCCAGGCGGAATAGCTGCTAATGATCGAGTCTTAACTGTATGCCTGACAGTGGGCTATGTACGTTTGCATCTTATTTCTGATCTTCACAATTACCCTACGAGGTAAGTATTAAGATCCTTGTAAAGACAAGGAAACTGAGAACCAGTGACATTTTATCACTTGCTCAGAGCTTCCCAGCTAATCTAGGGGCCCCCGCTTTCCTGCTCCAAAGCCCCAGCTTCGAGGGCCACGTGCCCGGGCCCTGCGGAATGGCTCTCCCGGCCCAGGCGGTACAGGCACTGCCACGGGGGCCTGCACGACTGGCACATTTTCCTGTGGGAACTGGACTAGGCTTCTTATCCAGGGCAGGGTTCTGAAAGCCAAAGCGTTCGCATCCTGCTCCAGGCGTGGTCACCAACTGTCCTGCATGGATGGGTGGCCCACGGAAGGCCTGGCGCCCTCAGCATTATCTCCCTGTACACGGGTGACAGTGCTGTTACGCTGTTGGGAGATGATCTGATCTGTTTGAAAAGTTGTATGCACTGAGCATCACCCAGAGATTTAAAAAGTAGTCTCTCCACTCCTTGTGGACTGCTCTGGTTCTTTGGCTAGGGTCTCTGTGGTCGTCACTCCCCCACCTCTGCCATGACAGACACTGCAGACCAGAGGCCTAGACAACAGACACTTCCTTCCTCACAGTTCTGGATGCTGGAAGTCAGCGGTCAGGAGCCAGCATGGGTGGGTTCTGGAGGGAGCTCTGTGCCTGGCTCACAGAGGGCCGCCTTCTCTCTGGGTCCTCCTTTGAGAGAGTGAGAGCCAGCTCTCTGGAGCTGCTGCTTCTTAAAAAAATAAATTAATTAAAAAAAAATATATATAGCTTTTAGAGAGGAAGGGAGAGGGAGAGAGAGAGAAACATCAATGATGAGAGAGAATCATTGATTGGCTGTCTTCTGCATGCCCCTACTGGGGATCGAGCCCACAACCCAGGCATGTGCCCCAACAGGGAATTGAATCAGTGACTTCCTGGTTCATAGGTCGATGCTCAACCACTGAGCCACCATGGCTGGGAGGAGCTGCTTCTTAGAAGCAACACTATCATATACCATGGCCTCAGACTTATTATGACCTCATTTAACCTTAATGACCTCCCTACTGCCTCTACCTCTAAAGACAGTCACACTGGGGGTTAGGGCTTCAAGGCATGACTTTTGGGGAGACATGGTTCAGGCCACAACAGGATGTGAGTGGTTCTTCTAAACCACACATCTCAAAGGTCAAGTAATTTGTCCAAGGCCAAATATCTAATAAGTGTTGAAATGGGCATGCTCTGTGAACTTTCTAATGCTGCAAAGAATACTAAGCACTTACTTTATATTATTATTATTATTATTATTATTATTTGGTGGGGGAAAGTCTATGGAGATTAAAGTTATCTGTAAAACTTAACTGTAGCCATCCTTATTAACTCAGAAGAAATATAATTCTTTCTCCCTTACCTGGATGAGAGAATATATGGATGGCACTCAATAAGAGGGCCTGGTATAGAGTATTTCCTAATATTTATTAGTTTTAGGTTATGTAATTTTAAATTACTCATTGAAGTTCCCAGTTAGAGCAAAATATTTTAGTAAATGACATGACAAACATTGGCAATTTCTCTACAAATCAATATGTAGATGTGTTGAAATAGAGGTATTAACAAGGGGTCTGAGAGCTCAGAGGAAGAAATAATCCAGGCACAGGGAAGACTTCAAAAAAGTGCACTTAAGTGTGGATGTCACAGGATAAATGGGATTTCACAGGGTGTAGGGCGGAGAGGCATCTGGTGGCTGGGACACAGGCCTGCTGTATCCCTAGTGGGTGTGCAGAGCAGTGGAAACTGCCTCCAAGCTAATTGAGTCAGAATTTGGAGTCCCTCCAGTGCCTTGCCCATCCAAGGTACTGGGATTCTATTCTTGAGGAGCGGAGTGACCCTGAAGGTCTTATGAAAAAGGGGAAGTGTCAGGGAGTCTGGGTTTTGGCCAGGCACATATTTAAAACTAGTAGCCCTGTGCATGAATCCGTGTACCAGTAGCTCTCTGCAGGGCCTGGCCACTCTGCGCTCGCTGCCCAGAGGCTCTCTGCGGCCCAGAGGCCCATCCACGGGCGGGCATGGAACGCTTGCCTTGTTGCTGTGGCGATAAAGCAAGCATTCCGCCAGGCCGCTCATGCTGCCCGCTCTCAGCAGCCCCCCCCCCCCGCCCCCCGGGGCTGGAGTACTCCGGTGAGGCTGAGAGGACTGGGCACTGCCATCTTGTGGCTATGGGTACTGCCATCTTTGTGACGGGGTGATGGTTAATTTGCCTATTACCCTTTTATTAGATAGGATATTCAGTTTGATTTAGAGGATAGAGAGCCTTGAGTCAGAGGCCTAGCACATGCCATTCCTACTGTTCCCTCTCTATGTACATTCACCAAACTCCTCTTCTTCATCAAAACTCTGTTCTGGGGCAGTGTCCACAGTAAAGCTATTCCTGACCCATCAAGATTGCTCCCTCCTCTGTCCTTCTATAATTTATGGGTGCCTGTTTTTGCTTATATAACATCATAGCATCATTATGTGTTTACATAGCTCTCCCACTCCATGATATGAAGAACCTTGAGATAAGGCTATGCATTTTGTTGTTGTTGTTTCGTTCCATTCTATTTTGCATTCCCAGTGTACCCAATGTGGCACATCATAAGTGCTCTGCTTTTATTTGCTGAACACAGCCAAGCTCAACCAAGGCTCCTGTCAATGTCAGGGGAGAAGCAAGAAGGACATTGAAAAGGTTGCATTGGGGAGGAATAGAAAGGGGTATGCATCGCATGGTGTAGGGCAGTGGTCGGCAAACTGCGGCTCGCGAGCCACATGAGGCTCTTTGGCCCCTTGAGTGTGGCTCTTCCACAAAATGCCACATGCGGGTGCGCACGTACAGTGCGATTGAAACTTCATGGCCCATGCACAGAAGTCGGTTTTCGACTTTCAAAAGAAATTTCAGTTGTTGTACTGTTGATATTTGGCTCTGTTGACTAATGAGTTTGCTGACCACTGGTGTAGGGAGAAGGCATTGGGGATGATTGTGAGGTTCCTAACTTAGTCATCTGGGCAAATGTTAATTCCCTTAACAGAGACAAAGAGCATGAAAGAACCACTGAGTGTGGACGTGAGAGGGTGAGTGGGTTTTTTTGTGTGTGGTTGCTAGCAGGCGAGTGCAAACACAGGTCTGAATTTAGCTTTGTTCTGATCCCAAACCTTTGAAGCAGAAGGTTTGATTGCAATTCCAGAGGGCGAGACAGTGAGCCAAGGACGTAGCTTTGGGAATGCTGACCTTCAAGGAAATGCTAGAAGGGTTGGAATTAATAAAGGAGAGTGGAAGTGGTGAAAAGTCAGGGAAGTGGGAGGATCAGGACAGCTCAGTGTCAGAATCAGGGAGGGAATTGAGGCACATGCTAGGCCAGCCGTTGGCCAGAGAAATTTTATCATAAAAGTACTTTAATAATAAGAATAATAACAGCAAGAATAAAAACACTAGTATTTACTGTTTTCTCAATACCTGCAATGTTCCAGGCATTTTGCTAAATGCTTTTCCTACAAATTTCATTTAATTCAAACCTTAAGCCTGTTATTCCTAAACACACCTGCAAATTTAAACTCAGAGGTCAAGTAATTTGTCCAAGGCCAGATATCTAGTAAGTGTTGAAATGGGCATGATTTGTGAACTTTCTAATGCTGCAAAGAATACTAAGCATTTACTTTATATTATTATTATTATTATTATTATTATTTGGTGGGGGAAAGTCTATGGAGATTAGAGTTTATCTGTAAAACTTAACTGTAGCCCTGATCATTTTGGCTCAGTGGATAGAGCGTTGGCCTGCAGACTCAAGGGTCCCAGGTTCGATTCCGGTCAAGGGAATGTACCTTGGTTGTGGGCACATCCCCAATAGGGAGTGTGCAGGAGGCAGCTGATCGATGTTTCTCTCTCATCGATGTTTCTAACTATGTATCCCTCTCCCTGCCTCACTGTAAAAAATCAATAAAATATATTTAAAAAAACAAAAACAAACAAAAAAAACTTAGTCATCCTTATTAACTCAGAAGAAATATAATTCTTTCTCCCTTACATGAATGAGAGAATATATGGATGAGTTACATTTCTTTGGAACTTTTCTCATTTAAATTAGCTGATTCAAAATATATTCATGACTGCAGTGTATCTGACTGCATTCGTATGTGGCATATATATTTAACTTTGTTTTCTATTGTAAGGCCAATTTACCATCCTTGTCTACCATTTCCTCTACAACCTGACTTTTTATATAATCAAGGGGATTATTTAAAGACTAGACGCCCGATGCACGAAGATTCGTGCAGAATGGGCCTTCCTTACCCTGGCTGCCGGCACAGCCTTTGCTCCAGCCTGGAGCCTCCTTTCCGCCTTCCCACACTGCCCAGAGGCCCAGAGCAGCTGGGGTGGTGCGAAACGCCTGCGTCCCGCCTGCCTGTGTATGCAAATTAGCCCACCATCTTTGTTGGGTTAATTTGCATACTCCTGATTGGCTGGTGGGCATCACGAAGGTACGGTAAATTTGCATCTTTCTCTTTTATTAGTGTAGATAAGATAAACCTGAATAGTTTTAGCCATTATTTTGTGTTGTGCGTTCATGTGGAGTTGCCTGCTTACCAGACATACACACTAACAATTCCTAAAAATATTTCCTCATAATTGCTTTAGGCGTATGGATGTGTTTTCATATATAATTCAGGAAAGAAAAATTATTGCATGTGATAGGTTAGTATTAACACATAAAAGTACTGATTTGTGTAGCCTATTTTAGTGCATTGCTAATACTCAAGAGAGAATTATACAGTAATTTCTAAGAAGCCAGACAGTTTAACTCTGCTACTCGTGTCACTTAAAGCACTGGCATATGGTTGCAGCTGTGGCTGTGGCTTCCTCTGGTCCTCGTGCAGGAAACGCTTGAGTGGCATGGATCCAGGCCTGGGCTCACTCAGATACTTTCCTCCCACCCAGCCTCGCCACTTGGTATTTCCTGACCGTGGAGTGGGTGACGATCTCTACCTGTTAGGCCGTCTGAGATGAGGCTGAGCTTTCTCAGAAAGAACGATTACAAATAAAATGCTAAGGGGAATGAAAGAGAATTTCTCTATTCTCGATTCTGGAAGAGCGTAGGAATTGGGGTGCATAGGAGGGTCAGGACGGCTGTGGTGACTGCCTTCTTCTCACCTGGTGGCTTCTCTTACAAAGTTATGTTTGTTTTGGCATCAAATGCCAGATTCTCCACTTTCCAAAACCTTATAATGCAGAATATGTTCTTTTTACAGACTGCTTTGCCTTCTCTTTCAGATCATTGGTTTTCTCCATTCTGTATGGCGGAAGTCTAAAAACCCTTGGAATTTTCATGAAGTTACTGGTTTTCCTAGTTTCTGTATAAAGAGAGAGAAGAATGAGATGTTAGCCTTTAAAATATAGCTTTCATGACCAAAATATTCACAAACTTGGTTGAATCAGAGATCTCTTTACATAGCTAATTGAATTTCTTTCAAGGTATTGTCTCCTTATTGTCATACTGCAAATAACTGAAGTTCAATATACATATAGCTTGATGTGGTTAGATTTGGTAAACCCTCTTATCTTTCCAACATGCACCGTTTATTTAAAATGCATAGGCATATGTTCAGGACAAAGTTATTTTCAGTGCATATATATTCATTAGCTTGTGTGTGAAAGTACATTTCAAATAACAACCACTTCAATATTCGTTTTCCGTTCACAACTTTTCTTCTCTCTCCATCTTGGTTTAGTTGAACCCTAGGCCTGAGCGCTTTAAAGCATTCCCATGGAGCCAGGGTGCAGTGGAACAGCTTTAAAATTGCTCTGCTGGTCATATACCCATGCATGATAAGATATGCATAAGAAGAAATCTGGTACAGAAGTATAAATAATACTTATCTTTAAGCCAGCATCTGTCATCTGCTTCGGCAGACAGCGCTTGCTTTCTTCCCAGCACAAAAAGGGCTGAAAGATTTATGGAGCAGCTTTGTTTGTGCTCCGTGATGCTTAATCAATTTTTATTAAATTCTAAATTAAAACTTGGCTTCCACTACAGTGACGTCTCTGATGTATAGAACAAGGGGAGATCACCCTGCCCTGGAAAAGGTTAGGTGATCTGAATCCCCAGTCTGTTTCTTCCTACAGGACTTCTCTTAATAACTTTGGTAAGGCTGGCCAAATCCTTGTAAGCTTGCATCGGGAACGATAAATACAGCCCGGAGTTTAGGCTCTTTGGGCTTCTGGAAAGTGGGGACTTGTAGCTTGTTTTGAATACCCTCATGCATGTTCCCCTACCTGAGGAAGGAATGCATAAATTATTCCAACGTGCAGGTAGTGTGCTCATTTTGCATTAAGAATGCTCTGATAAGTGAAGACTCACTAGTTATGATTACTGAGAGTCTTATTATCTTTGTAACTTTGAAGCAGAAGGAACCTAGATTTGTGAGTCAAACTGAGATTTTTTTCTTTTCAGGTAAAAGGTTTTAAAAAATATGCTAACTGTGATTGGTTTTCCTAGGTTCTGAATCTATAAGGAGAGGAAAAATGAGATTTAAATAAAGAATGTGTTTCTCTGCTGAATACTGATATTTCTGGTTTTGAATATGCTTTTTCGTACATCTGGTGCACACCAGACCAACCTGTACATATTATTCCTTTGGAAACATATGTTTGTGGGCCCTGATCCAAAGGTAGCTTACATATCTACATTTCAAAGAATAAGGTTTCTTGAAGAGAAGGGCGGGGAAACAATGATGAGTTTTTTGTTTTTTTTTTAAATATATATTTTATTGATTTTTTACAGAGAGGAAGAGATAGGGATAGAGAGTTAGAAACATCGATGAGAGAGAAACATCGATCAGCTGCCTCTTGCACACCCCCTACTGGGGATGTGCCCGCAACCAAGGTATATGCCCTTGACCGGAATCGAACCCGGGACCCTTGAGTCCGCAGGCCGACGCTCTATCCACTGAGCCAAACCGGCTTCGGCACAATGATGAGTTTTGTTGTTAATTATTATTTATTTTCTAGGAAATATGGCAAGCTATAAACTTCAGATCAGAGTATCTGTGTTTTTTTTTTTAGTTATATAATATGCTACTTAAGAGGAAAGGGAATTATAGAAAAATTTGGAAGTCAATTCTAACATGCTTCTCCCCAAATGAACAATTCTTGCCGCTAGTGATTTCCTACCACTCGTCCTGCCATTGCCACCTTTACACTTTTGTCTTACACATTGCCATTTTTTACTTATAAATGCCAGGTGCAGATATAGACACAGTCTACTTATCTACTTACCTTCTAAGTCTTGACATTTCCCAGTCTTGGTAATGCCGGGTACACTCTGCATGTGTAGCTAGGGATGCAATCTTTGATATCCTAGAATTACTCAGAGCTCAGCCCAGAATGGTTCCATGGCAGGTTATTGCCGAGTACATTTACTCCTCATCTGCCTGAAATGCATTTGTACCCCAGTGAATTCTCACCAGGTGCCTTCTTCCTTAGCTGCTGATGATTCAGAAAGACCCTTTGGACTCACTGGGCGCGTAGAGGAGAAGCCCTGGATTACCGAACAGAAGGCAGCCCTGCTCAATTGGATACACAGATTAATTTTGAGGATGAAGTGTAGTTGGTCCTGGCTCTCTAACCTTAGAACTGCCTCTGACTCCATCACTTTCCAGTGCTACTGCATTGTGGTGTTTGCAGCCTAAGAAGCGGGAGAGATTGTCTTCTTTGTGTTTCTGTGGAGTAATTTTGAGTTGATGAACTGAGGCGTGGGAGCGGTTGCCAAATGAGGTGGTGATGATGGCTGAAGCGACTTGGACGTAGGGAGTGCTTTCTGGCAGAAGTACAGCTCAGACAGTATCGTGTTTTTGACCATGGTACTTTAGACACTCTGCCAAGTGTTTGTAACAAGATAGGGCTGTTACTATACTTTGCTTTTAACTTTACTTTTGCGTATAGTACGTCGCTCTTGTTTTATAAACTGTGCCGCATACTTTTTGTGCCTCTATAAACAAGTGGAGCTGTTGGGTTTCTGGATAAAGTTTGAAGCAGTCTTGTGTTGCTTCCTCTTTGCTTTATGCTCCGAGTTGAGAGCTGAACAGTGAGGTCTTTTTTCACACCATTTATAATGCGATGCACATTTTGAAGGCAATTTAAATTCTTTTGGCTCCCCAGCCATGTGCTTCAAAATGGAAGCATTATACATGTATGGATAGGGGAATAGGTAGGAAATTGGAGCATAAAGATATATGGCTGGGTATATAGTGGGGTAATATTATTCCCAGAGAGAGAGAGAGAGAGAGAGAGAGAGAGAGAGAGAGAGAACTTTACTCTCTAGGAATTTTTCCAAATTTTAGGCCCAATTTTGCTGAAGAAAATATTACAGAAGAAGTTTAAAATGTTTCCACAGGCTATGCAAGAACCTTTATACATGCAATTTATACCTCTAATGAGATTTTGGAACTTTACCAGTGTATTATTTGAGAAATTGGCAATGTAGTCAAGAAGAATGAACTTTAAGGTATAATGTTTAATGGAAGGACAAAAACTATATTCCTGTTTTATTATTACATTTGTACTCATTCTTTCTTTTTTGAGGACGTTATTCCTCTCTATTCTCGCCTTTGTCTCTCAAATTTTCTCAGTTTATTTCTACTTGGAAGAGTGAAGCATACTATTCTTCTTCACACATAAACCCTTTCACTTTGAGTCTCTGGAGGGTATTTTTACTGTTTTCATAGTTCATTCTGCCTGGGGAGAAAACACCAGGTTTCTCCAATATTCTGAAAATAATTTATACTTTGCTTAGATAGAAATATTATTCTGTTTCTGAACTGTTCTCATTATAATCATATGGGCCTCTTGTCGTTATACTGCATTGCTTATGTAGATACCATTATGAATTAATTTGGCTGATGTTCGGATTGATACATTTATATATGTATATTTAGTTAGAACAGGGATCACTTTCTCATAACCATTTAAGCTTAGTTCCTTATCTCTTTTCCCTTTTCCGTCATAGATAATAAATGACTTCTCTTAGGAGATGAGATACAGTAAGTAAGTTCCCTCTGTAACTTTTGTCAGAAGTGGGAGTGTGTGCCAATCCAGGTGTACTTTTTCCTGAAGGAGGGAGCTTGTGGGCTAAGTGTACCTCTGACGCTTTTTCCTTTAGCATAATATTCTTAGAATGCATACACATCACATTTTTCAACACAGAAATGGTGGGAGCTTTTGACCAAAAAGACTTAATGGAATTTATACATTATTTTCTTTGTGATCGCTCTGTACCAAATAGTTGTCAAAGTTAAGTTGTTGTTCTGTCCAACATTCTGAAAACAAAATGCTACAAACCTTTTAGGTTAAACTAAATTTAGAACACATTTAAAAATTTTACCTTTTTAGATCCCTATGTAATAGGCTACATTATTGAATGATTTTGTAGAATGCGAACTTCTTACAACCTACAATGTATACTGTGACAGCTTATGAATAATCACCATACAGTGTACTTTCACCATCAGTTGACCTTATGCTGTTTAGGAGACACAAGGGAGAGCTGGGGGTTGGGAAACAAAAGACAGAGGGAAAGAAAAAAGCCCCACAGGAACTGGATCCTGTTCATTCATTCATCACTTTTGAGGAGAAGGGTGGAAAAGCCCACAGCTTTGTGTCTGAGTAGGGTGAAATTGTGTTACTGTTTATCTGTACCTTTTTCCTCCTGTGGCAAGAGACGTGAAGAATAGACACTCACTCCCAGAGACACCAAGTTCCAAAGCACTGACTCATGCGTCCACAATGAAATACGAGGATGCAGCCATTTCCTACCTTTGTTTGAAAATGAACTGATTGGACCAGGCGGATGTAAGCACTCAGCTGCAGGGCCTTACAGAAGGAAATGCTTTCGCTCTCTCTTCGGTACTGGGTGCTGTTTAGCAACTTCTTTGTATTTGACTGGATCAACCAACGTGAAAATGTTTCCCAGAGGAGCTAACATTTAACCCCCGGGGCCTTTCTGTTTGTACCCTTATAGTCTTTACCTGACGGCCCAGAGTGGCGCTCACTCCTTCCAGTGAGGCCCATTTTAATTGTAAATTTATGTATTGAACTCATCACGCAGATTCTCTCTCCCTAGATTAGCCTTGTTTTAGTTTGCAGCCTCCCCGTCCAATGGTGACTTCCAAGTGCCAGCAGATCTGGCCCCTGCCTCCCTTTCTTACCCAGGTCACACGCCAGCTGCTTTCTTAGTACCAGCAGCACTGTCTGCTCACTGTTTGCACAGAAGTCTCAGGAACTTGGTCTACCTGTACCTTCCGGGGGGAACTGTCCCCCCAGGTCATCACAGGGCTTGATGATCCTGCAGAGGTCTGCTCAGGTAACGTGCAGAGTGAGTCCTTCCCCTGCCACTTCTACTGCCAGTCCTCCCTGCTATAGCTTCCTGGCAGATTCCATATTTGTTTGTCTGTTGGCTTACTGGTCTTTCACCCCCACTGGACTGTAAGCCACATGTGGGTTGGGACTTTGATCATCTCGCATTCTTTTACCTGGTTCTAGAAAATAAAAGAAAGAGTGTGTGTGTGTGTGTGTGTGTGTGTGTGTGTGTGTGTGTGTGTGGTGCCTAGTACTATGCAGAACCTGTTAGATCCACAATAAATTCCTATTTGGATCAACAGTGTAGACCTCTCTCAGACGGTGCTAACCTCTCATGCTCTCATGTTGGGCCATTCGTTGAGGTATTGGATTTCTGGCTTTCTCCTTCGATAGGTGGAGAGTAAATTTTGCAACCTTAGAGGCATCACAGAAGTCTCCTGATGGGAAGTGGACTTTAATCATGAGGAGTAAAAGATCAAACACCGTTTGTTTGTTTTTTTTTTTTTCATGAAAAGGAAGCCAGAAATCACCAGAAGGGAGTGTACTTGATGGGCATCTCAGGTGGTCAGGGTTTTCCCTGTGTGTGCTGCCCCTCAACACGTTCTCAGAGATAGTGCTTGTGACGAGCCTGTGAAGATGGATGAGGATAGAGCTGACAATGGCCAAAGCCTGAGGGACCACTTGGGGGTCACAGTAAAGCAAGAGAAGGAGATGGACCAACAGAAATTGGCTCTAAAGGGAGCACTTGACATTCTAGCTTATTGTCATGTTTTTCACCTTCCGTTCTGGGACCTGATGGTTTCCAGTCAAGCAGGCTTCCCAGGATTTCAGACGTGTGATTTTACCTAGAATGTATCGGCGCTGGGACACAATTGTTCATGTTTATGCAGTTCATAATTTTGCAGTTGAGTGTGTGTGGGTTAGTGGCCCTACTGTTCAACTGGATGGCAAATCTGTGTTTGGAGGATACCATATGCACAAGTATTTTCTTAACTAATTTTGGCGTTTGCCACTGGTGTTAGGGGAAGAAGGAGAAAAAAGAAGAAGAAGAAGAAGAAGAAGAAGAAGAGAGAGAGAGACTAATTCTGGAAGCTCTCCAGTAAGAGGTTAGGAAAGAACTTAGGGACAAATGCTCCTACTTGGAACATAACACCAAATAGTAGGTTTTCTGTGTTTCTTTTTTTCTTTTTTTTTTTTTTAAGAGAAGCCAAAATTAAACACAGTAGAGTTTACTGTTTGCTAATCAGCATGTGTTTACTTTCTCTTCCAAAACTGAAGTTGCCAACCAATACATTTCCTACCCAGTGCTATGAATCTGTCCAAATAAACATGGGAAGTAGTAAAACAATGACACCACATAAAAAATATATCTTCACTCATTAAATAGAATCCAAAAAGTTCTCTGGAATTTAATTCTAGCAATGAAGTGAGGCCCGTTGGGTCTGCTGGGGCCCCATTGTGACTTTCCTCCTCAGTTCGTCCTGCATGGAAGAAAGTGTTTTTTAAGGGACCGCACGTCGCTACGTGCATTGGCTTAAAGCTAGAGAGATGAACATAGATTATTTCATATCAACCCCTAACCCACATTCCCAGCAGACCAGGGCATGTTGGGGATCACAGAGTTTTATGATAATTAGAAGTATAAGCAGCTTGTAGAATTCAAATAATCAATTTTAATTTTTGTCTCAACTGCTAAAGATTACTGACAAGGAGGTTCTCAAGATAAAATTAAGGAGTGCTTCCTTTGGAGACGGTAAACATACAGGCAAAGAGAAGTTATAAAGAGAGGCTTTTGTTTTGTGGCCAGTTCATTTTGGAATATACATACAAAAGCAGTTGATTCTAAAACCAGTCTTATCGAGAACCTTAAATTCCTAAGGATGCCCATTTGCTTTTGCTGTTATTGTGCAGTTGCATGTAAAATGGGGATCGATAACGCATATGCATGTCTTTGTGAAGAAACTGTTATGGGAATGTAAGAGGGAGGGATAGTGATTATCATGTTATTATTGTTAAAGTGTAATTCTGCCTTTAAAAACATCCAGTTTTCTCCTTCTACTGGAGCCCAGACTTCCTCCAAGCTGACTTCTATCTTTTATCAAGAGAGGATAGTGGTTTTAGGAGAAATATAATATTAGTCATTTACTATTTAATGTGAGTTTAAGCAAATGCATGAGCTTTCAGTAGTAATTACATGAAAACCCTAGGAGTTAGGTCAAGTTCCAGCCTCGGGGGTAGATGGCACAGTCTAATAGAGACAGGCATTCTTTCTGGCAGAACACTTTTTGACAGAGGTGACTCTTTCTCTCTCCTCCTACAAATAAGCCCAGCCCCTTGACCTTTCCTATCAGCCAGGTCCTAGTGATGCTTCTGGGTGAGCAGCAAAACCAAAAGGTAATTGGTTTTTTGAAGGCCATCGAGCACCTAATTGTAATTCAGCATTACATGAAGATTAGAGTAGTTCTGTCTATAGCAGTACAACAGTGCTTTTCCTAAAGAAGAAATTGAACAAATTTACTTCTTCAATTTAGTTAGGGAAATGGCATATAACCAAATAATAAGTTTAAATAAAAGCAATATTATAGCACATAAATATCCAAATGGGTCTTTTAGGATGCCAAGCTTTTGTCAAAGTCACCACCCAAAAGCTGTATAAACATTGGTTCTTACCCTTGTTATCTAATCTAATCATCTGCAGATAAGGAACCTGAGGTCTCCCAGAGTCTCCTATAGCTGGTCAGGAGCAGGAGTGGGTCTAGAAGTAGTGAGTTTCTGAATATAGGACTCATACTACTCTGTCAGGCTGCCTAGAATGTTTTAAATGGCATCTCTTGAGTGCCAGATCTCTTTCATAAAAGTTTCCAAGCCTGAATTTAAAAGAAGACAACATAAAGAGTTAGTGATACTTTCCTGAAACACTAATGCCAGCAGCTGCTTTAAACATTCAGCTCATACTTTAATTTATTAGTTCAGCAGTATATCATTCGTTCTATGTAACTTTTTCATCTCACAGCCATATATATGGGTACACATATAGATGCACACCTATATTTACATACCTGCATACTGCCTGATGTTAGCGAATGAATATAGTGGGTGTGTTCTATGTATCCTTTAAATTAAAGAAGAAAGTGGAAGGATTTCAGAATAGTGATGGAGTTCATTTAGCCAGTTTCTCAGTAGATGTATGGATGGTGAGAAAGCAGAGATGAGAAAGACTGATGCCAGTCCTTGACTTGATGGAAATTAGTGTACCTCAAGTAGTGTAGAATATGGATAGGGAGATAGTCTACCATGTCTGATAATAGTATGGGGAAAGTTATCATGTTGAAATATAGACTCTTAAGGGAACAAAAGGAAGAGAGATCCCCACACTAGATCAGTGAAGGCTCCCACAATGAAAAGTTAACCAGGGGAAGGTTGCTATTGTTCCAGGAAGAGGAAACAGCATGTTTGAAGGCTCGGAGAGAGCTCTGGAATGGAAAGAAGGTCAGTAAAGGTGAAACTTCAGTAGGCACATCTGCCCATTGTTCCTATTCTTCAAAAGAGTCAGTCTGAGGATAGTCACCGTTCTAAGTTCCCATTGTAAACTCCTGAGCTCTGTGTGAAGGTTTTTTCTGACCTTACGGTTTGCTTCTTATATTGTTTTTCAATATAGCATTCTCTGTAAGGTCCTGTTTGAGTAAAATTATCATGATGCCAATAGACATATTTATTAAGTACCTACCAGTTGTGAAGCCCTGCATACTAAGACGACCGCATCTGAATCCCAATTACGGTAAAAGACTACAAGTCTAAAAGATTAGGTTGTTGTAGGTGTGTTCAAAGAAACTGAGGGTGCATCCTTGAACCTTTTTTTCCTCTATAATTCTTTGATCCAGTGGCTTTACCTTATTATTCCTATTGCAATCCCCTTGATCTGTATTTTAAAAATGTATTTGAAATATTTAAGACATACAGAAGTATAAATATTTCAATAAATGCGTGCACCACCAGGTTTCTTAGAAATAAAAACTTAAAAAATTTATTTGAATACAATTAAATTTAATTAAATAAAATTTAAATGAATAAACAAATTCAAACATTTTTTAGAAAGGTAATGAAATATGGTACCTATCTGCCTCCTCCTGTTCTCATTTCTCCTCATCTTACTGCACCAAGAGGTGGCTCCTCTCTTAAACGTTAGGGTTATTGTTCCCAGTACTTTCCTTCCGTGTACTTTTTTGGCATGTGAGTTTCGTAATGTTTGTGATGCTGAGTGTCTTGGCCATCCAATGTAGAGAGTAATCCTCTGACCCTTTAGTGCAGGATAATTTCTCCTGCGTTTGACAGTTCAATGAGTCAAAGGACTCCAGGCTCCAAGCTTGGGTTTTCTAGAATCACACAAGTTCTCTAAGCATCCTTTCCTTAACGTGTAACATAATAAAAACATTGCCCTCAACTCTTGTTTTGGTGATTATAAACGATAGATGCTTTCTATACGAAAGATGAGTACAGAGACATTTTCCTTTTGAGTTTTGGAATGAGTGCTAATGATGACAAAAGTGTCCTCTGAGTCATTATTTCATATCAAAAGTGATAGAGTGGAATGAAACTGAAATAGTTCATTTCCCAGTACTAGTTCATTGATTCTGTCTTGTACTTATGCCCACATCACAGTATATGCAGTTTGCAAACAGATATGAAGGAGGAACAGCAGAGCAGCTGAATGCCGAACCTCATACTTCACCAAAGCTCTTTATGGCAAACTAGAGGCCCGATGTATGAAATTTTTGAAAGGGGGCTTGGCCCTCACAGCCCCAGCTTTGTCTGGAAGGTCATCTGGAAGGTCGTTCGGCTGTCCAGTCTAATTAGCATATTACGCTTTTATTATTATAGATTGTTAGATGTTTTTCATGAACATTTTTGAGATCACTTTCTGAGAAATTCCTTTTCATCCGGAAATTCCAGTTACCCAGGAAGGAATAGAAATGATTTCGTTGTTACTTGCATTTGGAAAGAGAATATTTTAAGCTCCGCTTGTGTGGATTTCACATCTTCAACATGATTCCCTATCTTTAGGGCTAACCCCCACGACTGGAAAGGATCTTTTGAAGAGCAGTAGTAATGCAGTGAGCTTAGGAGATGTCACAACTTAAGCTTCCTGCTCTTTGCCTTGATTTTCTTAGAAAGTGAAGACATTCTGCTCTATGCCACGAAGAGCCAAGGAAGCCTGTGTTAGCAGAAGGGAGGGACCAGAGGCCTGCCCGCCCTCATGACCCGTCCTGCTGAGGTGCCAGTTTGCTAGACGAGAACTGGCAGCCCTGGGCTCTGCAGCAGGGCCCCCCTGCACGTAGGTGGTGGGGCCTCCAGGCAAATGAATTGATATGACTATTTTAATAACGTAAGATGAATACTCCAACTCATAATGGGAACTTATTACCATGTAGGATTCTATGAATCATTTAAGAGACATAGAAGAGTGTAAGGATTGTGTTCTTTAAATGTCTAATTTAAAAATGTCTAAGGTGATATCCATCCTAGCCAAGGAGTTTAGTCCTGGGCTTGATTGTGGTCCCCTGAGACTGTCAGTGGACCTCCAGACTTCATTCCTGCACCAGCCAACTACTGTCTTCCAGTCTTCCTTCCCTGAGTGATTTCTATGACATAGAGTACATCTGGTGGCGTCTATGTATTCATTTTTCTTTAAGGAAGTGGTGTTCCAGCAGCTGCCTGTCATCTTCCCTGGTGGCAAATGATTCAGAAAATGTCTAGGACCACTGTGCATCCTGCGGGTTTTGCAGTGGGAAGACCAGGCAGGCACAGAGTTAAGCCCGTGGCTACTCTGCGTTACCCGAACATTCCCAGGGTGGCGGGGTCGTAATCCCTACGCAGATGCCTTACGGGGTCTGGCCATTGTCCAGAGTGGCTCTCGTAGGAGAAAACGCAGCCATGCAGAAACGGCACAAACATTGTGGACTTGCCCGCCGTGGCCCGTGCATTTTTCCTTTTTAACCTCTGTGAACCCATGTCCTCTTCCCCTAGCCCGAGGGTGTGACACTGTCCCTCTCCACACCTTCAGCTCATTAAAAATGAAAAATAAAACAACAACAATAAACTAGAACCAAATTCTAAAGTTCCTACTGATAAGGGGTTCTGATTTACCTTGGGATCTTTCGAGTTTGTTGTTGTTGGCAAAGACCTTGTTTCGTTCTCAAGTCTTTCAGCCACATCATGGCCTTTCAAAACCTCTAAGTCCTGTAATACTATATTTTGTGAAGAAGGGAAAAAATGAGATTTTTTTCCCCCTTCCTTGCTTTTGTTAACCCATTCTTGCTTTAGACTCCCAACAAAAAGGGTTTTTGTTAACTGGAGCTTAAAATCAGCCAGCTTGCAAAGTATTCTCCCTTTTTATACAAGGAGGATTAGCTGGGCATGTTATGCAGTTCTCTTGTATGAGCCATTCACGTGTCCTGTCATAAGGTGTATAATTACTGCACTTCACCATCAGCAATCATTCTTAAGTTAAACCTGTTCTAAACCTCTCATTAATATAAATCACGCCGGGAAGGTAGAGAGTACACCTTCAAAAAAACCGAAAGTGTTAGGGAGTTAATCTGTTCTTTTCATAATAGACCCAGAATAAATAATTTTTACTTAGCTCTTTTCTCTCTCTGCAATCAAAACAGTTTGTGATAAAAGATTGGGTATCGGGATTGCATAAATGTACAGTGTTTTATTCAGACAAGATTGGCCTTCCTGCTTGGTCCAGCCTCGTTTTCTCTCTGTCACCCTTGAACAGTGAAGTGTGTAATCCTCCATTCTTTTAAAGTTAGCCCCCTGACAAAATGTCCTCTGTCTCCCTCTCTCTGTCTCCCCCTACCCCCGCCCCAATGCACACCCTCCCTCACACACACACTTGCTCATACACATAGATTCAGGAGCAAAATGTTTTAATTTTAAGTCTTTCTTTCAATGAACTATCCCAGCATGCTTAGCTAGCTAGCCATCTAAACTTATAAACAATGTCTCAAATAATGATTTTTCTTTCATGGAAGAACTACAGTCAGAGGACCCAAATATCCAGGGTATATTTACCCATTAGTGGTTTGTTCCAGTGTAGGTATAGGCGGTATGGGCAGGCTACAGCAGCAGCCTGAGTTTCTCATCTTTCTAACACGGAGAGGCCACTTCTATTCTTCCTCTTGGCCTCCTGATCAACCCCTAGAATCCACCTGCCACTGCCTCAGAGCTGTTGAGGGAAGGTGGGTCCAATTAGGGCTTCTAGGTGAGGGGGTTAGTCAGTCTCAGGCAAGTGTTTCAAATTCTTACACATCCTGAAAAGCCCAGCCTGACCTGGCCTTTGCCCACCTCTCCAAACTCATTTATCACTTCTCTCTCTTGAGCTCCTGACTCATCACCTTTCCAGTCTCCTTTCTTTTTAAATTTGCATAAGAACCCTTCCTTCCTTCCTTCCTTCCTTCCTTCCTCAAAGCACTTTACTTTTATTAATTCTATTTCCCCCCAGCTAATTTTTATTCATCCTATAGGTCTAAGCTTAAGCCCACCTTCCTTATTTCTGTCACATATTTTTATTTTCCCTCATTGATTTTTAGAGTGGAAGGGAGGGGGAGAGAGGGAGAGGGAGAGGAATAGAAGAGGGAGGGAAGAAGGGAGGGAGGGGGAGATAGAAACATGGATATAAGAGAGACGCATCAATTGTTTGCCTCCCTCATGTGCTTCCATCAGGGCCAGGGGTCTAACCTGCAACCCAGGTACATGCCTGCGTGTCCTTGACTGGAACGGAACCTGCAACCCTTCAGTGCATGAGCTGACACTCTAACACCGAGTAACACCAGCCAGGACCACATCACTGCCTGTGGTGTGCTAGGAAAGAGTCTAGGTCATTGGGATTTAGAGTTGATTTTGACACATGACATTTCTGCTCTCACAGGACTTTTATTCTGGGGTTGGCCTTCAATAGAGATGTCTTGACATTCTCTTCCATATTGGCTCCCTTTTTGTTGCATTTCCATATCACTCTGAAATCCATAGCATTTCTTCAGTTCGTTCAACTATTTTTTAATGTTTATGAGGGAACACTCATCAAGCTTGGACAAGTTCCTTCTTCCCTGATTAAGTCTAGGCTCTGTACGACGTGATCAGACTTCCTCTTTCTGTCGCGTGTCCATCCCAGAAGGTGCCCAGTAGGTGATCAATGAATGGATAAAGGAATGGCTTTGTTCCTGTCCCCAAACGTCCTTCAGTTATACTCTGCCTGAATTCTTTTATATCACTCTGTTATACTGTCTTAAATGTTACTCTAGTTAGAAATTCATTGGGATCAACAGACTTTTCCTTTTAAAAAAAGTCAATTTACTGAAAGGATTGTTTTAAATTTATATAATCTGTTTTTCTTTTAGCACCACAAATATGAGGAATGGGGATAGGGATTGGGTTGAGAGGTGACATTTCTTGGGCTTGGAACAGGAAATCATGTGAGGGTCTTGCATAGGGTGCTGGAGCTTGGAAAATGGGTTTAGGGAGAGGGGCGAGGGGGGCCAATAGGAAGAGAAGAGGATTTCCAAGCTAAGCCTGGATTATTTCAGGAATTTATATTGAGAAAGCTAAGAACCCCATTTTCTTTCTTGTCCCTTGTGATAGAAGGAAGGGAACGAAAATTAGTGAAGAATCTTTTATGTGCCAGGAACTTTACATTCATTATTTCATTTAAGGCATTATGTTATTTCTTGCTTATATTTCAGTTTAATTACAGAATTAGAACATGTGAAGCTGACACACTGTGGCCTCTTGGTGCACAGTTAATGCCATTTGAATGAGTGAATGTACTGTATACATACTTGATCTTCATTTTGGCATAATTCTGTAAACCAGCTCCCCTAGCCTCAGAATTCAAACCAGTAGTACTGGTATAAAAGTAGAGTTGCATTCAGGGTTGAATTGTGCTTTGTGAGCTGGCATGAAAAGCTAATCAGCCTGTGTGATACTGTTTCAGTAGAAGAATTCAAGTGTGAGTTCCAGACCATTGGCTCACCTCTGAGCTGGTGGAGTTGTATGCTTTGGTAGAGTATGGATTACCTGTTTGTGAATGCAAAAATCATATGAAGTGAAATCTTACGTATTCTATTTTACTGTGATAGTTAGGGCACTTCTTTTCTAATACTGAGTTTAAGTGATTTTCTGTCTCTTCCTCTGTTTTTTTTTTCTTTCTTTTTTTTTCATAAACTGCCCTCAAACTTTTTTGTAAGTAGGTAGTACACCCAATGATGATAGTAATAAAAGTTACTACCTAACAAGATTTAAAAATGTAAAGGGAAAAAATAATTTCTAAGATTCTCAAAACATAACACTGTTTGATATGTCCCTATTTCATATTGAGTTACCAGGAACCTGACATTAAACTGGTTTTGGTTTGGTTCAAGTACCTGAGAAACCACATTAGTGATGAATTCCAATTAGATTAAAATACAGTCACAGAGAGAGACCCTGGATGGACTGAGAGCCACGCGATAGCGTCCTTCCTCCTGTAATGGTAAAGCCTGGCCAGAAATGTTTACTAGGATATTTGAAAACACAAGCTTAAACTAACTTACAAGTTATTTGAACTTTTTTTGTCATTACTATATCTCCAATAAATTCAATGAAAAACGAAATGTTTACTATTTTGATCTCTAAAATTGAGTGTGTAGTGGCAATAAGTGGGTTTTTGAACATGAGTTCAGGTAGACATTATTTGGTTAAGATGTGGGAAGTAGTATTAAGAAACATAAGGTTCATTCAGGAGTCTGATGTCTTTGATGTGTATGATTCTCTTCCTATATAATTATTTTTATAGTAGGTTTGAACACAATATATTTAGCTATGTCTACTGTTATGCCTACTATACATATAGGGTATCCCTAATGTATACACACACTTTGCATAATTATCATGGTAGTATTTATTAAAATACATGTCATTTTCAAAATTGAGCTATCAGCTGTTAAAATGTATATACAAATGTATTTAAGGAGGTATGTATAAAATACAAAGTTGTGTGAGAAATCTGATTAAAGGAAGAGAAAATGAATTACTGGAAATCAGTTCAAACGAAAAGTTAAATCTTTAAAAAGTATGTTACATATATTTATAAAAACGTTTTGTAAAATTAAATTAATGGTTATAGATTACTTCAAAATACTGAGAGGCACTGTGGGCCAGTGGTTGGAGTGCAGGTTCCGGACACCGAGGAGCCTCCTCTTTGCAGCTCACCGCTAACTCGGACCCGTGCAACCTCTGACGGCCTCTCTTTCCTCATCTGTAAGATGGGGCTGAGTGTCCATGTTGACGGGTTGTATTGAGAATTAAAGGCACCTTTTATGAAGCTTCTTGTAAAATGTTTGCTTATCATTGACATCTACAAATGGTGGCTATTTCCATCAACAATTATATAGCATTCAAGGAAATAGATATTTTAAAAAATGATTACAAGTAAGTCACAATATACTGTTACTAGTTTTCATGACAGTATTCATTTTACTTAGCTTCAGGGAAAATATTTCGTTCAAAGTCCCCAGCAACCCTGTTCTTTCCCCCCTCACACATTATAATACATTTCAGATCTAAAGGGAGACGTTCAAGAACAATGTTTTTTAATTCTTCATCGAGTTTTAAAGATTTCATCAATTCTTTGTTCACTCTACAGACAGTCATTTCTGAGCACCTACTAATATTTCATGCTATATACTAACCTCGAGGAATAAAAAGCACTGGCTTTATCTGCAAGGATATCACAGTCTGAAATAAATGAGCTGGCGAGCTGGTAATCCATTTAGACGATGGTTAAGTGGCTGAAACCTTTGAACTGATAAATAAGCTTTTAAAACTCTAGTCATTCTCTGGGCATGTTTAGGGAAAATTTTACTTACACACACACACACACACACACACACACACACACACCCACACGCGTGCGCGCGCCTATTTGAGTTTATGATAAATTGGGAAACCATTTGGAATCTGAACAAAAAAGTCATTTTTACTTTTTAGTCCACGACAGAGACAATTATCTGGATAACTCGTTCATTTCTAAGGTTTCTTTGACTGTATTAGTCTAATATGTATTTAAAAGATGGGGTTAGCCATTGCCTGGAATAATTCAAAAGCATATGCTTATATTATAATAAAGATCATGTTATGTTTTATTTTCCTTAAGAGACATAGGCTTATCTACTGTATTAATTGCTTTTCTTGATGGTGGTTTTCCTGAATATATTTTGACCAAAAATGTTCACCGGTTTATTAGCTTATTAAAAAGGCGATGATTCATTTCTCAATGAATTAATCTTTTAAACTTTTTTTACAAATCCAAATTGTCACCATTAAATAATTTTAGAAAAAAAGAATGGGTTCTCTAAAATGTAAAGTACATACCTCTTTAATGAATAATTTTTAAATTCTATATTGAACAATGAGAGGCAATTCAGATTATAATTGAATCTTCTGAACTAGTGTTAAAAAATTTACCCTATCAGTGTTCTAAGTCAATTTTGTTGAAATTGGATCACTTACAATGAAATAACACATATTTCATCAGAATAACTAAATGTCATGTATGATCAGTATAAAAGAAAAAATGTTAGAAAAAAATATATTGGCCTGGATCTTTAAATATTTTGTTCTGTATTTCTGAACACTTTCCGGCTTTTTTTTCATGGAGAAGTCCAGCAAATTTGAGAGTGAATCCTGATACTTTGATAGAGTCAGATCTGCCTCCAAGCACAATGCCTGCTTATTAAGCTGGAAAACTTATTATTGCTCTATTTTTTTATATCGGACTTTAGTATCATAAGCAATGATGGTCTTGTCTTTTCATGTTGTTTTCATAAAATAAAATTTTCTTATAAATCTAGAGCCATTAAATCATAAAAATCCCAGACACAATTCATCACTTTGTTCCATCCCAAGTTCAATTACTGCTTTCAAATACGTCATATAAAATACTCTGTTCTTGAGAAAGAATAGAATATAAGGATGAACCAAGTACCAAATAATCACTGACTACTTAAGAACAGCATTTATATTTATTAATTTCTCATAGCATTCTTTAGGTTTGGATCCTTGAATATCCAAAGCAAAGGCATTTCCAAAAACAAAGCTACTGTGCATGCTTTAAAAAATGCTTTCAAAGGGAACAATTGTAAAATTGAAAAACCACTTAACATCCTTGAATGGAAGAAACTATATACCTACATTAGTGGTAAAGAAAATATGATAATGGAAAATATATAATTCTAGAAGAGAGCAGGACAGGACAGCTCATTAAACTGGGATCAGATGTATCTTGGTTTTGTTTAGGACACTTTCAATTTCATTTAGTCTCTTTGGTTCTCAGCTGTTTATTTTTAGTGGTTAGATCATAGTTCTCCCTGATAAGGGGCAGAGAGTCTCCACACTGAGCTATGTAGAGAGACTAAAAAGTAACTGTCTGTCTGACTGTGATAGCAGTGACCAGACGTCTCAGCAAATGCTGGCATGCTTGCTGTATTATGGTTTTGTTTTGTTTGTTTGTTTTTTGCTTCTTGGTGTGTGTTGCTTTTTTTGTAGCCCAGGACTACTTTCCCACTTTTTGCTTGTTTGAACCTGGCTTTCGGGTAGCCCAGAGATACCTTAAAAACTGTTAATTGTTCAAGGAAATACAACCAGGGCTGAGATTGGAAGGAGTAATGGAGGAGGAACATTTTTTTGTTTTGTTTTATTTTATTATGAGTTTATTTGTTTGAATATAGGGTTTTAGATGACTGGGGGCCGGGTGTAGGTAAAAGCCTATTTGCTCTAGGGGCAAAATCCTTGAAGATACACACAGAACACCCATTGGTGGCTTCTTGGCCAAATAGAGTGTAGTCGAGGGGCAGATAGGATGCAGGGTGGTGGGAAGGGAGCCACAGCCAGAGCCTGTGAGTTAGTCTTTGTCCGTCAGAGGCACTTCCGTGTCCTTATTAGATGTCGATGTAGAGGAACGTAACTGGAGCTGAGAGGAAGATTTTTCTATTTGGCATTTCCTTGAAATTAGATTGGCCTCTAACACATCTTCCTTCTTTTCCTTCCTCTCTTTTAAACATTGAGGGAAAACGTGATTTTCAAAATTTTACTTTGGATTTCTCTTTCCTTTCGAATTACACAGCGGGGAAAGAACTGGAAGGATAAATGAGGCTGGTGCAATTTTAAATAGTTAACGGCTACCACATCTTCAAAGATAAACGCCCTAAAATAAAACATTCTAGAATGCTAATTTTTAAGTGTTCACATCTAAATGTTTTAAATGGGAGGTGTGGGTGGGAGTTGGACAGGCTAAAATTGTGGCTAACAGATTGCAGTTCAGAAAAACAAGGAGACATAGGAGTTCATTAACATCCCAGGTTTGAACTGGCATCTTCTGTAGTCACTATGGTTAGAGTATATCGGTTCCCTGTGCCCGAGTGGAGTCTGGCTTCTGTCCTGAGAAGAACTTTGTCATCAAGTCCCTGCCCTATGAACTGGGCACATTACCTAACCGCTCTGAGGTTCTTTCTGGCTGTGTCACTCAGTAGATAGAGCTGAGGGTGACATTCCGAGGGAGCTGCAGAAAGGAGGAATGGACTGACATTGATTCCAAAGAGTAGGCCGAGTTCTAGGAGAGAAGGGGCACTTGATCAGGTCCGCATGGTCGGAGGGTTTCTAAGCTGAGTGGACAAGGAGGACAGACTTGTCTTGGGGAGTAGCATGGGCAAAGGCACTGTGGCCCAGCTCCCTGAGGCTGGAGGTTCATGCTTAGGGTGCTGAGCCCGGAGTTTGGGAAATGGCCCTTAAGGGCCCTGCACGCCATAGGGGGTAACTTGATTCTGTAGGTGTATGTTTCTTAGGCTGTGTGACAGATTACCACACTGAAAGCGACGTAAAGCAGCGCCTTCATTAGCGTGCAGTTCTGTTGGTCAGGGGTCCAGCGCAGACTGGCCGCAGCATCTGTGCTGTTTATTACAAGACGGAAATCAGCGTGGTCGCTGGGGTGGGTTCTCTTATGGAGGCTCTGGGGGGAAAAAAATCTGTTTTCAACCAGATTGATCTGTTTTATATACTGGCCCTGATCTGTTTTATATACAGGCATTTTAGTTCCAAATTTATGATTTCATTTTTATTATTTAATCTGAAAGTAAATTCGAGGACTGCTGGGCCTTTTTAACGCCTTCATTTTATAAATGAGAAAATGGTGGCTTAGAGAGGGGCAATGAGGAAACTTGCTAGAGTTCCTTAGCATTGCCAAGCACGCAGTCTAGTTTGAGAAGAACAGCTCACTGGTAAAGAATGAGGAGAGGGCATAGAGGGCATACGAAAGGGCAGCTCAGGAAATTATCATGGATTCCAAAGGAGGCTGGGATCCACTTAGCTTGGGGTGTATCAGGAAAACTTCAGCAGAGAAAGTGGATCTTAGTCTGGCCGTTAAAGGAAATAATGGAGAGAAAATGAGAATTGCCTAAGTAACGGTCTATAGACAGTTCTGCATAATTGGGAGCTGGTAAGAGAAGCGTGAGGGGCCGTGGGGAATTGTGCCTATGAGCTTTGGGGTCTTACACACTTGAGCTGTGTGATGTTGGGGAAGTTATTTTGTCTCACTGAGCCTCAGTTTTCCCTACTGTAAAATGGGGCTAATAATTATGCACATAGAAATACATAATGACAGTTTTACAGGTCAAAACGAGTTGAATATCTGAACTCTCTTATGTTTCAACCTAATCTATTCATATCTTACAGGGTTGTTGTGAGGCCCGGGGGAGATCATGCATGTTTAGGACAGAACCTAGCACATAATCAGTACTGAATGTACATCAACTACTTGTAGTATTGTCTAGGAATTGGAGGCTTCCAACTCTGCATTTTAGGTAGAGGGGTTAACCTTGTAAGCCAGGAGAAGTCTTTCACTTTGACATATAGGACAGTAGCCACCTTACAAGGGAGAAGATTACAGGTTACAAGTGAAATGTGAGAAAATTAACCAGAACTAGGGTCAGGAGGGCAGAAAGCCCCCTGATGTGATTTGGCTTGACCTGGAGATATAAAGTTTGATAAGTAGCTTCAGATTGCATTCCTTGAGGAGCTTGCAGACTTGGGAGGGGAGTAGAGGGCTGGCAGACCAGATAACACCTAGTTCAGAGCAGAGAGCTCTCCCAGGGAGGGGGAGAGAGGGACAGGAAGGAAGACAGGGGTGAGATGTGAGGTCAGGGCTGGGGAAGAGGGTGTCAGGTCTCATTGGATGAAGAGCAGAAGCTCTGGGGGTGGAAACTCACTAGTGATGAGAAGGGCGAGAAGTGAGGAAGTTATGCTTTAATGAAGGGGTTTTCCGGAAGGGAAATGAGGGCTCCTTAGGGAAGAGCAAAGAGCTGGGCAAGGGGCAAGAGGAAGAGGAAGTGGGGAGGGGTGGCGTTTGTTAGTGTTGAGGATGTGGGTGTGATGGGTACACAGATGTGAGAGCGGTTGGCTGTGACCCACTGGGTAAGGACACTGTGGGTCAGGACCTGCAATCCAGAGGGACCATGGGAGAAGACGGGAGCTCTCGGCCAGGGTTCCTGATTTCCCCAGAGTTCTAGTCTAATAGAAATGAGGACTCCCTGGTGCAGAACAACTCTCCCTCAATGTCCATGTTTGCTATTGGGAGAATGCCCCCATCTTTCCCTTATATACTCGGAGAGAATCAAAGCCTCTCTCTCTGAGCCTGTGACCCACAACAAGGGCTTTAAGACAGCTTCCGAGAGTGCGTTTGCCTTGTTTATGGTGCATGTACTAATTAGAAAGAGCTGTGTTCTCTCTCTTTGTGGCCTAAGACTTTGCGATGGATCTACACTGTCATTATTACCAGTAATAATGAGATAAAACTTCAGAGCAGGTGTCTGGTAATCCTTGGTGGAGAAAGTTCAGGGGATCTTGTTCCCCAACTTTGCCTTCTTTCCACCTGGACAGGAGGCGGATGAGCCCATCAGACCACAGGCTGTTGGGAAGAAATTCCTTGGCTCAATGTGAAGAAGGCATGGTATGCTGAGATTACTGTTTACAGGGGCCGGGGCCGGCTGCTTTGATGCTCTCCCAAGCCTGGAGATGGGGAGAGAAGTGGCTTTGGTGAGCATCCAGCCTCTTACAGGGAAGTTATTCTGGTTCCCAGGCATGGAATCTTTCCTTCAGAGTCACAGGGTAACATTCTGATGTAATGAATCAAGACTTTGGCTTCCACGAGAAGGCTTGATATGTTGCTTTATCCACTGTCGCTTTAATTCCACTGTATAAAGAAGAATATGCCATCTTCTTGTCATCTGAAGAACTCTGAATTTCTTAAGTCTCATAAAATTGAGCTTTATTTACTCAAGCTTCCTTTCTGAATTCTGCCCCGGAGTGCTTGTAGGCAGTTACATTTATCTCTGTAACATTACTCACCATTTGGTTAAAAGAAAACAAACCCCAGCAAAAAAAGAAAAAAAAAATACCTCCTCCACAAACACATAGAAAATGGGAATAACATGTGAATGAACAAAATCCTGGCTTGATTCAGTTCTCTTGCAACAAATGTAGAGTTGTTTGTAATTTTGAGTAAATGAGTCTGCAAACCAAAATAGTTAGTAGGTTTAATTTTAGGTTTACAGTTTTGACATTGTAACCCTAAATTACATCTTATTTGGAAAAAAATCTCTTCAATTTGGGTGGTTTTTAACCTACTGCCACAAAATGACTCTATATTAAAATTTCTCTGAAGACAATACAACTTTGTCTATTTACCTAAATTAATATATAAGTAATAAATAATCTTAAATTTGCTCTTCTTGTTGAAAATGTTGGTAGTCTTAAATACATCAAATTAAACACACACACACACACACACACACACACACACACACACAAAACAAAACCCTTGAAACATAGCAGGGAGGGAGCAGTCAGAGGATGTACCAAACTCCATAGAACACAACATTTTAGGGGAGACAAAGGGCTAAAGCAATCAACATCAAATTGGGTTATCTACAGGAGTTTCAGTAGCCACTCTTTAATGAAGACCTAGCCCTTAAAATTGGTTCTGTAGTTGGAGACTGAGGCAATTATTTACTGGTATTCCGTTAAAGCTGGTGGGACTGAAAGAGAGGGCAGGAAGCGTTTCCTTAAAAATCACGGTGTGGTGCCTCCAAGAGCAATATAAACAAACAGGGACTTAATAAATGTCTTTGATGATGGTGATGGTCTGAAGGAAGAGGGATAAATAACTGAAAATACCTGGATTTACAAGGCTAAAGGCTAATAGAAATCTAGGCATCAGTTGTGATTAAGGGCAATGCTGTTAAATAAATACATTTCTCCTTGGAGGTCATGGGAAAAGAGACAGTGCATTTCGGATGCCAAACCCTAGACCAACTCTGGGCAGTATCAATAGCCTCTTTTGGCCCTTGGCAAATCCCCCATAAACTAAGTACCAAAGTCAAATGTGAAAAATGAAGGGAACTCTGTAGACTGGTTGGGTGACCTCAGGAGTCACTGGCCTCTCAGGAGGCCGGAAGCCCAGCTACAGTTCTACAATAGCACATTCCTGCTGGCCCAAGCCCTTCCAAGTCTCACATTTTAATGCATGAAAACTTTTTTCAAGTGCCTTATTAAAGCTACGCTGGCTGGGACCGAATGCCAGTGGGTGGAATCTGGGTTTTATCAGGTGCTGCTTGAGGAAAAACACTTATGCTAGTTCCAGAAAGCACTGGAAGCAGAAACAGGGGTTGGGGTTGTTATTTGGAGACAGACTCTTGAAAGTTTCATGGAAACAAAACGATTTTAAACTTCAGAAAAACTATCAGTTTGATTTTCTATTTGGTGTCATTATGGTGATAGTGTTTGTGCCTATTTCCTGGACTACTGGCCTGTTCCTTCAGCATCCGCCCTTTGGGAAAATGTATACCTTCCAAATGTTGCCTTGTGGCTCACACCTCATTATTCTGATTCCCTTGTTAGGCTCAGCACTCCTTGCCTTCTTCTTAAAAATGCCTTTGGATCCACAGAGTCATATAGGAACTCTCAGCAAACACAGCAGAAACTGAGTCTACTTCAGAAAGTCTAGTTTCCTCTCCAAGTGTCAAAGGCTCGCGTTTTTGTGTCCTGTCACTGCCATAGATATTTTATTTCTTACCCCAATTTTTTCTTCACTCAGATCACCTCTCCTATTTGTTTTATCTCAGTGGTATGTGTGTTTTTGTACATGTTCTCAAATTATTTGGGGAATAAAGCAGAGTATAAACAAAGAGATAAGTAAATATTGATATGGCGACATCCTATCTTAAATGAGATAATTAGCAGTAAGACCATTCAGAGCAGGGTTTGATGAGTTTCCACAATAGTATACATATAGAGTTTGCTTAGTTTGTAGCTTTTGTCTTCCCAGCATTATTAAATAATTAGAGGATTTATATCTTATCTTTTGGTTGCTCATGCCCACTCCAGAAATAATTTGCAAGACAATCTAATTTAGATGCTATCTGCTTTAAATAGGAATTAGTGTAGGTTGGATATAATGTAAGTAAAAGATGTAACCTGGGGAAACGTTATTGCCTGGAAGGTTTGGAAATTAATACTGTTCTTCCTTTGAGCATCGTAAGGTACTTGATCAAAATGGTCAACTTAATATAAGGAATATGACTTTTGGGCATAACATGCAGATGAATTCAAATATTAAATCATTTCACATATCTTTCACTTTATTAAGTTCTGCCCAATAGCACTTTCCAAACATTATTCATAATTTACTTACGCTATGACAGCGGCATTTGAGCAGATGGATGTGGATAGCTGTTCTAGTTTTCAATGTAAAGCACCACGTCCTATAGAGAGGCCAGGGAATTCTTTGTGAAATAAATGACTTGTAGTTGTGGGTCTATCTGATGCAGGTTTTATTGGAAAAGTACACGTATTGTTCTTTCCTTAGCATGACTCTGAAAGCAATTTTGGCAAATCCAGCGTGGTCCTTAGTGTCACATGAGGATGAAGCCCTGGCCTGGGCGTGGTGACCAGGGTGAGGTGAGGTCTTTGGACGATACAGTATCTCTTTTCTAAGGTTCGCTTTGTGTGTGTGTGTGTGTGTGTGTGTGTGTGTGTGTGTGTGTGTGGTGGGGGTGCGCATGCATGTGCGTGCATCCCTCCCCCCACAACTTCACCCTTACCAATGGATGCAGATGAACCTTGGAGGTGGTACTCATGTGAATCCTGCCTCTGGCCTTACTCAGACCTGAACTTCTTTAGTTTCTGCCCCATCTTCACAGGGTCTGTATGGGGTCAGCGAAATGACTTGATAAATTAATATATGCTACCACGTTAGTACAGACCTTCCCCATGGGATAAGCTTGTTTGTCAATTTTTATGCTTCTGAAAATGGTTATTAATTTCAAATGATTTTAAGTATTTCATTTTTTGTTAAATGTATTTTAGGAAAATGCAAAAAGAACAAATGTTGACCAGTGGCAATTAGTTCCTCAGCAAGCCATTACCACCCTCTCTTTTCTGAACAAGACAAAGTCTATGTGATTTCTTAATTAGAACATGATTTTTGACAACATTTGAATTTTACTGTGTCCGATGGGATTGACTATGTACCAGCTTCATTGTCATTACTAAAAATGATGATGACATGTCCTCACCATGAACAAGGTGCTGTGCTGGGAACGAACATGAAGTGTCTCAGTGAATTCTCACTGCACTCCTGCTTGGAGACGGTGACTGTGTGCCCTCTACACATTGATGAAAGGAACTCCGAGATGTTGGGCCATGTGTCCAAGTTACAAAGCAGATGAGAGGAAAAGCAGATTGAGAAGGCTCTATTAAGTTTTGCTGTGATAACAGGAGTAATAATTGCTTTTCGTAATAATATTGGGGGATTGCAAAAATGCCTAACATAGGAAGTTAGACCCCTTCTCAGTACACCATTCAGGGAAACCAACACACGCTGTATCTTCATCTGACTTCTTGTGGATAATCTTTGTAGTTTATCTGATAATTTTTATAGTAACCATTTTTAATTCTTTTTCTTATGATTCATTGATGATATACTTTTACCTTTTTTTTTTTTTACAGTTGAGCCAGGATATATTTTAAATTTAGAATAAGCAAGAATTGTCAGGGCAATATAACTTTTTACACATTTGCCTTCTGACACTTTTTACCCCTCAATGTTCAAATCCTTTCTCATTTAATACTTATATCAATCACTTATTCTTAAAAGAGTCTCCAACTAGTATGTGCTGGTGTTTAATGTTGCCACTTCTCTCTTTCATTTAACATCACTAAATGTATACCCGCCACTGAATGTTTAAGGTACTTGTTTTAAGTATTTATATGTGTGTGTGTGTGTGTTGTGTGTGTTAGAAATATGCTAGAAAGTTTATAGAAACTTATGTAAATGTTGGGCACTTTGGACATTAAGTAAAGACTGCTTTAGCCGTTATTTTTCAAGCACTCAATTAATGAGCTTGACATAAGTTACTCTTTATCTAGCCATTTACTTTGAAAAATGAGAAGGAAGACATCTACAGAAAATAATTAAGTACAACATATGGGCAAAAATGAAAAGTCAATGTCCTCCTTCTTCCTGCTTCTCTCCGGGCCCTTCTCCCAATCCTGAATCCCTTCTCTTCCCAGATTCTCTTACTAGATATCTAAGTGCAGATTCGTGTAGATGATATGTTTTAAATAGTAGAATCTTTTTAGGTTTAAATTCTATATGATGACTGTCTTCCCAGCATATGCCTCCCTCTCATGTTCACTGCATTGGGGAATAAGCATCTCTCGTTGGGACATTCATACTCAGTAAATTCAGAACACATTTCAAATGAGAAAGAGAATGAGGACCATGGGAATAGAAGCGGAGAACCAACATATGGGAAAGAGTACACATTTATAAAGTTCAACCATGAAGACATTTTTGTAATCCGAAAGAAGGCAGTATGGCAGGCTCTCAGAGGAGCGTTCTTCTCTGCATTTCTCCCGTTCCCAGGCGCTGGGAGTGATGCCTGTTGAGCTGGCGCAGGCTGAAATGGTCATTGGTAATGTGTGCCCGCGGAGGATGAGGTTTTTTTTTTATTTTTTTATTTTTTATTGATTTTTTACAGAGAGGAAGAGAGAGGGATAGAGAGTTAGAAACATCGATGAGAGAGAAACATCGATCAGCTGCCTCCTGCACACCTCCTACTGGGGATGTGCCCGCAACCAAGGTACATGCCCTTGACCGGAATCGAACCTGGGACCCTTGAGTTCGCAGGCCGACGCTCTGTCCACTGAGCCAAACCGGTTTCGGCGAGGATGAGGTTTTATCCAGCTTCACATGTGCCTGCAGGACGGACTACATAGTACGTGTGGCGTCTTGGTCAAGCATTAAGAATTTCAGGACAGAGGAGCAGAGCCTTAAGCCAAGTGGCTGCACAGCTCCGTGCCTGTGAAGCCAGCCCAGTGCACCCCGAGATCCTTGAGCATGCGGGGGGCCAGCAAGGAGTGGAGCATTCTGCGTGGGGAGAAGGAGAAGGTGGTGCCTTATGAAGGGATGTGTTCACCTCAGTGCACGTTCCCTCTTTGGGTTTTCCCGGTCTTTGCCACTTCTTTTTATTTTTTATTTTCTTTTATTCTATTTTGGCTTTTTTTCTTTATTGATTAAGGTATTACATATGTGTCCTTATCCCCCCATTCCCTCCCCCCCCCAACTCCCCCGCTCGTGCCCTCACCCCCCTGGTGTCTGTGTCCATTGGTTAGGCTTACATGCATGCTTACAAGTCCTTTGGTTGATCTCTCCCCCTTCCCCCCACCCTCCCCTGCCTTCCCTCTGAGTTTCAATGGTCTGATCAATGCTTCTCTGTCTCTGGATCTGTTTCTGTTCATCAGTTTATGTTGTTTATTATATTCCACAAATGAGTGAGATCATGTGATATTTATCTTTCTCTGACTTACTTATTTAGCTTAGCAAAATGCTCTCCAGTTCCATCCATGCTGTTGCAAATGGTAGGAGTTCCTTCCTTTTCACAGCAGCATAGTGTTCCATTGGGTAGATGTACCACAGTTTTTTAATGCACTCATCAGCTGATGGGCACTTAGGCTGTTTCCAAATCTTAGCCATTGTAAATTGTGCTGCTATGAACATAGGGGTGCATATATCCTTTCTGATTGGTATTTCTGGTTTCTTGGGATATATTCCTAGAAGTGGGATCACTGGGTCAAATGGAGTTCCATTTTTAGTTTTTTGAGGAAACTCCATACTGTTCTCCACAGTGGCTGCACCAGTCTGCAGTCCCACCAGCAGTGCATGAGGATTCCTTTTTCTCCTCATCCTCACCAGCACTTGTCATTTGTTGATGATAGCCATTCTGACCGGTTGTTTTGATGTGCATCTCTCAGATGATCAGTGACTTTGAGCATGTTCTCATATGTCTCTTGGCCTTCCTTTTGTCCTCTTTCCTATTTAGATCCGTTGCCCATTTTTTGATTGAATTGTTTATCTTCCTTTTGTTAAGTTGTAAGAGTTCCCTATAAATGTTGGAGATTATTCGCCACTTCTTAAGGAAGGGGGATTGATTATGGGCTAGGATGTGGCCTGCCCAGGGGTGGGGTGAGGTAGGGGGGGCGGTGACATGGGAAGTGATGCAGAAGCATGGAGGATGGATGGCTCTGCTGGAAACAGCTGCCATGTGGCTGGAGTGCTGATGCAGATAGGGTGGCATCGTGGCATTCAAGTCAAGGGTGTGAGATGAGGAAACTCTGCTCTGAATGCTGCGGGATGGGAGGGGGTGCACTTACAGAGACTTCCGGTGTGTGGAGAGCAGAGACCAGTAAGAGCATGGTTCCAGGACCTTAGTGTCAGGACAGAGGAAACCACACTTTCTTACCAGAAGCAGCCAAGGGACAGGGAACTCGGCTTAGTGGCCTGGGGCGTCAGGAAAGGCTTCCTGGAGGAGGCAGCCCCAAGGATCTTCCTGGAGGAGGATCCTGAGGGGCGAGTCTGGTGGGGACCTACATGACCAGGGACGTTAACCAGGGGATACTTTGGACTTGATGCTCAGGGCTATGGGAGAAACACTAAAGACTTCACGAGGGCAGCATGGTGAGGTTCACATTTTCTGAACTGCTTTCCGTGTTGTTGTTAGTGTGAAGCAAAGGTTCTCAAAGTGTGGTCCCTGGACCAGTGGCATCAGCATCACCCATGGGCTTCTCACAATGCAGATTCAGGGGCCCTACTCCGACCTTTAAATCAGATCTCCAAAGAAGGGCCAGAAACTGGGTGAGAACAAGTTCTCCTGGTGATTTCTTAAATCACATGAAAGCTTGAGAGCCACTGCTGTGGAGCGAAAGGACTTCAAAATGTTTATTATAAATCCCTTGTTTGTCATGACTGACCTGAGGACCCTGGTGAACCAGTCAGTTATCAAAGATTAACTTAGCGGTGGGTGATAATTAAGACACAGGTCTCCTGACTATGCCCCTTCCTTCTGCCATGCACACTTCCCAGGCAGGAAGATTATCACAGCATTTTTAAAAGGGAGATATAATTATATTACCTTTCAAAAACGGTGCCTACAAATGTACAAATGGAAAGAGGAAATAATGTGGTGTAAGAAAAGACTGACATATAATTTTTTTGTATCATATTTCAGGTGTGATGCATATCATGTTTGTGTGTCTCTGAGGCTAGAATGGGGAAGAAGGAAGTGACTTATCTAAACTTAAGCTAATTATTCTCTAAGCAGTGAATTTACTACCTCCTTGACCTTGGGTGAAACGTTTAATCTCTTTGAGCCTCAATTTCCTTATCTATAAAATGGGGATAATAATACTTGCCCAACAAGGTTGTTAGGATAAGGTAGCTTAAGTGAAAGTGTTTTGTAAGTTGTAAAGCATTATAAATGTGAATGATATTATTTTTATCATATAATTTAAACATAAATCCATTCATCTAGCACACATCTATCAAACATGTATTGTGGGCAATATTGTAAAGTATAGAGTGTTTAGAAATGTGTTTTTGTTCAGAAGAACTATGAAACTTTTGAAATAGTTTTCCAAATTACCCATGTTATTACTCAGTAGGAAGCCCATTCAGACTTAATATGGAACACTTTGATTTGAAATTCCTGATCCTATATTTTGGATTGAATCGTACCTTAGATAGTTAGTTCTCTTCTAAATTTTTCTTACTTCTTATTTTAATAGAGACACTCAACCAACACATTGTCAGGTGCATTATGTTACTTTAATAGATTAAAATTTGTAATTTAAGGGAGAATTCCATTTAAGAATTAATTGAGCTTATAATTATTTATATAACCTTCCAGAATAGCAACAATAGTGTATGAGTAATTTCTAAGTAAAATTAAGTCCATGAGTGGCTTATGTGACTCATCAAGCCTTAGAGTGAATTGGTGTAGTTTGGCTTTTACCAATTAAAAATAAGTATACTGATTATTAATATGAGTCTTTTGGTTTACTCATTTAAGTAGGTCATAGGAGTTTCTCAGAGCCATAGGCTAGTTTCTCAGGACTTTATTAACGTGTGGCTCTCTGTTGTGAGAAATGGATCATTTTTAAGGAATTCCTACCTACCTCTAGAGGTGTCATTTATTCTTTAATAAATGGTAGCTTATTTACATAACACTGAGGAAGTAGTCCATTTAATACCAGATAAATTGCAGTTACTAATAAAGCCCAGTGGTGCATTCCTTTGATGTGGCTATTTTGGTTAATTGAGAGATAATTCTTTAAATCTTTTAATCCTTTAAATGTCCATTATTGATGCTGAAGATCTTTCTAAAGTATACACTTCCTTTCCTTTAGGTATAATATCCTTGTCACAACTTAACCATACTTAATAGCATGGCTATCCTATGGTTGAACTTGGAATTCATTGTTGGATTCAGGAGAGGGCTAACCTGGAGGTGGAAATCCATTAGGACAACTGTACACGGTGGTTTGCTATCTCTGTGATAAGAGAACAAACCTCTGGCCTCCTCTCTTATCATCTACTCCCTCTACCTTGCTTTCCTCCTGCTTCTGGACTCTGTCTTTGAAACTCAGATTGCAGTTTGTTGGTTCCTTGCCTTGAGTAACGACACTAGTACCTTTCTAAAGGTAGACAAGGGACGATCAAAGCTTCTCTCTGTTTGCACTACTTTTTATTGCATTGTCATTGAAAAGCCACTAGATTACTTTATTTTTCTTTGTCTTCACCACTGCAGACCGAATGTATATATCTCCTGTATCCTCTCTGTTTCTGTACATTTCTATGGTTGTTCATACTATTTCTCTAGGAAATAAAGTGCATTATTTCCTTTAAGAAATCTCCCAGATGCATTAATATTTGAATCCAGGTTACTTTTTGAATGCATTTTTTTTTTGTAATTTAATTCTAATTCCAGGTTGGAAAAAAATAGTGCAGGTAATATTACTATTAACACTCACATCACATATTTTAAATATAATATCATGAGGCATCAAGCTAAGGCAGTCTTGTTTTTAAATGAAATGTTTGCAGTTTTATTTTTTGGGTCTTGTCAGGTTACAGTGATTACTGTAACATAGTAGAAATATATGCATATAATTAATACTATAAACATTTCGGGCATAATTGTTTATTATCTGGAATTTAGTTTTCCAGAGAAAAAATAATCGTGATGCACAATTTCAGCCTGTTAACTGGGCTTGGCTTTGGTTTCACTTAGAGGTGAGTCACATAATAACTTGCAGGAAAAGCCACAGTGTATAAGAGATACAGCTATTTCCGTACATATTAAGGTTGATTATGAATAAATGAAATTTGAAATGGGAAGTTTTTAAAAGACTCATTCAAGAACATTTATATTTGAAAGTTAAAAATATTCTTTCTGGTTTTTTTCCTAGTAGAAAATTAAACAAAATTAAAATAATGAATGATGTTTTCTATTATGCTTATTGTAATTACCTCTTCTGCTTAAAATTTTATTTTTTGGCCTCATATGAAGTGACAGATCATTACAGCCAATTTGTGGTTTTAACAATCAGAAGTAACTGACTAATGATGCTATTCATATTTGGTTGCGGATTAAAGGGGGCTGTGTGTGTGTGTGTGTGTGTGTGTGTGCCCGCTTACATTTCAGTGTATTTTCTTCATAACCGAAATGCCAAAAATGACTTGCAAAGCTATTCTGAATTATTGGTTTTCTCAAAATCAAGGGTTTTAATATCTTTTTAAGTTCTCTTTTTAAACTTTTAAAAATGTCAAATTACTTTTTTTGGGGGAAAAAAACAACCCTGAAAATATAGAAACTTTTGTTCTCATATTGGAGCAAATGAGAGGGTAGCATTTGAGAAAAATGTTTTAAATGCCTTCTACATTTACTGTGTTAGTTGTATGACTTGGATGCCTCTCTATATATTTAGTTTCATTCAGGTTTTCCACTTTTCATTCTGAAAAGGAAGCAAAGTACTGAATTCTTTTTCCAAAGGAAAATGTTTGCAGTGTCATGCAAAACGGGGACAGATGGCACTGCAAAGCTTTGGGGAGAAGTACCGCACTCCAATCCAAATTGTTAGGCAAAGTCAGAGACAAACACAAAGCTACCAATTGTTGCAGTTATTTATACGACTTAATTAAAAAAGTTACAGGGTAGAATGCTGCCTCTTACATGAAATAAAAGACATTTTACCAATTTACAGTCCAGACGTCACTAAGCGGATGCCCAAGTAGCCAAGTTTGATGAAGAAAAGGAAGCAGCAGAGAAAAGCCGTCCTAGTCACTAACATGTATTCTACAATTTTGGGTTTCACAGCGGGCAGGCTTAACCAGATGCAGTGTGACAGCCTGTTAGCAAAATAAACAGATTCCCGAGTTGGAGTCCTATGCTCTTTCCCCTTCACTTTTAACTAGATTAGCTGTGCAGTGCAGCATGGCTAGGGCTGTGGTGGGGTGCATTAGCTTCTCCCCACACTGTTCTCTGATTGAGCAGCAAAGCATCCATTACCAATACCATATCCAAAGTGACGTTTCCATACAGGCTGCCTGCTGTTTCATTCATAACCACAAAACAGACTGAAATGACTTTACTTCTTTTTACAACTTGCAAAGAGTTAATGGACTGTGCTGGCCCCCTGCCAAAACCTTTAAGAAACTTTATTAATGTGTTATGAGGCTGGGACACCATAGTGTGGGATTTTATTGGTTATTCATCTTAATGAATAAAAATATGTATGCACAATTAAAGCCATGTTCTGTAGCAATTGCCTTCTAATAAATGTTGAGACTTTGTCAGTACTCATCATTGCATTTGCTCATCAATTTTGACCGTTTTCGTTCCAAAACCTGAAGTTAACAGCAGTGCCACAACATGGACTTTGTTTAAAGAAATACTAGCCTAGTATTTAAAATGAATAATTATTTGATGATGTAAAGGACATTCTTTAGCAAGTGGTAAAGGGAATTGCATTTTTTAAAAATCTCGATGTGAAAAACCTAGTCATAATCTGCATCATTTGCTCATTTTTATTAAGAAAACTGGTCCATCATATATTGATTCTTCATAAGATAGAGACAACATAATTTTGTTATAGATCACACAGAAATGGATAGGCAGCATTAAAATTATTTCCGTTCTATTCTGTTCTGAACTGCCAGTTACCAAACGTTTCATTTTTATTTTCATACAGTTTTATTGTCTTGTCACCTCGGACTTTTTCTCCCCACCTTCCTAGGGGTGGGATGTTGCAAGGAGGGAATGAGGGCAGAAGTTGTAGTATATTGAAACTAAATTAAAAAATAGACTGAGTGCATCGGTGGGTCTATATAAATTTCATGCTATAGATATGTGAGGAAAGATGAATATTTTTTGCAACTTTTGAAATATGTACTCACCTTCCCCCCAAATAGAATACTATGCACTTTCAAAAGAATGTTGAATGATCTCCTTCAGTTTGTGAAAGAGGAGGATATCTTTCAGAGCATTCTTTTGCAAAATGAATAGAAGTATGCATTTTTATATTATTGGAGTAGGGAAAATTTATGCCACTTTATCAAAAATACTCGTGAAAAGGCATTAAAAAAACCCTCTGGTAAGTAAAAATACCAAGAGAATGAGTTCATTGCACTTCCATAGCAGTAAAATCAAAGATTAAGCCATGTCTGTTTTTATGAACTTGACTAAGAGAACATTTGAATTCATACCGATGTTTCCAAGTCGTAAAGTCATCCACGGTTTTGCCTTTGGTAGAAATGAGAATAATTCCATTTTCTTGAGTTAGCTAATTTAGAAATAAGGGTAACTTGTTTCTGTCTTTGGCACTTTAACCTTGATGTTGGAATGGAGCTAGTTGAAATGAAAATCTGAACAGGCACTGAATTTTAACACCTAGTGGTTTATTCTCTTATAGATGAACCAGAACTTGCCTTGAGTTTTAAAAATGACCTACCTCGAGGTCATTAGAATTAGATTACAAATAGAGAATAACATTGGAAAGATGATTCAAAGTGAGTTTGCAGTGGGAGTGTGGGGGGGCATAAAGCTATTTGGGGAAAGGGAAATAATCTTTCCACTTAGACTTTGGCCATCGTGTGCAACTGGCCATCTTTTCAAGTTGAGTCATCATGCTGAGGCACTTGGCCTCATGGATGGGATCATGCTGTGCTCTGTGTTGTAGCTAACCACCTACGTTGAAGCAAGGACGTATTTTGACCTTCTGCTCTTTCCTTGAGTCTCATTCACCTGGGTAGGAGGGAGTGGTGGAAGTGGTGTTGGTAGATCTATCAGGTGGCAGTGGAAACTGGTTCTTCTGTGCAGCCGTGTTGTATCAGTAGAAAAGGATCAGACCCTAAACCCTGGTTAAGCACAGCTAAGACTGGTTCAGTAGCACTCATGGGAAAAACGGCACATAGGAAGAAATCAGACTGTTATTTGTGAGATGTGGCTTAGAGGGGGAATTACTTGATCCTGTGGTGAAGTCTCGGGACTTTGGTGAGAGATTAGGAGGTTTGTGGGGAATGAAGAGGGCAGTGGCTTTGAAAAGGGCGTCTGGTGCTCACATGTTATCACGGGCTGAGCTGCTCATGCTGAGCCGGCCCTTTGCCTTTAACGGAGTGCACTGACTCAGTCCTCAATTTGTGGCCTGCCATGGGCAGAAAGGGGTTTCTGGCCTCCTCCTCCTCCCGGCTTGTGTACATTACAAACCACAGTATAAACTCACCACACTTAGCCGCCGAGCTCAAGGGAGGCTTCCTCCGGGAGAATTGCGAAGTTGTGTGTCAAAAAGTTAGGCTAGTTGACCAAAGAATCCTGTAATTGTAGAGGAATAACCTCTATCTGATCTCTCTCTCTCTCTTCTCTCTCTCTCTCCCTCCCTCCCCCTCTCTCTCTTCCTCTCCCTTCCTCTCTCACTCCCTTCCTCTGTCTCCACATGTGTGAGTGTGTGTGTGTGTCTAATGGTAACACCTGTAATTTGAGAAAACTGCAAATTTAGATAGGACTCTAGAGTCAGATTTCCTTGAGTTTAATTCCTGTCTCTCTCAACTTATTAGCAGAATAGCCTTGAGCAAGTCTTCTCATTTGAAAATGGGGATAATAATAATAATAATACCTACCCCATAGTTTTATTTTGAGGATGCAATTTGTGTATAGTACTGAGAACACAGTTGAACATGTACACATGTCAAATACTGTTAGCCTTACTATTATTTTATTACTATTCATCCACAAGCTATTTGCCGATGAAGAGAAGGATGTGGTCCCATTTTAAGTCGATGTAGGAGGTACTTGCACTCTACCTACCTAATCACATTTATTCTCACTAGGCTCCTTGCAGGTATAGGAATCACTTTTATATGTGTTGCCCTTTCTTGTGTCCTCAGCAAGACATACAGTGCTTGACTCCCAGAGACTTGTATTCTAGTTGGGGATATAAAATATACCCACTTGGCAATATGCACCTAAAATGGCCAACATAAGAAACAAGAGCCGAAACCGGTTTGGCTCAGTGGATAGAGCGTCGGCCTGCGGACTGAAAGGTCCCAGGTTCGATTCCGGTCAGGGGCATGTACCTTGGTTGCGGCACATCCCCAGTAGGGGGTGTGTAGGAGGCAGCTGATCGATGTTTCTAACTCTCTGTCCCTCTTCCTTCCTCTCTGTAAAAAATCAATAAAACATATTAAAAAAAAAAGAAAGAAACAAGAAACACACGGAATCAGAAACTATATTTTAATTTTTTTAAAGGCTTTTGTCTTAATCCCCTAGTTTTGTATATAATTGCACCGAGTCTCTTTGCACTAGTTGGTGATCAATCAACATTTACTGAATTCCTCTGTTGGTGGAACAGCTGATGATTTTAGGATTTGGGCATTCTCAAGGAAGAAGAAGCAGTATCAAACCATAAAATCTCATGAAAGTAAAAAAAAAAAAAATTAGTGCAAGGTTTAAAAGCATTAGTGATTAAGAGCGCACTGGAGATTCTTTCTGAACACACCAACTTTTGCTAAGAGTGGCTTGTAGTTATACAACTATGTGACTTTGACCCTGCTGATAACTAATTAAACAAAGGCTGAAAGTCCCTAAATGTCTTTTGTGCAGGATCATAATGTTGAGAAATGTTTCTGCCTTGAAAAAGTCCAAGAAGAGTGTATATATGTGTTAACATATATATATATTTCTTGGAGAGATATATATAGATAGATAGATAGATAGATAGTGGACAAGAGAAAGTATTGAAATTAAACCTTTAAAGAGACATTAGACTTTATAATGATAGAGATTTAAAAAAAATTTAAAAATTATTGGTGTGGCTGTGCTGAGTGTGTGGACATGTAATTAAAGATAGAAAGACTGGCATTTAGTGAATAAGCGCTCTGAGTCTAATGAATGCCACCAGTCTGTGTCAGCATTATGGAATTCATCTTTCACCTCTGAATTATCTCTGGGCTGAGGCAATGTTGGATTCAGTTGAAGCTTAGCATTACGGAACAGTAATCACGGCCAATAGTGATTACAGGATGGTGCACCAGGCCTCATGTCTCTCAACCTGAGCTTAAACTAGTGGAACAGCCGCGAAGAGAAAAAATCCAGTGACCTCATTATGTAATATTTGGAAGCTGTGGACACAGCATGTTAGTCAGGACAAGTTAATAGAGAAAAAAAGGGACAGAGACAATAAACAGTATGAGAGATTTAGGTGCACTTCTGAAGCACTTTACCTTCATTTTTCAGGTGTTCTGTATGTTCCTACTATGAGCAAATCGGTATGTCTGTAGTTTCATGAAGTCCCCCGGCACTCACCGCCCCCCCCCCGCCTCTCCCCCCCCCCCCCCCCACCTTTTGTTCAATCCTTGGAACTTTCAGAGACTATTCTTTGATCTCAGTTTTCATTTAGGTAGGTTTTGTGTTATGGGTGCTTGCCATAGGAGGGTTTAAACAGTTTTTAAATATATATATGACCAGTGTTTTAGTGATATAAGAGAAGTGTAGATTCTTAAGGAAAGAGAAGGAAGAAAATTATTATTTTGTTGTTGTTTTCATTTTGCATCCATTCATGTTGCTTTGATAAAGACTCTTGAGTCCATGTCAAAATTATGGCAATGCAAATGAGAAACGTTTGGCTTTGCTCAGATTTTGCTCAGGCTTCTTTGCAGTACATTTCCGTATGGTCCGTTTATTATGATTTTATTTTAATTTTCTACAAAATTAAAAGAGCTTCTTCCATTAGCAGAAAGCATGGTGGACCGGGGCCTAACTGCAATGGTGAGGTGAGTGGCATTTCAGAAAAGACCCCTTGTTCCACTCCCTAACTTGTCCTATTATGATCTTGCTTTGTAGTTAGTTTTTCAAACAGCTTTTTGAGGAAAGTTGAGCTCGTCTTAGGTGGGACCCAGTGTCTGGCTGGGCCTGGCCAGCCTCGGCCCTGCCTGGTGAGCGTGGCGGCATCTCGGCCGCTTGGCTGCCATTTCAGGCCCTGCCCGCGGCTCGGCTGCTGAGCTGCGCCCGTGCCAGGACTCTCTTGGCAGCGCAGATTAACTTTGTAGAGATACACAGTCCAGAAATATCTTATAATTACAAAGCACAGGGGGCAGAATGTTTTTACAATACAGCTGTGCTAATGTAAACATTTAATTTGGCAGCCTTCTCCACCCACTTTTCAATTAACCGGGTTTATGCAGATACTTTAGGTCTGTAATAAACTTTATTGCTACTTCTCTTAGAGTACAGTTTATGAAACACAGATTTGAGGGGCTTTTTTTTGGGGGGGGGGTTCCATCCATTTAGGAAAGCACATTGTGAATGTTATGTTGTGGTGACGGGGAAGTACAGCCACAGGCCTGGCTTAGCTGAAACAATTGCTTTAGAGGGGGAACGTGGGGCTGTCTCCTCCGGCTTTGAAAGCCTGCAAGGGGATATTAATAGAAAGAGGTAAAATCACTTATGTAGCTACAAAAAGACACTTGTGTTGGTGATCATTAAAAAGAGATAAATGTCCCCTGCAATGCATGAGACTGTTTCAGAGATAAATTCCCAATAACAGTTCTTACAGATATAATTATAATAATTGTGTGATCGCCGTGATAATTATTCGTATAGAGTGAAAGAAATAATTTTCTATCTAAAGTAGCATTCAACTGTTCTGTGCACAAAGCTAGTCAATAGACCCCTTTCAGCTAACCGCAACCGTGGGACAGGCCATAGAGTTCTAAAGCTAAATTTGGTTGTCCCTGACATTGTGAAAAGGAGGTGGTTGTTTTTCCATGAGGAATATGGTATCACATTTCATGATATTTCTTTACATATATTGGTTTACACCTTTCTCATATTTATTAGAGAAAAGCATATAAATGGCATATGTATGGATAGTTTTTAAAAAAGATATATTTTATTGATTTTTTACAGAGAGGAAGGGAGAGGGAGAGAGAGTTAGAAACATCAATGAGAGAGAAACATTGATCAGCTGCCTCCTGCACACCTCATACTGGGGATGTGCCCGCAACCAAGGTACATGCCCTTGACCGGAATCGAACCTGGGACCTTTCAGTCCACAGGCCGACTCTCTATCCACTGAGCCAAACAAGTTAGGGTGTTTTTGTTGTTTTTTTTTGTTTTTTTTTTTAACACAAAAGGGTTTCAACTCATATTTCTCTCTGTCCCTATTTAGAAACTTTGCTTTGGTGATGGTTTTACAAATTAGCCCCTTTTCCCTCTTCATGATGGATTTTCACAATAGAAAACCATTCTTGTGATATTTTTTCCCCTCAGAACTCCTTTTGAGTCCTTCATTTAGTCTGGCTTCCTCACAATTCAATCTATGGGGTGTGCCCACAAAGTAATTTTCAATCTTAAATTGTATTAGACTGTTCAGCTCCCAAAGCTGCTCCATAGATCTCTTTCAGTGAGCCAGAGAGATGGCCGAGGTCAGAGAGTTTTAAAGGCTGGCCTCATTAATCTGTGGTCTTCTTATTTTCTGGTGCAATAGCTATTTTGCATCATATCACCTTTACTCATTCTGCTTGTCACAGCTAAACAGTGCCTTTGCTGTGGCTGTTATTCTCTCCGGCGATTTACTCGTTAAACACAAAAATCAAACCAAAAACACTTAGTTGCACTATTAAGTCTCTGTGTATGTAACATGTCAATCTTATTTTCAAAATGTAATTCTTGTGGATACTGCTTATTTATACATTTTAAACAGAGCCCATTTTACTTGTTAAAGTCAGAGTAGTGCAATTAAACTGTAAGCCGCATGAAGACAGGGACAAATCATGAGTTTTTCACTATTGTAGACTGAGTTCCAGGGATGACACATGGTAGCTTGTAGATGCTCAGTTATGTTGTTTGTCTTTAAAATAAATATATGGATAAATCTAGTAAGAATCTAGTCAGAATCAGAATATTGAGTGTTAATTAACTATATAAACTCACAGCTCATTATGAATCTTTCTTTTAGATTGTTTTGTCTTTCTTTGGTAAATTAATGCTCTTTTTCTCAGTTGTTTTTTTTGTTTTTGTTTTTGGATAGAATACCCAAGATGACATCCTTTCTGCAGCTTAAATGCATTCCCAGAATTATTCAGGTTAAATTGTGATATGAGGAGGTCACAGTCTTATGGAGAGAAGCAACATATAAGCAACCAAGCATAATGAAATGTTAAATTCCCATATCGGAGGTGTGAGTGAGGAGTTGTGGGCCTAAGGGGTGCCTCCTTAGGTGGCAGTAAGTAAGACGCAGAGAAGATGGATAAAATTCAGGGGCTTTAGAAGATGAGTTAGGAGTTTGAATAGCACGGGAATAGTGATGCTCCAGGAATAGAAACCGTATGGGCAAAGGCACAGAGACCTGCGATTGTACAACATATTCTAGGGATCTCAAGAAGCGTGCTAGAGCTAAGGTGTGGGAAGCTGGGGCTGGATATGAGAAGGACTAAGGATTATGATTTTTCCAGTGGCTGTAGTGAGGTCTGAGGCTAGGCTGGGGCCAGCTAATGAAGAGCCTTGAGTGCTGTACTAAGGAGGTTTTGGGTTGCTCTGAGCAATAGGGAGCCATCAAAGTGTTTTAAGGGGTGAAGTGTTATGTTTCCTGGTGACAGTGCTGACGACGGAGTCTGGCTTCATTGTGAAGAATGATTCCTATTGGCCTGAGGAGGCTGAAGCTGTTGTCAGATGAGACATGAAGGCTCGACAAGGGATTTAGCAGCCTTTGACATAGAGATGAGGGAATGGACATGAAAGGCAGTGGCTAGGCCAACAACCAAATGTGAGGCTTTAGGGAGACGGTGTTGCCAGCTGCTTGTCTTCTGCATGGGAAGCTGCGTGGATATGGGTTCCATTAATTGAGGTATGGCTGGAGTATATGTGTGTGTGTGTGTGGAGGGGTGGGGGAAGTAGTGCACTAGCAACTCAGAGTGTGCAGGGATTGCACTACAATATCACAGGGTTTTGCAGGTACAATGAGAGGTTAGGGCTAGATGTCGACAGGGAATCCTCTCCAAATGTGTTATATTTGAAAACACGGAGCTGGGTGGGTTCACTCCGGGGGAGCATAAGGCGACAATGATGAGGATCACTTGGGTAGGTTGTCTGAGGGATCACCAACATGGAAGGGTGATAGATGAGAAGGAGAGAGCCATAGAGACTGGAAAGCAACCCCAAAAAAGGAAGGCTTAGAACAAGGAAGGAGTGGTGCCCTAAAGGAAAAGGAAAGGGCGATTTTTCAAAGTTAGGGGTTCTTAGTGTCAAAAGTCAGTCAGCTAAGCAGAGTCTGGGAAGGTCAAGGCAAGTGGGAGCTGATTGAAATAGTAAGTTTGGAGTTAGGACACATCTTAAACTTACGGACTCTGAGAGCTGGTGTTGGGCATGAGGATTACTTGCGCATTGAAAATAGTGATCAGAGAGTATTGAGTTTTACTCCCCAGCATAACTTCACCAGAACAGATTTGATCATACAGGGACCTTGGGCTGCTTAAAGGATGACTAATCTGTAGACCTTAAGAAACTGGCAGAAAACAATGGATTATGTTCATCTGTGCTCTCTTCTAGTTCTGTGGAGGAAGTGTGCATTTTTTCCCTCCATCTAATGCCACCATTGGCTACTATATTTAAAGAAGCAGAAACCCCTTTGAATTTTTAATGTGAGTTTTAGAGAACAATTTCACAGAAAATAAACGGAAATGTGCCCAATCACTGCACACCCCTTTTAATTGCTCTTACCAAGCCTCAGCCATTCCCCTAGGAGGGAAATTATGCTCCCTCCTGGTCCCCGGATTCAACGTTATAGCAGCAGCAAGGAGCAATTTATTTGCTCCCCGTCTCCCTGTGTGACTCCTCAGTTTAGCAGTAAAAGACACAGAAAGTGGTGATATTACTAGTATGCTAGTACATCAGATTATATTAGAAAATATGGTTGAGCCAACTAACATGTAAGTAAAAACTATAGCTGACTAGCTGACTGCAACCTGGGTGCAGCTCTGTCCTCTCTTGGGGTATCTTAAAGGCTTTGGCTAAGTTTTTTTAAATGCCTGGAATATTCATTGAGTATATTCGTACTCAATATTCAATGTTGACTTCAGTTTCCTCTGAAGGAAAATAAACAAACAAGTGGAACATTTGTTAGTCAAAAGCCAAGTACCAACGTATCTGGCCCTTTCTGACAGCAGAGTGACCCCCGTGCACCTCTGTGTGACCTCGCCAGCCCTTGCCATCTTAAGGTGCCGCTTCGCCACTTCCTCCAGGAAGCACAAGCAGGAGCCAACGAAGTTTCCGAAAGTAAAGTTGGATCGTGTGTAAGTAGATTAGGGTCTGGCACACCATCTCACTTTATCAGGCATTTAAAGCAGAGGATGTGCACTGCAGCCGGCTGCGACTTGCCAATTAGCTGGGCTTTCCCCACTGTTTCTGGTTTGGCAGGGACGAGGTGGTTCACCCTGCCTCGCTGCTGCCTGCCAAGGACACATGGCCAGCTCCCGGCTTCCTGTCTTCCTCTTTGTGTCCTGGCCTTGCCGTCCAGGGAGCTGCCAAGACACGATTGCCAGAAACCTTCCTTCGGAAAGGTCAAGCAACCTCAAGTCACCTATGCCAATATTTGTGTTTTCTTTTTCATCCTCCTGTGTTCGACTTGGAGAAAAGTGTGCAAGAGAACAGGCAGCAAGTGGGACCTGGGGTCACTTTGGATCACTTGGATAAAGCAACAGAACCCAAAGAATCCCTTGGCGGCCGGGGGCTGATGATTCTAGTAGAATTCTATTTAAAGCTCTGTGAAGTGTGATAGAGTTCAGCATGGTTCGATGTGGATTTGGAGTTAGTGTGCTTTTTAGGATTCACTGTACACATGTGATTTTTGGCTGAAGCCGAATCCTGGTGCATGGCAGGGAGAGTGAGAAAAGTGGACATTGGTCTTGGCTTAAACACTGCATGTTGTTTGTTTTTTTAGGACTCTATAGCCACACGCTCCTTTTTGCTTTCCAGTTTTGTGTCTGCGAACTAGCATCCTTGTAAACACAGTCTGAGAACAATTCACAAGGGAGTCACCCGGGGTGCCTGTTGAAAGTGCCACTGTCTTGGCCCCAGCACTTCTATAGTGTTCTCAGCCACAGCGGGGAGGGCAGGAATCTGAATTTCTGTCAAGCACCTGGAAGGACTGGGACGCTCACTACAGTTTTGGGACTGAATGTGTCACTGATTATAAAATCAAAATAGGGCAAGTGGTATTCATTGTCACCATATGGCAACTTGTCCCTCGTCTCCTTCAATTGATCTTTTTGGAGCTTAATTCATGTCTTCAGATTGTATATAATCCAAGAAGAATAACCACAAACACTTTTTAAATGATTGAAATTTTTAAAAACTAATACTATGCGAAACTTTATCCAAATGATTGTCTCTTTTTTGAACCCTACATTTTAAGATTTTTTTTAAAAAAGGGTTTTTTCAGGACACATAGAGCTACCACAGGTTGTGTACTAACAGCTCCAGAGGGCTCCCTCCCTGTTGCCCACACTGTGAATGATCCTCCTTGGACGTGTGCAGGGTGATGGGCCTGGTGATGTTGTTCATAAAAGGAAAGTTCAGTGTCTCTAAATATCATAATGCAAAGCAATTTTCTTCTTCACCTTGAAAAAATTCCACTTGAGGGATATGGAGCTCTTAAAGTGCCCCAAACTGAACCACCTACTAATTCCCATGGCTGCTGGCATCGATAGAGGGGACATGGTCTGCTTTGCCATAGACTCAAGACAAGGTCTATGTAACCCCCATATTCCCTTTTGCCTTTTTATATGAAATTGTCCATAGCATTTTCTTCCTAAGCTCAATTTAATTGTTCTTTGTGCCTTTTACACCTTGTGATATGGCATCTTTGTTGGTAAGGATGGTGCAGCCTTGAACTTTTTTTGGTCATTGTTTTGTAGCATCCCTCGAGTTTGGCCCAGATTACCTAGTAATTTTGCCATCTCCCCTCTCCAAATTATTTTCAAAATTGGCTGCAGGGCCGCAGCCTCAGGGACATCTCTGTCTTTCTGACGCGAGTAACAAACACGACACTAATTTGGAACAGTGCTCTGTCAGAGTTTACCTCTAGCCTTGGGTTCCAAATTTGCAACTTCAGCATCTTCCATTGAAAGAAACAGCACATTTTCCCTGGTAAACTCCCCTTTTGCCTCCCCTTCAACCATAGTCTTTTATAACAGTAATAAGGAAATGTGGTTACGGGTGTAATTGCCAGGAGGCAATTGTACTCTAGAGGACTGGCAGAATTTTGTTTTCTGTATCTGAGGGTTGGGCTCCATCAATAGGCTCCATTTGCAAATAAGTCAATTAGAATAATAACAACGATGCCTTTATTTTTATGGCAACCTCCCCTATCGAGATCAAAGTGTGTTAGAGACATCCTATCAGATTCATTGTTCTAATGCCCCAGTGGGCTGGAAATGAAAAAGTTTTATTATAGGTTGTTTGAGATAGGCTATTGAGTGAGAGAGAGGTTAAGTGACATCCCAGAGGCCACAGAGGAAGTCAGTAGGGGAACTGCTAGAAACAAATCAAGGTTTCCTGTTACTCTCTGCAAGTTTTCAAGCTCCATTCTTCCCCGGCCATGGTAAAGGATGAGAATAAAGCGCAGCCTCTGCTAGGATTGCACAATAATGTAGGTTGAAACGGTTTTGAAAATTGTAAAGGTATTGTTACTACCTTTATCGCTTAGCACCAATGGGAGGTAAGAAAGAGACTGACTGTCAGCATCTAGTTGTTCCAACATCTATGACATGGATTTTGCAACGTATTGATTGATTCGGCCTAAACTATCAGTCATCTTGATTATTAATGAAGACTAATGAAAAATTCCTTCACAGTTCTGAATTAAATAATACATGTAAACATCTTATAGCTCTTTACGATTCTTAAACTTTAAAAATTTCGTGAGATTGACAACAAACTTTGAACAGATTAAGATGCTAAAGATCAAAGTTTCTCTGTTATATAAACTGCCTAAGAAAAAACTTATTCAAGTCTTCTGATTTCTTTTTAAGGTTTTTACTTAGAGACTCCATAGTTCTGAGGATGAGGGTGATACATTTAGGCCCTATTTTTTTTTTTTTTAAGTGGGAATAGGAGAACTGGTACTAAAATTGCTACTAACCTTTCTCCTGTTTCAAGGCGCCTTGGAGGACATGTTCCCTGGGGAGGTGACATCATTAACTTGCTCTTAATTACTCTTGTTTGCTTTGTGGTTAGAGGTGGCCTATCTTGGTCTAGGGCTATAGGCTACCCAAGCACCCAGCATTCCCTCCCTTGAACAGACCTCTCCTTCCAGACTAGCTGAAAAATCAGAAATGCCCCAAAGCTCATCAGAGAACTTTGCCTTCTAATGGGAAATACGAAAAGTTCGGCAAAATATAAATACACGGCGTTTTAAAGTTCTCTCTTTGGTTGTCAAAGTTCTAGAGTGGGTTCATATTTCTTCCCTTTAACCCAGGTAAACGAGGCTATCTTCCACTTATCATAGATCCTTCCCGTCAGTCTCATGGGGAGAGCAATGGCCTCGAGACGTTATCTCATCATCACTGCACCTCTCGTTGTGTCTTAATGCTTAATGGATGTTAAGCTGAAAACAAATCCCGGTAAGCAGGTGAACAGAAAATGAGGTGAAACAGCGGAGAAAGAAAGCATCCGTCAGCAGGGCGAGTGGAGTGAGGAGATAGGCGCTGTTCTCTACCAGGTGATTGGATTATATCAGCCAATTTATTGAAGTTTTGGTAATTGCCTGATGATATTAATAGAGAACGTTCAGTTATTGTTTTGTTGTTAGTTGCTTTTTTTTTCAAAAGAAATTTTAAAAACCGTTTTCTTAAGTGCCTCCTCCCTCTTCTTTCAAGTTCCCTCACTGGATTCCTGGGCTCTTTCCCCGTTTTGTGTTGGTTTTCATGGTGTGACATGCACACCCGTGGCACTACAGAGGATTCCTGCTCGGGGAAAAGAAAGCTGAGCTATGCTGTCCCTTTAGAAAGGCACAGGTCAACCGTGAATGGGAGCCTAATGTGAGCAGGAAGCTTTGGCTTGGGACCCAGATGGGGAAAGCCTAACTTTGGTATCCCAGGTGGGTCTGGAACCCCGACTTCCTTGCAGTTAGTAATATTGTCATTGCGCAAACAAACCTACATAAATGAGAATGACACAGGAGCACAATGCAAGTCTTCTCATTTATAGTTTCTATTTTCCAAGAAAAAAAACTTGAAAGCATTGCTTAGATGTAGAGTTTGCTAAAAATGCAGATATTTTGCCAACAAGAAGCAAAATGACAGGTGTCATTTTCTTTCAAGTTGCTGTAAGTTGCTCTTTATTTCGTTTCTTCAACAGAAGGGAGAAGGGCTGTGCTCCCCTGAAGCAGGTGACAGCATTGCAGGTTGGTGTTGACCCTGTGACATCCAGCCTTGCTGTGGTTGTTGGCTGGTTTCAGTTCTCCTCTCCCAGGAGTTGAAGGGTCTTGGGAAGTAACGTAATGGTTTCAGTGTAATTCTTGGGCAGAGAGACACCAGGCAGAGCACACTGTGGAGAAACCTAGTGGGTATTTATCACGAAGAGATTTAATCTTTCCACGAGAGAAGCAGAGAGGAGCGAGAGTGAGCTGGGTTGAGGTGTGAGAACCCACCTTCGGTATTTAGAAAGTCATTTGCTTATAAACTATTGTAACGTTATTTTGTTCTAATGTATTTGCTGTGATATTTGTAAGTGGATGGGTATGTTGTATCTATTGACTTCCAATCAAAACTTCAAATACATTGTTTGAAGTTGGAGATTAGTTCTTCTTTGTTCAAGGAGCCCGTTACTAGGAAGGTGTCTCTTGAAACCTATTTCTGGGCCAATTATCGCTGTCATAATTTCAGTTATCTGCTTAGTATGTTGTATATAATTTAATTTCACTTGTTTTATATTGACTCTAACTGAGTTATATATTCCTATGTGACGGTTTTTAAAACATAGAATCCACATACATAGAGATAGAGTACATTGTAAGAACTGGGGATAATTTTTTTTTTTTTGGACTGCAACTTATAGTGAAAGTTTAAGTTTAGAATAATATGGGTGTAGTAAAAAACCTGGTTGAAATTTAGGCTAACTTTCTATCTGGCATTAGGCTACCTGCCTCTTACCCCTATTACTACAGAATCTCACAGACTGTTTCTATCTTGTATTCTCAGCACTAGTCCTACAGTTTTTAATGTCTGTGCAATATGTCTACCTGCTGTCCTAGTATGAAGTTTGCCTCAGCTTATTTATCGCACTATAATCTTCCCATTGGAAATAAAAGGGAGGGGTGGGGAAATGCAAAAGGTGGAAATTATTGCTAGACTTACTTCATGATCATTTCATGTCTAAAGAGACTTTAACCTGTTTTTTTAAAAAAAATAAGGTTATTGAATTAAATTTACAAGTTTTGCCTGAAGTGACATGGGTGGACTAAAATAGATTTGAGGGTCAGCTTTAACATTTTTTTCTAAACAATGGTTTTCAGTTGATATAATATCCATATATGTTTGGTGGTAACACTCACAAACTAGGACAATAATGTTGAGAAAACATGAAGATAACCCTTTGGAGGGCTGGAGAGTTGAAAGTGACTGAGAGGAGACACGGGGATGTGGTGCTGCCTGCAGCCGGCAGCTGAGCGCACCCCACCAGGCTCCGGTCTCATCCTGTTCAGGTTTCATCAGGAAAAGTTGGCAACATGAGGCTCGATGTTATATGTTTTCCATGATGTCACTTCCTCCAAGTGGAGCTGTTATCTAGCACACTATAGAACACCCAGCATATCCGCACTGCTTGCCCTTGTGATTGGGAAGTTTTGGTGCTGTGAGTTTATATACTTCCCTCTACGTGCAAACATAAATACTTTTATCTCCTTTTTTGTGGAGTGTTCTAATAAAGCATCCTAGGGGATGCCGTTTTGATAGAAGAAAATATTTTTGTCTATTCGTATTTTATGACTTTTCCTATGTGAAAATGCTGAGTGTCAAACGAGGTCTTATGAGCTATTTCCTAGGGAAAACAGAGCGCTGTTGAAATTACTTCTCTTTTTAAGTATGTATTGCTATTATGTTGCTGTATTATTGGTATACGTTTAAGACAACCTTTTGATTATCTCCACATGATACTGTTAGCTATTCAGGCAACTCAAAGCTGTTTGTGCCGTGAGATATAAATAAATGTATAGTGTTCTATAAAAATAATGAGGCTCATAATTGATTCAGTCAAGGGGCATAGAGTCATGCTTGTGGGAGAATCACACATGCACAAAGAAAACCCCATGTATCATGTAACTTGTTAAAAGTCTGATAGAAAGACTAACTATGAGATAGTGAAAAGAAGAAATGGTTAACGTGGCTGGGTGGTTGTGATTAGGATTATGAGAAGATCTCCTGGAAGAGATGTACTGAGAGCATAGCATTGAAAATCTCTAAGTCATTAATCTTTTTTAAACCTTGATTATTATTATATGTCACTATCGTGCATGACAAAAGACTTTGGGATATAGTATTTCATACTTAGTACTGAGTTGAGGCAAATGTTTTCTCACTACCACCTAGTCAAATGGGAATCATAACAAATATTTTCATATATCCTTTCTGATGGAATGTACTAATATTCTAAATGGTATTACACTCAGTCTGAATATTCTAAATGGTATTACACTTAGTCTGATATTGTTAACTTTACTACCTGGTATTTATTTTAGAGTGATATGTCAAACTTCAAAAATCCTATATATCTCCCAGTCTCCAGAAAAATAGAGCTCTTATTGGAGTCCAATAGGAATTCGTAAGGGGGCGGGGGTGTCCCTTTACAATGATGTTAGAGTAGGTAGAGAAACCACATGGTAGTGAGGCAACCCAAACGTTATCATCAGTAGGAAACCGCTGCCACAACTAGGGCTGGGGGTGGGGTGAAGGGAGAAGGTGGTGTTACCACAGTCCTTGAGCTGGACCTGCCTGAGCGGGGTGTGGACCACAGAGAGACTCGGGACCGCTCACTGAAAGCTAGAACCACAAAGGAGACCTAGCCATCGCTTGGAGACACCTGTCAAAGATGAGAGAAGGGAAGAAAAACCTTCCATTCTCTTTTCTTCCTGCCCTTCAAATTCCCACACTCCCTCCAATGCCTCCCATTGGCTGGGCCTAGCTTTAAGGCAGTTGATAACAGATCTGGGAATGGAGTTTGCAGAAGTAGAGTGAGGGATGGCTCTGAGGACAAATTAATACTACATGGCCAACCTGATTTTGGGTGGGGGGATGGAATTGAGATAAAGTTCAAAGCATTGATTTTTGGGGGGAAGGATTAAGTTTGCATGGTGTTATCCAATACCTTATCATTACCAGTTTTTCTTACTGGCTTCCAGTGACTCTTAATTTTTTATTTTTATCCTACCGAGAAATTTTGTCTATCTTTTTTTTTTTTTTTTAATCATAGCATTATTGTTAAGTGTTTTGAAAATTCTCCATGAATGATCTTGTTGGTTAATTTTCAAATGTTAACATATATTAAATGTCAAGGGTGATTTGATCTTCTGTAATTGGAATCAGTCTTTAAAACCAGAAACAACAGGTGACAGGCTCAGTTGTTTGATGGCAGTGAGCTCTGACAAAGAACTCCAGACCACCTCTTCCTCCTCTTTTCCATCTTTCAAAGCTACCAAGCATGGACAAGGTGAAGTTCAACTGTCCTTGTAATCAAGCACCGTCTACAGCTCAAAAATAATGACATGGTTTCTGGTGCTTTTTGGAGGTTGGGTATGCAGTGTAGTTTGTTTTTTGATTGGAAGGCAATGTCAGTTTTGAAATGGCAGTATAATAATCAATTCAGAAAATGGAACATTAGCCATGAATAATGTTATGTGCAGTGGAAATAATCGTTATGAGCATGGGAGATGAGTCTTCAGTAACAAACAAAAAAAAAAACCTTGAAGTTGGTCATGTTAAAATTTTGTCACATCTGGAAGGCATTTGCTGTATAAAATTACATAGGTTTGATACCATTGAGGGTTAAGACATATGGATGGGACATTATGCAGAAACTTGTTCTCTTTCATACTCTTTAGATTTAGCTTAGAGATTTTGGAATCATAAGGAGTCTATTTGAATCTCTATTAAAGATAAACCGAGTAAAATGACAAAATAGAAGGAATTTTGAGCACATGGTACACAGCTCTGTATCCTTATGCTCCTGGTCCCCTTTAAAATGGATGTAGCAAGTGGACATGTCATTCATCATTTTATCTCATCTCCCAAACAACCACAGCAATGAACAGTGAATTTCATGGTAGGGTTTTATAATAGGCTCTTTATTATACTTGGTTAAAATTACCTGTATTTTTAACTTTCTTCTTAAAACAACCATTTGAAAGAATATTGACCCATAAAATTATAAGAAACCTTCATATTTCTGTTGGGTTGTAAACTTTTCAGAGTTCTTTCAAACATACATTATTTCACATATTAGAATAATCTTGACCTCTTTAATAAAGAAGGAACAATATGAGTTAGCCATTTCTTTTGTTGTTTTATTTTATCAGTTAAATTGAGTTACTGTCCTTTCTTGCATAGTTTTAATTTGCAGGAGGAAGTTGCTATCTCCTCATTTGCTTCCTCATTTTATCCTTTTTCAAAAATGTTAGTTCACATGATGTATTATTCAAGTAGTTTTATTCCTGGTAAATTAGCTTTTGCCCTGAAAACATGGGAACAGAAGTTCTTTGAACCACTTATCAAGGAACTCTGAGGACATTTAATACCATTATCTGCCACATCAGCAAGCTTCCTGTTTCATCAAGTGACTTCTCTGATTTTTTCCTCCAATATTATGATAAAACAAAAGCAGTAATGAATGTCTGATACACAAATCTACTTTAACTCGGTAGATAGTATATTATCTTTGTCTTCCTCTATTACGCTGCTTATTATTATGCACCTTTGATTAAACATATGATTTATTTTTATATAGATATATCATTGACTTAAGAGCCATGATTTAACAAAAAAGTAAGGACGGTTATGTGTATTATATATGCATAACTAATAGGGCATGTGCAAAACCCACCCACTTTCTTTTCTCTGAACTCATTGTGATTTTAACATACATATTTTAAGAATTTAGCAAAATATGTTTTTACCTAACGTAATGGAGAAATCTGTTTTTTTAATAAATATTTTAAGGCAGACATGCCTTAAAATGAGCACTGGAAAAAAATAAGAATATGACTTTTTGATCAATGACGGAGTCAGTTTCTAAATTTATATAGAGAGGTTGCAGATACTTAAAAAACAGAGTATGTGTAGATAGTAACCAAACAAGTAAAAGTGATAATTGGCATTGCTGGCAATTTATGGATAATTCGAGGACATGTTCTGAGTGGTTTCAGCCATCAAGGTCTTGCTCACTGTTAAATTGTGCTTATGTGTTAAAAAAAGGCTGACTGAGCACATGGGCCAGGAATCCTGCTGGACCGTGAATAAGACTAACATGGATCCTGCCCCCATGGATTTTACAATCTCGGAGGAGAGCTGGACACGAATCCAGTCCTTTAATTACCAATGTCATTAGCCTTTTCAAGGGGAAGTACAGTGTGAAAACAGAGAACCAGCTAGGTGGTTTTCTTTGCTGGTGGTAGGAGGGGGAAGATTAAACCTTAAGGTATACTTAAAAAAATATCTTAGCCGTTCCTCACACATACTTGTGCATATTTTCACTACTGAAGGAAGTTATTTTTTTCCCCATCTTAATCCTTTTGGGAAATGACGAAGGCTTGAAAACTCGTGCCTTTTTCTTATGCAGGTTTAAGTGACTGGGCACGATGAAAACTGACTCAGGCCTGAAGTGGTTTCCTCAGGGTCAGAGTCCAAGTGGTTGGTAGTTGCTGAGTAGAACCTAGCGGTTCTGACTCTCCAGACATTTTTGAGAAAACACGTCCCGTTCCCTGAGAAGAAAGATGGCCAATGACGTATTAGAAAGTCTTGTGTCTGGTTTTAATCTATATCTCCAATATTATATTAAGTTTTGGGGAGATATAGGGAACGACCTTGTGTATCCAGGAGTGGGTTATGTATAGGGTTTAGAATAGTGCATGGAGACCCCCGGATAAAACAAAGCAGATATGTAAGGGACTGTGTCAGGCAGTGTAACAAGCACTGTTCAGAACTTTAGAGGTAAAAGGGCATTTATTTTTCCATGCCTTTCTTTTTAAGAGAAAATTTGAGACTAACAGGATCCTAAACATTGCATTTGGTTTATGTTGAAATTTTGCATTGATTTTTCAATTTGCCTTCATAATTATGTTCTTGAGCCTGATGACATTCTGGTTTTCATTTCCAGATTCATATTTCACCAACATTCTCTTTGCACTACATACCTTGCTATAAAATGCAGGTTTCTTGGTTTCCAAGGAAAAAAATTTATATTACATACTATAGCTGAAATCCACAATGTCTCCCAGATGGGAAAGACAGAACATTCATCTCATCTTTTCCTACTGGATCTGGCTGGTCTTTGGACAGGATTTCATTGTTTTCATGTGGCAAAGCGCATTGGCAAATTGTTCCTTAAAGTACGCAGTGGCGTGTTCATTTAATATTATGAGATATGGGCAGCATTTATGAAAGATTATAAATCTTACAGCTCTCTTCAGAAACTTAAAGTACAGCTGGAAATGTTTTGCTTCCAACAAACATGCAATCTTCATAAAATTGGAAAAGAAATGTTTTGAATAAATAATGTTTTGGTTTATTTCTCTCTAGTGCGAGAACTATTTTTTCTTTTTTTAGTCAAAATCATGCCATAAAACTCCTCCTTCCTCTACACTAACACTCTTGCCTCTGTATTTATATTTTGCTGGTGCATTAAAAAAAAATTTTTTTTTTTAAGTATGCCAGATTGCTTTGCCTTGTTTTTAAAGATAGAAAACTGGATTTGCTCCCAGGGACTCTTTCCTAACTAGGCCAGTTTAAAAACTAAACAAGGATTGAGTCAGTTAATTAATTTAAATGAGATTACAAATCAAAAACATATTACGCAATCTTGATTTAATTACTACATTTTATTTACTTAATTGAAAACACACTGTAGAAAGTTAGCAATCTGGACAATGACTAGGATGGGGTCCTTGCATTCTATAGGCTAAAGGCTTTAAAAGCAAGACATGTAGATGACCCTGCTCATGACCTTTAGTTCACTCAATCCCTGGGTCAGTAGGGAGTCATTGAACTTAATCTCAGGCCAGAAAGGTCAGCTAGGATTCTCCCTGCTTTCGTTTGTGGGGGTTTGCGTGCTAGTTAGCGAAGCAGTGCAGCCCTCTGGTCAGAGATGCTGGGCAGTTGCAAATGTTGGGTTCAGGGTATTCTTATCTGTGCTGGTCCATCATCCCTGGCTTGGATAAGTACGATTTTCTCTCCTACACGTATGTGATTTGCTTTTTCTTTAAATTTTAGTGGCCTATGTTTTTCAGCTAATTCCTTGTGGACAAACTGTGGTCTTGATCCCAAATAAATTCTTATTTATTCCTTGAGATGCGATGTTTTGAACCAAATCTCCCTGTTAAGAAAAAAAAAAAAAAGGGTTGCTCTTTAAAAGAAAGTTTAATAACAGATCTAGATGGAATGTGTAAGGATAGAAAATAGAGGATATATTACACATCTATCTGCTTTCTCTTTCCATGTTTTTCTTTGGTTAATTAAGTTACTTTAACTGTAAGGAGCCTCAACATTGCAGCATCCTTTAAAATGATGAATTTAGCTCTATCAAACATGCCTTCCGATGGGAAATAATGTAGATGAAAAAGTATTATTAAAAATATGCAGGAAGCCACGTCTCCAGAATATTATTATGGTTGTGCCAAAAGTATTCAGAGAAGGTTTGATTTCTCTTCCTGCTCAGATCTGGGTTTAGGAAAAGGGTTACAGATTCAGCAAAAACACGGATTCCATCAGGAAAGTGACAGAAGAAAACAACATTAACAACAACAAAAACAAAAGGAAGAAAGTGACAGAGTCGCTGCGTCCCATGGATAGCTGCTTATTCAAGTTTTGCAATGAAGTGGATGTCATATAATGCAATGTCCTTTTGAGAAGAGACAGAGAAACAGAAATAGCAGCGGAGGGAAGAGACAGCGAGATAAGAGAGAGCCAGAGTTTGAGAGAGAGCATTTTCCTGCACACTTATATGCGAATGTGAGACAAGTAAAGCACTTAGTCTTCCCATGTTCTCCTTGTGTTATTCTAATAAACATTTAATAGAGGAAAAAGAAAATATTGTAAAACTATAGTTTTGTGTCACGCAAACAGATGAAGCAGTCCTCCACTAAAACCGAAGCTGTATAGTGCTTTACATAAAGCCAACCACTACTAGTCTAAATCCAAGGGAATCAGTCATTGTGGAAAGTAAATAGCCAAGAGTGAGGTGCAACAGGAGAGGAATAGTTTTGTCTCTATTTCCTATAAAAAGGTGAATGTTTTTGTCTTACTTTTTTGTGTTCTATTATGAAGTTCATCTGTGTCCCTTCCCTCCAGTGTTTGTTCCTTACATCTTGTCTTTTCTCTTGTTTAAGTGATTCTTTATGGTGTGCTGTATGTTTATTTAATTCATAAAAATGTACTATGTTGGTATGTTGATAATCACTAATGTTTTAGGGAGAAAGAAGGGGGCTAATCTAAGCCTTTAAAAAAAATCCCATATTCTTTGGTTGACAATGGGCTGTTTCTTTACCTGCTTAAAGCACAGGAATATGACAAAGGAGCCTTTTATCACATGATGACTAATTTTAGTTCTAGCAAGAGGCTATCTGTAGATTAACAGGTTACAGTGTGGGTTTCATTTACTCTTTGATATCCCTGGATATAAAAGCTAGATTGTTATAGAATTTTAGAGCCAGAAGGGAATTGACAAGTTTGTTCCGTTCCTTCTTTGCACCAAAATGACTATAAGTTAAAATCATGCTTCTTAATTGTAGTTTTCCTGTTGATACTCACGTCATGGTGTCAGAGAGTAAAATGAATTCCTGGAATAAGTTTCATCTTGGAGTAGAAAGGCCACTTCTGTGTAAAGTTCACGAACAGCTTCTCGTCCTCCTGCTCACACACTGGGGCCCTGCTTTCTAGATCCCCACCAAACAGCTCTTCCCTTTGTAAGAGAGAACGAGAAATTAATTTCTGACTCATGGTAGATCCTCTTATCGGTCCCCTCCTACTTCCAAGGAAGATTGGACCTTGTATTAGACCATGAGACCTAGCCCTGGGAATTGTTCTTCTCTCCTCTTTCCCCGTCACCAAAGGCTTGTCTGTTTGACTTCTGACGTATGTTTCTGCGCAGAGGGGGCACGCCCAGCCTTTCTTCTTGGTGCGCTTCTGTGCTTTACACACCAGTTGTTTCCTATTCATTTCACTTCCTCAACCAAATGCGCCAGGCACCATACCAAAGATTAGGGCCATTGGACCAACGATGGTAGCATCCCTGCCTTCGTGCAGTTCTGAGTCTAAAAGGGAGGGGCCCCTCTCTGAAAGGGAGGACTTCAGGTAGAAAAAAAAGGGACACCATGTGCAAAGACTCGGGAGATAGTGGGACATCTAAAAGCGAAGGTAGGACCCAGGTGTTGGTAGGGGCCGAGTCATGGTGATTGAAGGACTAAAATTTGAATTTTTTTCCTGTTGGGATTTGTGATATATGTATGACTTTGAGCAGGGAAGTAGCTTAATCAGTTTTGGGTTTTAAGTGATCACCCCGGTGGTAGAGTGGGATAGGTACTGGAAAGATATGAGATCTGTTCATTTTTATTTTCTTTTTTTCTTTTATTGATTTTTTACAGAGAGGAAGGGAGAGGGATAGAGAGCTAGAAACATCGATGAGAGAGAAACATCGACCAGCTGCCTCCTGCACACCCCCCACCGGGGATGTGCCCGCAACCAATGTACATGCCCTTGACCGGAATCAAACCTGGGACCCTTCAGTCCGCAGGCCACGCTCTATCCACTGAGCCAAACCGGTTTTGGCTGTTCATTTTTTTAAGATCCTGTTCCAAAGGTCACCTCCCACTGATATCTTTTATGACATACTCTTGTCCATCCATCCTAGGAAGAACCAATTGTTCTCTCTTGGTATATACTCACTTATAGTACCTATCATAGTGTATTTTTTAATTTGTACATTTCTGTCTCTTTGAGTAGCCTCTGAGCTTCTAGAAGACATAGAATTTATATTCTTCCTTTTTAAACAATGTTTTAAACGGTTGTTATTGTAAATTAAATGGAAATTTAATACTCATTTATGGAGATCCTATTATGTTCCAAACATCAGCAACTGGATTTGCATTTAATCGATGCTTACATTAACGACCTTCAAAAAATCTTTCACAGTTTTGATGATCCACCCACATCAGATAAGTAGTTCATCCCCCCTAGAAAGTTAATACTCAGTAACAAACATTTAGCAGGTCATTATTTATTATCTTATATATTTGACAAAACATTTTATTGGACTCCCACCAGATTATAAGTGAAACATTAGAATGTCCTTTGTTTAGTGGAGAGAATCCAAACTAAATTCGATTTAGAGTTGGCCTGTCTTGACAGCATCAGTTGGTGTAAAGACTTCAATGATAATAATTATTATTTCCAATGTAGGTAGAAAGAATAGCTAAAGTTTTTTTTTTTTTTTAATTTGTGAAAAATGTTTTGAATGTATTGGTAAATGGTGGGAGGTTAAAGGAAGGTCAAGTTCTCAGAAACACGTAATCTACTAAAAGATCATTTGGCTTTGCATGATTTTAAGATTGCATCATAGCCACCCAAGAGGCAATGTGTCTGAATGGGTGGCCCATGTAGAGGACATGTATTTTAATAGTTGCCATTTAACTTTGGATAAGCCATTTAAATCACTGAAGTATCCAGGATTTTCTATAAAATTGGCTCGTTACGGAAACCCGGTCACTACTTAGGTAAAGTATAGATATTAGAAAAGCCATAAAAGATTGGCTGCTTTTTTATAAGGAGTGTAGAAAAGTATTGAGGAAAAGTTGGTAAGGGTCATCATGTGGGGGTGACCCTCACCTTTCCTAATAAGTTTCTGGGGAATCTATAACCTAAGGGAGGAGGAATTGATTGAGTAGTAATTTAGAAATGGCTTTATTAATATTTTTTCCTAGGAGAAGAAATATAGTATGCTTGATTCACACTTAAACCTAAAGAATGCGAATATGAGATTGTCATAAGTATGGAGTACAAAATGTATTTCAGATGTACATTATGTGCAGTAAGCCAGAAAGATATAAACAAGGAAATGAAGAAAAAAAATAGAGATTGAGATCAAGGAAGACAAAAATGAAATGTGGAGGGAATGACGAGGACTGGTTTAGGTCTGCTGCCTTCAAGACCCATTCTCCTCCCTTATTTTTCTACTGAATCAAAATCTTCTTTCTAGACTGAAGACCCGTGTGCTGGGTGACTCACAACCCCACCCTTACCAGCCTTCTTCCTCAAATATTTAAGCCTTGTGGAAGGTAATTTTATCAGATGGCTGATACCTATTGCTTTTTGAGCATGACAGCTCCTGAGATCCTGTCAACAGCAATATGACTTGTCTGTTTTGGGGACAGTGGGACTTCTCCGAAGGCCACACACTGGGTCTATGTTCAGTTGATTAACCACAGACTATTTTAGATGCTTGTCCTGGGATGGACAGGATTTTGTCACATCCCTTTTCTCCTTTTCCTCCTGAAAGTTGGTCGATTCAAACTATGAATCTTTTTTTTTTTTAACGTGGCCTCTATGTTTAATATTATCTTTCGTTTATTGATTGTGCAGAATGTGTCTAACCGGTGCTTGATGCCTTATATAATAAAATCTTGGCAATGATTCTATGACATAGATAGTATTACAGTTTTAAAAATCAAGACCACAAGGCTCTAAGAGTTAAGTAATTTTGCACAAGATCACCCTAGTGAGGGGCAGAGATATGACACATTAAGTACACACACGCACACACACGCGCGCACGCACACACACACACACACACACACACACACACACACACACGACTTGAGCAAATGATGGAAGTGGTTAAATGAAACCTTTGGATATAGAGTAATTTGACCTGGGTAGTGAACTGGAAGGGTTTTAGATGTGGTCTGAATAATTGCTTCTCTGAAGATAACCACAATAACAGTTCATTTTTGGCTTTTCTGCCAAGTGCGACTCCCTGCTTGCTTCCTTTTCCAGCAGTTGGAAGTAAGTGACCGATATAAGGTGACATAAGAGTTAAGAGTAGATAATAGTGTTAGAATTTACAGTCTGAAAAGTAAGTGTTTTCTAGCCCTCTCCCTGAGGGGCCCTCCTCTATGCTTGGGGAGCCAGTATATGCCATTTTACCTCCTGGGACGGCACAGGCTTTGGAGTATGAGGGGAAGGCTGCCGTTGTGTGCCAGTAAATGCCAGATCATTTTAGTAAGTGGAATTCTTATTAAAACCTAGTATATGACTCAAATTTTAGGGTCTATTTCAGATTTCCCTCAAATGCTTGTGGTTTTTTTTAGTAATTATGTTTTTTCAATTGAAGAGGTTAGTCTGCATTTGTTGGAAATGGAGGAAAAGGGTAATTTGTAGTAGAAGAGAACCGGGTTTCCCAAGTGGGATGTTGTGGTCACAGGGGGTGCCGTTTTTCTAATGGAATACTTTCTTAGGAATGGAAGAGACTGTCATTCTTTTATTTATTTAAATAAATTTTATTTATTTTTTACAGAGAGGAAGGGAGAGGGATAGAGAGTTAGAAACATCGATGAGAGAGAAACATCGATCAGCTGCCTCCTGCACACCCCCCTACTGGGGATGTACCCGCAACCAAGGTACATGCCCTTGACCGGAATCAAACCTGGGACCCTTCAGTCCACAGGCCGACGCTCTACCCACTGAGCCAAACCAGTTAGGGCAAGACTGCCATTCTTTACTGGTCCAACTTTTAGCAACCAGACAGTGAGAAAGTGTTTCGTGATACCATTTTGAAGTTGATTTAACTAACCATGCTAAGCTTCATGTAGGGTCTACAACTCCTGTTCTCTGATGATAACCTTAACCTGCCACACGGTGTGTCTTCATGAAGGTGGCATGAACCACCTTGAGGGATGCATGCCTAGACCTCCTTAAATGTGAGGCAGCATTAGAGGGGAAAAGAAAACACGGGGAGGCTTTGGTCAGTGGGTGTGCTAATCTGCATGAATAGGAACTCCTCAAAATGTTGGAGTCGCTTGAGAAATTAAACTGTAATGTAGTATCAATACAGAGGGCCATTTGTCAGAGGGGCTCAAGGCAGAAATAGCTGAGGTTGTAGCAAAACGATATGATTTATCATTTTTATGTAACTATCATGCTCCATGCCTGGAAAGTAGCCAGTGTTGTACCATCTTTTACAGGAATGTAAAAAGAGAAAGATTGATCTCCCAAGTTATACATCACCGAATCGCTCCTCAATTTCAGAAGATGTAATAGAATAATTTGGAGATGAGGGACCAGCTTTTTAGAGGGACAGCCCTAGTCAGAATTTGACTTGCAGGAGTAGTCCTTACCAGTTTTTTGCTTCCATTTTGAGAACTCAGGATAAATTGGAGGATAATGTGGGAATCACTAAATATGTTTACTATGATTACATGAAAACTGTTCTGGAGCAAAAAGAAACTGACAAGGAAGTGGAATGAAGGGGTAAAAAAAAATCTGATCTCAGCATTAAATCTAGTTAGCAGGCCTGAGGCAAAGGGCAGAAATAAATAACCAAGTTTTCTACAGAAAGAAACTAACGGGATGTCCTTGCATTGAATAGTAGAAACAGCAATTGCAGTATGTTAATCTCCTCAGGGAAAGAGCTGAATAATCCCACTGAAAAAAACTTGCACAAATTCTTCTGCTTAAATGACACTGGATCCCTGTCTTGGCTTAGGTGCAGTGGCAGGGTCCCAGGGAAAGGACAGACGTGTCTGTGCCCACCTATCAGATTTTGTTGAAATTTACCATCAAGTTCAAAATTGCCTTTTCTAGGCAAGCAAAGGAGGCTGCTGAACCTGAGCCGTCCATGTCTCTGGCATTTTCTGAAAGCCCTAGTGCATTCACAGCCGTGAACAGCACACTGAGGAAGACACAAAAGAAGTAGACAGTCTCTGCTTAGGAGCATGCCATTTAGTTGGGGAGACAAAGCTTAAATACGAGAACCAGTCAAAGAATATTACAAAGGGACGTGCAAGCAAGTAAGTGTATGATAATATGGGGCAAGTGACAGATAAATGCAGAAGGAACAAGGAGGAAAGAGGAGTGAACTAAACACCACCAGGTCGGATTAGTCAGGGAAGGCGTGTTGCCTAACAGTACTGTAGCCTTCATGTTCCCTTCTGTAGCGTCGGTGAGGAATAAAGTGGTGCAGGAAATTCAGATCCACAGCATTGATCTCTCCCCTCCTTATCTGCAGTCTCTCCGTCTATCACAGATGGAAATTAAATTGATCCAGCAATTTGCTCTCCACCAAGCCCTGTTGGTATCTACCTAGTAATTTGTGCTTTTCTTGGTGTTTGCAAATCGATTGCTATTATGGGATGCAGACAAATCTGGGCCTGGGTCCAGTAGGTTGGGGGATAATTGGAGCGGACACATGTGTATGCACACGAAATCTTGGAAAAACGGACTCTCGTTTCTGTGTATTTTAATCATTGAATAAAACCCTCTTCAGGTTTTTTAAAAGCATGTTTAATTATACTCAGATTGCATTTTTAGGGGATTTATCTGGGGTATTTCATGTTGCTCCTGACAGGCCCAACCTTTAAACCACCTTTGTTGCCAGACCTTTTGTTTCGAAAAAGCCCTGCTCTACCCAAATAATCTTACAGAGCTATACTCCGCCTATATGTATAGGCATTCATCTGATTTGATAAATAAAATGTTGCTGCTGAAAGGCTTGGGAAAGTAGACTTTATCTAAACACTCAACTTCATTGTTCCACCTTAAAAAACATTTTTGCAGCCCTTCTGAGGATTGTGAAATTCTTTGAAAACAAATTAAAAATAAAACATTTTCTGTGATTTCGTTACAGATTCTGGACAATCAGGAAGTCCAAGCCACAATGATCCTGCCAAGAATCCTCCAGGTAAATATGTGTTCCAGGACGTTTGCAATCTGACATTGCAGAACAAAGGTACCACTGTGTAGATAAACGCCCCGTAATTGGTCAGCTGCCTATTTTGTCCTGGCGGGCAGGTATGATCAGGACAAGATGTGATTCTGCTCAGGCTCTTCACGGTGGTACATGCTTCCATATTGGCGTCATCAGCATTTACGTAATCGCCAACGTTTTCATTTTTGTTGGTGTTTCTTTGAAAATGAATATGCGTGCATTTTAGTTGTGTATCTTTCAGGTGCTAAAAGTCATTGCTGTTTGAAAAGCCAAAAAACAAAACAAAACACACACACACACAAAAAAACCACCCCAAAAATCTCATTTACATCTTTCTTATAAAACACACAAGAAAAAGTAAAATTTTTCATACTCTTACTATAGAGGGTGGTAGTGGTGGTTGGTTATGTTGTCGGTGATGGATTTTTGCAAACGAGTTTTTATTCCATAAGGTTTTTATTGGATTCCCAGAATCAGGAAATAATGAGAGTTGGACTTTTCGTTTAGTGTGATGTATGCCAAGTATCCTCTTTATTTTCAGAAGTTGTTCCAGGTCTGAAAATGGGTTTTTATAGTTTGGCTGTCTTCATGGTTTTGTTGCTCCTAAATCTGAACATATAGACTTTTGATATTGATTTAGGAGGGGTGTCTTTTCACATGAGGTAAATCCAGTACAAAGGAGAACTTCTAATATTTCAGTGTCGTAAAAATTTTAATTGTATCTGTAACTTTGGTAAAGGAATGCTCTAAGAATAAAGCTAACAAAAACAAACACCAAAGCAAACAAAACATCCAAACAAAAAACACAGATGCCATCTACATCACCAAATAATTGCATCTGTATTTCCATGGAAAATAAACCAAAAAATTTAATAAAAGTTTCCTCATGTAGACTTAGTTTTCAGTCCTTAATTGTTTGATCTTCCTTGTCATCATGCTTTGCTAACGTGAGGTTGAAATACCTGAAGAACCCCAGAACTACAGATGTCAGATCAGCCTTGTTTTAAATGGTGTTGGGAAGATACATCAAGTAAATATCCAAATAAAAATGCAAAGTCAAACAGAATATTTTTTTTTCTGAGTCTTGACCGTATTTTTATCTTAGAAAAATTATTTTTTTACAACTACATATTTACTCTGTATTGTACAAAATCGTATTGTTTGACAAAAATAATATATACTTTAAGGATAAAAAGTTCTACTTAAATTTAGATTTAAAAATGTATACTAAGTTGATTTTTCATTACTTTCATCAAAACATTTTAGTATTATTACAATTTGATAACAAAACATTAAAAAGACCGAACAATTTTAAATGTAAATTTCAGTGAATTTATTATTTTATTTTTGTATGTCTGGATAATTAGAATCCCCAAAAAGAAAAACTCTTTATAACATTGATTGCAATGATAAATTATTTATACAATATAATGAATTTTGTCAGAAATTTTCTGAAGTTGAGGAAATTTCATTAGCTTGTAATCTTTAAAATTACTTCTTAGTTGACTGATATTTCCTCTGCATAGCAAGATAGCCAAGAGTGAATTGTACCCAAACATGTTTTAAAAGCTCCCTCACTCACTTTACAAAGAATGGGAAAGGAAGAAGAACCCTCTAGTAGAAAAAGAGTTGATAAGTATTTTAAGTCAGACTAAATAAAGGATATGTTCTGTGCCTTAGAATGACAGCTTGATTTGAAATTAATAAAGCTGTTATTGTTTGAAATGCATTTCTGAACACGTACAGAAAGAATTATGCTCACATAAGAATGTTCTTCCCTTGAGCTGAACGAAACTTTGAATAGTTATGTAATGTCAGAATTCAATTTTTCGATATTTGCCCCGAAGTTTTGTCACGTCTTTTTCTTGCTGCATTCAGTGTAGCATCTCTTAATTTATCTCTTTGCATATAATATGGCAAACAGATAAAAATCAAACCTAGTTTTTTTCCTTTTAAATTTTCCTTGGAAATTGAGCCTTTTTGAGAACTATGTCCTAAAACTAGGTTGTTGAATATTGTATATACATACATTATACATCAATTACCAGTTTTTCAGAGTTAGAATATGGTAAAACATACATAATACCAAAATTAAATGGAATATAATTAGAATATTCTTTGATGATTCAGAAACATTCCATCATTTTAACATGCTTTGCGTATATCGTTATATTATGGAATGAACCATAGAGACTATTAAGGAATTCTGTTTGATGAAATTAAGGATTTGTTCTGCAATACCTTGAAATAAATCAAGCTGTTAGGAACATAGACTAGTTTCTAATTTGAAATGTGAAAAATCAGAGCTTACTAAGGTTTTTGTATTACAGTCAGTTGAGATAAATTATACTTATTATTAAAAGCTCTTTTCATAAGTGCAAGCATGTTTGGTATTTTAGAGTGTAATTCATCTTTGCGAGGCCCTTTTCATCTCTGTATTCTGGCCTTGGCTGAAATGTGAAATCTCCAAGTGGAGTTTCAATATCTGGAGAAGGCACAGTCCATTTATGGGAAAAATCGAAACCTACTACCATACGCAGTGAAACCATCAAATTACTTTGCTGCTTGTATTGTTATAACAAAGAGGAGTTAAACTTTTGGGAAAGATCGCCTTGATGGTCAACACTTTCTTGTCGCTGGCAGTTTTGCATTGGGAGATGGGCAAGCCATGGCAGTTGCTACCATCCATCCCCTGTGTTCATTTCCTAACAGGTTGGGAAAGAGATGGCAACAAGGCGAGCCCTTGTAGAGCTAAAGGCTCTTTGACATCTTTTCCCCACTGTTGACAGGAGGGTGGAATCCCATCCAGTCATCCTCTCAGAGCAGATGCACGTGTCTCCGCACAAACCGAACCCCCGCTCTGGCGTGGCTTCTCTCCAGCATCAGACCTGACTGTCTGACGCGGAGGCCGCTTTCTTGCGGATTCCTCTGGACTCCTGAACTTTTGGCAGGTGACCTTAAAGTCGCACTTTAAGGTCACATCGCACTACGGACATCTACAGATAGGCCGTTAGTTTTTAACTTGCCTTTCTTGACTGGGGTTAGTACTCAGTGAGCAAACTAAACACAGGTGAACAAAAGCAACATGTTTTGGAGAGCAGGGATATTTGATACTTGTCATTTTTAAAAGCACTTGCGTAGTTTTGTTATTTTAAAAACACATTTAAATAGTCCTTATGGTATTTCCTTATGCTATTTGTGATTTAATATGTTGTTTTTATTCTTTGTGACGTGGTGGGAATGGGCCCCATAATCTTTTCGGGGCTAAGGTGCTCTAAAGGTTTGATGGTGTTCAAGGACATGACATTGTTCTTTTGGTCAAAAAGCCTCAGGGCCACGTCATTTTTTATGATGTACCTTTCTCTTGTTTATGATAGACTCAGAAGTTATATGTTTATGTATACTTAGTTTTAAATATCAAATTATTATTATTATTATTATTATTTTTAATAAATCAGAATCTTTATTTTAACCAGATTTGGCATGCATCTTAAAGTTTGGAAAGTGCTGCTCTATGCTTTATCAATTTACACTTAGGAGACAGACAAAAGCCCAGAAGAGATTTGCTATTTCCCATGCCATAAAAACAAATACTATCTTGTCCCTTTGCAGTGATAATTTGAAAAATTCTAAGTAGATTTTTTTTTTTTTTTTACTTAAGACATAAAAATATTCCTGAATTAGTCTGACCTAAAACACGAAAACAAACGGCCCTTTGCAGAGTTGTGACAGTGTACTTACTCTTGGGGAACTACCGAAAATAAGGCAAGATAGAGATATGCTCTAGTCTTGATTCCAACCTTCCTCTTCAATCTTATGATCGTCATTTAATTACATGCTGTGATAGAAAGAATAGTGCCCCTTCTCCATGACCACATCCTAATCCCCCAAACCTGTGAATATGTAGACTTATATTTTTAAAAAAGAACTTTACAGATTAAGTTAATTAATCCGTTGTAAGCAATGGAACTAGAAGAGCCCTCTCTCAATATTAGGAAACAACTGTTGTGGATCAAATGATGGTAAATCATTCATTCATGGACTTAGATTCAGATATAATTTTATTTTTAATAAGTTAAAACTCCCCTGCCACTTTTAGGAAATGTGTGATTGGACTATAATCTTTAAAATTAGCTTTGACTTGCTCCATTCTTTTACGTCTCTACATTCCTTGGCTATGATCTTGTTCGATTTCCCAATCTCAGTGATTTGCCTAATGCTGGAATGGTTAATATCCAAGGAGAACAAGGCCATCTAGAAGTTAGATTTTGCCTCTAAGTCATTTCAAAGCTGAAACCTTCTTTTAGAAATAGATAGAAACATCAATGATGAGAGAGAATCATTGATCGGCTGCCTCCCGCACGCCCCCTAGTGGGGATTGAGCCTGCAACCCCGCATGTGTCCTTGACCAGAATCAAACCAGAAACCCTTCAGTCAGCAGGCCGAAGCTCTATCCCCTGAGCCAAACCCGTTGGGCTAGGAAGGCTGTACTTTTTGTGATGTGCTCTCACATGGCAGGAAATATAACAAAGAAACTTTGAATCCTAGGGCAGTTTTTGCAAATTTTATCATTTAGTCTTACTAAGTATTCCAAGTGTCATTAACCAGAGCTTTCTTACTTGGAATGGCATGAATTTATTCTACTTTTTTTTTTGTTTTTTTTTTGCACTTTTTATAGGGTGCTTGTGCTGTTTTGTTGACTTTTGCATGTAGTCTGGCAAAACCTCTGGGAGCAATTAGATCATGTATTGAGTGTACTAGTACATCAAATAAGCCACCTATATTCTCTCTGGAATAAAGATGGAACCAAATACAATTAATCGAATAAACTAAACAACGAGTATCTGTTAACCATAGTAATATACTTGCCTTGCAATAAAGAGATCTTTAGCCCTCGCCGGTTTGGCTCAATGGGTAGAACACTGGCCTGTGGACTGAAGGATCCTGGGTTAGATTCTGGTCAAGGGCATGCACCTTGGTTGCTGACTCGATCCTCCGCCCTGGCCAGGGTGCATACAGGAGGCAACAAATCGATGTATCTCTCTCACATCAATGTTTCTCTTTCTCTGTCTCTCCCCCTCCCACTCTCTCTAAAAATCAATCCTCATATGAGGATTAAAAAAATTAATCTTTAAATTATAAAGATGTTGATATCTCCCCAACCCTATTATATAGATACTGAGAATGAAACCAACAGAGGGTTGTCATGAAGCTAATGAAAACAACCAAGTAATTATCAATAAAATGAGCCCGGCATCTGCAATTTTAGTTGTCATCTGTTGGGATCACTACCCATGTTTACTTAAATCTTCACTTTTCCCCCAAAACTTGGAGTTTGGGACAAACAATACTTTCTACTAGTTACAAAATAATATAACATCTTTGTATTTGTATATGAAGGAGGATATATTTGCCTAGCCCTTGAAGGATCTCATAGAGCATTTTATTTTTTTTTATTTTGTGTGTTGTGTGTGTGTGTATGTGTGTGTGTGAGAGAGAGAGAGAGAGAGAGAGAGAGAGAGAGAGAGAGAGAGAGAAACATTGATTTGTCATTTTACTTATTTATGCGTTCATTGGTTATACTTGTATGTACCCTGACCGGGGATTGATCCTGTGACTTTGGTGTACCGTACAACAATCCAACCAACTGAGCTACCCAGCCAGGGCTCATAGAACATTTTTATCTTCAGAGATGGTGTTCAGAGTCAAAGAAAAGAGAACGTTTACTTTGTTTTTTAAAATCATAGACTGTTTACTCCTCAATTAATACGTTTATACCCTCTCCTTCTCATATCCTCATTTATTGTATCTACCAGGAGAGTCAAAATGTTTTCCATGGGGGAAAATTCACTCTTTCATGATACTTAGAAGTAATTTTAAACTTTGGCACTAAACAATATGCAACAGAGTATAAACAGGCTTTCTATTCATAACAGTATAAATGAAAAGACACTAAAAGGATTGGTGAACTGTGGTCAGACCTGAAGTTGTAGGTAAAGCTTTTAAGTAATTTGAGAATGAGGTCTGTGCAAGTCAGTGCTAAAATCAAAGGATTTTTTTCCCCTAACAGATTTTGTTTCAGGAACATTTTTCTTCTTTATCCTCTGATGTGTTTTTTTTTCCTTTCTCTCTCTCTTTTTTAAATACAACACATTCAGTAAAGTTCTTCAGTGTTCAAATTTACGATAGAATTCAGAATAAAGGAAGAGAGGATGAGGAAAGTGCCTTCTTCACCAATTACTGTTAAAAAGCTCGAAGGATATATAGCCCTCAGCTGCTCCGTTGTACAGGCTACATTATCTACATTATGGATACTTGTGTACAACTCACCCCTCCAAGGTTAATCTACAGAGCAGTTGGCACCATGCCCAGCCTCTACAATGGTTCCAGCCTAATTACCTGTAATATTTAATTTTTGGGGAAAAAGATAATTTAGTAATATCCTATACAGTTATGAAAGAAAGAGATTTTTGCACATCTCCCCAGTCAACAAATAATATTAACTGAGTGTCCGCTGGTTGCTGAGTTCAGAGTTAAGTTACACTCCAGGAGACAGGATATTGGGCAACTTCTGTTGCCTGAGCTCAAAATAAGGAGTAGAGACAGTCATTTGCTCTTGAGGAGTTGGGAATATATACCATTCCACACCAAGAATAATGAACAGTCTAGAAAGAGCTGTCTATAGATGAATTTTTTAGCTAATAGATATTTAATGAGCATCTATTGTGTGCATGGCATTATTCTAGGCGCTATAGAAGATAAAAACATGAGTTACCCATGAGCTATGCTGTCCCCAAACTTTTCTGTTCATAAATATATACAATGTATATTTGCATACAGAACAGGGTGTGGCAAAGGTAGGTTTACCATGGTTTGTATGGAGAATACTACAATAATTAATGAATAATAACACAAGAATAAACTCACATGCAAATGTGAGCCTACTTTTGCCCCACCCTGTGTGTGTGTGTGTGTGTGTGTGTGTGTGTGTGTATGTCTAAATACTATTTAGTGCTACAACTCCAGTGTCATAGGAGTTCAAAGTTGTGAAATACTATTTCAGCCATTGTAGAAAGCATGGTGTGAGTGGGAAATATATGAATTTTGGAATTAGACTTCCCCCTGAATGAAGGCTCCATGTTTTACCACAATCATGAGGGCCATGGAGCACATGAGCCAATCAGACAAGTTTCTTGGAGTTTAGCACAGTCAACTATATCCAGGCCAGTTGTAAGCATCAGATGGGAGAGCATACCTGGTGAGTAGCAGGAAAGTGAGGGCTTTTGATACTCCTTTCTCTTTCAGCTGGGTTGATCAAGAAGACTTCCTGCAGGAAGTATCATTAGGTGTGGAACCAAATAGAAATACCTTAGATTTAAAAGTATATATATATTTTATTGACTTTCTACAGAGAGGAAGAGAGAGGGATAGAGAGTTAGAAACATCAATGAGAGAGAAACATCGATCAGCTGCCTCCTGCACATCTCCCACTGGGGATGTGCCCGCAACCCAGGTACATGCCCTTGACCGGAATCCAACCTGGGACCTTTCAGTCTGCAGGCTGACGCTCTATCCACTGAGCCAAACCAGCTAGGGCAGAAATACTTTAGATTTTTACCCTGCCATCCCATCTATACTTATAATAGGGTAATATGCAAATTAGTTGGGACGATGTCACTAAATGACCGATCAGCAGGAAAGCAGGGCAGCGAGCTACGAGTGGTAGAGAACTACAGGGGGATGGGGCAGCGAGCGGAGAGCTACAGGAGAGTGGGGGTAGCTAGCTATGACTGGCAGAGAGCTACGAGCAGCAGTGGGCAGGGTGAGGCAGCCAGCTGAGGCAAGCGAGCTACTCGCGCATGGATTCGTGTGCAGGGCCACTAGTAAAGAAATAAAATGGCATAAACAGTGTTACAAATCAAGATAAAAGGCATTAGATTAGGTTGGAGATGATATAAAAGAAGCAAAAGGAACAGATGTCCACAAGTCTCATGGTGAAATAGAATTGGAATTTTTAGATCCTCAGTTTTGTTCTAAGCCTTTTGACATCTCAGGAAATGTAGAATGAAAGTTTGTTACAGTTTTTAATAGTGATATGAGTAATAGTACAAATGTATTATTTCAGATTTCTTTTCCCCTGGCATACTTTATCTCTGAGTCCCTTGTATTAACATTGTATAAATATTTTCCCACTTGCCTCTTCATGGTGTTACTACTTTCTGAAGCCACCAACTTTTCTGTCTCCACTGACGTTTTTCTCTGTCCCTGTCTTTTCCTGGCCCTCTCCATATTTCTTCCTTATTCTATTTACTTCATCCTAGCAACTTATTTTTTACTTTCAAAAATGCATCTTTGTCCCTCATTCAGATAACTCCCTTTATCCAAATGCCCCATCTTTCTCTCTCTCCCTTTTTTTCCATGACATGACATGAAAGACTCTAAAATATTTTCTTGACTTCTTTTGCAACTGGGCTTCTGTCCTCACTGAAATTATTCTCATTACATCCATGACTTTTTGCCATCAGAGTCCAGTAGTTACTCTGCATTCTATTCCTGCTTCCATATTCTTGAGCGTTAATTTGATTTTATTGACCATGCTTTACTTAAAAATTCTTCCTTACTTTAAAAAGAAATGTTATTTTATTGTGGTAAGAACACTTAACATGAGACCTACCCTGTTAACAAATTTTGAAGTATATAATACATTATTGCTGACTATAGTTACAAGGCTGTACAGAAGATCGCTAGAGCTATCAATCTTGTACAACTGAAAATTTATGCATGCTGATTACTAATTCCCCTGGTGGCCAGCATTTCACTTTTTGATTCTATGATACTGACTACTTTAGATGCCTAAGTTTAGTGGAGTCATGCATTATTTGTCTTTCTATGACTGGTTTATTTCACTTACCACAATATCCTTAAGGCTTATCCATGTTGTTGCATATTACAACATTTCCTTTTTTTAAAAAAATAAAAGTGAAATAGTATTCTACTCTATGTATATACCACCACCTTTTCTTCATCCATTCATCTGTTGGTGGATATTTAGTTTGTTTCCACATCTTGGCTATTATGAATAGTGCTGCAGCGAACATGGGAATTCAGATATCTCTTCGAGATCCTGATTTCAACTCTTTTGGATAAATATCTAGAAGTGGGATTGCTGGCTCACATGGTAGTTCTATTTTCAATTTTTTTTTCAAGGAATTGCCATACTCTTTTCCATAGTGGTGACACCACTTTGCACTCACACCAGCAGGGTGCGAGGAACCCAGTTTCTCCACGTCTTCCACAGAGCTGTTTGTCTTTGGTTTTTGAGCATAGTCATCCTGACAGAAGCGAGATGATATCTCATTGTGATTTTGATTTGCATTTGCTGATGATTAGTCACATTGAGCCTTTTCAAATATGCCTGCTGGCCATTGGTATAGCTTCTTTGGAGAAAATCGGTGTCCTCCACCCATTTTAAGTCAGGTTATTAGTTATTTATTTTTATCGTTTGCTATTAACTTGAAGGAGTTCTTATAGGAGTTTCCTGTAGGAGATTAACCCCATATTAGATGTACAGTGTGAAGCCATTGGCTCCCATCCCATAGGTGGCCTGTTGATGGTTTCCTTTGCTGTGCGGATGCTCGTTCGTTTGATATAGTCCCACCTGCTTAGCTTTGCTTTTGCTGCCTGTGCTTTTGCAAACAGGACCCCTTTCTGGTAATCCAGGAACCTTTGTGGGGTTTTTCCCCTCATGACTCTTCTTTTTATTAAGTTGATTTTGGTTACATTGGTTAATAAGATCACATAGGTTTCAAGTGTACATTTGTATGATGCATTGATCTGTATATTGCCCACTACCCGAAGTCAAATCGTCTTCCATCACCATATATTTGGCTCCCTTTACCCTTTCCTAGCTCCCACCCTCTTCCTTCTGTGAGCCACCATACTGTTGTCTGTGTCTGAGTTTCAGTGATATACCATCCCACATATGAGTGAAGTCATATGGTTCTTCGTTTTTTTATGACTGACTTATTTCACTTAGCATAATATTCTCAAGGTTCATCCATGTTGTTGCAATGGCAATATTTCATCTTTTCTGTGGCTGAGTAGTATCTATGTCCATATCGTCTTTACCCAACCATCTATTAAAGGACACTTTGGTTGTCTCCATGTCTTGGCCACCATGAATTATGCTGAGATGAACATAGGGGCACATATATCTTTGTGAATAAATGTTTTTAAGTGTTTTGGGGGGTAGATACCTAGAAGGGGATTGCTGGGCCATATGGCGACTCTATTCTTAACTTTTTGAGGAATCGCCATACTGTTATCCATAGTGGCTGTACCAGTTTACATTCCCACCAACAGTGAATGAGGGTTCCTTTTTCTCTAACTTTTCCAACACTTTACCTGTCTTATTGATAATAGCCATTCTAGCAGGTGTGAGGTGTTATCTCAGTGTCGTTTTGATTTGCATTTCCCTAATAGCTAGTGAAGTCCAGCATCTTTTCATATATTTGTTGGTCATTTGTATGTTTTCTTAGGAGAAGTGTGTTCAGGTCCTCTGCCCACTTTTTAATTGGATGGTTTCTTTGTTTTGTGTGTAGTTGTATGAGTTCTTTATGTATTTTGGACATTAACCCCTTGTTGGGTTTGTTTTTTGGCAAATACCATTTCCCATTTGGTTGCCTTTTTGTGTTGTTGTCAGTTTATTTTGCTGTGCAGAAGCTTTTTAGTTTGATATAGTCCCATTCATTTATTTTTGGCTTTCCTTCCCTTGCCTTTGGGGTCAAATTCATAAAATATTCTCTGAGACCAAGGCCCATAAGTTTAGACCCTGAATAGCCAAAGCAATCCTGAGAAAAAAGGAATGAAGCTGGAGGATCACACTATATGACTTCAAATTATACTACAGAGCTATGATAATCAAAACAGTATGGTATTGGCAGAGAAACAGCCACATAGACCAATAAAACAGAATTGCGAGCCCAGAAATAAAACTACATATATATGAGCAAATAATTTTTGACAAAGGAGCCAAAACACACAATGGAGAAAAGAAAGCCTCTTCAATAAATGGTGCTGGGAAAATTGGAAAGCCACATGCAAAAGAATAAAACTAGATTATAGTTTGTCTCCATGGACAAAAATTAATTCAAAATGAACCAAAGAAAAGACCTAAACATAAGATCTGAAACTAGGTTACAATCACTTCTTGTTATTCTCAAATATGTGCCTTTGGAACAGCCGTCTCTTCTAGTGTCCAGACCAAAGTGCTCAATGACTGATTGTGCATGTTTCCCTATATGTTCCACAGCAACACACACTGTAACTCATTAACATTTCTAAAATTCGACTCATTTTCTTTTCTACCAAATTTCAGTTTTTCTCTATGCAAAAGATATCTTGGGGCTAGCAGAATCTACCCTGGGGGTTACCCTTGGTTAGAGTAGCTCATGAGTTCTTTCTAAAGAACTCTCTTTCTCATCCTCTACATATTCATTCATCGTCTCCTTTAAAGGTCTTTAGAATCTGCTCCCACTTCTCAGTTTCATTACTCTTATTTGGGTTCTAGATACTTTATTTCTTGCCTGAAATTGTGCAAAGACCTTAAGATTGCCTCTATTCTTTCCTCACTCTTTCTTTCTCAGATGCTATAAATGAGTACACTTCAGAAAAAAACAAACAAATCTGATTTCCTTAAAAGCTCTGTGTGCTCATTCCTTATATACTCATACTAGGGGCCCAGTGCACGATTTTGTGCACCTTGAAAGGAACTGTGGACCGCAAGGCTACGGTGGGCACAGGGGTGGGTCTCGGCCCATCCTCCAAATCCCTGCACAGCCCCTCCTGCCACGGCCCCGGTCCCCTGTCTGCCGGCAACCCTGCTCCCCCTGCTGCCACTCCCATGCATTGACGCCGACCTCACTCACACCTGCTGACAGCACGGAGCGATTGGGACTGGTGCCACCAGCGGGTTTGAGTGGGTTGGCGCCATCAGCAGATGCGAATGGTGGCTGCTGCCCAGATCGCCCCTCAGGAGCAGGGGGAGGTGGAGAATCCCTGAGGGGCAATTGGGGCTGCCAGCCACTGGTCACACCTGCTGACAGCGCCGACTGATCAGGACTGGCGCCGGGTGCCAGCAGAGGGTACGAGCGGTGGCTCCAGCGCCAGCACCGGGCGCGTGGGAGCGAAGAATTTTCAGTAACCACCAGAGGCTTGCCCCAATGACAGCGACCAGCACCCTGCCTTGGTCTGGTGCCCCTGCTTACCTGCCTCACTATCCCGCTGCAGCCTATGCCTGCCATGTTCCGCACATGCCCCCTGGTGGTCAGCCCATGTCACAGTGACTATTTGGTTGTTCGGTTGTTCCGCAGTTCGGTCTATTTGCATATTAGGATTTTATATATATGGATACTTTGTCATGTCTTCAAATGCTGCTCAGATACCAAGTATACCCAGTTTCCTTCATTTTCCTTTCTTCCAAGTGATATGCTGTCTCCTTTGCCAGGTCTCCCAAATCCACCCTTCAAACCTTGGTCATCTTTGCTCTCCAAACTATTTCATGCATCTTATCAGATCACCCTAAGAAGGGTTGGACAACTCTGTCTCTGTTATGATTGGTGTTTTGTATCGTAAACTTTTGCTTACACATCTCTCCCCCTAGTAGACAGTTGAATTTTTAAAATGAGTAATTTACTACTATAACCCAATATCTTTTTTTTTTTTTTTTTTTGCTTGACGCTCTCACAAACATTACTCACGAAAACAGGATGTCAGTACTCAGACATTGCTAGCCCAACTTCTCCACTTTACTTATGAAAACAGAGCAAAGAGGTTAAGTGATTTGCCCAAGGTCTCAATTAGTTATTGGCAACTGTAGGTTAAAACTCATTTTTTGCATGGGTCCAAACCTTAAGTCAGGAGTAAATCCCACTACATCATTATCATTTTCTCCCGGCCCCCTACCCACCTAGGTGCGTTGCCTTGTGATAAAGTGAGAAAAGTTTGGCCTTGGCTGTGAGCAGCCTGAGTGTTAATGAGTATGCACTGCCACGGAAGAGAAAGAAATGAGAAATCTTTCCGTTGAGGTTTTCAGCAGAACCAGAGTCTGGGTCTCCTGACACAGAGGTGCCACATTGAGTCCCTGGGGGCAGTTGTGACAGCTCCAGCTTCTGGGACAAGGGGCAGTGGGTGGAGGGCGAGGAGATGATGGAGGCGAATCTTGAGTGACCTTTGCCTCAGTGGGGATGAGCTCGGGGAGGGAGGTCAGCTGAGAGATTTCGAGGCGGTGGGGTCAGGGCACCGACGAAGGCGAGGCTTCCACTGCACCACGTTGTTGTCCTTGCTAGAGCTCAGGGGTCCCATCTTGTTCTCTACTCCAACTTTCTCCCGGTGCATGCGCCTTGTATTTATGTGGGTCAGGGACCCACTCGGCACACAGTCACAAGTGTAATTTAAACGCAGTAAATGCTCCCCCTTCACAAAGCGGAGAGACAAAGGACTAGCTCTCGGGCTATGGTTAGCTTTTCTGCAGCGTTTGTTTTCCCCACCTTTACAACTGTCTTGCAGGGTCTTGTGGTCTCTGAAATGATGTCATAGGTAATGGAGAGTTCAGGTGCAGTTTTAATACATCGATGGAGGCACCTAATTTATACTGCACCTCGTTCCAGAAAACTTTCAAGAGGCCTTGCGCTTCAATAGCTTGCAATTTGTTACATTTTAAGAGACGCCGCTCTAACGTATTTTTCTTTCTTTGCGGAATGTCCACATTCCTCCCAGGGAAGGTTAGAGGCCCCCTGTGCAAAGAGGCCTCAGTCATAACCACCCCTGGGTCATGGCCGTGACTGTATCCACCGCTCCGCAGAGTTTCTGTCGTTGCTCTTTCACTCAAGCACCTCGGGTCCTTTTTACAGTGACCGCCTGCATCTGAAGTTTCCTTTCAATTTAAATTCTTTTCCCTCTCCATATTTGCAAGGCCTGCTTTTGCAGCATATGGCTACAATTTAATAATGCAAAGCGTTTTCCTCCTCACAGCTGGAAAGCTGGGATTGTTCTGTATCACAGATAAGAGTGGACTGCTCCAGGCTCGTTAAAATCACTGAACTTTGCAGAAGCTAAGCTTGCTGGGTGTGTTGTCCTGTGAAAAGGCACCCAGGGGACCCTCACTTGCATGCTGGGAAGGAGGGGTCAATTCTATAGCAATATTTTGTAAGTGGAATAAAATACTTAAAAAAAATCTATCTGTCTGTCTGTCTATCTATCTATCTGTCTGTCTATCTATCTATCTATCTATCTATCTATCTATCTATCTATCTAGATATTCATCTAGGTATCTAACTACCTGAGTTTTAATGTTTCTATCTCATAGGATTATTGAATGTGATTTAAAGTTATTAGGCAAATCTACTAAAGTCTCATTTCTTCTTTCTTTTTCTGTAATTATAAGAGTATCAAGATATCAAGTAATTTAAAGCAATTACCTTTGTGGGGTAATTTGACTCTTGTTGGCTTTTATATAATAATGTCATTGATGGAAGAATTTAAGAAAAAAAGTCAGGTTTTGGTTTTCAAAGTTGTAACAAACCCTTTTGGGTCTTTTGACTTGTATTCTGCTCGTCAGGGACCTTGCACACTTTCATTTCATTTTATGTAACACAACTAGGGCAGACTCCTGTTTTCACTGAGGTATTTCTAAGTCTTGATCTCCACCCCCGTACCTTGAGCATATCCATGTCCCCATGGCATTCAGGAGGAAGAAAACCACTCGACTTTCAGATTTGTGCACTTGTTAATGACATGAGACAAACAGACATGATGTATTCTTTCATATATTATATGTTTCCATTTACATGAAATGTCTGGAACAGGCAAAACCATAAACATAGAAAGTAGATTAGTGGTTGCCGGGAGCTGGAGGGAGCTGGAGGGAGCTGGAGGGAGCTGGAGGGGGCGGGGGGATGGGCACGTGACTGTTCACGGGCACAGGGTTTCTTTTGAAGGTGATGAAAATGTTCTGGAATCCATATTAGTGATGGTTGTACAGCGTTCTGAATATACTAAAACCTGAAGTGTATACTTAAAAAGAGTATTTAGGTTATATCTCAATTAAGCTGTAGGTTTTTGTTCTTTCAGTGCCTATGAGCCATCTGGATAAAATGGTCTGGAACTCCAGGCTAGGATAGAGATCTGGGGTTTTTAACCTGAGGGTTAGAGACCTCCGGGGATCTGCAGAGGCTGGTACCTAGAAGACACATGGAGAGGGTGTGCGTGTACCTGTGTGTTTCTCTGAGCGCCCTGTGTCTTGGTGAGGTGCTTTACTCTGGTGAGGTGCAGAGGCCACGGGCAGGTTCGGATGACAAGTGACATGATGTAAGAATCAGTCTCCATTGTTTATTTTGTGGCGCTTTTTAAAAATGAAGTGGATATGGATGGACCTGGAGAGCATTATGCTAAGTGAAATAAGCCAGTTAGAGAAAGACAAGTACCATATGATTTCACTCATATGTGGAATTTAATCAACAAGCTGAACTACCAAGGAAAATAGAGACAGACTCATAGATAGAGAGCAGGCAGACAGCTCTGGTAGGGGAGGGGGATTTGGGGGTTGGTGGAGAGATTGAGAAAAAAAGAAAAAAGAGAACTCATGGTCATGGACAACAGTGTGATGATGGTGGGTGGGAAGGGTGGGTGGGTGGAGGTGGAAAGGGAATAGAGGGGAAAAATGGTGATGTAAAAAATAAAATAAAGAAAAATGAATTGGAATTTTAGTTGCAAAATTTGGTATTTTGAATTGCATTCATTTTCTGAGTTGAGCTACTTTCTAAGCAGTAAGCGAGGATTATAAAATCATCATTTCCATCAGGATCTGAAGCACTCGGCCATTTTATACTTGATGTTACAGTTGATGTCCAGAATAACCCATGTGATTACATTACCTTATATAGCGTCAACAGGTGAAGAAGGGAGTATCTGTGGGTTTTGAGAGAGCATGTAGAAAGGCAGATGGATGAGGAAAGGCCACTGATGGGGTTACTCTTAAATGAGAAAGACAGAATACTTTAAAAAGAAGATAGTTGGCACCCGGCTGGTGTGGTTCAGTGATTGAGCATTGACCTATGAACCAGGAGGTTAGATACCTGGTCAGGATACATGTCCGAGTTGCAGGCATGATCCCCAGTGGGTGGCATGCAGGAGGCAGTCAATCAATGATTCTCTCTCATCATTGATGTTTCTTTCTCCTTCTCTCTTCCTCTCTGAAATCAATAAAAGGTATATTTAAAAAAATAAGACAGTTGGTGCTGAAAAGGGTAATGGGATTAAGAAGTATACATTGATACAAAATAGTCATGGGGATGTAAAATAGAGCAAAAGGAATCCTATATAAGAAAGAGGGAATATTCAAATTAACCATCACACCATCGCAAAGATGGTGGTGCTCACAGATAATAAAGAGGGAATATGCTAATTGACTGCCACCCCCTCAAAGATGGTGGCACCCACAGCCACAAGATGGTGGCGCCCAGTCCCCTCAGCCCCGCTGGGGCAGCAGGCGCGTGGCATGGCTGGGCCCTCCCCCAGGTGGGTCCAGCTGCTCCGCACACCTGTCTCCAGAGTCCCCCAATCCCCTCAGTCCCCCAGCCGCCCAGGGCCGGCCCGAGGCGCAGGCAAGCCTTGGATGGTGGCTGTCCAGCTGCCCAGGGCTGCCCGAGGCTCAGGTAACCAGGGCCAGCCAAGGCTTGCGCTGCTGGCAGTGGCAGCAGCAGAGGTGTGATGGGGGCATCGCCTTCCCCTGATCTCCAGGTCCCCTCCCACCCCTGAGGGCTCCCGGACTGTGAGAGCAGGCAGGCCAGGCTGAGGGATCCCCCCCTCCAGTATAGTAAACAATAGTTAATAACTATGTATGGTGCCAGGTAGATACTAGAATTATTGGGGTGATCACTTTGGGCCTCTAGTATAGTCAATAATAGTTAATAACTATTTATTGGGCCTCTAGTATAGTCAATAATAGTTAATAACTATGTATGGTGCCAGGTAGATACTAGAATTATTGGGGTGATCACTTTGTAAGGTATATAAATGTCTAATCACTATGCTGTATACCTGAAACTAATATAAACTAGTATTGAATGTCAACTGAAATTCAAATTGAAAGAAAAATAGTTTCGTATTGGGGAAAAAAAGTAAAGAGTTGCCACTGAATCTTATTGCATTACTACTTTTAAAAAAATTGCATTCTGTCCCTTTAACTGGAGCACGTAGATTTTTAAATAATTGTCTCTAATCTCTGTAGCTAACATTTTGCCTTGGATGATATCCCTGTGATGTATTCATTATAAGTATTCATAAGTCTGTGGTGATCTCCACAATGTGCCAATATGATTATTTTATTTTTATAAAATTTCCATGGAAATAAAACAAAATATGTATTTTGAATGATATAAAGTTGGTCTTTGTCTAATAGTCATGTTCAGTTGTAAAAGAGATGCATTCAAAATTCTCTCTATGTATTTGTATTTTTTCAACTTACTTGTATTTGAATACGTTTTGTTTTATGCACTTTTCCACATGCATGTAGGGTTGGTGATTTCTTTTCTTCATTTATTGTGCCACTTATTCATTTGTAATGTTTTCTCTCCTGCTTATTGTAATTCATCTTATATTCCATCCTAACCTTTGCGGATTGACACTGTTTTTGTTTGAATTTGCCTGATTTCTCTTTGCCTACGAGTTTGTTTTCAACACTTTATTCTTGTTATCTTTTTGTCTTTTGGTCCTTGAAAATAGCTGAATTTTATTTGCTTGAGTTGATCTAATGTTCTTTGTGGGATTACTCAGTCCACTTACATTTATTGTAATGATTGATATACTTGATTTATGCTTTTTACTTTCCTTTATATTTATTATTTATTTTTACATCTTATGTCCTTATTTTTGCTGTCTTGATTAAGTTCCTATTCATTGTGTTTTGTTCTTTCTGTTAATTTGGAAGTTCTACCTTCCCTCTCCCTCTCTTGAAACACTGTCTTTATTAATATTTGAAAACATTATACAGTTTTTGTATTGACTTATAGGTATTATGATTATCATCTGTATTTTAGAGAAGAGAAATGTGAGGTGTAGGAAAGTTGCCTAATTTGCCTTAGTTTTACAGAGTAAATGGTAGAGCTGATTTTTTTTTAGTATAGTTTAACATAATTTAATTTACTTATATTAATTATAGCATTACATTATAATATAACTATAAAATAAATATAACCAACTTATAAACCATAAAATATTGTGCTAGTAAACTAAAAAATAGGAGCAAATTGATAATATTCTTGGAAAATATATAATAAAATTGTCTTAAGACCAAAAAACATGAATAGAATAAATTTCATGAAAGACTCAAAGGTATCGAAGAAGCTTCTCTGAAACAGATTCTAGGAAAATAATTTTGCCAGTGATCGCCGCCCCCCCCCCCCCCCGCCCCAAATTTTCAAGAACTTTTACTTTTTTTTTTTTCAGAAAAAAATGACTCTTATCCTAACCATTTTATGAAATATGCATATAATCCTGGTATGAAAACCTGACAAAATACAAAAATTCCCACAAAGGTATCCTAAATACATATAGAGAAGTAGGAAGAAACTGTTAGCAAACCAATGCAGCAGTAAATTAAAAGAGTTTTCCTCCATGGACAAGCAAAGATCATTTATTCTGGGAATTTAGTAATATACAACAATAATAAATGCTGTAAGGAAAAAATGGGGAATCTCTACTAAGGTAAAAAAAGCATTTAATAATATTCAATAATCATTCTGATTAGAAAATATTTTTAAAACTTGAGAAAAGTAGGAATAAGTGAATATATCAAATGATGAGAAAAAAATTAGATTCCAATTAATAGGCAACATTATCATTAACTGTGAAACTCTAGAAATAATCTAATCAATATTAGTAATAAAATATTCCTGCTAGTACAATTCCTATTTTACCTATATTTGAATGTTATGTTCAAATAAATAATGCATATGTATCTGAAAGATATTCAACTTTATTATAATTAAATAAATGAAAATTATAACAATGCTGTATTTTCTCCACCAACTCGCCACAATTAAAAACAAATCACTACTGATATGAGTGATATGTAGTTCTGGCAGCAGGGTGGTGACCTGGACCCACTCATGATCTGTTAGAGGGAGTATGAACTGGGACAAACCTTTATCAAAAGCAGCTTGGCAGTTTTTACCAAGACTTTAAAAGAGTCTATGTCCTTTGACCTCATAAGTCCACTTCTGGGAACTCCAGTCTAAGGAAATCATGAGAATTGCTGACAAAGATCTGTGTTCAAGGACGTTAATGGCAGTGCTATTTATAATATTTTTTTAAATGGTAAATAACATAAAACAAATAGGAGAATGGTCAAATAAAGTATCATATGTCCATGCAATGCAATATTACATAGGCATTAAAATCATGCTTTTAATAAAAAGATTTGAGAGAGAGAGGAAAGGGGTGGAAAGAGAGAGAGAGAGAGAGAGAGAGAGAGAGAGAGAGAGAGAGAAAGAAAAAAAAGAGAGAGAACCATCAATGTGAGAGAGAAACATCGATCAGCTACCTCCCATAAGCTCCCTGACCAGGGATCAAACCTGCAACCTAGTTATGTGCCCTGACTGGAAATGTACTCAGCCTTTTGGTGTATGGAATGATGCTCCAAACAACTGAGCCACCCCACCAGGATAAAATCCTGCTTCTGATAAACTATTTAATCTAAAGGAAAAGAGTTAATGTTTAATTAGTAAAAAGCAAGATACAAATTAATTTATATTTGATCTCAATTTTATAAAAACGCACATACACACACATATATACAAATCAGTTTAATGGATTAGTTAAAAAACGCTAAAAAACACAAATAACATTAATATAATAATGTTATATTATTACTAGAGGCCTGGTGCACGAAATTCGTGCATGGAGGAAGGAGGGTGTCCCTCAGCCCAGCCTGCACCCTCTCCAATCTGGGACCCCTCGAGGGATGTCCGACTGCCCGTTTAGGCCCGATCCCACCGAATCGGGCCTAAACGGGCAGTCGGACATCCCTCTCACAATCCAGGACTGCTGGCTCCCAACTGCTCACCTGCCTGCCTTCCTGATTGCCCCTAAATTGCTTCTGTCTGCCAGCCTGATCACCCCCATGACAGCCTGATTGATGTCTAACTGCTCCCCTGCCAGCCTGTTTGCCCCCAACTTCCCTCCTCTGTCAGCCTGGTCACCCCTAACTGCCATCCCCTGCAGGGTTGATTGCCTCCAACTGCCCTCCCTTGCAGGCCTGGTCCCTCCCAACTCCCCTCCCCTGCTGGCCATCTTGTGGTGGCCATCTTGTGTCCACATGGGGCCAGGATCTTTGACCACATAGGGGAAGCTATCTTGATCTTGTGTGTTGGAGTGGTGGTCAATCTGCATATTACTCTTTTATTAGATAGGATAGAGGCCTGGTGCACAGGTGGGGACCAGCTGGTTTGCCCTGAAGGGTGTCCTGGATCAGGGTGGGGTTCCCTTGGGGTGTGGAGAGGCCTGGGCGAGGGGGCCTATGGTGGTTTGCAGGCCAGCCACACCTCTGGTGACCCAAGCAGAGGCCCTGGTATCTGGAATTTATTTACCTTCTACAATTGAAACTTTGTACCCTGGAGCGGAGCCAAGCCTCCTGCTAATCCGTGGCTGCCGCCATTTCTATAATTGAAACTTTGTATCCTTGAGTGGAGGCCTGGGCCCACCAGAGTGTGTGGAAAGCTTGGCTTCTTCTGTTGCTGGGGAAACCCAATGGTAGCCATCTTGGCTGGGGTTAATTTGCATACTCGCCCTGATTGGCTGGTGGGCGTGGCTTGACGGGTGGGCGTGGCTTGACGGGTGGGCGTGGCTTGTGTAGCAGAGTGATGGTTAATTGCATATTACCTTTTTATTAGAGAGGATACTATCAGTGTGTGTTAAATTCAGAAAATTTCTGACTCTACCAGATCACTTATATCACTATCATGGATTTACATTGCATATGGAAGGATACCTAATTCTAAATCAGTGCTAGAATATTAACCTTGGCTATAGGCTGATGCTCAGTCTCTGTGCCAAGAATCATTATCTTTGCAATGATTAGTATATCTATTACACAGTCACAATTTCATCCTTAATCATGGACAGTTCAGATAAGTTGAAAAAACGGAAGATAGAACTATGTTTTAAAACACAGCTACCAGACATTCACCAAGGGTTAGTTGTAGTAGCTGAAATATAAAGTTTGGCAAAGAGCTAGTGTGAAATACTCTTATCTTCTCCTTCTTTGCATCCATAAAGCAAAAGATTTAGACATCTTTTACACTCTGTTGAAGGAAGTGAACAGTTGGAATCATAAAGACTAGATACCTAGTCTCCCGTTCTTTCTCCACAGCAATGCAAGAAAACCAACAGGAAACAGCCATGTGAAAAAAGTGGAATCAGAGGTGTTTTTATCCAATGTCCTATTCAGGGATAATTCTTAATTCTAATAAGGGTCTTTCTAGCCAGAAACTCCCTACTTCTGTAGACACAAGTTTTGCCATCTGTAAAATGGGAACAGTATGACAACTTGTAGGCATTACCTGAATTTAATACTTGAGAAGATCTTAGGGCAGTAACTTGGCATGTGTTGGTTATTATTACCTCTGTAAAGTGTCACATTCCTTCCTGGGACATTTCTAATTGGATGACAACTCTGCTTATGGGGCCACCAAACAGTTGCTGGGACTATGCAGAATAAATCTAATCCACCATCTACATTCCCAGTCCTCCAAATACTTGAAGACAGCTTTCATGAATTTAATAACAGCTTTCTGTGGCTTATTTATTTTTAATTTCAAGAATAGAATACAGTAGACTATAAAAATGAGCGTTATCAGTCTTCCTTTGGATTTTCTATGTAAATGTTGTTTAACATTCAAATGGTGCTGATTATAATTTGAGATATTAACAGTTAGATATGCCATTGTGTCCCTCTGTTATTGTTTGTAAAGGAGGTTAAACACTATATTAACTTCTGAGTAGTGATTTATTGTTGCTTTTGTTAGAGAAAAATGAACAAAGAAGTAACATCATATAATTTGATATTGCCTTTGAGGGTTTTCAGTTTGCAGAGGTCTTCATTTCCAACTCAATTTCAGTTTTTAAAAAGCAAACATGTGGTGTAAATACAGCATCCTGTGAATGCCGAGTTGCTCTTTGCTTCCTGGCTTAAGCTGTTGTGTAATAGTGCTCGGTAACCATTAAACAGCTGCTCTGCCTCAGAGATGCTCATATTTCCTTTGGTAGATGAAGAGAATTTACTACACGAATGTCTCCAAATTGCTTTAAGATCTCTTGGCCCGTGCATCAGCCATTTAGACTCACAGTGGTTTATGGGACACGTGAGCGCCATGTTTCTGGAGGCCCCCACAGCCCGGAGGTTCCAGCAACAACCTGCACTTTGCTGAGCCTCACTCTCCTGCGTTATCCCAGGGCTCCTGATTCCTGCACGATCCTCCCCACTTATTTGGACAGAGCCCTTAAGTGTTATTTCTTATATCATGGGAGCAAGCACTGTTCGTTATCCAAGTGCCATCCATTTCTTTTCTTCACTTTGCCTCATCTTGGGTAATGCCTACCTATTGTAAAGGCTGTGCTGCGTACACACATGCATGACAGGCGGTAGCCCTCTGCTTCAGGTGCGTCTCCCAGGCTATCCTGACCCCCCACGCACTCTTATAAGGTCATTGTCAGTAGACAGTGCTCATCCTCAGAGTCTCCCTATGTTCCAAGCAGGAGTGGAAGCCAGTGGGATCCATGGTGTTGCATTTCTGTCTAGTGCAGTGATGAGCAACCTTTTGAGCTTGGTGTGTCAAACTTCGCCAAAAAACTGAGCTTAACTCGGGTAGTGTGTCACTTTGAGGAAAAAACTAACTCCAAGACTATAGTCGCAAATGTTTCATCCTCAGGAGCAGCAAATGTTTCATCCTCGGCATGCGGCCGCGTGTCATCAGAAATGGCTACGCGTGTCAGTGCTGACACGCGTGTCATAGGTTCGCCATCACTGGTCTAGTGGGTGCTAAAGCAGTTCTGACATATTTTCAATGCCTATCATAGTTTTAGTAAAGTAACTCGTTCAGTTTTTCTTGTAGATTCAAATTCCTTAGAACTTGGAAAATTGGGGGTGGGGAACACCCGGCTACATTCTGAATTGCCTTCCCTTGCCTATGGCATAGTATTTATCTGTGCGCCTTACTGTCTTCCCACTGGTAGGATTAGCTTGAGGTAGCACCTCCCTCCCTTATGAAGCTCTTAGCAGATCCATACCTGATTCCATCTTAATAGGCACGACTGAGAAGCAAATGGAGCCCTGACTACTCATCGGAGTAATATGGAAATGAACTTCAGATGATATGTACATATTGAAATGTTATTATGTATTAAGATGATGTCATTTATATAAATACTAGAGGCCTGATGCACGAAATTCGCAGCCCCGGCTTCGTCTGGAAGGACATCCAGAAGGTCATTCGGCTGTCTGGTCTAATTAGCATATTACACTTTTATTATTATAGATACTGAAATGTTTATTGCTTATTCACTTATTCCTCAGATTTTCTTAACAACTATTTTTGAACTCTTACTCTTTAAACTCTTCTAGTTTCTTGGTATTTATTTGGTACTAAATGCCTAAAGTTTTACACAATGAAGTCAGAAATACAATCTGACTAATCATTACTCTTTCCCATTCTACCCAAAAGCCTAAATAAAACTTTCAGCAAATGAGTTCCCAGAATAACAATACAGTCATCCTTCAATCTTGAGCCATCTAAGTCTGCAGTTATAAAATTACTAAAATGTTCTTTTGTGATTCCCTCTCAGTAAGTTGCATTTTAAAATTTTGTTCTGTAAGCATTTATTTAATACTTTCTGTATATAGAGGTGCTGAGCTAGTTGTTTGGCAGCTACAGAGATGAGCAAAAACCCAGCCACTCCTTCAAATAACCCAGCTGATAATCCATCAAGAACCACAAGACCTGAAAACAGTTATCTTGGAAAACTCGAACATCCAAAGTGATGTAGAATAAGTACACACTAGGTTCTGGGTGGATGGAGAAGAAAGAAATTGGTTGTAACTGGCCCAGGGGTTGGGAGCAGACTGTGGAGGGGATGGTGGTTGAGCTGGATACTGAAGAATGAGAGGAGAGCTGCGCAGAGTGGGCCTTCTGGTCAGAAGGGAGCTGCCTGAGAAAGGCATGAGGACAGGCATTTATAGGGTGCAGCTGGATGAGGACAAGCAAGCTTGTCTGGTTGTTTAAGCACATGAGCTGTAGTCATGATAAATGAGGTCTAAAATAATATGTATATAAGTCCATATTAACATATTTACCACACATAAAATTTCATGTGCACTATCATATAAAAGTACATCTTATTGTACTTTAAAAACAACAACAAAAACAACAGAAATCTTTGTGTTCAATGATAGTCTCCAGTGATTCAGAAAATTAGAAATATCTTTATCCTCAACCACACAAAGGGAGTCAATGTCTTTTTTTTTTTTTTGATCTTCATGTCTTTTAGCACCTTGTTCAGTGCTGGCTAATCTAGTTGCTCAATAATCACTGAAATGAATTCAATCTGGTGAAATATTAATTGCTCAACATGTAGGAGTTTTTTAAAATAGAAGTACATCAAATGGGGACATTTTGTTATTATCATCTTAAGAGTATATATATATATATATATATATATATATATATTTTTTTTACAGTAATGACTTAATATGAAGCCTAAGTATTATCACCAGCTGGGATTTCATACTTTCTTCTCTCTCATTCTTTCATCCTTTTTCTAAAGAAGGTGGATAGGTGGGTATAAAACAGTGTTCAGACATACGCGACTCCTCAGTTCACAACAGTAAAGCATATATTATAATTAAATGATTTTCTGTCTTTTCATGCTCTGTATGGTTAAAAAGGGTTTGGTAACATTTATTCTGGTAAGATCTCTAAATGCAGATTTACAAATAATTTGAGTGTCTAGAATCCAGTGTGTATAATGCAGTGTATGGGTGATCATTGGCCCCAGTGGCCAGTTTGAACTTATGAAATCAGTGCCTACCATGGCTTTTCTATTTTCATTTCACTTATTATCCATAACAATTCTATGATGTAGGTAATTTTATTGCCTCTAATTTATAGACGAGGGATCTGGGGCCGAAAGAGCCTCATAACATGTTCAGGATTCCACCCTGGTCAATGGTGGTTGGGAGTCGAATCCCAGCTCTTTGACTTGAGTGCTTCATGTTGTTACACCACCAGTGCCTCACATCTGGCAACGAATCCCCTCCCTTGGTCAACCCTAAAGCTTTAAGTGAAATCAGATCAAATTGACAGTCTTTGGAATCGAGAGTTTTTTCCTGGAAGTATTTGAATTCTGAGGCTTTCAGGCTCTTTTTGATCTGTCCGTGGGGCAGCAGAGAGTAACCATATTCCTTCTTCCTAAGTGTTCTCTTCCTCCTCACATCATTACGCCTCTTTGTCGTAGACGGGGGAACGGGGGGCAGGGCCAGTGTTTGTGGGAGTCCTCAGGTCTAGGTGTAGATACAGCTAGACCAGCTGCCACACAGGCCTGGTGGACCCCATACCTGGAGGTCATGGAAGGGTCATGTGGCATTCCTTGGAGCCCTGCAATCACCACTGTGTGCTAGAAAAAGTGTCCAGTTCTTGAAATGAAGGGGACCCGGGGGAATAGTAGCGAGGGTGAGAAAGCAAGGAGATCAGGTGAGGTATGGTAAAGGTGCGCGGAAATTGGTTGATGCAAAGTATTTGCTGTAATGTACAAGTTATGCTTTTGTGTGATTCATGGCCCGGGAACGAGGGTGGGGGTGCTGGTAATGGCAGCTCACTTTTCTTTAATCAGGGAAGGATTTGTGAAAGAACAGTGGTTGCAAGAGATCTTTGAAGTAATTCCAACAAGGTGCTAATTGTGGTTGTGGTTTTCCTTTTTCTTTCTCTCTCTCTTTTTTTAAATGGATGGACTTTCGTCTCCCAGATGCTACCAAGCTGAATGCATGTATGAGAACCCCTAAACCTTCCTTCTCCATGGGTGGGCCATGGCAAAAGCACTGTACCAATTGCCCTGTACATTTAGAAAGTTAAAAAATTATCTTAGGCGATGATTTAGCATCTAAACTTTTTTACTTTTGCTTAAACAGACCCAGTTTGCATTCACAAGTTTTGCCTTTACGTGTTTTTGTTGTAAGCTCACTTCTTTTTGTGTGTGTGTGTGTGTTCTAACCTTTGGTTTAAAAACACTTGAACAAATTCTAGTGTTTAATCATTTATTTGCTTCCTGCATATGTTGATCTTTTCCCCCTTTGTGTCTCTTTTCAGGATACCTTGAAGATAGTTTTGTAAAATCTGGAGTCTTCAATGTATCAGAGCTCGTGAGGGTATCCAGAAGTAAGTAAATAGTTTTCTTATTATTTAATTTTGCAGTGAGATTTAAAATATTTTACATTTTGAACCTTAAATACAGTTTGAAGAGTAACTATATATTAGGAGAAAATGAGCTTTAAATTCTCTGACTTTTGATGAAATCATTAGTGAATATATTCTGTCTGATTTTCTAAAACATTTGCATTTAAATCATTAAAACTTTTTGTTACACAAAAATAATTTTGGGGTTGTTCTGATTGCCTTGTTACTGGTATTCACTTAATTCACTGTTCTCTCTGTGACCGTAGATGGTCATTTTTATCAAAGGAAGTGCGATTAATTAAATGTACTACGTATTGTTATAATAACCCACATAAGTTTCCTGTAGATAAGTGCTTTTTTATTTTACTGACATTTTGGTGGGAGCTTGGAGATGTACAGGATATACACGCTAATGTGCAGCATGTAGAGGGATGCAGAAATTAGCTTTGCAGATTGCAGTTGGATATAGATAGAAAGCATTGTTATCCCAAACAATATCCAATTGTTTTAACTGCCCACCTCACCTGAGACACCATTCTTGGCAGGCCGGATGAGGTGTTTCTTGGGTAACTTCACCTGGCCAGCTAACTAAGCATGGGGAGTGTTTCCCCGATAAACTCGCTTACTTAGAACTAGTGTGTGCAAATATATATCTAAGACGCAGCTCTTAACGCACCGATTGCATTAAAGGAGGTGACTCATGTCTTGTTGCTCTCTCCTCTGCGGTAGCTTCTTTATGTAACTTAGACGGGTGTGTTTTCACCTGACACTTTGATGGAGAGCCTTACAGTTCGGAATGATGCTATACAGATAATGTAGGGGCACTCTGGTTCTTGTTTAAATTGTGTTCTTCATTTGGGTCACATTCAGAGGTCGGGTAAGATTTATGGTGATCCAAAAGAACAAACTGGGAGTGAGTTCCTGAGGATAAAGAGTAGGCAGTGCTTTAGAGTTGTGTTCAGTGAAGGAATCTCCAACCTAGTAGATTCCTATGTCTTTTGAATCATAGTTTCTTAAAGAGTTCCAGTTTCTAAAGCGGCCAGTGCAAATAGCATGATTCTCAGAGAGTTATGTACATGCACCTTTAAAACTTTAAGTAACTTATCCTTTCTGACGTGATGTTCCAGTGGATAAATGTATACCGCAAAGACTTCTGTCATAGGTCTATGTACTTGGGGGCAGCGTAAACCAAAATCTAACATCCTGTAGCTCCAGGGTTCAATATTTGCTGGGGAAGAGGATTCTGATGGTTTACTGGTGGACCAAGGCTATGAGGCTTGTGTGCTTTTCCTGACCAGACTGTGGTATGAAGGCCTTTGACATTTGAAAGTTCCTTTATGTTGATTTTTTAATTTGGAGAGGAAACTGCCTGACTTACTTTCACTTTTGGGCATCATGCAAAGAAGGGGTATTTGGAGGTGTGTGTGTGTGTTTTCTCCATAGTGTTCTTTAGAAGGGAAGCTGTGCTGCTAACAGTTATAAGACATTATGAAATTACTTGTTTAAATTTCCTAAGTTCCAAGATACATTTTCATCTTTCTTATGAGAAGCAGTGGAGTCATCAATCAGGAAATGTGATTAGCTCCTCATCACAGGTGACATTATGCTGGATGCCGTAGAAGGAGAGCCATGTTAGAACTGTCAAAAGCCTAGAGGGACATTTTGAAAAATTTGAAACATTAAAAAAAAAAGATTAAAAATTACTTTTCTATAACAGTTCAGAAACGAGGTAAATTTAACATACTTCACTCATTCTTCCTTAATTCATACTGTCATTTCTGAGAGGTTTTTGTGTAATCTGTTACAACAAACATTACTGATTTGCAATTAGTCCATTGATTATCCACATTCATTCATTCATCTATTCAACAAACATGTATTTTCTTCTCTGGATGTAAATGGGTGTCTCCGAAATGCTTGAGAGATGATTCTCCTACGCATTTTGATATCTCTACATTATAATCTTATTTACACAATTGAACTTTATTGTGGGTGAAATAAGGGTTTGCTAAGTAAACATAAACTTCGGCGCAACCCTCATGCTGTATATCACAAATTCCGACTTTTTGACAGTATGTTAATGGTTTCTGTCCTCCGGGGTTTTACGATCATATGACCCACTAATGTGTATGTTGACTTTAGCTAATGAAGCTATTCAGTTTTAGGATAGTGATCTTTCTGTCGAAGGATATTATCTCCATCTTAGAAGTTGATTTAGGATCAGCTTTTGGAGTGAGAAGAACAATAAGAGAGATTAAGGGCTGGCCTCTAACCCGTGGAATCGGCGATTCTTGAGAGCTTGGTTTCTGAGAGGATATTGGCAGCCTCTTGAACATGATTTGCAGCTCCAGGCTTCTTGCCCCTCTCTGGGAGACGTGCTAACACTGATCTTTGTGTCCGAGGGAAGTTCTCTCGGAGGCTTGTAGACAGGAATCTGTCTGGGACTTGCTGTTCTCATACACTTCGTCATTAAATACATTTTGTGGGTGTGCTGTTTTAGAATTTGGCCACGTTTGTTAGTAATCCGCTTCCCTTTGTGGAGTCTCCCAGTTAATGTCAGAATGCACACTAAATTTGTACTCGCGTGTACATTTGTAGACAGGTTATTTTTATTGCCGATTTGATACTTTGGAATAATCTTTCTGGACAAAATTTAGAAAATAATTTCTGAAGGTTTTTTTTTATTATCATTTCACTATAAATGACACCTCGTATGTTTATGGTCAAGCAGCCTGTACTGACCATCAGGCCATATGTATTGCACAGAAATTGCAGAGCTTTGCCTAAATATTGCATGAGCTTACTAAATGGCACAGTGTTTGTGTACAATATAACCTATGTTTCCTGTTAGCAACTCAGATATCGGAGTTGTATCCGTTACTGTTCCAGGGGCTGGACAGATTGCTTGCTTTCACCGAGCCACGCAAATGCCTCCTCCTATCACATGCCCTTCTTCCCAATGTCACATAGAACAAGGTTCTAATAATAAACGTCAGAGCATGTGGTTACTGTGGGATTTCTTACCTTGCATTTTTTTTAACCTCCGGTGTACCTCAAGCCACAGCAAGCAGCTGCATTTTAGCTTTCCAAAGGATTTAAGCCATTAGGCACAGTTACACATGGAATACAAAAATGTCCTGTGTCAAAGGAGGCTAATGTGAGGTACATATAACATGAACAGTCTAACAGAAAGCAGAAGCTCGAGAACTTTGGAGCTGAAACGAATCTCGTATGTAGTGATTTATTTAATTTTCAGTAGGAAAAGGAAGTTCGTCATCGTATAGTCCTTGGTCCTTCTCTGCGCTCTAAGGCCTTGCCTCAGGTTCATACTTTCATAAAAACATTTTAAGTTAATCTTGGCCTATGTGGTATCGGAATACAATTCAACGGATGGTGAACACATTTCAATTGTTTATAAAAAATTCTGAGTAAGAAAAATTCCTTGAAAATCTGTGGTCCCTTCGAAATTTTACTGGTATATTCAACCCGAGGCAGCTAGGAGAGGCAGGAAACAGACCTTGTGTTCTTAGAGTGAGTCTCAGGGGCTCTCGAATGTCGTTGCCACTGCACAGGGCACACACTTTCTCTCCTTAGGGCCTTTGAGGTCCAATAAAAGCAGGCGAAGAAATGGAAACTATGCCTAAGTTTTGTCCTTTGACACCAACCTGTGTCTGGTCTCCAGCTTGTATATTATCTCTGCCCACGACTTCGATCCCTATGTAAACCCTGTTTAAAATGACCCCCCTTCAATACCTTATTCATTCTCCGAGGTCCAGTGCCATCTCTGGCTTTCCCACAGATTTCTTGGACCATTCAAGCTTGTATTAGATTCTTCCTCCCTTGAAATCCTACAGCATTTTATTGATCAGGTCATTTCATTATTTGGACAGTTTCATTGTCGTCTGCATTATGTTGGTATTTATGTTTTCATGAGTGTTTTGTTTGCCCACCTTGTTGTCCAGTATGTTTCAAGGACCAGGACTACCTTAGACTATTTTGTATCCCTTGCAGCACCTGCCAGTAATGGACACAATCAATAACTTGTTGAATGAACAAATTTTCAGCAAGTAGGTTCATTTATACCTCTTCATCTGCTCTTAGCATGTTTTTGAACTGTTTTATCTTTGCTGACCACTTCAGTCTGCAAGGGAGGAAACTTGGGGGAGAAAGGAAAGAAACTCATATTTATTGAACACCTATTATGTACCAGGCATAATATCACATTTGACCTCTTTTATCCTCAAAATAATCATAGGTGGTAGGTTATTATTCTTCTCATTTTACAGTTCAGGAAACTGAGGCACATATCTTATAAGTGGTAGAGTAAGTTCAAACTAAAAGGCTCTCTGGCTCCCAAGACTGTACTCATTCTAGCACAACCTCACAGATTTATTCAAAATGTCTAGAAACAAATGTTTTAATTTAAACAAATGTGCAAAACCCAACACAAATATACAAAAATCTCAGTTCATGATATATCAGCAAAATAAAAAAGATATTTTTACAAAAAATTACCTTAACATATGAAACTCCATGTACATATTTTACATAATGTATTAAGTTATAGCATAAACACTTTTTTAGAAGACAAAACATAATTATTGAGAAAAGCTATACTAACCATTCCTGTGAAATCTAAATATCTGTTTTGAGGGGTGGGTAAATCTTGGCTTTCTTTTTTATATTTTAAAATTTTTCTTATCTACTTGCCACAATACAGGATTTATTTATATCAAATAATCATCAACATCATGATTTCTAATCCATTCTTATATTAAAGTTATTGATTCTATATTGACTATAGAATACTATTTGGTATTTATTTATGAAACTGTTCTATATTTATTTAACGATGATTTGACTTTTGTGAGTCAGCTTCATACAAAGCACATTGCTCCAATGCACCGTAGACTAGTGGGGTGACAGAGTTCGAGCAAATACAAATGCGTTAGTGAGAAAGGTTGGGGAGTTGGAGTTGGGGGAGAGGTACTCAATAGTTAGAGCTTGAGTGCCTCCAGTTTGCAGACTTGAACTTTGGTATCAGGAGGAAGTTTTCAAATCCTGGCACAGCATATGGTTGATATTAGAGTCTTAAAAGTAAAGAGAGTTTTCCTCCTTGCCCAGAGGCTTGGAAAGTATTAGATTATTACATTTGAATAAAGATGACAAGTGTAAAGGTCAATCCCAATGTTTCATTTGTTTTATTCCTCAGCACCCATAACCCAGGGAACTGGAGTCAACTTTCCAATTGGAGAAATCCCAAGCCAACCATACTATCATGACATGAACTCGGGGGTCAATCTTCAGCGGTCGCTGTCTTCTCCACCAAGCAGGTAACTGAGAGAGAAGCTGCTCTTGTCTTCAAGTATGTGTGCAAGTCGGTAGGGAGGGAGGTATGCAGCTAGAGAGGCAGGAGGGTACAGAATAGGGGGAACAAAGCAAAGAGTGAAAGAGTTTTTGCTGATTTCACGCAGATTTTTTTTCATCTTTTCTGGTGAAATTTATTTTGACATTTCAAAATTAAATGTAGTAATGGTTATTCAAAGCATTTTAAAAAATTGGGGCGGGGGAGTGACCAGGGAATTATGAAAATGTTATATGATTTTTTTATCCTGTTCTGTGGAATATTGTGACTTTTGTGCTGTTCTGTGAAATATTATAATTCTACAAGTTAGCTAATTCTTTTGACAACTTTAAAAATGATGTTGCCTTGGCAACGAACCCTGGTTTATGATTGATCCATCCTGGTAACTTTTACCCTAATACCAAAACCCAGCCTGGGGACAATGAAACATGAAAAATAAAACGTGTCATTTACTTACACTTAAAAGCAAAGGCCTTATTCTAGGCCAAAGTTTGCCAAGTTCTTCAATTAGTCAATATTCCTTAGTAATTGAGTGAACTCTCAGTTACCAATGAAAATTCTACACGCTCTGAGATTAGGCTTAACCAGCCTTCTTTGTAGAAGAACTACAGCTAGATTACTTTACTTTTTGGTTCTCTGTTGACATTCTCATTTTTCTCTCTTGACCTTCTTATTCTAACTTTCAGTCTCACAGGCGTTTAAAAAGAGGTTTTCTATTTAAATGAGGGATAAATCGCTTAGAAAGTCATTGCACATAGGATTTCATTATATGTTCCACTATTGCAGAATGGTAGAAGAGGATTGAGGTAATGAGAATGAAAGGTGAATAAATAGTACAGCTTTGTTGGTTTTCTTTTTGAGTTAAATCTTCAAAATATGAAGACCCATTTCATTTCCAGAGAATTAAGTATATCTATGATCAAATATAGCGGCATACATGGATTCCAGAGCAAAACATACATTTTATAAAATTAACTTTTTAAAAATAAAAAAAACAGGCTAATTATTTTTCTATGCTATTTCTTAATGAAAGTTGATGGCATTTCAATTAATTATGGGGCTATGAACATTTGTATGTTTAGTATCTAAGCTTAATTTTATGGTCAAACTGTATTTTTATATAGTTAGATTGCATAGCAAGATAATTGGGTTTATTATCACTAAAATAGTCTGTGACATTGTGAGATCTTAAAATGATTTAATTTTTCTAAATTTAAAGAGTGAACAGTAATTTCTTGTTTTGTCTGATGAATCAGTATATTGTCAACATAGAGTGTCCATTTTCTTATGAAAATCTTTTCTCCCTCATTTCAAGTTTTCTGTATTTACTGCTGATTCAGAGATGGGATAATGAAATTATAGGAGGGTTTTAAAAATACATATTCTAACTTTTGATACCATAAAACCATAAAAAAGAAACGAAAGAACTATTACTTACTCTCAGAGTGGGTTGGTATGGATAGAAATTGCCTCCTTCTGCATCGTGTTGATGCTGGGTGACCTGTGAGTCAAATATTAATCACAGGCATAGCTATGAATATGCCCAGACGTACACATGCTCCAGGTTTTGGAAACATAGCAAGAGCACAGCTTCCTTTGTGTCGGACTGTTTCCATCAGTAGCATGCACTGGGCAGCTCCCTGAATTTCTCCACGTTTGTCTCCCCACGTGAAAGAAAAGGGAGGATTGGTTTCTGTGTAGGAGTCTGGAGGCCCAGTCCAGGTCTGAAATCCTATGACATTTTGTTTGTCACTTCATTAAGTTAATCAGAAGGGTTTTTTGTTGTTGTTGTTTTGTTTTAGTTTTTGCCTTGATAGATATGAATAGGGACTTTTGTAATTTCAGGAAAAATATCAATTTTTATAGCCAATTAGCTGTTTAATAGGGTATTGGTGGGGATATATGAAAGCAGTATATTAAGCTATATGGCATGTGCCATAAAATAGCTTTTCAACCTCTGTTCTAAATACTTTTCTTAATAATTGAGATGAGCCATGTTTTCTTGATTAAAATATATCATTTTAAAAGTATACTGTGTGGCTTGAATTTGGCAGTGGCCTGCTTTTCATGGGTGATCTCAAGAATAAAGGATCAATAACCTAATTTTTTCAGAAAAGATAGAGAAGAATATATAAAGTAGTTTATAATTGTTAAAGTACTATAAAAATTTTAAGCTTTATTAATTATAGGGTTACCAATAATAATTACTACTTAATAAGCATCTTCTAAGTGCTATCCACTCAACTAAGAGCTTTACATTTAATAACTCATTTAATCCTCTCAACCACTCCCCTTTGAACTAGGTTTTATTATTTCTATTTTATAGATGATTAAACTAAGTTTAGAAAAGTTAACAAGCTTACTATTAAGAAGTAGTAAGTGGCTTACATTTGACACTGAGCTAGTTCTTTCTACTCCAAACTTCATGTTCTGCTCTATCCCATTACCTTATCTTTGAGTTAATATGAAAGGATTACATTGTTAATATCCAGTACTATGCAAATGAACATTATTAATATTGATAGTATAAGAGTCAGGGACAATCTTAATAACAATTTTTAAATTAGTACACATATCTCATTTAAGAATTCACCTTTTACTCCTAAAATTCCTTTGGAAATACATTTCAAAGGAAAATATAATAAACATCATATTTGTTAGGTAGGTACAGATATAATATAGTACGATAAATGATATGTACACCTGGAAACAGTGTTAGCCCTGTTTATGTCTTGAATACTCTTATTTCAAAATGATTCTGAGATACTATTGTGTTTATGGAAATTTCCACAGGAAGAATCTTCTCAAATTATATGCTTTCAAACGCTGCACATCTTCCTAGAAAGCCCATTAACATAACTATTGTTGTATTTTAACAGCAAAAGACCCAAAACCATATCCATAGATGAAAATATGGAGCCCAGTCCTACAGGAGACTTTTATCCCTCTCCGAATTCACCAGCTGCTGGAAGTCGAACATGGCATGAAAGAGATCAAGGTGAGTAACAAGCAGATGCCTCTAGGGACATTGTAATAATATGTCAGCTCATTTCATGTTTCATTTAGTCAAAATAGCATAGTGGAACCAATATGGATTTTTTTTTCATGAAATGGCTGCAGTAAAATTAGCTTTAAGCTAATGTGCTTGTCAAATATTTTCAAAGTTAACTTTGAAAAAGTCCCATGTTTTACGTGCTTATTGAGTTTATTTTTCAGACAGAATCTTTTTAGAGCCCCCAAATTATGTATGCAGCTAATCATTGTCTGTCTACCTAAGTTGGTTGGGTTGCAGCAGAAACACGAGTTTTGATTCCAGTAGATCAGTTTGCCTCTCTTTATGGGGTACTTTAGGGAAGAACCAACCCTTAATCAGTTTGCAGGTGCCAGCTACTGGAAGTTCCCATTGAATGGCCATGATTCCTTCTGAAAGTTTTTACAGCATAAAAAATAAGTAAACGTGGAATGTAAAAAACTGTATATCTGAGTCAACCTAGTTATACTTTCTAGATAAAACTATGACTCAATTCTAGGTCAGCTTTGGGGAAAAATAAAACTTTAAGAAATAGGTATTATTTGGCTCTCTGAATTCAGGCTTTGCTCCATTTTATTCTTAAAGTTTATTGCAGCGATTTTCAATTGGTGTGCTGCAAGAATTTTTAAAATGTGCAATACCTGACTCTTTAGTCAGGACACTGACCTCTTTTCTTTTAGACTATCAAATAGAATATAACAATAGCCAACACAACAATAGCCATCCAGTGTGAATGAATCAAAATTATACCTGATTTTTGGTCAGGTCAACAAAAAATATCTCCTGGTGTGCCACACAATTTTAGTTTATGTGTGCTACGAGATGAAAAGGTTGAAAATTTGCTGGTCTATTGAATTATTTCATCAAACAAACCCATGCCTGTTTGCCTTAATTAGAGGGAGATTATTAAGCCTGGAAATAGAGAAATCAGCTAACTGCACTTTGTGTTGGTATGTGTGCATGGATGTAAGTAGGACTTATATAATGAAAATTGTCTTTTAGATCAAGTTTTGTATTTTATTAAAAATGTAAAAGCATTCTTTATCAGTAGTTTTAAGCCCATGACTTGGGTATGTGTATCTGAGGGTTGGGAAGCTGTATGTCCAGCAATCTCAGGGCACAAATAACTTAGCAGTAAAAGCCAGTCCGTTCTTTACTCAGGAATACATTTTTGCTGCTCCAGATTTTTATACCGAATGCCTTAGAGTTTAAAGAATAGTGAAAATTTTTCATGGGGGAGTTGGACTTTGAGTCCAGCGGGTCTCCTTTAACAGGCTGAGATTTTTCACTGGTGAAGTAGGGGCTGGCATGGACATAGGCAAGCGCTGTGGGAAGTTAGAATGGCCATGTGCGCCCTGCGGCTGGGCACTGTGCACGTGGAAGGAAGTAATGGCAGATGACAGAGGTCATTCTAAGGACATTCTTGAAAACCAGCTGGAGAGTTTGGCTCCAAGGACACTTTTTCCAATCTGTTCTTTAGGCTGTAGACCAAATCATCTGTATAGAACAAAATGATGCTAGCCCTGGCTGGGTAGTTCAGTTGGTTAGAGTGTCAATATTAGGCCATATCAACCAATGAATCCATAAATAAGTGGAACAACAAATCTCTCTCTCTCTCTCTCTCTCTCTCTCTCTCTCTCTCTCTCTCTCTCTTCTCTCTCTCTCCCTCTCTCTCCCCCCTCTTTCTTGCTCGCTCTTTCCCTCTTTCCTTCTCTCCCTCCCTTCTTCTTTCTCTAAAAATCAATCAATACATTAAAAAAACTCATAATGACATCACTTCTCTATTTCAGATCCTTTAGTAACTTTCCATTCCTCTTAGAAGAAAATCAGAATTCCCTCGTATGTCCAGAAGGCCCTATTTCTTGTCTGTCTCTCCTTTGACACCCCTCCAGCCTCAGAGGGTGCCATCTGCTTCTTCTTACACTTGAGCCCCCTGCTTTGTTTAGATTTGGGAATATAAAACTCAAGACCTTCCTATAAGCCATGTCTTCTGGAAGCTCCTTTTCTAACTCTTCATGGAAAGTATTTTTTTTTTTGTCCTCATTCAGGTGCAGCCTACATGGAGGAACTTCAGTCAGGTCTTACTGTTTTTCTCTCTTGACATTCAGTATGGTTCCTTGTACTCGTAATATGTTATTACATATTTCTTTATGGAATTAATTGTCTCAGTCTGCCTGCATTATGAGGTCAGGGACTTTATCTATTTTGGATACTGCTGTAACCAGCACCTGGTAACCATGCACAACACTTGGTGCACAGTAAGGGCACAGTCACTGTTGGATACATGAAACATTGTTGGGCAGAGCACCAATCCTATTAGTGAAGGCAAGAAAAAAAATAGGGACTTCCATCAGACTTGCAGAAATGAGGGTGTAAACAAAACCCTCAGCCCTTTATATTTTATTGCCTGTTTTACTGACATTGTTAGTGTATTCTAAACAAAGCCATATTTTCCCCATCAGAAAATTATTCTGGAAAAGATTCTAATGGTGATAACATTGTGAATGTGTGGGAGTGGATATGTTGTTCATAAGTGTAGTGTTCTTTATTATAGAGAGTGTCACTTTGTAAGAATTGATTCCCCTTTCTGCCTTTTAAATAAAGCCAATCTCAAATCATATTATAAAACATTCTTGAAAAGTAGAAGGGAAACTGTCATTCTTTCTCTTTGTAAAATCATCGTATTGTCTTGGTGATTTTCTTTTGTCAAGATGACTAGAATTATTGGAGAAGTCTGTAAAGGCATATTATATTAAGAGTAAGGAAGAATGATCCATTCTCAAGTGGGCTTAAAAAATAAACCTCTGTCACTTTAATTCTGAAGACCTTGAAGACTTTGTAATGTACACAATAAGCCATTGTGGAAAGAAGACTTCAACCACAATGAAAAAATGAGGGCAGTACAGTACTATCTTTATAAATTTGCTAAGCCAAATGCAGTCCTTTTGTTCTTAGAAAATTGCTTTTTTTTTACATTTTCAAAGTAAAATGCCCCATGGTTGTTCTTGTCCGTCTTCAAATGTTCTTTAGAAACACTTGTCTGCCATGAACGGAATTTTCTAAAGGGCATATTGAGTACCACTCAATATTTGTAATGGCTTTAGTGCATGTCTTATACTTGTTTCTCCCACAAAGCCCTGCTCTAATTGGTACTCAGTAACTACTTATTAGTTGAGTAAAATGTGCTTGTGTTTGTAATTGGCAGAAATATTTAAATTTTGCTATTAATTATTTCCTGGGTATGCTTTATTCTGCTGTGTTAACTTTGCATTAAAATCTACTCTTGCCATAGCTCTTAGCAAAACTGATTTTTGAAATATGAGAATTAAAAATAAAATTATGGACTATTTGTGACATTTTACTTATAATCTGAAACCCTAACCTAAACCATTGAGGTTTACTCCAAGTAGGCAAAAATAAAGGATGTGATCTGACCATTTCTAAGAGAAATTAGGCAAAATTTTCATATTAAATCTAGATTCATGCAATGATAACTGTTCATGTAATTTTTAATAATTTAATGAAAAGAATATTTTTATTTTAGTATATCACGAACATAATTAAGTCTATTCTTTTTCTTTTCAAAACACAAAGTTACAATTTTCTGAATATAAAAGAATTATAATTTTTAATTTTTCAGAACATAGACACAAATATTTTAAAACTAACCACTATTTAATAGTGTTAAACATTGGGTAAGAATCTATATAATTTGCTAAAATTTTTCCTGATGAGTAGCGATGGAAATTAAATTTGTCAGCATCTACATTATGTAATATTTATATTTTTATTTTATGCCTTTTATGGATAGAGAAGGGAAGAAAAGAGAAAAAAGAAAACTGGCCCACTAACAAGGATTATATAGACACTGTTACATTCCTTTTCCAAATTCTGTAATTTTATTTTATTATTTTTTGCTTAGTCCTCTATGACTTTCCCAGTATTAAAATTTGAGCTGCTTTTACCTCTGTTGAAAACTTTTCTTTTTTTTGGATACTATTTTTCATCATTTAGATTTTAATGGTTAAATGAATAAAACTTGGTTAGCTTTTCAACATGTATGTTGAAAATTTCTCTTACTTCAGTTCTTACATCAGAAGAAATGTCATCTGAGGTCTTGTCTACCTTAATTTTTTCCACCAGAGTCAATTCAGAGACTCAATTCCTAGTGGATGTACTTGTCTCAAAATCATCAGAGTCATCTTTTGCAACTTCCGATAAAAGAGAGAGAATAAAGAGGCAGGTCTTGTTTTTTTTTTTCTTTTTTCTAATTCAAGTTACTTTCAAGGGGCTAAATGTAGTTGTATTTTAATTCCCAGGAATTTAACAGACTAATGATGCTAATAATTGTGCTTGAAAACTTGCAACAATTCTTTATCACTGTCACTTTGCCACTGCCATTCTAATAGTCACTGATTCTTCTATGTCTGAATATAAAACTCCTAAAACACTATTTAACAGACAGTTAGTGATAGGGTAAATATATTTAGAATATACAGCTGGTTGTTTTTTAATGGAAATTTTAGCAGCTTCTCAGACTGACCAGTATTTAAACAATTTGTAATCTTAGATAAAATGTAAATTCAAAATAATTTTTGGAGTCATATTTTATTAACTTCTACACACTGAGGATTTAAGATAATTGGGCTCAATTAACATTTATCAAATGCCTATTACTTGCCAGGGATTTTTCTAGGCATTGGTCACACAAATATGAATAAATTAAATTTTAAGCCCTCAACCTGCTAAACAAAAATGTAAATTTTTACTGTTATGAAAAATGGTGGTTCACAGAGGATAAATAATGTAAACCAATTATTGAGGGGGGTTCTCTCCATGCCTAAAAACTAGCGTCCTTTTAAGCACTAGGATAAGTAACTCTTTTCACAGAAATCAACTAATTGGTATGTTAACAAAAACTAGTGTTGGTATGTAATTACAGTTTTAAAAGGAGTTTAGCCCGGCTGGTGTGGCTCAGAGGTTGTCGACCCAGGAACCAAAGGGTCAATGGTTCGATTCCCGGTCAGGGCACATGCCCAGTTGTGGGCTCGATCCCCAGGAGGGGTGCGTGCAGGAGGCAGCCGATCGATGATGTGTCTATCTCATTGATGTTTCTGTCTCTCTCCCTAAAAATCAATAAAACCATATTTAAAAAAAAAAAAAAGTTTAAAAATTTACACTGGACTCTTGATAGACAATATTTAGGCATCATGTTTTGGTTGCTATAGGTACTAGAAAATAACACTATTTTTAAAAATTACACTGCTGTCATAGAAATAATAAGTCTCTTCAGCTTGTTTTTGTGAAGTTCTAATACATTTCCAAGCCCTTGAGATTAATTTTGACCATTTTGCAAATGTTCTCATTTGTAAGATAGTCTTCAATCTTGTGCTAAATTTTAATTTAAACTTCATAATTGTTTTGTAAGAGTATAGTATTAAATATCCAGTGAATTAAGCCAAAGACCTCAAGGGAACACTGGAGGCTAGACAGTATTAATGCTGGCTTGTATCATGATATCAATCAGTTGTATAGGAAATAAACAACAGTAAGTAAGAGTGTCATAGCGTATTCATAGAATTGGAATCAGAGACCAGCAGTTTAAAGAATATTAATAGATATGCTAGATACAAGAACACTCAACTAAGTTTGGAAAATTCTACATTAGCAAAAATTTAAACTTTTTAAAAATGAATGAATTCATAGAATATTTTACATACTATTGTGTGCTGTGGATATGAATGTCCAGGAGTGAACATCGACTGAGTGTGTTCATTAAGTTTGTGACTTCAGAACCTTTTTTTTTTCCCCATCCAAGAATCTATAGGTTCAAACTTTGGAAAACAGTGGTCTCGCCCACATTACAGTCTGAAAAATGATATTGTCTCAAGATTTCTCTAGAGCCGTGGGAGCTGGGCGAATGGGCAGCTTTCACAAACAGTTGAATAACTACTATCTGGGAACCATTAATATTAAATGAAGTTCTAGAAAATGGCAAGGCAAACAGCTTAGTAATCTTCCTGGAAGAATTTTTAAGCTCCCTTTGGGGACCAGATAGAACACCAACAATTCCTCGCATTCCTAGACTTTGTATCACAAGGATTAAATATCATATTTTGAACTAGGCAAGATGAGACACACAAGTGCTTTTGATGGATGAATGTGCAGAGATGGTTGGAATTGAATGTTTGAGCACCATTGTCAAGCTTTTTTTTGGGGGGGGGTTAGCTTCTTATTATTGAAAACATGAAAAGCCAAGAACTTAGACTCGTGACAGAGCTTACAGTGAACCTCCATGGCCCAGGATGCCATCCGAGAGCAGGCTCCAGGGGATCCCTCTGCCACAGGCATTCCATCCCCTTCCGCGACACCCCTGTAGGGGAAATCACAGCGCCAGCATCTCTCAGACCAAAAGGAAAACGACAAGCTGTGGGTGAAGGCTGTCATCAGAACGCCTCACTTTGTGCACCGATTCACAGTTGTTCATGCTCCTTTCATGCATCCTAATGAAGAAGAGCCTTTTGTGGGGGGCAAACCTGTGTACATTTTAGAAGGGCCAATACTACGTCCCAGGGGAAAGTTAGGCTCGGTCTGCGCGCTGGAACCTCCATGATTTGAAATGATAGCATTTGCAGGAAAACCAGGCTGGATCATTAGTTCACACAAATATACACAAAACCACTTGCTGTTTAATGCTGGGTCTCTAGGTGGATGGAACACAGCCTAAAGGAGAAACCCAAGGAAGGCTTTGCCAGCTTAGTGCGCCATGCAACGTTTCTTGGCGTGGCCAAAGGTTTTGTTGTGAACCCTTTCACACAGCGATTTCATGTTGACGTGTATTTTGAAGTAGTTTGGGAAGCTCCTATTCTATTACCAGTAACATATACAGGAAGACATTGAGTTGTTATGGATAGAACACAGATTATTAGACTCTTTCGCGAGGTGTAGGCGAAACTATTGGTTTTATAGCTGAGCAGTGGAAGGTTCAGAGAGCTGTCCCATCCAGAGTGTCCAGGTAATTAATAGCAGAGCCTAGATCTGCTCTTTTTTAAGCTGATTTTTTTTTTCTGTTATCCATCCACCTAGAGAATCGATATGTAGACTTACCTATGTAGGGATAAATGGGCCAGGAGAATTTGAACACTGCTTAGGAAATCTTGGCAGGCAGACAGTTCTCCTAGGGAGCTGCATAGAAGATTTCATTACAGCTTCTAGAGCTAGAATGGGAGAGTAGGGATGAATTCATGAGTTTGTAGGACTCTGGAAGAACTGTCGGGATGTTGAGATGGTAAAATGTGTGTTTTCTTTAAAAAATGTTGGAGATGTGAGTGACTTTAATGGATAAAAGTGGAGAAAGGCTGGTTTGAAGTGAATGTTTAAGCATGATTTTTTAAAAGCTTTTTGTTGTGGAAAATGTCAAAAGTAGGGAGAAGCGTAAAGTGAACCTCTAGGTCCCAGCTCGAACTGTTACCAATATTTTGCCGATCTTGTTGCTTTAATATCTCCTAGTTTTTTGAAGTATTTTAAAGTAAATCCTAGAGATTTACTTGTAAATACTTATAAGTATATCAGATGGTGACTTTTAAAAAAATGCAGTCCCAATACCATTATCAATTTAACAAATATAAAAACAATTCCCTAATATCATCTAATATATAATCCATGTTCAAATTACCCAGAATATCTTATAGGTTGTTTTGTTAAAATGAGGATCCAAAATGGGGTTTGGGATGGGAATGGGGGGATGAGGACAATTATGTGATATCATAATCAATAAAGAAATTAAAACAAGAACAACAGAAATAAAACCAAAATGGGTTATATATCATATTTGTATTTTCAGTCACTTTTTAACCTATGAAAGTTATATTAGCTTTTTTCTCTACTAACCATATTTATATTAACTCTTTTTCTAAATCATTTATTTGTTGAAGAAACCACATACATTAATTTTTTTCCAGCAAATATATATAAATGAGGAAAACTAGACCTTCCTGCCATTTGTGGCTACCATTGATTGAGCACTTGCTACCTCTCAGGACTGGGTTAAAACTTTACATATTCTTTTTCTTTTAAACTCTATTTAAAAAACACATTTTACCCGCTCATTAAACTGATCACTACAGTGATTGAGAAATTTGATCACACCACCAATAAGTAGGAGAGGTAGACTGGGAACCTTTGCGCCTTCAGCTGCAAAACCCATGTTCATTATTACTACATACACTGCCTTCTAAGCAAGTCCTTGTGATGTTATGTTTATGGTTATTTTCTGTTATCCTAAACCTCTATCACAGTGTTTTTCTAATATGTGGTACTTCAGTAGAAATAAATGCACATAATACCTGAGCAGTCCACAGACTCCAGGGATTCATGAGTGCAGTCCTTGGGCTAGACTCAGGTTAAGGATTTGTTTATGATTTAGTGATGTTGTTATTAAATAACCCTAAAGTCTAGAATGTCTTTACTAGTGGCATGTGACATACATCTAGTTTAAAATGAGCAATGTGTATGTCAAAATATAAAAATTGATTATATATTTATTGTAATATGTATGTTTTTCTTTTAGTTCTGTTCTGATATTTCGCCTTTGGCCTAAAGCACTATAATGGTGAGCAGAAAACTGTAAATGCTGGTGTGGCCTTAACAAATCACTTAATTTCAGTAACCTGTGAATTTTCTCACCTGTGAAATAACAAAGTTGGCTACTAAGGTTCCTTCATGTTCCAGTATTCAGGATTTAATATGAGGCAAAGATTTGTAGGTCTTTAGGGCTTGGGTCTTTAAGCTTTCATTAACATGGATCTTTTTGAAAATTCAGAAAGTTTTTCACGTTCTTAATTATTTGTAAATGTTTATTTTAAATATTGTCTTAGAATAACAGAATAATTGGGATGTTTATGTGCTTGGAGGCACCATATGTTTTGCCTTATACCTGAGGAATGCACAGTTCTTACAAATAACATGTCCTGTCTTGCGCGACTCTGGTACAACAAATGATTGATAGAAATTGAGTTATTATAACAGAACCTTGTTATGGGATCAGTGTCTCCTACTTCGAAAATAAATGACTCAGCCAGACGGCCACATTTATTTTCTCTAAATGACTAGGGATGCAGCAATAGGAGACCATTATCCTGTGACAATATTCTGTTTCATTGACATTATCTCACAAATGTAATTGGTCCATTACTAAATAGAGGTTTTGTTACTGATCAATTTCACGATTTTCAAAGCCATTAGGATAATAAATATGCCATCAGAGTAATTTCATTGACAGAATGTTCTATTTTCTTCATTTACATTTGTTAGAGGAAAAATATAGATTTAGGTTGAACTTAAACACTACCATTTATACCAGTTTTGACTATTTTTCCATTAAGAGAAATGGAATATTGTACAGAGTAATCATATTTACATTGAGCTGCTGAACTGATGACCTTAAAATTTTTGTGATTTTTTCCCCCCTGCTACCACACTAAACCACATCAAATCATAATTGCTCCCAAGCAATTAGTTTACCACCTCAGTTTAATGATTTTATTTGAAGTAAGTTCCAGATCATTTCTAGGACTTTACTGTAAATCCACTAAAGTAACACATCAGTTAAATCAACCCTAACCATACCAGTGTAGATAATAACAGCATTAGTACCAACAGACCTTGAGATGTCTTGTAGCATAAATGTTTCTAAATGCATGGCTTTTCCCCAAATGTTCTCCTTTCAAAACTCATCTGTAATCTTGTTAAATTAGAACTCTTCCAGTATCTTTCTGACTTTTACAGTTAAGGTTGCGGTATTGATTTTATTTTATAGTCCACGGCTCTCAGATGCTTAACACTAATAAGCCTCTATAGCCAAGAGGTTTTCCCTAGGGGCACAGTGAATAGAAGCTATTTACCTATGCCCGTATTTAATAAGTGACTAAAATATACTCCAAATCCTGCATAATTGTTTGGTGTTTTTCCTCCTTTTAAATTAGGTTTTCTGAATTTGTTAAAATAAAATTCTTAATGGGCAAAAGCATTTTGAAGTTTTTCTAAAAAGCAGTTCTCTTATTCAGTATTCACTTTTTTTAAACACTGTTCTTAGTTATTCAAGGTGGGGTTTTTTTTAAAAAAACACACAACTTTTTTTTAATGTCTCAAGGAAGGTGTTTGTAAGCTTCAAAGGGGTTTGAGCTTTAACTTTGTATTGGTTGTAGGTGTAGCCTGGAGACTTTTTTTTTTATAGAGATGTGATAGTAGAGACTTGTAGTAACCTGCCACTTACTGTGCCTGGGTTAGAATACACACTTAAAACTATGACAAAATGTTTCAAGTTGTTGAAGAATACAGCAATATGCTTAAGTATAGTTGAGATTAAATCATTCAATGATAAAGCAAGATTTTTTTTTTTAACATGAAGACAACTACATTTTCTTCTTTTAAAAATAACTGATTTCATTTTGTTGAAAAGGTTGAGAAATCTAATTGAAGATCATTTATCCCTTTCTAATATAGACTGCTCTTTTTCCAATTATTTTAGAGTATGATAAATGTGTACTATAAATATATATATATATAATGCTTTCTTAACATAGCAGTTAATTATTTTCTTAATCATCTGGCATTATCATCAAGCTACTGTAGTGGGATTAAGTCCATATGTCTTGTTGTAACATTCAGAGTTTTTTGTTAACATGGAGTGTGTAGAAAGGACTAAGTCGCTTTTGCCATAGAATCATAAAATTTTACATCTAGAAGAGAACTTAGAAACAAATTTCAGATATTCTCTTCTTTGCTTGTATTCTCAAAAATACATTTTTGGTGTTAGCCAATTAAATTGCAAATATTACATTTAAGTATTTCATTTTATATTTTGGCAACATCCAATGCCTAAGACTGATGGAGGTATTTTTTTCTTAAAGTGTAATGTTGGGCACAGTAACAAGGTCCAATATTGTCCACCCATCATTGGGAACTATTTATAAGATTCTATTTTCTCCGCACAAAATATATATTTTGCAATTTTTTATTGTAAAGTAAGACTTTTTTGTGTGGGGGATTTGGAAGAGCAAACTATAAAATGTAAAGAAGAAAATAAAAATTACCTCTAAACCTATAATATGGAGATAACTTCTGTTAATAATTGACTGTATTACATGCCAGTTTATTTTCGATGTTTTTTTAATGAATTTCTTACGCGTATTTTTGCACTAAATTGGGCTTATGTGATATATGCTGTTTGTAAATTCTTTTCTTTTTTTATTTTACATTTACAATATAATAGCATTTTGCCATGTCATTCAATTTCCACTTTATAATGACTGCATACTATGCCACTCTTTGGCTATATTATAGATTTTAAAAGTCTGCTTTGCTCATAGATGTTTAACTAGTTTCCAAGTTTTTGTATGATCAAATCTTTGTGCTTAAATATAATTATTTTATTTCTATCTAATTCTGTTCTTACTCCCTGGTACCTAGCATACTGCCTGGCACGAAGTCATCAGTAGATGCTTAGTGAAACTTTGTTAAGGAATTAATTCATTCCTACTGTAGAATTACTGAGTTAAATGTTTTAGCCATTTCTAAGGCTTTTGCTAAGTATTGGCACAGAACCCTCAATGTCTTATCAATTTACATTCCAACTAGCAGTGCCTGAGTAGTTTACCTATAATATTTAAATGTAGCTGTAGGCTATAAATAATTTTGAAACATGTTCCCCCAAATAGCCTATCTAATAAAATAGTAATATGCAAATTGACCATCACTCCAACACACAAGATGGCCGCCCCCATGTGGACACAAGATGGCCGTCACAAGATGGCCTGCAGGGGAGAGCAGTTAGGGGTGACCAGGCCAGCATGGGAGAGCAGTTAGGAGTGACCAGGCCAGCAGGGGAGGGCAGTTGGGGGTGACCAGGCTGGCAGGGGAGGGCAGTTAGGGGTGACCAGGCCTGCAGGGGACAGCAGTTAGGGGTGACCAGGCCATCATGGGAGAGCAGTTAGGGGTGACCTGGCCTGAAGGGGAGGGCAGTTAGGGGCAATCGGGCTGGCAGGGGAGCAGTTAGGCATTGATCAAGCTGTCAGGGGAGTGGTTAGGGGGTGATCAGGCTGGCAGGCAGAAGCAGTTAGGGGCAATCAGGAAAGCAGGTAGGCAAGCAGTTGGGAGCCAGCAGTCCTGGATTGTGAGAGGGATGTCTGGTGGGATCGGGCCTAAATGGGCAGTCGGACATCCCTAGAGGGGTCACAGATTGGAGAGGGTGCAGGCTGGGCTGAGGGACACCCACTCTGCACACCCCCTCCTCTGCTCCCCCTCCTCCCCCCATGCACAAATTTCATGCTCCGGGCCTCTAGTATTTAAATAACAGTGTCTCTGTGGTCTTGTGATTCTGCTCATGTACCTCTATTTCACCATTTTATATTTCATTTAACCATTGGGCATCACACCATATCATTTCTCCCCATGAACCAGGACAACTCCATCTTACTATGAAGGAAATGAAGATGGCACCGCCTCAGGGATGGTGCAAAGCTTTCTAGGAAAGGTATAGCCTACGTGGTCTACTTCCATCCTCCTCGAGGACACACTCCCTCAGAATGCTTCCCCACCATCAGTCCTTTATCTGTCGGCAAAACTTGTTCACGTTAAGGATCAGTGTGGTTCCCCACAGGGACACCGATAGAAATAAATGAAGCAAAGCTTTGGGCTGGGATCTTCTAGGCTTGATCATTGTAGTGTTTTGCATAACGTTTATGTAAACTTGATGTAAACGTTTAAACTTCCCTCTCCTCAAGAGGATGTACCGCAAGGCAAAAACAGAAGAAGGGAAACCATGGTCCTTTTTAGCATTCAGCTGGCGGAGCATCTTCCCTGCCTTCTCAGTGTCCTCTGGGCACAGGGCCCAAGCTGTTCCCTTGTCTCAGGACGGATTCAGGATTTATGGCCTGAAGCAAAAGTATCAGATGTCTAGCTCTTGAACTCGTCCTGCACGCTAGACTTGGTAGTGTCTCCGTTATTATAAATAGTATTATTACTTTATGCAGATATCCAGTCATTTTTCATGTTGTCTTCAAGCTTCCACGGCAACATTTTAATGGAAAGCAGAGACTCCCCAGCTTAGCTGAAGTTTGGTTTTCACTCTCAGTGTTTTGTGTTGCTTGGCAGAGTCTCAGGGAGGTAATGGATGTGTTGACCACCTTTGCCATCATCCAACAATGAGTTTGGTCTCTTGTCTCTGAAGAACTCTTCTATGTCCAGAGTTTTTGTACATCTGTAAAACTTTTTAAAACTATCAAAAATCTAAAACGTCTGAAAAAGAAAGAAACGTAGAAAGCTAGAAGAGGTATTAACTTAGTAAGACTAGTCAATATGATATATTCTTGTCAAATCCCAGTCACTGGACTGTCTGTATGCTAAATGTTCTCACATGTGCACTTTTGCTCCTTGGTCTATATCATGCTCCCACCGAAGGGGCAAAGGTAACAGAAGTTCCCCTACTATTTTCATTGCACCTTGAGTTTTCTTCTGCCAAAATGAATCCGGTAACGTCTTGTAAGCAGCTTGATAATGTCAAGAGGAAAGAAAATATTTTAAATTATGATTATATCTTTTTAAGCACTTCGTAACAAAAGATACTTTAAAGAACTGGAAAAGTAAGAGAAACCAGCAAATGGTGGCTTGTACGTATAAAAGTTCAATTAGACTTGCTTACATGTATGGCATGTAAGTAAGAAAGACAAGACATATGTAAAAGGATTGAGATTCTGAGGCAATTTGCTTCTTTGTTAAACAGATAAAAAATACATTTTCTAAATCAAAGGAATGGTCCAGTTCATATATTTTAATTTAGTGTTAAGCTATGCTGAAAATAATGGCTTCCAAAAATTCAAGAATTCTGTGTGTTCCTACATAGTTGATTTGAAATAGCTGTGTACCATAAGTGTCATTACAGGGAAGAAGAATAGAAATTAAAAAAGAGAGAAAATGATGTGTTTTTCTGTGTAGTCTATAGAAATGTGATTTGTAACCTCAATCTATTTAAGCATATTGAAAAAGCCAACATATTGCTCTGCTCTGTGTTAAAAACGAGCAGGTGTCCCAGACAGGCAGGTGTTAAGGTGGCTGTTTGAGCTTGCCCTCAATCGCTAGTTGACTTCAGTGAAGTTCTCCTAACAGGTGTCTAACTGCCTGGAGTGCCATGTGACATTTATCCCGGGAGCGACTCGGATGACAGCCTGCTACAGACTGAGGAAGGGGTCTTTGCTTTGATGAAGAAATTGCCAAAACTCATGTCTCATTAGTGTTTCCTAAGGTTCTTTGGAAGTGAACAACAGTTTAATTAAGGGCTGACGTAAACACGTTTCTGCACCCTTTCCCTGCAGCATTTTATCACATTAGAATTGATCAAAATTGTTGCCTTGGGCTGACTCGAACAGATATACATCTGGAGCGCCATTTGTGCAAGCTGCCGAGGAGTCGGGTACATACGCTGAGTTTCACAGCAACTCTCTTCCTTTGTAGATGCGATTACCTTGTTGGGAGATGAGTCGATCTATTTTTTTGCTTAAGCCTTTATCTCTTTGAAGTGATGCTGTGAGATGAATGACACATTCATGTATATAAGTCTCAGTGCCAAAAAAGTTATAGTATAGCTAGGAAAAATTACGTGATAATTTGATTTCGCAAAAATACTTATTTAAAGGTGTGCTTCAGTCTAAACGAATCAACTCAGCTTATACGAGGAGCCTCGTTGAACTTTTTCTTACATGGTGATTTTTTATTATGCATTGAACTGTACAGTTGGTTTCTAAAGCCATCACTGATTTTCTAATGATAAATCTAAGTATAGGTGTAGTCACTGATGATGAATACTATCAGTGTAAATGTTGCTTTTTTTAAAGAATAGCCTTTCTCATCTTCTGTCATTAAGAAGAATCCTTTCTGTAGTCTTATATTATCATGATGGTAACTATTTAATTCATTTTTATATTTAATGTCTATCCTCTCTGCTGAACTGTGAGCATCACCAGGACAGGGAGCAGGTGGTCTTATTTAACATCTTGAACTTTATGCCTCTCCATAGTTTGTCACACTTATTAGAAAGTCACTGACTGATTTTGTTTTCTCTCTGCTTTCCATTCAGTGACTTCTCCTCTGGTGGTATCTATTCATGCAATATGCATTTTAACATATATCGACCATGGTTATTTCACTCATCCTACACTGCTAGTTATCATTCCGCCGTGCAGCCTCATCAACATGCAAGAGATTCTAAAATAAACTGTCTAGACACCGAGTCTGCTCTACCTATTCTACCTTCTTCCAATCCTGGATTTCTAAAAATTCTTTCCATGTTCTTAGCCTGTTCTTCCAGCCTGCACATATGTTTGTGTCTTTGATAAAATTATCTTCTGTAGGATCAACCATTTAGTCAACTTAACATATATATATGTATGGATTAAACAAGTACAAAATGATAATGAAAAAGCCATCGAGTGATGTAAGACACAAACACAAGATCATTCCGGAGATCTAGATCTCCCAAGTTCCTAGGAAGGATTACTTATGGAGAAAATGAATCAGGATGGTTCAGTGGATAAAATATTGTTTTATAGCTAGAATAGGAGGGTAAAGAGACATATAATTTTTAGCTGGAGGGAATGTCATGCAAGGAAATGGACAGAGTTAGAAGCACATTCCTCCTGGTTCCTTCCTCCCCCAGGAAGTCATAAGCAAATTCGTTTAGCTAAAGTTTAAATAATATGGAACGATAAGGAAAAACTTACATAAAAATGTGGTTCCGCCTGGCTGGCGTGGCTCAGTGGTTGAGCACTGACCTACGAACCAGGAGCTCACGGTTCCATTCCCAGTCAGGGAACGTGCCTGGATTGTGTGCTCGGTCCCCAGTGTGGGGCGTGCAGGAGGCAGCCGATCAATGATTCTCTCTCATCATTAATGTTTCTCTCTCTCTTTCTCTTTCTGTCTGTTTGTCTCTCTCACTTCCTCTCTGAAATCAATAAAAATGTATTTAAAAAAATGCAGTGTCATGGTAAATCTTAAAATGAGGAAGATAATTTGAAGGAGAGAATTTCAGTAACTGTGTCTATAATGAACCATGTTGAGGAAAACCTGGGAGGGGGAGTTGGAAGAAAAATCTTGACTCAGCCAAGTACACACAGCCTAGTGGAAGCTGCAAAGACAGAAAAAATACAGCTTTTGGAACCTTTTTTCTTCTAAAATGAATTCATTTATAAATTGTTACTTTCTAAATCATATTGAATTTCTTTCTCTGATTTCAAGCCCTCACTGGACTTTGCTTCTTTCCCATCAGCCACCAGTAACCCCTGCCTCCTTCCCACCAACAGACCCACCAGCTAATCTTTTTCTTATCATTTTCCCTCTCCTTCAGCTTCATTATTTCATGTATTATTCAACTTATACATTATAATGTATTTGTTATTATTCAACTTATTATATATTTATATATTATTCAGCTTTATTATTATCCAACTTATTTTCAACCTAATCTTTTTATGTATTATTCTTCCTGTTCAGGGGACAATGGATTGTGAAAAGCATGACATTTGTTTTTCTTCACAGAAAGGTCACTTAAAAACATCTCTCCTATATATTTATTCCTCAAACATTTTTTCCTATAGCATATGAGTGCATTAAAAATAGAAACGATATCATTTTTCAGTTTGGCATGAGGTCTATTAGACTGCAGACATTCAAAATAAAATTAAAATCAAAACAATACTGGTTTGATTTATGATTAAAATGTAATAGCTAGAAACTCTACCCATATTTCTCTCAGATAATTGACCTTTTATTTTTATTCCCTCTTCTGCCCAGAAAGTTTTTTTTTTTTTTTCTCATTGAGGGGAAGGTTTAATTTGTGTCCTCCGAAGTACTTAGCATAGTGACTTGAATGTTCTGTGCACCAGTATATCTTTACTGACTAATGGGCCCCAAATTAATTTTATTTAATGGGGAAACAAAGGAAGTTAATCCTACTTTCTAATACTATCATTCTTTATTTTTTTAAAATTGTTTCAGTCTGGCCAGTGGACCGTCTCATTATTATTTTTATTATTGCAAGTTCATTTTTGTTTTGTTTTGTTTAAGGAGGAGACGATCCATAGTCCCTTTTACACATGGACAGTGACTTTTATTCTGTTTCTGCTGCATTGGCCTCTATAATTTTCCTATGTGTTCTGAACATGAAGGTGCATAACCTAAAAGAAAACCAGAAATATAAACTGACCTATAATAATTACTTAATACAACAAAGTGTATCATTTTCACTAAGAAAATGCGAAGGCTTTATTTTTCAAAAATTACATATTCGCCAATATTCTTAAATTTCGGTACAAACGCCCTTGATTTATGTGCCCTTTACGAAAAGATACTAGTACATATGTGAATTTGGCTGGGCTTAATAAAAATTCTGATACAGTTACAGTAGCAATAGCTTTGATTGATCTTCTCCAGAAATGACATAACTGAAATTAAACTTACTCTGCTTCCCAAGCGTTGGTCATATTTAATTGTTTTTAAATGTACAGAAAATGCTTTATTATTTACACAAGGGACCAAGATGTATAGTGAATGCTTTATTATTTACAGGAGGGAGTCTTTAGAAACTGATTCACATAAGTTAATTGTATTTGAAATGTTTATTTAAGCACAGGTAAAGCAATAGAAAGTTACCAGGTTTTTTTTCTAAGAGTTCATTTTAAATAAAAATTTGGGAGGGAAACTTATTACATCATCTATATATAAAGTAAAGGATGAAATGGATGTTTTTCAGCCTCAAACAGTATATATGCCTATGATTACCTTCGATCTGGTCAAAACACATATTTTTGTAGTGTTGCCTTTTAAAATCACATAGCTATTTTTGGCATTTTGAAAGTAAGTTAGCTGAAATGAAATTTCTTTATTTTTAAATTATTTTAAAATTTTCTCTCTTTTTGTAACAGCACTTAATTGCTATAGTTTTATTAACGATTTTTTTTTCTTTTTAACTCAGATATAAGAAAATGGTTCACTTTCTCATCAAAGTTCTGATAGGTTAGTGATAGCCAGTTAGTCACAAATTATAGCTTATGGCTACACATACACCCATCATTTTTTTGTAGACTGTGATCTCTACTGTTTATACAGTAGCACATCCACCTTTAATTTCCAGCAGCATATACATTCTTTAACTTTCAGTGTGCTGAAAACACATATTTAACTTTATTAGATGTTTTTACCAGAGTTTAGGTAATTTTTCAAATGATAAATCATATGATATTAGTTTCTTATACTAATAGTACATACCATGTAGTCTTATTTTTTCTGTTAAAAATGTATTAATTAAAAATGCATATTATATAAATATATAATGTGTGATGAAATTTTGGGTTTTTTTCTTGTAATAAAAGTTTATTTTTTAGAGATACAAACTGAAATAGGTGAAATCATATGATCCCTAGGAATTGCTTTAAAGTAATACAGGGGGAGAAGATACATGGGGTAAAGGTAAAATGAGGTTGATTGAAGCGGGTGGTGACCACATGAGTATCCATTACTATTCTACTTGTGTATGTATTGAAATTTTTGATAATAAAAATATAAGTCTTATAACTTACATGATTTTTAGAATATTTTACTATATGTTTATAATGCTGATAAAAATCAACACTATTCCAGGTATTGAAACAGGGCCATATCTCTGACCAACTGGGGTTTTCTCCTGAATTCCTTAATGTAATTAAATTTTTATTCACCTAAGATGATGACCTTCTACATCAGTTATTAATTGAATTGGGTTAAGTCTTTTCATTATCTATGACAGTGATTTTCAAACTTTTTCATCTCATGGCACACATAAGCTAATTTACTAAAATTCCTCAGCACACCAAATAATTTATTTTTGGTCTATCTGACAAAAAAAAAAAAGTAGGTATAGTTTTGATTCATTCACACTTGATGGCTACTGTTGTGTTGGTTGTTGTCATTTTTTATTTGACAATGTGAGGGAAAAGAGGTCCGTGCCCCTGACTAAATAGTCAGGTATTGCATGTTTTAAGAATTCTTGCGGCACACGGGTTGAGAATAGCTGATCTATGGCATTAGCTCTGTTGCCACTCTAATTTCAAGTTTTCATGATCTATCTTTGGGCAGTATTAAATATTTGTGGAATGGGTGAGTGATTGAATGAATGCATCCCTGAATACTTCTCCTAATACGGCACCTTTTACACTGTTTTATAATTCCTTTTCACTCGTCCATAGCCCCTCACTAATAGTAGAATCTACTCAGTTTCTACTATTAGGTCCTCAGCAACTAGCACAGTGTCTGGAATGAATTAGTCCTTCAATAAATATTTATGAATGAAGATATTAATTAATCTATCTTCTTACATGGTCTCCATGATTGCTATCTCCATTTTGGCTAATTCATTCTCCATGTAGTTTCTGGACAGATTGCTCTAAGCTCTCAATGTGATCATAGCTCACCCATTAATAGCTTTCCCTCAGCAGGGTAAGCATTCCAGACATTTATATACGAAACCCATGGCCCCTTAGCATGTGGGTCTTGCCAGCGGCTCGCTTCCTTCCTTTATCTCTGTACTTCACCCCACAGACTATTTGTACTCCTTGCGTGTTTTATGGCCCCCTTCTTCGTAACATTGCTTTTCTCTGAGTATGTCATCCCCATCCACATTTAAAAAAAATATTTTTATTGATTTCAGAGAGGAAGGGAGAGATAGAAATATCAATAATGAGAGAGAATCATTGATCAGCAGCCTCCTGCATGCTCCCCACACTGGGAATCAAGCCCACAACTCGAACTGTGACCTCCTGGTTCATAGATCATTGCTCAACCACTGAGCCACTCCGGCCGGGCCCCACCCACATTTTAAGCCCGGTGCCACTGGGGCGCCTTTTCTAAGCTGGGAAGGCTGAGACGATCACTGCCCTGTGCAGCGGGGTGGAGAAGTAGTCACAAGCACCACACACCTCTGCTCTCAACACACTGACTCCCTCTGAACTGCTGACCACTGTTTCCTTCCTTTCATTTTTCTCTCCATGAACACAGAGTATCCCTCCAGCAGCCATTGCTTTTTTCCCCCTTAACATCCTTACTTTACTTGGCAAAGAGAGAAACCTAATAAATATTTGCAGAATGAGCAAATGAAGGAATTTTTTTTCTTTTTTGCTATATAAGTAATGAGTTTTCCATAAAAGATGTTAAATCAATAATATACTTACCAGTGCACCCAAAGGTTGTTTCTCACATTTGCACCAGGTTTGCCTCTGTTTTTTTCCACAGTGTCGTCAGCAAGTCAAAAGACAAACCCCTGAATCGTATAAATCTAACAATAAAATGCTGAGGTTAAAAAAGACCTTGAAGTGAACCAAGGGGCCAATGGAAACATGATATTTAGTTTTTCAGAAGTTGAAGATTTGCTTACTAGTAGAAGTCATTCTGGTGATAATTCTAAGGAGGCAATGGAGATAGTTTCTGACACATATCCCAAAGCTCCAACATAACTGGACTTTTGACCCTCAATATATACTTTGTAAAAGAGCCAAACTCACAAAAAATAATAAAATGTTGGGAGTTAGATCTATTGTGTTAAGATGAGCTTTGTAGCTTAAGAAAGCCCTAAAGCGTGGGTTTTTCCCTCTTCCTTTGCAGATATGTCGTCTCCGACTACTATGAAGAAGCCTGAAAAGCCATTGTTCAGCTCTACATCTCCACAGGATTCTTCCCCAAGGTTGAGCACTTTCCCCCAGCACCATCACCCCGGGATACCTGGAGTTGCACACAGTGGTGAGGAGTTTTAAGCATAGAGGAGAAGCCTCCCTTTTATTTGCAGAACCCCAAGCCTTCAGGGATGGAGCACAGTTTTTTATTATAGTTAGTGGTGGCCATATTTTCTCAACCAAAAGAGGGAGGGTCATAATCCGATCAAATATTTTTTTTTCTTATAAATATATGAGGAAAGATGGTCAGAGCCACATAATTAAATAACATTTATCTATGTATCTATCAGTTGTCTTTATTGGAAAGATTATAATGACAGGAAATTAGAAAATATGGGGTACATGGTCATCTTAATTATAGCTTTAGGGTCGGTCTTAATTGTATGTATTTTACCAAGAAAAAGACATGATTTCAATTTGTTGCTGAGTTTAGAGTATTTCCAGAGGCATTAAGACACACGGATGCTATTTCTGTATATATTATTTTCTACATGAGAGTCAGTATTTATTTATTTGGGAATGAAATTAATCAGGAAAAATAAAAGAGATACTTTGATAATTATTTTATATACACAGACTCTTTCTGTGAGTTAATACACTTGATGTTACATCTAATTTAAAGACTTCCTAATTTAAATAGGAAAAAGAATCCAATATTTTATATCCCCACTTTAAGGACCAGTTAATATTAAGTCACCTTTAATATTAAAAATGAGCTATAAATAATAATCAATATAAATAAGCAATGACCTTCAAGTTTGTGTACAGATGTGAGTGAAGACCATGGTTAAGCTGAGCTGAGATTAAGAGCACTTTGACATGAAGTGAAAAGATGTCCAGTCTAATTTAGGTGTTTGTATTTCCTTATATTATACTTTCAAAGTGTAGACTTCTTAAATAAAGTGATACTTTAATGAGGAGTTTTAAGAAATATGTAAGTACTATTGGCCTGGTGCATGAAATTCATGCACTTGGCGGGGGGTCCCTCAGCCTGGCCTGCACCCTCTCGCAGTCCAGGAACCCTCAGGGGATGTCTGACTGCCAGCTTAGGCCCTGGGGAGCGGGCCTAAGCAGGCAGTCGAACATTCTTAGTGCGGCTGCGGAGGTGGGAGAGGCTCCCACCACTGCCACTGCGCTCGCCAGCCATGAGCCTGGCTTCTGGCTGAGTGGCGCTCCCCCTATGGGAGCACACTGACCACCAGGGGGCAGCTCCTGCATTGAGTGTCTGCCCCCTGTTGGTCAGTGCACGTCATAGTGAGTGGTTGAGCATCCTTAGCATATCATTAGCATATTATGCTTTGATTGGTTGAACGGACAACCGGATGACTGGACACTTAGAATATTAAGCTTTTATTATATAGGATTCTCTGCAATGCTTCCCTTTGGTGGAGGATGCTCAGACTTCAATGTGTGGGAAGATTACACAGGCCCTTGTTTCAGTGCCCTTTCTGGTGCCTCCCAACCTGGAAATACTCATTTAGAAGGTCTGCGGTTAGGCCCAGTAACCTTCATTGTAACAACAAATGGAGAAGATTGTGAGTGCCCTGGACATTATTGGGGAAGATAAGCAACATCCCTTAAAACATTCTTTTTTTAATTTTTGCACATAATTACAAAGTCAGAGGTAATCTATTCCAGATGATTTTCATTTATAGGTCATGGAAAGAATTTATTTTTTCATATTGTTTGCTGCATTGTCTCATAAAACACTAAACATTTTTCATATGTGATTTCCTATGGTTTGGATCGAAATATTAAATAGAAACAGATAGTTAACCTTCACTTCTACATACATTATACTGGTTGGTGCTCTTAATTTGTACTTACGTGATTGCTTCCCTCAATGTTATAGAGATAATGATCATGTGATTATATTCTTTTCCCATTTTTCAAACTTAAGGCTTATATTTCAGAAGCTAAACAATAAATTGTGGTCATACTAATGTTGAAAAGTTACAGTACAATTAAACATTGCCCACATTGCATGTTTTACATATTATTTCCCTTTATAAAATATGTGATTTATGGGTAAATTTATGTCTCTATGAAAGTATAAATTCACATTTCTGTGGGTCTTATTCTTGGTCTTATCTTAATATCTTTTAAGCTACATGTTGTAAAAGTTAGAGAGGGAAGAAAAATATTCAAAGTATAGGGCTTCTTTTGGTTACGAAAGAAACATTTTTATTAGGAGAAAGAGTTCCCAGGCTCTATGTACAAATATTCATAAGTACTTAATACAATGACCGGGTCATTATTCAGGACATCATTGTTTATTAATTATGGGCTTTCATTTTAGTCAACTACCAGCTAGGATGCATAGAGAAAGTATGCATTCACAATTGGATTACACTTCTGTTTTGAATTTTGGTAGAAAATTGTGGATCCCTTGCCCTCTAATTGATGCTGTGACTTGGTCTGGACTTATATAAGACAAAAACTTCCTAACCAAAATTGTGCTCTGATGGGGAATAACTTTGCTTAAAGAAATTTTTTTTTTGAAGTATTGGCTTAACCTATGAAAGAGAAACTTCCTTTTAAATCATTCATAGATCTAGAAAGCAAGATTGTTAATTTCCTATAGTGAGGGTTGTGTCTGTGTATGCTTAGCAGTACTGGCTTTCAGAATAAAAGACTGACGGCTATTTGAGGAGCGTTTGGTTAAATCATGGGGGGAAATGAATAGCTATCATTTTTATCGTTTCACAGCATGATTTAGGATCAGTACGGAGCATTAAAGAAAACAGCTAACGAGTCTGTCTTTCCTTTTCTATCTTCTACAGTCATCTCAACTCGAACTCCACCTCCACCCTCACCGTTGCCATTTCCAACACAAGCTATTCTCCCTCCAGCCCCATCGAGCTACTTTTCTCATCCAACAATCAGATATCCTCCCCACCTGAATCCTCAGGATACTCTGAAGAACTATGTACCTTCTTATGACCCATCGAGTCCGCAAACCAGCCAGGTAAAAATGAGAGAGAAACTAAGGTTAGAGCCTAAGGGAGATGGAGCAGGTCTAAGAGATGGCGCTCACCCAGACAGTTCTGTCTGGCACAACAACAAGCTTTTGCCACCCGTCTTCAGGAAGTGTCTTGGTGACGCAATACGTTTTTATTTAAAGGTGGCTGAATGACAGGTAGGAAGTGTGTTGCCCCAAAGGGGCACATTTGTGAAGATGTTTTTGGTTTGATGTTTTGGGATTTTTATTGACTGGAGAGAAAGTTTATGCAGAAAGTACATTGACAAAAAAAAGCTCTGAGCGGGAGTTCACACCTCTGAAATACCTGGCTTGACACAGAGACAAAGTGCTTATTCCAGGCAGGAGCAAGGTATGCGCTAAAATAAACACACACAAAAGAACTTACAGTTGTATTCATAGACTAACTATTAGGTATTAAAATAAGCTTTGGTAATGTAAACATGCTCAGTGTTTGATGACTACTTGAATATTCTTTGCACAGACACGACTGCATTTAATAATGAGTGACATTACCAGAAGTGTCTTTTTTTTTTTTTTTTTTTTTTGTAAACATTGTGCAGTGGTTTTAGGGATTCATTGTATGAGTGTAGTGACTCATGTGCCTTCCTCACTTCCTAAACATGTGGTTTCTTCTATGAGCAGTTGCTCCATAGAAATTTGGTATAAGAACGTTTTCCACAGTCAAGTAAACAGTCTTTGTGCCAAAGCTGGGTCTGTCAATAATCGTAACGTCCCAAATCTGTAATGTGATTCTGATCGTATGGTCTGGTGTTTAGCTTTGCTGCTTTACCCTGAAGACTCCTTATTATACCTTTTAATGCTCCAGGGGATTTTCGTAAGCATCCTGTTATTAATGCTTAAATGTCCTGTTCAAATCTCAAAATGCCACTAAGTAGTATGTGCATATTGATTTATATTTAACAAAGAAAGATCTAAAAAATAATCTTTAGACTTAATTTAATGGTTAAAAAGGAAGCAAAATGTTCCTTTCTGAATGTTTTATTTTGAATAACAACATGACCAGAACCATTGGGGTTACTTAAAAAGTTACCTGTTCTTTTATCTCCATTGATTAATAATACTAAGCTAAGTATACCGTTCTCAAATTTTGAATTTGAAGTTAAACTATTTGTATTTTAGAAGAAGATGTCCAAATCTTGTGGGCACTTTTAATGACGGTCATACTACTTACTAAGTAACACAGTGGGATCTTAGTATATTAGTTCAGAAATACAATTTACTGTTAGAGCATGGATCCAAAGTCTCCGTTCCATAGAGCCTTCTGCCAGACTCAGCTGGGAACAGTGCACACAAGGTCTGATTTTAATTTGTGTAGAATTTCCATGAATAACAAAGTCTAATTAAGACATCCATTAAAAGTCCTTAACGTTAATTCAGTGTGGAAAATCTTAGAGTTCCATTGGATTTTTTTTTTTAAACTGATGTCTTAATTAGGCGCTGTTAGGGGAAAATTATGCAAATTAAAATCAGGCCCTTCGTGTCACGCATTTCTTTAATTATTCAGTGCTTGTTTTACGTATATTTCAATTTCTTTATAAGTTAAGAGCACATTAGGTGATAATCTGCCTATATTGTTCTCAGTTTTTCTTCATATTTTCAAGGTAAAAATCCAGCTTCTAAGAGAAGCATCTTACTCTCATCTCAATTAACAACAACAACAACAAAAAAAAACCCTCTCGGGATTTTGTATAATAGGAGCAGTGGACTAAGTAGGATAATCCTTTCCTAATGCTGTTCAAGTTCATCTTCAGATGAGATGTCTTTTCATATCTGCAGTATGAAAGTTCATCTATTAGCGGCGTTAAAAGAGAAGCTTTATAGTCTAGCTTCATCTGTTTGAACTAGGAGAAGACTGAAAAGAAATAACCCTCTCATTCTTCTGACCCGAAGTTTTAGAAAGTTGACTGTGTTGGCTTGGGAATTCTTTCTTTGTCACTTTTACTATTATTTTTAAATGAAACGTCTGTTGGTTCCTGTCGATTGAGCTTCAGTAGACAGAGCTTGCAGAACGGGCAAGGTGATGTATTCTGTCACAGCCTTCCCTTGACCTTATTGTCATTCTGTCCCACGCTCTCAGGTAGGTACTGCCCAACGGCGCTGGTGAACGCAGTATCCACAAATGCTTTTTACCACTGAAAGTACTAGCAGTGATAAAATGAGACTGTTCTTTCTTGAGGGAGATATAGAGAGCAGGCTTTTGCAGTGTTCGGAATACCAGAAGTTGACAGTCTGCTTTAGAAACAAACTTTTCCCCTTGAAAGGAAAAATGGGTCTTTATAGTAAACAGCAGATTTTTTTGAAGAGACATTATATCTGCTTTGATGTTTAACTCCATCTCAAAACCAATTAATTTACATTTCCAAATAGACTCTTGATATTAACCTTTGTAGCTCTAAAAATGAAAAAAAAAAAAAAGAGTACTTGTTCACCTGCAGTCACGTCCTCTATCTGAGTATCTTCTAGCACTGCACTGATTTTTAAGTCAAGCAACTGAGATGCCCTGTCCTCCCCATGGCAATTTGGAGATTCATTACATTGCTGCTGCACCAATTAGAGTGAGACAGTCATGCTATTTAATGGAATATTTTAAATAAAATTAGTTTAAATATATAAGTCTCATAGGCTTTCGTAGGGGGAAACTCTGGTCAGTTTTCCTGACACAAAGTTAAAATTACTCGTGATGAATAGTCAGGACATTTGAGTTCATTTTCTTTATGAAATAAATAATATGGCCTCTGAGGAACCCGACCGAAGCCCTGGTTCATGTCTCTGAGTTCCAGTATTTAAATGTTAACGAGCTATTCCTCTTTTTCTCTAAAATGTCTACTTGTAACTTATGTGCAGGTATTTAGATAAATATTCTGCTTCATTGCTTTCTTTGCTTTTAGCAGTGCAGATTATTAAAACTAACTATTTGTAGAGAATACCCTCAAAACAAATTGTTATGTACACTATGCAGTGGAGAATTCCAACACGAATGTTAATTAAAAACAGCATTGTCTGTCTAGAAAAATACATCCAAGTATTTTTTCAAACAGTGTACCTTTAGGATTTTGTCTTCTACCACAGATACTATTTTTGTACCCAGGGCTAAAGCGCAGATAATAATATCTTTTCTGTCATTGCCCTGGGGATTTTCTCAGTTAATTCCCACAAATGTCAACAATACATGTTTTGTGTAACTCTCCATGCCCAACAATGGAAGAGTAACTCAAATAACAGAATATATTTGGTTGCCTCCTTCTGCTTGACTTTAGCACATTTTAATTTACTATGGAAATCTTTTATTTGGAGGTATAAGGCCAGACCTAACTCAGCATTTTATATCATTGTATGGATCTGAAATTTTAAATGCTCTAAGTATCATTCTACCTGCTTATATTTGTAAATCATCAAAAGTTGAGCGGAGATCCTAGAATCTAAATTGCCTGGTGTGTGTATGTGTGTGTCTGAGTGAAACTGTGTGTGAGCAAGAACTAGGGGTTTTGAATGCAGAAGGATGGGCCTTGACTATACATGATAGAAATGACTCAGTTTGATGTGTGTGATAGCCTAGATATTCTTGTCTTCCTTGTATCAGTGATATTATTACTTAGGTGAAAACAGTGTTCTGAAAGCCCAAACTGATTCAGTGTAGAAGACGAGGGGCAGAGAAGCACTGGATCTAATTTGCACTAGCTCAGTAAGGACTTCCATTTCAGCCTTGGGCTAAGCATTGAAGTCTCAACTTGAGCTTCCCGGACTACTAAATGAAGGTCAGTTCTACCTGGCTCTTGGGAGCGTTGTAAAGACAGTTAACCTACATAAAGTGCTTTGAAGGTGAAGACTTTCTTTTAAATGCTGCTGCTTCGTATTCCTACTAACCATTGACCGACCTCTCGGATGCAGACTTGGAGGGCGTGCGTGGCGATTACACAACAGTGTGCAGGGTCCACTCGGCCGAGTGTGCTGAGTGTCGTTGTAGGACACCATGACTGCCTTTTGGATTGTTTCACCCGGCATTCTGTTTTTGTTTTGTAGCCTAACAGCAGTGGTCAAGTGGTAGGGAAAGTGCCTGGCCATTTCACTCCTGTCTTGGCACCCTCTCCCCATCCCAGTGCAGTGCGACCTGTGACCCTGACCATGACAGATACTAAACCCATCACTACATCCACTGAAGGTGAGGCAGCTTCACCTACAGCAACCAGTAAGTATTTCTGTAGGAAATGAGAAATGTCCATCAAAGGCACCGTTGGATACCTGATCCAAGGTGGGAAATACGGCAACTTTTCCAGCTACCCAACCGGATGGAGATTTCTCATTTACATGGAACCAGCAGGCATGTATGTGGCTTGGCAATCACACGCTCTCTCTTTTCAAATTTAAGCCAGTGCACCAGATTTGAAAAGGGAGAAGCTTAATTGTTTGAGTAAATAGCTATAACAAAAAAAGAATAAGTCATGCCTGCTTGTTCAAGGTTTACATTGAAAATGCACTGATAACATAACGCAGTGTACACGGTTTTTCTATCACCCAAAGAGAGATTAGATAAGTGTTACTCATTGGAGCATTCCTATAGTAATCAAGCCCCTTCACACAGCAGACTGAATCAGTGCCTCTGTAAGATAATTGCATGTTTACATTACTGTAGGTTATGTCATTGTGAGAAATGGTCACACACTGTTGGGTCCCGAAAACATCTCAAAGCTTAGCATTAGGCACATGTAAGCTACCTGCACTTTCTTTGCCCTCAACAACAACAAAATTAAAATTTTTTTAATCTATCATAATACATCAGGTATAAGTTTTTTAGCAGGGTCTTAACATTTTAAATGTCAGCGAGTTAGCCAGTGAGCTTACATAGCATATACCAGTAGCTCAAATGATTCCTTTGCTTCTTTGCATGGAATACTCATAAATACACAAGGAATTATTGCACAGTTTTTCAATTGGCTTTATCCAAACTGGCAGCTTCCTAGACTTGGAGCTTCTGTGCACAGATTGGTAGAATGGAAGGGATAAAGTTCCAGTCAGGAGGAATTAGCAAGTCCTCGTCAATTACACGTGCCATATCTTAAACTCAGAGCTTCTTACCTAGAACAAGAAAGTCCCCATGCTCTGGAAATTCCTGTGTGAAATTACAGAGCCAACTAGAGGCACCACTGGCTCTTTCTTCTTCTGCCATTGGAAAATCTTTTCTTTTTTAATGGTTTCTGAAACCTAGGAAGGACCCTACAAGAAAATTGGACAATACTTTGAGTCTCCAGTGAATTCAGCATTTCTTTCTCAAAATTCATGAGGCCTCAGAAACTAGTAAGTCCATATAGGCTTGCAATTCCCATCAATAATAATAAAATGCTTAGTAACTAGTTTGTTGGTAGAGAATCCTCCACTAGTGAACCCTTTCCTGAATGTACAGATGGATGAGACCCAGTCAAGGAAGGCTCAGTATTCTTTTGTTCTGAAGGTTAGCTGTGTACATTACAGCCACTAGAATAATACATCCAGATTTTAAAAGTGGATGCTTTGGCCTCTTTGAACAAACAGGCCAGAAATTTAAATAAACAAAAATGGAAAACAAATATTTTTTGTAAAAGCACTTGGAAGAATATCACAGGATATAAATGATCAAAACTAAGTTCCAGAAACTTCTGGTACCTACTCGTACCAGAATAGGTATTATTAATATTATTGATATTAATAGATGAGATTCCAGGGACAGTCAGACCCAAATGATTGCAGCTCACTTATGGGAGTACAGTCAGCCTGTTTGTTAATTGATTGTTCTTATACTCACATACAGGTTGATAAAAAAAAAAAAAGATCTGATTTGACTAATAAGATTACAAAATATTCAAAAGGCTCCACCAGTCTATTTTCCACTCTTGCATTAAAGAAGTAGAGTGTGATATTTTTCTTTCCTAGAAATAAATTGTAGCTCCAGCTTCCCAGGCACCACTGACCATGAGAAATTGGTCATTGAATTGATAACTCAGTCCAGTTAAAGATAACACAGAGGCCAAGGAAACCTCCTTCTCATGGCTGAAAAGAACACGGAGCACAGGCTGGTGAGGCATGGCTGACCCACTATGCGTCGATCCAGAGACCTGGATACTCACTAGGGGCCACTGGCTTCATATGGCTGCCCTCACACGGGCTCTTTATCCAGGAATAATTAAAAGGTGAATTGTGGTCATCTTCACTATTCAAAAAGTTGACCTAAAAATGCCTGAATAGATCAAATTCTGCAGTCCTTCTAATGAACATGGCAAAATGAAATATATTGGGGTTTTTTTTAAAGCCTTATAAAAAGGAATGTCTGGATTCCTCATTAATCTGATGGTTTTAAACCAAACATCTTAGTATTTCCAGACCTATAAATGTAATATAAATGGTGAAAATTTAGTTGTTCTTCTGTTCAACCTGACAGGGAGCAATGGGGTTGCTGGAGATACATTAGTTCTTTCCTTGTGTAAAAGAAACAAAAATATTTAGGAATAGGCAGATTTTTTTTGAGGGGGACAATTCACTCTATACCCAATAGCACCTGTACAAAGAGTACTGCAAGGCGAGACTTATAATTTAAGGAGTATTCACCATATATATTTATTATTTGGTGGCCATGTATTTACAAGTTGCCATCAGTTCCAGTCACAAGAAACAGACTTGTTATGCTTATGGAAAATAGAGAATTAAAAACACACACATTTCTATCAAACTTAAGATCATTTTCACATTAAATGACATCCTGAGCTAATTCATTCTATATGATATAATAAAAATAGTCTTCACATTAGTAATGTTAGATTTTCTTTTTAGTGAGACTTTTAAGCAAGACATTTTTTCTTCTTGTATCATGAGGACATCTGCTTACATCCAATCATTAAAAGCTCTCACTCATTCCTGACAGATGTTCAGTCTGCTTTTACATTTAGAATCAGCGATCAGCATCGATCATCCCATCATTAGACAGTTAATACCTGGTGAAAAGGTCCGCCTAGACAAAGAGCCCCCTGTTTAGCCAGTCCTTGGTTCTCTTGCAAGACTAGATGGGGCACATAAATGTGAGATGCCCATGCTGAACCATGGGATACAATTTATTGGATAGGTTTTTTGGGGCAGGGGATAAAGTAATTGCTTGAGAGGTCAACTACCATCTCTTTTATATCACTCAGTGTTCACTCAGACAAAAGAGAAGAGAAATAGAGACACCTCTTTTTTTATTTTTTTATTTTTATTTTTTGGTTGCAAGTCCCACTTCTCTGGGTTTCTTGTACATGGACAGGGTGTTCATTCTGATAGTTCACAATTTTTATCTTTGTTTTTGTTCTTCCTTAATCAGCCTACACAGCCTCAGGCACATCTCAAGCCAATCGATATGTGGGACTAAGCCCAAGAGACCCATCCTTCCTACATCAGCAACAGGTGGGCAAGTTTCACCCAGGTGTGATGGTGTAGCCATGCTTCCGCATTGGTGCTTTTCTCCACGCTCTCTCCGATCTGGACTCAGGACGGGGCTCCCGGGGCTTCTGAGAAAGAAACTGATCATTTCACTTTCCAAATTATTTTCTCATTTATCCTCTGTTTCTTGCCTCTCTGAACAGGGTTTCTCAAATTGGCTCAAGACCTTTTTCATCCCTGTAGGAATAACAGTATTTCAGCCAAATAGTAGTTTTCTTAGTCTTACTGGCTATTGAGAAGGTACTAGCCTATAGTCTCCAAAGATAAAATTTAAAAACTGATTCAAAAGCCAATTAGAGTAGAAGCAGTACACAATTTGTGTTTTCGAGCTCTTTCATATTTCCAGATGTTTTGCCCGCCCCCCCCCCCATTTTGGTATCTTAGTCCAAGAAGATGAGTTATGAAGCTAAAATCTCAGGCAACACATCATTCCTATTTTAATAAGTTTAAATTGGTTTACTGATTTCAGATGTGATAAAACACTTCTTTTTTTCCTGCTTTCTTACATCATTTATGTTTCAAGTAGCATTTTAAATTTCACATCTCATTAATGCTGTAAATTTAATGCAAATGAAGTGTTTACCCAGACTGTGAAAATATACAGCCAGGATTAATGGTGGCTTATAAACAAATTAGCCACAATCAAAAAGCACGGACCATACCCACACAGACATCCCACGATTCTAGTTATAGGATAACGGAAATAATTCTAACCACTTCAGAATTTAAATATATTTTATGATGCATATGTTTGCTGCGCTCAAGTTTTTGATAGCAGAGCAGTTTGAAATTAACCGTGTACAAAATATTACATAGGGAAAAGTGGGCTATAATGAATAAGCTGGTACTAACTAACCTGATCTTCATGTATAAGTTGTATGTGCATACGTGTGAGTTTTTACATATGTAGGAAGCCTGCACAGAAACTCATTCCGGTTCCTTTTGATCTAGACCTGTCCACCTAACTTCTGCTTATTGTGCCTGACTTCACTTTGCTTCTGTGGCATTCCCAAGACCTGCCCAGTTGCACACTAAGGTGCCAGACTGCATATTAAAGGTCACCCCATGCAGAGTTCAGAGAAAATCATAAAGACGATAGCTTATTTAAGATACTTGACGTTTTGCCAGGTTTTAAAAAAAGCAAAACAAAACAAAACAAAAGAGTGAGGACTAACTGAAAACATCTGTACACAGTTATGAAAATACCAAGTAATAATTAGTGGTTTTGCCAGCCATTGGCTTTTCAACATAATTCTCTGGAATGCTGCTTTTTTTCACCTCCAGAATTGCTGTAATATGAAATGTGTTTTAATTACTATAATATGGTTCTATTTGACAAGTGTATATGTTCATTATGGTGTTTTTTTTTAAAAAAATGCAGGATTTATAGGTTTAAAACTTGTTCTTTAAAAAATCATTCCACATATTTTCAGAAATATTTTTGTCATGGGATTTGCATTATTCTTTATGACACATCTCTAATTTCCAGTTAATTTTTAATTCATAGAAATGTGCCTCCATTATTTAAACCTTTGGCCCTAAACACATTTAGAATATTATAATCAATTCCATGTACTTAGAAACAATCTTCCCCTCCCCCTGCCCTAACCTATGGAAGTTTTAATTCTTTTATCATTTATGACTAACATTGGAGCCTCATGTAATTATGATCAAAAGTTCATTATATATAAGTTACATCTCCTTTCACATATACAAGGATAAATCAAGAATACTTAGCAAGAATCATGAAAACATGAGTCTTAATGTAGATCACATTTTAATTGAATATATATATATATATATATATGAGTTCCAGAACTTTTTTCATCAAAGACCACCAACTTGTTATTTAAGTGGGAGTGTCAAGTAAGACCCCTTACAATATAAGTATGATTTGTTTGATCAACTGTGGTTGATATTTATAGAATATGCAATGTGTTGATCCTTGGAAGAAAAAACTATATAAGCTTCAATTATAAACTAAAACTATAATGTTCAATTTTATATAGCATGCAGACAGGTAATTTGTTCTCTATTTGTTGAAGGAGCTAGTGCTTTTTGGATTGACGAAGCCCAATATACCAAATTCATATGAGCTACAATTTTGAGGCATGAAGAAAATGGATGTATATGCCTATAATACTATACATGTATATTATTAAATGAAGGCTCCGGTTAAAAAGCTTATTATTTTTATCCTTTCAAATTTGAAAAGAATCATAGAGATGAAGTTTTATGTTTACTATCCAGGAACAAGAGAGACAAAAATAGTCTAAATGACTTCAGTAGAGTAAAGGTTATTCTTTTCTACAGCAGAAATGAGATTGATTTACTGTGTCCTTTCATTACTTTACAAAGATTTAAAAGAGACCACTCTTCTAGCAGCAGGTTCTAAATGCATTTGGTTTAAAGTACTCAATGATGAATGAAAAGGAAAATCAAGGGGTACATGAAATAAAGGTAATCAATCATTTTATATTAGCTAAGAGAAATTCAAAATTAGAAAGGCAATGGTTTTAGTCTGAGAGGGTTCTTTTAAACATTCCCCATAGCCTTTAGTATACATGACCTCTTAAAAATAAATACTGTCACCAGGTACATTCTTCAGTTCATTGGCAGCTGCTTTATAAAGATTTATCCTTTTAGATTATGAAAAGTATTGATGTGCATTGTCGAGTGCTATTTTTCCTTAGAAAATAACTTTAATATTCCCTACATAAATTAGAGCTAACAAAAAATTTTAAATTGCTGAATAATGTTGACTATCATAAACAATATTTCCACAAAATGACACTGACACAGAGCTTTCAGTGCAGTCATTGCATATTGACGTTCTTAAACTGAGATGGAAAAATATTAAAATGAACGCCATATTCCACTTATAAGAGTAATATATTCATATTTGGGAATCTGAGTACTAAAAGTATATGCTTTTATTCCCATTAACTGGGCACACATACAGCTGCTATTAGGAATTATACATCTTTGTGTTCCTTTTGATAATGGTCATTACCTATTAACAGTGGTTGCTAACTGCCTTGAAAAACGAGTTGTTTTTTTCCTGACCAAGGAATTTCACCAATCACTGTAAATGTGATATTTCATTTGAACCTAAAAAATAAAATCACATAATCATGAAGAATATTTCAAAAATGATTAATGGAAACAAGTTCATAATTTGACATAAAAACCAATGCTAATTGGTCATAATAATAAGCTCATGCCAGCTGATCAGGGCTTTAAAATGTTCCGTTATCTTTTAACACAATTTTGAGTGTTGTTCAAGGTCTGGAACTAGACTGTCTTTAGCGTGATTGGCTTAGTTCATACATTCCCTGTTGGCATGCGGGAAATTAAATTCAGGACTTCAATTGGAGCTTCATACTTCCTTAACTTTCCTGTTGGAAGGTGGTGTGGTGGCTTGAAAAACTCCTGGGTCCTGCTTTGGCAAACTGAACTCTTTAGTCTCTGCTGAGAAATGTCTTTTATGATTTGGAACTTTTTCAGGCGTGTCAAGGCCTCCTCTGTGACATAACTTCATAGAAGTTTAGTAGGATGCAGTGCTTCCTTTCCTCCTACATTTCACGCACGCACTGTGAACATTCATTGTGACAGGCAACAAAGGAACTCCATTTCCCAAGCTCTGTCTCTGAGAAAAGGGGAACTGCATAGCAGAGTGATGGATGTTGCTTAGAAAATACAGCAATTATTTTATAACCCAGTCTAACACTTTTAGCATAAATGGCAAATATGAGACAACTTCCTTGAATTAGCACCAATTCCTTATCTGGTCAATCTCATAAAAAATTTGCTAAATTGCCAGATCTCTTTCTTGGCTGTCTGAGAGTTTGGTAATATATGAGGGTCTAATTAACCTGATTATCCACATTATATTTAAGTATAAGGCCATGATAAAAATATAAATCTTTGCTATTATTCATCAATATGACATATAAAAAAAAACCTTATTGCAAGTTGGATATACAAGTGTGTGGCTAAGAAGCTTCTTGTTGGGAAGTAAAAGATTACTATTTGAACCAGCTATTGAAATGCATGTTAACCTTTGATACAGAGATATCCATGGGAGGTTACTTTTACCTTCCCTAAGTGAGACATCAAAATCAAGTAAACTCTAGTTTATAAGGCTTATTTCATAATCTCAAAATTATAAGCTCCTGACTCTAGACACTACTTCTTATTAGAGCTAATGACCGAGTGGCCTGATAACTCGGGTCTTTGCGTTCCTGATCACAATTTCATGGATTTCAGTGGTGCCTGAGCTTCAGCATTTACATCTCTTGCATGACTATATAATGCTATTATTCCAATTTCAATTACTGGGCTACCTTATATCAAAATATTTTGAACACTTTTCTTGATATAATTTTGAAACTGGAATTTGAAAGTACTTTTTGTTCCACTGAAAATTTCTGTTACACCAAATGGCCCTTTAAATAAATTGCCTCTGTAGGATTTTTTAAAAAATTAATATATTAGTTAAAAAATAATATTTGTCCTGGCAAATGAAATGGCAAAGCCAAAGTTAGGTACATGAAAACCACTGAAAGGTAGTTTGGTTATTTTTATGAGAGGCAAGCAATTGAAAGGACTCAAGTGGACTATCAACAAACTTTTCAATAAAGTCAGGAAGCAGGCTATCAACACTCGGGCTGTTCTTATTGTGTCTGTTATCATAATTGACAGCTTGACGCAAAACCCTATCATATGACTTCTGGGTAGGTATGTAAATGGATAAGAGGTCACTTTTCACATATGCTGGCTGGGAAGGAAACACATTTAAAGGAAGTTTCAGTCAAAATAATGGCTATGCAAATGTTTAGTTTTTTGGCTAGTTCTTAAATTTAAAAAAACAACAAAAAACACCTATGGTCTGTCTTTTATCATTCATTCATTTATTCAGTAACTTACTTTCCTGGTAATCAAAGGCTAATATCTCGATAAACTATTCTAATGTAAACATAAAATTGTATTCCCTGAAACCTTACATTTCAGTCCACAAAATCACCAGGAAAAAATGATCTTCTTTTCTGAAAATATTAACTTTAAAAGAGCTAAGTTGAATCAGGGGAGTAGAGGAAATTCTGAAGATTATAATTATAGACATTGTAGCTTTAAATATCCTTGGGCTGCACATGAAGGATATAGTAGGAAAAGAACAATGACAGGCAAACTGGTGTCCTGGGTGAGAACCAGAGACTAGGGATCAAGAGGTTGGTCCAGAAGAGAACAAGGAATGTCTAACCTTAGACAAATCCTTAAACCTTGCTATCTTATATCCTTATTTTGAAAAGGAAAATGAAGAAGTTGAACTACCCAATCTTTAAGTTCCCTTGAAATCTTACACATTCATTACAAGTTAAAATAGCTTCCATCTAAAAATGAAGCCTTTCACTTTCTAATACTTAAGATTTCTGGCCAGTAATGTTTATTTAGTTCATGCAGACCCATTTAACTTAATTCTACCATGCTCATGAAATTAAACATCAAGAAGCATGGGTTTCAGAAACTGACATTAGAAGTAACTTTAATAATTTTATTAACCAATGTCACACCAATAAGTTCAATAAAAAAAAAGAGTAACTTTAAGGAACCAGGATAACCTTGAATATCTTATTTTTTTAAAAAAATAAGTGTTGCCCAGCCGGTGTTGCTCAGTGGTTGAGTGTTGACCTATGAACCATGAGTTCACAGTTTGATTCCTTGCCAGGGCACATGCCCGGGTTTCAGGCTTGATCCCCAGTAGGGGGCAGCCAATCAGTGATTCTCATCATTGATGTTTCTATCTCTCTTCCTTTCCCTTCCTCTCTGAAATCAATAAAAATATATTTTTAAAAAGTAAGTGTTATGTGTCCCACAAATAACTAATTTCATTCTGACCATTTTGCTTGTTTAGTAATCCTACATCCTATTAATTCAGAGGCCTTTTTATTTGCTCCGTAGCAGGAAATTAATAATAGTGATATTAAAGTCTACTAATCTAAGAGTTAAGAGGAAAGTATGAATATTGGAATATTAATCTTTTAAAGTGCCCCCAAAAGCACCTTCCTCCCCCGCCCCATCCCCCGAAAAAAATCTGTTTCCTTGAGGCTCTTTGGAGAAATAAACCTAAGAGACCATAAAACACACCTTTTAAGATATTCCCTTGAGGTCACTGTAAACTTAAAAAAAAAAAAAAAGTGAAAAGGTAACTTTGCCTGTGTTGATTATGTTGTTTACAGTTTAATGGTTTATTAGTTCAACTGAGAGCTGTTGTCATCAAGAGGGACTGTTTGTACATCAGACTGTTTGCTGAGTCTAGCAAAGGAGAAGGTTTTGCTTACCTTCTTTCTTTTGTTCCCAAAGCTAATTGCTAAGCATTTAACAAAAGCCCCAGTTCAAAACAATAGAGGTCCTCATTTTAAGAAACCAATTCTTATTTGAAATTCAAGCAATATGGATTCTTCGTGGCTATAATCGACCTGCGCATTTGATAGTCGTGTAGAAAAGGATAATGACCCGAATCTTAGGTGACTCCCCTGATGCAGTTTTAAAAGGGAAACTCCAGGGACCCCATCCTTGTTTTTCTGAAACATTCTCATTCGAGTTGGGAGTTGGGAGAGGAGCAGGGTTCTCATCGCAGAGACTATGGAGTTTGCCCCAGGAACACCTGCAGGGAAACCTTGACCTTCCCTCCTCTCTTGGTATTTGGTCTACTCCAACTTCCCCCCTTTCCTCAGGGCTCTTTCCAAGGAGAATCTTCTTCCTGATTTCACCTTTGGTTTGCTTTGGGAATTCTGGGCATAAATGGTTTTATTATAAAATTGACCTTAATTTTTTGAACAATGTAATTTCGTACTAGTAGGTATGCACAAATTGAAGAATTAAAATATTTATATGAGTGGACAGGCATTTCTGCAAGGATATACATATGATGAGGTGTGTCAAAGGGTCTATATTGTTACAAAAATAAGAATTACTACCCCCCACACATCCAAACACAAAACTTTAACAAAGTAAATTTTTAAACGAATGTGCACCTGGTGCTTTAAGTTTTATTACTAGTAGGGGGAGAGTGGTTTCTTATGTTTTTGAGGGAAAACACTTGAAAAAATTAGGAGTGTTATTGAATCTTATATATTACTCAAAATTAAGAGTTTTAAAATTTACTTAAAATGAGTTCATAGCTAAAGTGTATAACACTGACTCTTACAAGATAGAAACTGAGGAATGACAATACCAATATCAAATAACATCACCTACTATCTTAAACTTATTTAAAGCCTAATGTAAAATTCTTTCTTGTTCGGAATACTGAAGTATACTAAAACCAAGATTATTTTACATGTCACAATAAGATGCTTAGACACACTTATTAACACAGTGTTAACATTTTATCACCTAGAATTTATTCAGAATTTGCTGAATCAGTGCTATCTTGGTCAAACTAGATGCTTAGGAATTGATTTTATTAGGAATTAGTGTCATGGGAATCTTCAGTGAAGAGGTGGTTTTTATTTTAATTATTTGTTTCTCCTACCTATGCAATCACCTTTAAATTTTCACTTTATTGGGAGGTTTACTAATTCAGAGGTACTTTATGCAAAATTAATTAATAATTAATACATTAAAAAGAACTTGGAGAGGCTCCTATTCAAGCAACCTGATATAAATAAGTTTTAACATATAATCATGTATAAATTTGCCTCCTTAGAAATTTTTGGAAGTGTTGGCAATGCTAGCCCATAAACTCAATAGCTAAATAAATTTACAGTGTATTTCACGTTTTCAATAACTGAGATGAAATTAATTCAATACTAATGAATATCCTGTCAGTTTCTTCAGCATTTAAACTGTTAAATCTAATTATGATCATTTTGTATATACTTAAGTATATTCTTTATTTGGGAGAAGATACTGCCATCGCATGTGTCTGAAATATGGATGAAAAAGACTAGCTGCAGGTCAGGTTTAACCGTTTGAGAGTATGCTTTGGAAAGAAAAGTCCAGACATACATAGACTTTAAGTTTTCCTCACATGGCCAAAGATAGTCCACTTGACATTTTTTGGGGGGGATGGTAAACAAATAAAGAAAAAGCAATATGAACAACAAAATACTAACAGTTTACATATCCATCCTTCCAAGGAGACATATTATGCCTGCAGGTGTCTGTGGGACTGAGAGCCAATCAGTGAGTGGTATTTAGGTTCTCTTGGCTTTGAGAAACTGTCTTCTGAAAACTACTTCAGTCTAACCTGAGAGGCCATAGACACTAGCCTGAAGGTAATACTTAGCAGAATTCTCATGGGCTATGACTACCTATACCCGTCCCTTACTGGGAATATTGAATGGACTCCAAACTAGGACTTTCATTGACAAGAAGAGAATCAGTAAGTGGTCCCTTTGGTAATCGTTACACAAAGTCCAAGTGTCTTGAACAGTTTTTAGATTATTTTCATAGTACTGGCTTAAAAATGTGTATTTCTAAATAGACACCTAGTTTACTGTTACTGCAGAAAAAACAATTTCAGATTGCCCCCATCACATTGCATTTGTGATTAGATGATCCAATTTGAGAACTTTTTAAAAAATCTTGCCATATTAAAGTTTGTCTTCTGTTTGATTTAAAACTAATCAAGTCTACATTTTCTCCTTTATGCAAGTATTATGATCAATTTTAAGAATACTTTTATTCTATTTTACCTCCTCTACTGACTTATGGCTTCTTTATGGCATATATCCTGAGCAGAATGTACATAACTATCAATTTGTTCATCTGTCTACCTATTTATCATCTACATTAGTGGATTTTTCCTTCAGTTCTTTAAAGTTCCAAATTACTTTACTTGAAATATCAATATAATTAAAACACATGTTTCAGATATATTAAGTGGTATTTTAGAGCCTCATAGATCTGTAGAAAAATGAGCAAAAATGATCATTTTTAAAAGCCAAAATCACTTTTACTTAGTGTGTGTAGCAACTCAAGAGCATCACAAGAAAAAGGTTCTTAATAGCCATTTATTTTTTAGCCATAACCCTATCAGAAAGGATTAAAATAATTTATCATAAGTTCAAAGGCACTCTGGCTCCAATCATCATCTCTTAGAAATTCTCACAGAGAAACAGCAAGCAAGGTTTGGTGGATGGCTGTAAGTCATCTTTTCAATGCAAGATGCCATTAATTCACAGCGTAGCTATCTCAGGATTAAACACCATGATTTTCTAGTGTTTTTTCCCCCAAAGCCAGATAAGTTTACTTTTTTAAGCATAAAAATAAGCAATATATCTTTTCAATAAATCTGCTAGCACTGTAGGGCAGCTGTTACCCAAACAGAGCTGGATAGGGTTACTTGAACACTCTCGGAAGGGCAGCGCTGATGATTCAGAGATCTGGGAAGAATTTATTTCAGCTTGTGTTCAGTGCATTCCTCACTCCATTCAGATGTGGTAAAGTATTTTAAATGCCATTACTGTGAGTTCAAAATAAAAGCAGAAATTCTTATCAACTCTTTCTAAACAATGCCACTTTGAATAAAGCACAATTAGTAAACATCTAAACCTGAATACTGGATGCTTCTAAACACAAGTCAGGGCCAATGTTGAAAAGGTGGGGCCTTTTCTCCTCTAAACTGCATGTCTTTCATGTTTTGCAAATTGCATGCTTAAAGTTATTCTTTTACTCAGTGCGGATTATTTGGTGTGTTGCATTTTTTTTTTAAAAAAAGCTTTTTTTTTATTTTCTTTCTAAAATATATCTCTCTATTGAACATTAACGTTTGCTTTTATTGCAGCTCAATTTGTAATCTAATAATGGCTAATTGTTATGTTCTAAGCACTTGTTTCTCTTGTATGCTTTAATTAATAGAGAAGCATATTGCAATAGCTTTTTCTAAAAAACAGTCTAGGAATTTTGCTTTACAGAGTAAGGTTTTCTTTTGCTTTTTTTTTTTTTTTCCTTTAAGTTGCCTCTTGGGAAAGTAAGGTTAATGCCATGTACAGTACTCGTTTGCATGTGTTCATTTAAATACTAAAAACTGTAGTACTGCTCCATCCATATCTGACTGCTAGGTTTCAATTGACAGCTGAGGATTTGTGACTGGACCATGAATCAAAACGGCAGGCATTTATACCCCAGTACCAGTGAGGATACATTGGGAATTACTTGGCAAAGGTAACATTTTAATTATTTCCAACCCTACACTTACACTTAAAAATTACATGAGCTGTAGTGTTTGTTTTTAACTAGCTTTATAGAAAATATATGTTAAAAGTTTAGTTGTCTCGGCTATACCATCCCTCTTTCCCTCCCCTCCCCCTTTATTTCTTATGTAAATGCAAATTTAAATTAATTTGGGATTATAGCATATGATAATTGATTATTGGAATTTCTAAGTGCTATGAAATGTTTTAAACAATTTATAATATTTTTATTGAAAGAGGGGGTGGATTTTACACTTAGATTTTAGGACCTGAAATATGCAATTGGTTTTAGGGAAGAATTTTTTAACTATTGGGTTTTCACATAGTAGATTTTTCTCATTTCAGCTCTTTCCTGGATTGCTAACTTTAAGCCATTTTGTTATTCATTTATTCCCCTATCAGAGAGGAAAGCTAGAAGAAAAAAATTTAAATAGTTGATTTACTGTTATTAGCAGCACTCATACATTTAGGAGTGGGAAGATTGTTGGAATTAATTCTAAAGAAGGAATTTGGTGTAAATAAAGCTTTAACTTTTGTTTGTACATTGATGTGAGCCATTGAGAATTGACTTTATTTCGTTGACTGGAAAAATAATTCTAAACCTTCATTTTCAAAACAAGTTTTCGTGTTCTGTCATGTATTGGTTTTAGAAAATCAGTAATGCATGTCAGCTTCTAACGTATTATTTTAATAAAGAACAAGTTTTGTCAACTTGACAAATTAAATAATTAAAATTCATACTATAATCATAAGTAGCAAGAGATAAAAATTTACAGAAGAGAGTGAGGTAATCCCATAAGGAGTTCACCAAAAGTAGAGCCAAAGTAATTTTCCAGCCCTGCTGTGATTATAAATCCTCTCTTCACTGAACATGCCTCTGTTAAAAGTACATACTTAGATATCAGCTGTCAGTGGGTCACACATCTACATACTGCTTGGTAGAAACTGCTAAAGGGTAGAGTTTAAAAGAATTAAGTTAATAAAATGTTTACTTTTACTCAGGTGAAAACTAAAAAAATTAGTTGGACTCTTTTAAAAACTCAGGTTTTTATTAACACACTACTTAAAATGGATACATATGACTTTTCCTTTTTTGAAAGATTGATATAACTGCTGCTTTAAATATATATACATCTTTCCATATCTTGTTTTTTTTTCCAAGAAACTTATATAATTTCCCGAGTTGAAAAAATACAATATATACTTATAAGAAAGAAGATGAGCTTAATGAAAGCATCTACTTAAAGTCTTAATAACTAATAATCGTAAATCTAATGAATATGTCTTATTTAAATAGTCTTAAGTATTTTTAATTTAATTGGATATGATAACACTATGTTTGGATTTATTTTTTCTTAAATAACTTCTTTATATTCTGTGCTCGGTCTGTTAGCAAAGTAGCCCATGTCTGCATACAAGTCTTACAGTTGACAGGAATTGCAAGTTAGATCAAGGGTGCTTGTGTTTTTAAATTGTGACCATAGCTGTGTAACTTTCACGTCTGTGGATTACTGATTGACATTTACTTGTCTAAAATAGGATAGCACCTTTAAAGTACCACATGAAAGTCAAATAAGGGTGTAAATTATTGGAAATTTAAAATACTATAATTGCGCCTAGTATCTAGTAGTTTCTCAAAGAAAAAGTTGATATCCCAAAAAAAGGAAAAGGTGAGTGGATAATGAATCACCACAGAACACATGTTTTGGAATGAACTAGGAAGATGACTAAGCTCAGTTCTTAGGAGGACATTATTGAGGTTACAAATCTCCGTCTTGGTGAAAAGTTGATGTGGTAATCAGTTTCAAGTAATAATAAGTCAGAAAAAAATTCAGAATTCACTTAGTTAAAATGTCCCCCCGCCCTCTCAAAATAGTGATTTTTTTAATTAGTAGATAATGAAATATAAACAGCCTTAATGCTTCAAAAAGCTTTAAAAATGCAGCTTTTGGGTTGTTTCGTACCTTTTTATCATGATTCAGAAGGCACAAAATTGATAATGACAGGTGTCACATTCATACTTCCAACAGGTATTTGCTGCATCTCTGTGGTGGGCTGACCCAAATGCTATGGGTGATGCAGATGCTCCCTGTTCTTAAAATCTAAGTGTCATACGTACCGTTCAGAATAGAGGTACTCAAATGAAACAACAACTTTCTTTGCTTTGTTATAGTTTGCAAAAATAGACACAAGTAGAGTCCATATTTGATAATACATATTGGGCATGCCTGTGGCACAACATATTCATAATTTGTTTATGGTTTATAGTTTGTGCCCTGTGGTTATTAATGAAACTTTGTGTGTGTGTGTGTGTGTGTGTGTGTGTGTGTGTGTGTGTGTGTGTGTTTTCCTGGAAAGGATGCTAGAAAAGAAATTATAAGTATCTGTAACACTACTACTTTTAATGCAGATAACAAACATCTAAAATCTTCAGGGCCCTGCTACAACTTTAAAATTATCTGAATAAACTGAAAATATATGGGAAATATATAGGGTGTCCCTAAAAATGTATACACACTTTACAGCTGATAGCTTAATTGATGTTTCTTTCTTTACAGATTTTAAACCATTGTAATTAATAATTATTCAGTGTGTATACATTTTTGGGGGCACCCACTAGATCTGTTCAACCAGAGAATTAAATAATTTGCCTTTGTCATAACGGAATAAAGAAAATATCAGGTTACTTTTGTGGTGGCTTTTGCTTTTTGTTTTTAACAAAAGGTGATCCCTCAAGACTTTGTAGGAGAAAAGCCAAATAAGGTGCTTTGGGTTTTTCTTTGTGTTTTGGCTTCACTTTGCTTAATTTTGTTTTGATTGCTTGTTGCCATTAATGTCCTCTTCCAATCACTAGCCGTGGTCACCCGTGTTCTGCTTTGTACCAATCCCCCTGTAGAGGTGTTTCCACGTCACACGCAGCTCCTTTTGTGGGACTGAAAATGGCAGTGCCGGGGGAGCTGAGCAAATATAATCAAAGCTGGAAGCTTTCATCCTCCTCCTTCCTGGCTCCCTCCCACTGCCCCCCTCATTTATGCCCCCCCTCCCCGCCCACCAATATATCAACATTCCCTGCGGAAGCAAAGCATACTTTTTTGGAAAGTTTTACAGACTTACTAGGTTGCAACCCTGAAGGTGTTTTGTTGTTTTGACCTTAGAATTTGTGTGTGTGTGTGTGTGTGTGTGTGTGTGTGTGTGTGTGTGTGTGTGTTGCTTGCACCTGTGTGAATTTTTCTGTCTAACCCGAAGGTCGGGTATCACAGTTAACCCAGAGTGCAATCTATGGGCCAAAGGCTCACTTCTGCTTGAATCTTGAGGGCTCGGCGCTTAGGCAGGGAACAGGTCGATGAGTTTCGCCTGTCGTTCGTGAGGGTACTGTTGTGTCTGTGCTTTGTCCTCCGATGTGGATAAAGTAGATTGTTGCATATGTGAGTTATGTGGGTATAAACAAATACAGCAGTTAACTCCCTAACTGGCTTTCTTTCTTGAAACTGTAGCCAGAACATAGCTTGTACTATGGAATATAAAAGAGCAATATAATTGAATGAAAAAGAAAGCCGAAGGACAATCCAAGAATAATATAAACATACGTTATTTTAAAACATTGGAGGGAGTGCTTTATGCAAAAGAGAAACTGGATTTATTGTTTCATTCCCTCTGCTCCCCCTTCGCCCCTTTCAGGAAAAGGCAAAGCCACAAGTGAGTGGCTGTATGTGTCTGATTGCTTGTATAAACATCGAAGAGGCCTTCAGATGGCTAAAATAAACACGCGCGTGTTACTGAAGGATATGTTTACACAAACCATTTGCTCAGCCTCCGAAATAATGAATAAATGAAGATTTTACTGAAATAATTGGAAGGATTTTTGTGTTTCTGTTGATGCCATAATTGAATGGCACCAAAGAGACTTTTATCAGCTATTTTACATGTTACATGTGTTAGCAGTTCCTTTCTATGAGTTGAATACTTCATTCTGTAGTTACTTTACACATGTTTTTGTAAGAAATTGTCGTTTATTACTGCAATTCTAGAGAGTTGCTTGATTTCCCAAGAGAAATTTAGCAGCCAGTAAAGATTATTTGGGTCTGCTTGGTCAGGAGAGGGAAGGCAAAAAAAGGAAGGAGCCATGGCATTCGTTTCATACGTAGAGCCCTATTTACATAACACTGCCCTGAACCTTGCTGTGTCTTGGTAAAATATACATTCTCCATGACTTAAGAATGAATACTTAAACAAAATCATCTTCAATATAGATTTACAAACCATATGTTGGTATATAAATAGATGTGTATGTGTGCATGTATGGTGTAGATGGTGTATGTGTGTACATGTGTGTATATACACATGTACATATGCATGCATGTATATATATGCGCATACACATATGCTTGTGGTACCTGTCTGGTAAGAGCAGTATGTGACCTATCCATAGGTAGTAGTAAGAGTTAACTTTTATTTCGACATGACACTTAGACCATCCCTAGGAATTTACTAGTTAGCATTTCCTGCTTTCAGTTTGTTATCTTGACACATAACTACAATACAACAGCTGGGTTGTTCCTGGGGCTCCTGGGGGGAGCTTTATTCTCAGAGTGCTGAGTTTCCTTTTCAGCCGTCAGCTCTAAAGTGTGTTCAAAATGCTCAACTTTTTTACACACCATTCTGGGCCCCTAGCACCACTCTGGGACTATGATAGAAACGCTGATCAGGTAGATGAACTGAAGAATCTCTGGTTCAAGGAAGGGAATTGCAGAAGGCAAAATTGCACATGGCCATTGTGTGGCAACCAGGCTGCTCTGCTCCCTGGTGACGCTCTTTAGATTGGAATAATCGATTTAAAAGAATTACTCCTTTCTCATCAAAGTTATTTTCACCTGTTATGAAATAAAAAAATTAAAATGTTACCATTCTTTAAAATGATCTTTCACGGTGTTCACCCCTATGCAATATCTGTGATCTGGCTGCTGAAAAACACATTGGGATTTGTTGTAGTTTTGCCTAACTTTCTCCGTGTATAACAGAGAGACTTGCACAACACAACGTTTCCTTTTTATCTAGGAAACTCTTCAGAACACTTCCTAAGAAATTAATTGTATTCCAGCCAGACTTGCATGCTGCCATCCCACAGGAAATGGGTCAGCAATCCATTAAGATGCCATTAGATAATCTAATTTGGAACTTAATCTCTAAATTAACCATGCTCCATACTTGAAGCATACTTGAGAGAAAGAAAAAAAGTTTACGTTTGAATCGATAGGGGAGCCGAAGCGTGAAGAAGGCTGTTTGTTTTTTCTGTGGCTGTGGTCACGTCTCAAGCCGTCTGGTAACCAGGAGAAACCAGACATGATGTAATTCCAGATTGAACTTGAACTTCAGGGACTTAGGATAGGGGAACAATGGACCATAGGAATCAATAATGTCCATTTTCCACATGATTATGTTTGGAGCTTTAAGTTAACCTTTACGGGAGAAGCAGCAGGATCTTCAGTGCGACCCAAATGAGATGAGCCAGAGACAAGATGTTAGAGGAGAGAAAACAACTTTCCCCGCGATGTTTTCCGAGCAGCGCTGCAGACTCCGGCAGGATTAGAAAAGTTCCCGCTCTGCTGTAAACCGGTGGCCTGTTCAGAGCACTCTTTGTTCGCTTAGGTAGGACAAACTTAATCTTACGTTTCCTGTCAGATGATTTTTGGCAGCGCCACGGGATAGGGAGGAGCGAGATTCAGAAAACTCCCCAATGTAAACCTTGCTGATTAACCCTTTGCAATGAAAGAAGTATACTCAACTCGCACTTCATTTGTAGAGGTTTCATGTAAAGTGCCGTATTTACATCTGGATTCCGGCTCTGGGAAATCAGCCTCGTCAGCACCCAGCGCAACCTTTAGTTATGAACTTACCTTTTCTGATTCTCCTGTTTGCTAGTGCTGTGAGTAGGTCTGCAGTGCATTTTTAGCCCTGTTTACTTAAGTACAAAGCATAGGAGGAGATAACCAGAATAGCAAATTACCAAAGAAAACAAGGAAAGGTAGAGCCTCCTCACGTTTAAGAAATTGAAGAACACGCATTTTGAACAATCAGAAATTGTAGAAAATGACAATTATTCCCTCCTTTGTTCATTTTTTTGTTTTGTTTTGTGTGAGAAAACAGATTTTTCTTGCACATGTGAACAGAGGTAGCAGGCGTAATTCAAAAAAGCATATTCAGTTCCTTGATCATTAGTGATTTTATGCTTCAAATAAGTTCTTTACGAGACAGGTTCTTTCATTTAGAGGCGAAATTGTGCAAATAACACTGATTTTAGCTTTTAAGTGAAAATCACTTGGGAAAGAATCCCTCTTTGCCTTTGTATAAAACTTAACATTGCTCCTCGTATTTCCTGGGTGATTTTCTCTAGTGAAAGGCACTGTTAGGAAGCTCTGTTTCTGTGGAGAATTTTGTCTGCTGTTGAAGACTCACATGTGCTAATGAGGGAGCTGTAGCCCTGGTGACAATGGCACTGAGAAGGAGCCCAGGGAGAGAGAGGAACGCAGACTAGAGGGGGACGGAACCCACAGGCAGGGTTCTCCGCTGTGGGCAGGAGATCGAATAAGTCCTATGAGCCTGACAATGCTATACTTTTAATTGTCTGCAACCTCCCACAGCTGCAGAAGTTGCTACACATGTATGTGTGTGTGTACTGTCATTTACTTTCAATTAGTCATCTTCCTGATGATTTTCTTTCATTTTCAGTTCCGAAACATGAAAAACAGCAAGCATCATTTTTTTACAAATCTGCTTACTTTGGCCTTTTTTAGGGGAAGGGTATTTTTCGTACTTCTGTGTAAAGTAAACATTTGCAGGAAATAAGTCTTTATTACTTTTAAGTCTATGGATTGCCTTGTTGAACGACCTTCAGGGATTTTGTAAGAGCTTTTTACTAAAAGAGGGCAGTCATTGCAGTGAGCACGTGAAACACTTAGCTGCCGTGTCCCATACGAAAGGCTCTTCTCGCCCCGTGCTCTTCATTAGGTAAAATATTCCAACGGGCACATGCCATCATTTTACTTAGAAGATGCTAGCACTCACACACGGTAAAGTTAACATTCAAATCCAGTGTCTCCTCACCGCCGCCCACCCCCCCCCCCCCAAACAAAACACGTCCGAAACATTTGAATATAAATTAATGAGCTTTGACAACCTACCATTTGGATATGTTATTTCAAAAGCATTGTTCCCCAAGGAGGAGCAATAAAGAAGGCTATTTACCTACTTAGTTAAGAAACAAATACGTTTCTCTTTCATTACTATGAAGTGCTATTGCTTGCAGTTAGAATAATTCCTCGAGCCACCTGCAGTTTATGCTGTTTGGTGTTTCCCAGAGAGCCCACAAGTGTACTTTGCAGTTCAGGTAAGAGCTGGCCGGGGAGCTTTCCCATACAGATTATTACAAATAGTAATAATCATTAGAAATCATCTTGCATGCAAATAGGCTCGTTCAGATGGCCATAATGAGCTTTAAAAATGGGGGAAATAAATCGAAGAAATCCAAGACCTGTGTAAAGCACTTTGTATAATCTTACTACGAGACTAGTCTCATCAAAGTGTCTCTCAACAAGCAAATTATTGACATGCAGCCACATCTGTACACACATGTGCAATGGCAAATATTGCACTTGACAGGAAAGAATCTGGAATTGGATAATATACAGCTATTTGCGTTGAAGTTTGAAGTCAACAGTTATACTTTCAAGGGGAATTGCAGTGTATGTAAGTGATATAGACCATAATTTATAGAATCTCATATATAATTCAGGGATAATAGAAATTCTTGTCCGGTGATAAAAGTAAAGTATGTTTCGCGAAAGAGGTAAAGTGTAGTACAGTGGGTAAGAATATAGACCCTAGAACCACACTGCTAGAGTTCAAATCCTGGGCTTTACTGTTGAATAGCAGTATGAGTTGGGCAAGACACTTAGCTTCCTAGCTTCAATGGCCTCATCTGTAAAATCTGAAAAATAGCAGTCCTTTTTTCCTTTTTTCCTAGGTTTGTTTTGAAGATTGAAAGCTTTAAAGTAGAGCAAGCATATAGAACAGTGCCTAGCACTGTTAACACACACTATATCAATGCTGTAGCAACTAGTATATGAAATATCATTTTCTCTGTTCTTATACATTAATGAATTCTTAATCTATTTAAATATAGAAAAATAATTCTAAAATAAATGGGTACTTAAATACTACCCATCTATTTCTTCCACTGGTCTGAGTGAGCATTTTTTCACAAGACGCTGTCTGCAGCCTTTTTGTTATATTGAAATCAGCAGCCAGTCCAAATATACACATATACAACCCAGGACAGCATGGTTTCTTACTTAATTCATACTTAATTAATCTGCTTTTATATTTTTGTAGGCAGATACTAGCTACTAATAGGGAACATTGTTTATTGTTCATTTTGGGAGTGCTACAAATATCTGTGCATTAATATTATAGTAATACAATTAGTAGTATTTAGCCAAGGAAGTAAAACATTTTCCTTCTTGGGAATATTTGAAACAGGTGCAAAGGAATTAAAGACAAACCCTTTTTTTAAATGATGGCATTTATTTTATTTATTATCCATACTTTCTGGGCCATTGTTCATTTTTATTGCTGTCTATATAAGTAATGTGGCTACTGATACAATTGAGGTATGTATGAATAGGTATAATTAGTTGTGCTTCATTCCTATATTTTTGTGAGCTTCTTGAAAGAATACTTTCTATCTTCACAGTAAATATGGTAATATCATGATTAAATAAGTATGTAAAACTTGAGTGAGTGATGTTTATTACTGAAAAGTATTAGTATACAAGGTACTTTGACATTTTATACAATGATTTTTAAATTTATCCTTATTGTTGAAAGTATTACGGATGTTCCCTTCTTCCCATTGATCCCCTCCAACTCCCACATCCACCCCCCTCCAGGCCTTCACCACACTATTGTCTGGGTTCCTGGGTTATGCATGTATGCATATAAGTTCTCCGTTTAATCTCTTCCTACCCACCTCAGCCTTCCCTCTGAGATTTTGCCCAACTTACTATCAGATAAACACAGGGTAGTAAAGAAAATTTTGCCACTTGTGAAATAGCTCTTACTGTTTTTAATCATCTAAGACTAATAGTTGAAGTGAAGCCTTTGACTTTGGTTTCTTACTCAACCGACAACTTCATGTAATTATATTTGGCATCCCATGGTTCTTGGGTGGTTAGTGAACTAAATGTTCAGGGCCCAATCCTTTTAGGCCATAATTTTTAAAAACACAACCAACAAATGTTGACTTGCTCAGAGCAATTTTTCTCTTTTTTTCCTTGAAAGGCATAGAATCTATTTACTCCTTGTAGATGTGAAGACAAACTATTTTATCCAATTTATCCAGGATACAACATGTATAAATAGTGTATCCTTTTCAAAAGGAAGAAGTGGGTATCTTCTTCCCCCTTAATCCTCATGACAGGGTCACTCTAATAGAACCTCAACTAGATTTGTTTTCAGAGGAGACAGATGCATCACATTTCAGTGTTGCTTTATCACCCAGACCAACCAAGGGTTCTATATACCAGTCTGTTGCAACACTAGCTAGGTTATGATCCAGCTGTGTGGGCCATGGGAAATTCCCTGTCTCTTGAAGTAAATTCACTTTGCCTTCAGAAAATTATGTTCAAATGTTCTTTCTAATGGTAGGTCAATTTCTGACTTCCATGGGAGTCAGACAGAACTGATTCATATCTGAGGTCTAGGAGGGTAAATTTGGGCAAGTTACTTAAGCTCTTTAAGTCTCAGTTTTCTCATCTGTGAAAAGGGGATGATGATGGCACATTCAAGAGTTCATTGAGAGAATTAAGTAACATAGCATATGTGAAATACCAAAGATGGCACCTTGCTCATAATAGGCCCTCTGCATGGTTATTTTCTGGAAGTTTCTCTCTTTGTACTAATTAATTTTATCCATCTGAACCAGACAGAAGTCTACATTTCTTCCCAACTCAACTGCCCTGTCTTCCTGTCTCCTTTTAGCTGCTTCTCAAATGACATTATTTGGTGGTTTTATTCACCAAAGAAATGGCATAGAGTTTGTTTCTCTTGAAGAGTGATGCCTAGAAGAAACAGTGTTTTAGAGGTAGTCTGATCAGTATAAAATGAAGCAGGACCATCAACTAACATTAATGCATCTTAAGGTCAAAGTGATTTGTTTCCTTGTTTCTTCCCTTTCTGGGATAGCCACATCACACATTTGGTCAGAAGAATGTAAAAATATTATCCATGATGTCGGACATGTGTTTCTTTTCTTTCTTTTTCTTTTCTTTTTTTTTTTTTGCAATTTTATACACATAGAGTAGAAGTCATTGAAGTCATTCGGGTGAATTCTGCTTTGTGTTAAGGCACTGTCACAATCTTTGCTTCTTTTTGTACCTGATTTTTCTCAAAGTCCTTAATTTTTTTAATGGCATGGTCTTTATTTTCTAAAGATGTGCTTTTAACTTTCAGTCATGCTCATTTTCTGTTTGCCAAAATAAAAAATAAAAATAGTGATCTGGCAATGGAAATGTAATTTAAATTAAGTAAATGTATGCCTGAAGATATATATATTGCTGAAGTAGTTTAATTTGACCTTGAATATTTTGAAATCTTTCAATTAAGTTCTCTTATCTCTTAGTAGACAGAGACAAAGGTTATTCAATTGACTATAAGATTATCCATATAATTCTCATTCCATTCTGAATTAAAATTATTAAGCATTTTATATATAAAAAGTTCCTATATGTAGATATATATGAGTAAGTGTGTTTATTTTATCCATACTGGTGATCATTGGCATTTATTTACATAGAAAGAGTTAGATATGTAAAAATCACTCTTTTTTATTGTTTACCTGAAGAACTATGCAATTTGAGGCATTCTCTTTTCAAAATTAAATAATCTAGGATATTTTGTCAGAACATTTTTCTTTACATTATTATTATAATTGAATTTTACCAGAGTTTTTCAATGGAACTACCAAAAAGCTCTAAAAATGTCTGTGCCTTATAGTTCTGAACTTAACCTACAAATTGGCATTAAGAGACTTGTAAAATTCAAATATGGGGTCTGCATAGTGTTAATCTTTGAAATTTATTTTCCCCCAAAGGTTCATAAACAGTATTGACAAATATATTGCACACTTCAATTTTGACATGGTCATCATGTGGGATGGAGGTTTGAAAGGTTTAAATAAACATCTAAATTGAATCTGTTAGATATTTCGCAACAAGAATCCTATTAGTCACTAGCATCACTTTATTTTTATTGAGACTTTTCCAAAGAACAATAATAAGCTTCTCTTCTAAAGAACTGAATCAAAAGGCTGTTGCCTAGTTCACCCTGATATCGTGTCTTTTCTGCCATTAGTAGGTAGACTTCTCCTTTTAAGGAGTCACACCTATTCTCAATCATTAATGTTTTATTTTTCTAAAGTAGCACTCTCTCTATAGAGCCCATATAATTTGGGACTCTTACTGATGAGCCTGTTGCTGACATTGTCTGTTACTGTCAAGGATTATCAATTGGAGCTAGTCTATTTTGTTTTTCATACACACTTCCTATTTCAGGTTAAAAATAATGGATGTCCATTTTTGTAATTTATTATTTGTTAAGAAATGCTTAACATCAGCCATGGCCAGACTCTGTCAGGATTGATAAGACAAGGTCATTTTCTTTACAGAACTTACCTTTCAGTCAATAAGATTATCATAGATACAGATTATGATTATATGGAGGAATATATGCTGTAATAGTACTGTGTAATAATAGTACTGTAATAGTAAGTGTGGTGGAAGTACAATTAAGGAGAAAATAAGTTTCATGGTTTGTCATGTAACATTCTTCCTAACCAGTAGTGCAAAGCAGAAATAATTGTTGAAGATGTGTGTGGGGAAAAAGAAATATGTGAAAACAAGTCTCTGAGAAAAGGTTTTAGTAACAGCTACTCTTATTCTTTAGAATGATGATTTTTTTTTTAGCAGATAATGAGGACATAACTTTTTAGTTGGAATTATTCCTTGTTTGAATTACTATTTAATTTTTCCTGCATAATTAATTTTTGTTAATGCTAAACATCTCTAATTTAAATTTAGAGATGCCTGGTTTCTTTTTATAGGGGTCAAATCACAATGTAGTCTTAAAAAGATGTGATTATGATAAACACTCTTCAAAAATACATAGGTATGATTTGGAGCACTTAATTGATTTATTGGTTTATTAAAAAATTATTGAAAATCGACCACGTGCTAGGTAGTATATGAAATTAAGAACAAAAAGAGATGGACTTCGCTATCACGGAGCTCATTGTCTAATCATAAAATCCCTTGAGCATAAAAGGTCGTTGTGAATTTTTTCTCTTGCAATGTTAGCTCAGAAATCTGCACCTAGACAGGTAGCATTAAGTCACATTGTGTATAGAGTATCACCAGAATAAAAGGAAGTTATATGTCAAGTTCTTTTTTAAAATCCAAGCTTTTTTTTCTATTTCTTTTTTGCTGACAAAATTCTTCCTTGAAGTGAATACTCCATAAAGGTTCTGTACCCTTGTAATTCAAATATTTTAAAAAATGAGGGTGTCTAGGTTGATAGCTATGATAATATTATCAATCTCACCTCATGCTTGCAATAGGAGAAGATAGTAAATGAAATTTAAAACTTTGAAATTAGGTCTCCATGCCAGACCATGACAAAATTGGGTATGGAATTGGCAGTTTAATATTTTCTTGGTTCATGATGATTTCTGCAGCTGTTACTTAGTTGACACTCATTCTGAGTTGAGTGTTGAAACAAACAATACATTGGGTTAGGTATACCCCAAACGTATGGTGTGGGGTTGTTTTGTGATATATATAGATCTGGTGTTATTTTCCTCCATGTGATACTTGTTTAATAAGAGATTATGCCAGTAGCAACTAGATAGCTGTTTTTCAAACTTTTTTCTTAAACAGCCTCAAACCCAACATAGGTGAACCCCGAGTTGGTTGGAAAGGGGCTAGAATCTCATCTGCTATTCCCTCCAGCATTCTTCCCACTCACCCCCTCTAAACACCCAAACCCAGAGCAGCTCCGATGTGGTAACATCACTGATGGGGAGGGGCAGGGGAGCCCCAGGCTTCCGGTGTCAGCATTTCAAATTAACATTTGTACACTGGCCTTCCTGAAAAATAGGTTTTCCTTATTGTAAGATAAAAGAAATAACTTTCATTACAGCTTTCAATTTTATTCAACCGATAGGCATATAAACAATTGAAGCCCATCTTATCACTGAATTGCTTATGAATTCAAAGTAAAACAAGATCAGAATATAACTGGCAAACTGTATTGCTACCATTGTAGATTTGCTGCTTTCTCTGTTTTTGTTTTTTTTTAAATAATAAAATAATATTGTATTTACATTAAAGTAGATAAAATATTTTAGGAAGAATATCCTCAATCAGAGTTCAGCAATTATGTATGAGCCTGACTTGAGGATATTCTGCTTTACAATTTATCTTACCTTCCATGAAAACAATAGACCATTTAATATGAGACATTTATCTCATATTAAACTATAATTTTTTTTAAAAAGGTTATAGTAGTAATTTGATATCTGTGGAATTTATGTTTCTAATATTATAGATTTT